>NC_136063.1:1791280429-1791889358 GCF_964261635.1 Lissotriton helveticus | reverse complement strand
TCGAATATTTCCAAAAGTTGATAATAGGAGATAGCGATGTTAGCGACTGTTTCCAGTCGCTAACATCTTGGCATGCCCACTTTGCATGTCATTAGTGATAAATATCACTCACATGCAAAGTGGGGCCCAAGATGGTCGCTATCTTCTACTAGCCGTCGCTAACTGGTGTTAGCAACAGCTAGGTAATACACATATAATTTTATCTCCGCGAAGCGGAGCGCTGTTACAGATATATATCTTGTTTCTGAACGTTAATTTCTCAAAATGCACTGAAGCACATATATTGAGACCTAGCAAAGGCACATCGGGCTACCAGTCCCTACAATTTTGCCAAGTTTCGTGCAAATCCATTCAGCTGTTCGATCCTACCGAGAGACAAGATGGCGGCCGCTACGGACTGTTTGGAATGTTTACAGACACCGGAGAGCCAATCAGCTTCGCTTCGCAAAGCTCCGTAACGCGAAAAGTACGCGAAGCGGTGCGCTGTTACAGATATATACCTTTTTTTGAACGTTAATTTCTCAAAATCCACTGGAGCACATATATTGAGATCTAGCAAAGGCACATCGGGCTACCAGTCCCTACAATTTTGCCAAGTTTCGTGCAAATCCATTCAGCTGTTCGATTATTATTATTTTTATATTTTTTTGCCCCGCGGGGCCCTTTTAAAACCTCCACATCAAACCTAGGGGGTGAGCGACAATGTACTATGCCCCCTTATGGTCATTTGCCCCTTCGCTTTGGCCTCCTCTTGTCTCTCGATCCTACCGAGAGACAAGATGGCGGCCGCTACAGACTGTTTGGAATGTTGACAGACGCCGGAGAACCAATCAGCTTCGCTTCACAAAGCTCCGTTGCGCGAAAAGTACGCGTAGCGGAGCGCTGCCCAGTCCGCTGTTACAGATATATATCTTTTTTTGAACATTAATTTCTCAAAATCCACTGAAGCACATATATTGAGACCTACAAAAGGCACATCGGGCTACCAGTCCCTACAATTTTGCCAAGTTTCGTGCAAATCCATTCAGCCGTTCGGGCTAAAAGTGAGGCCAACCGCCCTATGGAAATTAACATGGGAAAAACGCGTTTTGGGACCCCCCTTTTTTCTCAGCCCCCCCTTGACGAACCCCCCCAAAATTTTCAGGGGCTGCTCAGAAACAAAATGTGCCATTTTCCTGAAAATTTCAGCCAATTCCGTCCACAAACGCCAAAGTTATTAGACATAGAATTTTCAAAAAACCCATAGAGAAAAAATCCTAACTATATATACCTACTGGCGACCGCCAGTAGGTAATATATATATATATTTTTTTTCGGCATAAAGACGTCCAGCAGCAGCATGCAGCAGCAGAACAGACGAGATATATCTATATATTACCTACTGGCGGTCGCCAGTAGGTAGTTACAGTTAGGACCTAGTTTCCATAGGAAATCCGCAACATTCTATTGGGAATAACTTTAGCGTTGATGGACAGAATTGGCTGAATTTCTCCAAGAAAATGGCCAGCTCCGCTCCGTTCCTTCCCTGAAAATTTGGGGGGGATTCGTCAAGCGGGGGCTGAGATAAAGGGGGGGTCCCAAAACGTGTTTTCCCCATGGTAATTTCCATAGGGCGGTTGGACTCACTTTTAACCCGAACGGCTGAATGGATTTCCACCAAACTTGGCAAAATTGTAGGCACTGGTAGCCCGATGTGCCTTTGCTATGTCTCAAGATATGTGCTCCAGTGGATTTTGAGTAATTTAGGTTCAAAAAAAAATATATATCTATAAGCGCGCCCCGGTACGCGCACCGGGGCGCATACCAGCGCGCAATGCGAGTTCGCGAGCGGAAAGCTGATCGGCTCTCGGGTGTCTGTCAACATTCCAAACAGTCCGGAGCGGCCGCCATCTTGTGTCTCGGTAGGATCGAGACACAAGAGGTGGCAAAAACAAAGGGGGAAATGATCAAAAGGGGGCAGGGTAGACCCCCCTGACCCCCTAGGTTTGATGTGGGGGCCATAAAAGGTTTACGCGGGGGGAGCGCCCGGTACGCGCACCGGGGAGCGTACCGGGGAGCGTACCATGGAGAAAAAAGAATGACATCGTTTTAAAAAAATGTAGCTTTTTTTATAAATTGGAGGTAGTTCTAAAAAGAACTGTTTTTTTTATTCTTTTTGTTGTTTTATATTTTTTTATTGTTTTTTTGAACATTTTTTACTTTTTTTGGCTTTTATGAACAATTTTATATTTTTTTGTATTTTTTATGGGGACAAACAAAAAACAGGGAATTGTAAACGGCTCAACTGGAGCAAATAAAATCAGGAAAAAATTAAGGCTTCTTTCGGCACTTGTGGTTGTCTCCAGCCCGGTTGATGAGTTTGATGCTCTGCTCCCCATAAGAAATTGTAGTCCCGCAAAATATACAACTAATCTTGTAATCTCCAAACTGGCGGTGGATGTTTGGGACCATCTCTCTAGTCTCTGGACCCGATGGAGTGGGTTGTTTGGAGGTGCTCGGAGAAGATTGGGGAGGGTTTCTGGTCAGTTCTCTGACCTCTGCTGCAGCATAGTTGTTGGGGTGCCTTCTTTGCATGTGGCGAAGCATTGTGTGGTTCCCAAATGAATATTTTTTTGCAGGGTTCCCCCTGGAAAGTACAGCGCCACAGATGAGACAGGTCACCTTTGCAGCATTTACTTTCTTTGCACCCCTTGGGATTTTAAAAAACTCCCACACAAAGTGCTCCTTAGGTTTATATGGGGGATTGTCTTCAGGCAGGAACTGCCTCTCCTCCTCCTCCTCCTCCTCCTCCCCCTCTTCTTCTTCACCACCAATGTGGTGTTGTGGTGGTGCTTGTGGTGGTGGTGCAGATGCTCCTGCTGCTGCTACTGTAGCCATTTCTTAATGAATAGATACAGGTCTTCCTCACTCAAAGAACAAAGTGAGAATGAGGAAAAAAGGTGGGGGCTTTCATCATTTGGAAAACAAAACTGTTCTGAACCAATGAAAAGTGTTATTTTCAGGTCACATGACCCGGGCTTTCATCATTTGGAAACCAAAACTGTTCTGAACCAATGAAAAGTGTTATTTTCAGGTCACGGTAAGTGGTTTTACTGTGTCAATGGTTTCAGGAATGGTAGTTTCTATTTAACACTAGGTGTATCATGTGTTAGATTAGAGTGTGAGGAGGTGTATTGTATTATCACATGGATGATGTCATCAGTGATGTCATCAGTGATGTCATTTGAGATGTCATCAGTGATGTCACTAACCATGTCATGAATGATGTAATATGTGACATCATCAGCAGTGCATTGCGGGCGCGCGAGTTATAGTGAGTCCAACTAACTATAACGTGGGAATTTCAATGGTTTTATGTCAGTAAAATTTCCAGCTAACTATAACTGGTGTGAAACCTATGTTTTTTTCAGTGAATTTAATAGGTTTTTTAAATGCTAATTCCTAACTATAACTGGTGTGAAACCTATGGTTTTTTCAGTGAATATATATATATATATATAGATAAATATACACAGATGATGCAGATGATGTCTGTAAAAGGTTCAAAGTCCCTAAGATTTTATGTCTGCCATGAAGCACTGCTGAACCAGCCGTGATTCCTAGTAACATCCAGCAGTAGAGATGACTAAATACCACATGCCAGTTGTACATTTTTGGACACACGGCCCGCTCCCTCACCTTCCAATAAGACAGCTTTCTGTAAAATCACATCTCCCGATAGCACTGCATGTTATGCCCTGCATAACAAGTGTAAATGAACACTCTTTCTTTGATTTAAACTAAAGGTATGTTTTCTGCATCCCTCCCGGGGATAACACCAGATATCACGATCACTGAGGTGATCAGAAACGTAAGAATTACATCCCTTTGACGAGGCTGTGTGATTTCTTCACTTCACCCACGTCATCCTTGGCATACCAAGACATCAACACTCGGTATGTAAGGAGCACTTTTAAATAACACAAGTAAAATTTAATGTTACACATAATCAAGAGTAGATACATTGAACAAATCCCATTATCATTTTTGAATTTAGTAAACCTGCAGTGTCCTACATGAATTCTGTTCTGCCTTGAAGAAGACCTTCAATTAAATCATTGTTTGGTCCTACTATGAAGGTCAAAACGCATTGGCATTTTCACCTTGAGTCCAGGAGTAACCATAAAGGAATTAATACATAGAACAACGTAAAGTCTGGGCTTGATTGAATAAGCACAGAGATAGAGCTCTAGAACAGTACTTTGACGTCTTCCGGACTTTGAGAATAAGCAGTATTGAGGACCTAAATATAATAGGTTCTGGTACTATATATAAGTTTGTAGGACAGAAGAGTCTTTTTTCATTTGTTTGTATATTATGTGTAACTCAGTATTAAATGTGTGGTAGTGTATGGATTTGTTCATGTATGTATCATGGTTCTAAACACCAGATCAATTGTCTGTGTGTCATGTAAATATTATTTTGTCCGCACTGTCATTTGTGAACATCCAAACTGATTTAGACGTGCATGTTTTAATTCAAAATATGGGAACATTTTCATAAATGCGAGAAAAGAATATGAATTAATGAAGCTAGGAGTTAATAAAAAGGACTTCTGAGTCTAAAAAGTATTGTTTCATCTATGGTTACAGAGGTATTTTTTGTATTGTTAATATGTATTTGATTCCAGCCCCTGTATTCGTGAGTTGCATCATTCCCGTTTTTTGTGCTTAAAAATGGGCCACGGTGGACTGGGGAAAAGTCAACAGTTCAGGTGGACTGTGATGGAGTGCCGGCTGGGCACAGGAGCCATGCAGGCCAGGTGAACAGAGTACCTTGACGAGTCATGCGTCAATGTCGAGCCTGCAGTCAAGGTGATGCATGCATTTTCTTCACACAGTGGTGACGATGCGTCAGTTCCATAGGCGAAGTGGCGAGCCAAGATGCGTTGGTTCTGAAAGTGATGTACTGGGTTTCTCTGCACATTCGAGGGTATCCGTAGATCTCTCCACACTGCTAAGGCGGGGATGCGTGGCTCCGATGCATTGGGCTATCAAGGAGGTGCGTTGGTTTCATGAGCGAATCGCCGTCTCTATTACCCGAACAGGGTTGATGCACCAGTCCTTCTACACATTGACTGGAGAAGCAACAATTTCTCTGGCTTCCAGTCAACCAGTCACAGAGCAGTTGTACAGATTTTGATAGCTCTGAGTCTCAAGCAACAAGAGGCACAAAAACAAACTCTTGGAGATCACTTTAGAAGAAAGGTAGAGTTCAGCTCTCTCTCAGCAGGATCAGAGAGCAGCGAGCAGCAGGGCACAGCAGCAAAACAGCAGGTCTTCCAGATCAGCAATTCAGCAGAGTGTCAGTCTTTTCTGCAGCATTGTATATTCTAACAGTGTTCAATTACAGGTCCAGAAGTGTCTGATTTAGTGGGGTCAGAGCTCCAGTACCTATACCCAGCTATGCCTTTGAAGTGGGGGTGACGCCAAAAAAGGGTCTTTGAAGTGCACAGAAGCCCTTTCATTCCAGCCCTGGCTACAGACTGGTTGTAGGGGGTAACAGCCCCCTTTGTGTGGGGGGAGGACACTGCCTATTCAGGTGCAAGTGTCAGATCTTCCCTCCCTTCCTGCCCAGGAAGAACAATCAGAATGTAGATGAGTACTCAGAAACACCTAACCTTCCTGTGTTTGTGGCTGTTTAGAGGGAATGCGCAAACTGTACCTGTCACACAACCCAAACGTGTAATGAAGGCAGGCTGTAAGAGCAGAGAAATGTCAATTTCCATTTCTAAAATTGGAATATCAAATTCAACATTACTAGTAAAGAGGGTTTGTCATTACAAAGATATCTAACGTGATATAGCTACTCTTTTCTAATTAGCAATTACATCTTAAGAGTGTACTAAGGAATTCCCAATGTTAACCTATGAGAGGAGTAGGTCTCACAGTAGTGGTAAACAAATGTAGGTGTTTTTCACTACCAGGACATGCAAAACCTAAAAGTACATCTCTTACCTTTTATTTACACAGCACTCTGCCTTATGGGCTATGTAGTATCTACCTTAGGGGTGGCTCACATGTACGCAGAGGGGTGTTTCAGGCTTGACAAAGAGTTTTAAATGTCAATTCAAAGTGGCAGTAAACTGCACAGAGGTTTTGCAGTGTCAGGACTCAGATATGTTTAAAGGGATACTTGTAAGGGTGGCGCAATATGTGCTGCATAGTAGCATTTAATTTGCAGGCCATGGGTATATGGTATGCCATTTTAAAAGGGACTTGCAAGTAATATAAATATGCCAATTGTGTATACACCAATGTCACTATGTTTAGGGGAGAAGCTCTTGCACTTTAGCACTAGTCAGCAGTGGTAAAGTGCGCAGTGTCCTATGGCCAACAAAACAAATCAGTACATTTAGGAGTTAAGAAGGCAAAAGTTTGGGGGGAAACCACCCCAAGGATGGCAGGTCTAGCGATTGTGTTTACTGAACCGCAAATTTTCCTTGACAATGTAACTTTACATAAAGAATATTGTTTATCACTTGGAAATGTACTAGGACTGGCTGATTTTGAACAACAACACGGCTAAAGGATTTCTGATGCACTGTTGTTACAGATTCAAACCAGTGAGAACATTCTCAAAACCACTGTAAAGATTTTGATATACAAAAAAAGATTAGAGGAAATTAACAGATAGATGACACAACACAGAGAGTTTCTCACACAGTCAAAAGTTCATAAACTCCAGAAAGATATTAAAAAAAAACCAAATCAGTCATGCGATGACTTGCCCCTACACAACTAATCAATATTACAAGATGGTGGCAAAAACTCCATCATCACAAAAACAAAATACAAGACGGAGAATAAAAACTGCAAAACTGTTTGTTAGATAGGATGACTGCAGTAGTAGCATTGACGAAAGTGATAAAGGAAACTACCAACCATGCTTTCCTCTCGTGGCACCATTGATGAGATACCCCTTTGGTTTCTGGCACCGCCCATACCAACCATTTCCTCCAAGGTTCCCGTTTTCTCAGCAGAGACCTTTTATTAGGGAGAGGAAGGGGAAAAAATAACACCAGTATCCAATGGAAAGACGAGCCATAGATAGTAACACAGAACAGAGGGAAAGACAATCAGCTCAGTACAAGCAAATAGTTAATTTAGCTGTAAACCTATGTTCTCTGACTTTGACCAAAACTGAGTTACAAGTACTATACAAAGGTCTTGGGTTTGTACGTGCCCCTCAACTTCACGGTTTTGAACCGAGACACGAACTGGCACTTTTTAAAGAAACATTTGCTTTAATGCATATTTTAAAATTGATGCTAAGTCAATTACCACACATTCCAGCATGAATACAAGATCGAGAACTAAGTCCACGTTCCATCTACCTCTCTCATCTGTACCAGTAGAGGTACTCATGTTTGAGAATCCATTGACAATCCGGAGTGAAATCTTCAATGAAAGAGAACTAGGCAATTTTGATAAAGTTTCTGAAAGTGGTAGGCGCCATCCTTTGACAAACTGAGATAGGCAGGAATGTGCTGTATAATGTTAATTACAGTTCATTTCCTTCAGTTTCCCTATCACGCAAAACAGCAAAGTGGCTTGAGGTGTTGTGCTGCATAAAAGATTGATAGATCTGCCTGCAGGTGTTTTTGTGTTGCACCCAACTTAGTTTTTCATTTGAGTTGTATTTTGAATATTCCTTTATACATTTTTGACAACTATTGGCATCTGATCAGATGCAACTTCACATAGGTCTGAAAGTACGAATTACACTATTTTGCATGAATACGTGGTCAGCATTATTCTCTAACATGATGCTATTCTAGTCACAGCGTTATAAGGGTAAGGATATCATGGTCTGCCCCATTCTCAATGTAGTCTCCAAAATACTGTAGGGGTGTCTCCCTTTTCTGCACTATACACGCTCTATTGAGTATATTAATGATTGTGCAACTCTACTCAATTTTTATCATCAAGGCATGACATGATCTTTCACACATGCCTCTATGACTGATATGGGTCATCCGTTTCTATACCTGCATTCGTAGCAGAGTCACTCACTTCTTGCGGGCCTCACTCCAATGATTATTGAGGTATACTATAAAAACATTTTGTTTACTTCACTCATTATTTTCTTAGCCCTGTGCTATTTGGTGCCATGGGTAGCAGCCACAGTAAAAAAATTGTGGGGATAACCATCAGAGCCAACAATGAACACACAGAACTTCAATCCGATAAGCTCTGTGTGCCATGTGTCCACCATGTGATCATGTTGTACACATGCTAAAGTAATCTCCAGCAACTTCTGACTGCTCTTTATATACTGGCTTCTCTATTCTACTTGTATCACCAGGAGGAGACAAAACACCAAAATAGGTGAACCTGCAAGGAATAACCTTGACAAAGTGAGTAACAAGTGAGACTTCTTACCATGGGTGTTTCCACCATTTTTGTGAGTGCCTGACCACTCATGCTTTTCTCATATTCAGTTTTTGACTACAAGGCCACCCCCTTTGCCTCTTCCATGAGGTTTTCACCTGTTTAGTATAGGGTAATTGAAGGAGGGTTTGTGCTATAGGATTTGCATGTATGTGTGCGCTCACTTATTCTACTCACAGATTTTTATCATGAATATACAGTGGTGTGAGTAAGACCCTATCCACATCTGGAGCATGCCCTCTCATTATTTGCTGAAATTCAGCATCTCCCAACGAGCATAGGGCTAGATGCACGAATGTGAAGAATTGTGATTTCCTGATTGCGAATCTCTTTGAATTGCAATTAGGAATGTATGTACAATTTATGTCTACAAATTACGAGGCACTACTCAGTCGCACCACAATTTACAAAATTGTGACTGCAGCACATAGAGAAAAAAACGCTTCCTGGTCATGGGTAATCACCTATGAACCAGGAAGTACCTCACAGTACCTGCTTGGAGATCAGCCTGAGTGGATGGGTGTTGGCGATAGAGTGCAACTGCCATTTCCAGCACAGCTATCAGAACCTCAAACGTCCATTAGCATCAATTGGCAGCCAAAGTGAAAAGAAGAATGCAGCAGGCTGAAAAAAAAAATGAAGTTCACTGAGAAGGAGCTGGAGATCCTGACTGAAGAGTACTGTGACAACCATGATGTACTATCTGGAAGGGCATCCTTGACAGTCCCAGACTCTCAAAAGAAAAGGATCTGGTGGGACATGCAACAAAAAATGAATGCTGTAGGAGTCACCCACCGCTCCATCGATGAGATTCAAGAAGGTGGTATGACGTCGGGTCGTGTAAAAAAAAAAAGTGGCATCACGAGTCTCGCAATCCCAGGCAACAGCAGGTTCCCCCCAGCTGTACCCCCACATACTATACTGGAGACCATGGTTGAGACCACCATGGAGCCTGAGGCTGTTGTGCACATTGGGAACATTGACACCTCAGCACCTGGAACTTTACAAAGTAAGTGTGAATTATTTACCATTGTCACATCTCGGACCTAACACCTATCTCCATGTCCACAGAGAACTGTAGCAAACATCAAATGGTTGTTCCTAAAGTTATTTCAAAATGCAACTTTATAGTGCATTACGGGACATGTAGTCAAAACATCAGCACAGGAGTCACATTTATACATTTATTTGGGTACTACTTTAAAAAATACACAATGTTATCTCATCATATCAGTGAGTAAACAAATTTCCATTATTTCCCACAGATCGCCCTGAGGAACACAGTGGTGACAAATGAGGAGGGAGTGGAGGACTCTAACATAGCAGCTGAGCAACCCATTCCCATTGCAAGTCATCCAAGCACAACTCCAGTCCAACGTAGCACTGCCTCATTGTCACCACATAGTTCAGAAAGTGGCACAACGCACACCTGGTCTCATAATTTTTCATTTCTTAGAATCCGATTATTCCATCATAAACTTCGCGTGCTACCCGGGCGCGAGGTCCGCCCAAAACCTCGCCATTGGAATTATGCTCAAAGGGCTGGGGTGAAACGACACCCCAGGAGGATGCACAGCTTATTGTACTTTGCATATAACTAATGTTACAAACGTGCCAATCCAGGCCTTGTTTTGCACCATGGCGGTTTACATAAGCTTTATCCACTAGCGTTGATCCTTTTTACCCAATGCATTTCGGGCCTCACTTTTGCTGAATCACGTTTTGTAAACTTATGAACTGTGTGACATAGTTATATGCAAAGTACAATAAGCTGTGCATCCGCCTGGGGTGTCCTTTCACCCCAGCTCATTGTCATCACAGGCAGCATTAATAGAGGATGAAAAGGTCACTCTGCCTACTAGTCCCATCCAGCATTCATATGTTAGGCTGCCATCGGCATAGTGAGGCAGGTCATGCTGTAGATCTTGATGCCATTGCACAGTTGGTTGGAGGCATTGAGGTGTTCAGGGTCCAAATTGAGTGTCTGCAACACAAGCAGTTGAATGTCATGAAGAGGAATACGCAGAACATGCAACAATGCACATCATTTGACTTTGACAACATATAAATGGAGGTGGTTTGTGTTTGGAGGAAGAGTGCTATAAGAGGCAAAATACAAAAGTAGGCAAGTCACACCATATGCAATATGTATGTGAAATGTTTCCCATTAAAATAAAGTTATAAGTGCATGACATTAGCTGTCAAGGCTGAAGTTCATTTTTCGCTATTGGTCTGCCTGGCTGGGTGGTTGATTGCAAATATGGGTCATCTCCGCTGCCACCCTAGCCACACAACGACCTGCCAATTTAGGAGATTACGACCAGCCCAGTGATGCTCTTGGAGCCTTTGCGAGCTGCCACCATGGTACTGCAGTGAGGCCACTGAACGTTTGGTGCGCTGTTCCATCTTTTGGGCCGCTGTGCATCAAATGCTTCTTATTTTTCAGAAACAAAAACTCCCAAATGTTTTTGTGACCACTAGGTTTCACCTTGCAGTCAAGGATAGAAAACAATTACATCAGACTAACCACTCTAAATGTAGTGGGTGTCTTATACCTGCCAAACTCTAATTCTGGCCTGGAGGCTTCTCCTCAGCCATGAAAGTGGTGAATGATCTTGTGATATTATCATATGACTCAGTGATAAATGGGCTTACTGTAAGCTGAATCAATTTTAATTCATATAATGTGCCAGAATATCTGCAGGCCGGGGGATTAATCTCGAGCATGGACCGAAGGATTATGGAACCGGTCTGATTCATGGCAGCGAGTATAGTGAGGCTTGCTTGGCACTAACACTGTGCATTTTTCCTGAAATAAGCGTGCTGCTTGTAGTATTTCTACCTGAGGTAATGAATAGAGTGAGGAAAATTCCCGCTTATATAAAACAGGACCATTGATAATAATACTGCAAGTAACAACAGACTGCCCGTTCCCCCCATTTAAAGGTGATGGACCCAGTGGTTGGGTCCATTGGAAGTTGCCACAGGACAGAATGAGTTGCCAGGAAGCTTATAGTTATAAATCATTGTTTGCTTCAAGTTGGTTTCCTTTCCCTTGTCCTGAGGAGGCCTAGATGAAAATGAGGGCCGAAAAGAGTCTGCATTGACAGTTTTTGACGAGAGGAGTCCGCATGGAATTAATAATATTTCTTATAGTGTAAGCACACTTGAAATTAGATCTTTAGAGGTGTAGTAACCTTGTGTGCATAGAGGACTACCTCAGAGTGTATTGCCTTGATTTAGTCTGTAAACACTGATTATTTTTTAATCAAGTGAGTGTAGGTAACTATTGAACTTGGTTTGTGTTTGTTTGTTTGTGATGTAAATGTTATTGTATACAAATGTGTGCATGTTTTAAAAGAAAAACAAAAACAATGATTAATTAAATGTCTCCATGGTATGTGTTCAGTTCTTTGAATTAGGTTATTATGAACAATAATAGGATTGTGTACTATTAATAGGGTATTGTAATTTCCCCTATGATTTAGCCGATATAGATATCACTTCCTTCATGCCCATTGCTTTTTCTACTTTTTGTAGACCTTTACCCAGGTACAGGAGGGTAACATATGTAAACCACAACATACTTTTGAATATAGAATATCTGCAGGCAGCATTTCTGATTTCAAGTTCAGGTCTCAAACATTTTGGCATTGGCATTTATGACAAGACCTAAATAATTTACGGGTTGTTGCACAACACATTAAGCAGAATTTCTTTTTTTAATTTAATTTTTTTAAAATTATTTTAGTTATTAACATTTTGTCAAGACTTAAAATGTCCAAAAACATGCCGTGGACATACAGATTACAGTACAGTTAAGTCCTTCATCCAGTATATTTGCATAACAATCAGTGTCACCTTTGAACATGAAATTACATTTTACATCTCAATGCACATTTAGGCAGTTTGATATACTTGTAGATATGCAACCAGGTATATCCGAGTGTCTTTGCAATAGACCATATCTTTAAGCCATTGGTTGGTTCTTGGGGCTTCCCTACAACCCCAACATAATGAAACCCTCCGCTTGTCCAAGAGCAATGCTATCATGCAAAATGTATGCTTGGTAGCATGTACATTGTTGATGAGCCCCAGAAGTCAGGTGCAAACTGTGCATTCAATCTGAACACCCACCATTTCACATTCCCAGGCAAGATGTAGAAAATTGGCATCATCTGCCCCAAAGCGATTATACCGTGCTCTCGAACGGAGACCATATTTATGAGTCTGGCAGGGATATGATACGTTTGATGCAGGTATTTGTAGTGCAAGATGCGCAGGTTGCCATTCGGTGTGAACATGTTGGTTATGGTGCTACAAGTCACCCATTCGTTCTCTGTGAGGTGGTTCTTGAGCGTGTTATTCAATCTCTCTAATGCTTTGTGCACGTTGTCATTGATGTCTGCATGCAATTTAATGTATAGTTTCGATACCATATGTGTATTGCAAGGCTCAATGAGAATCAGTTTTAATGTGGATATCTGTGTCAGTTCATTTGGGTGAGAAGGGTAGAGTTTCTTGATGGCTCCTTGTAATCTATAATATGTGAACTGGAAGAGTAATGTCTGATTGCTGAAATATGACAGTTCGTTAGGGTCTATGAAAGTGCCATTATCATATAAATCCTCCATTGTATTGACACACACTTGTCTCAACCGCCCTGTTCCCACTTTTTCTTGGGTTACTGATAGTTCTGGGTGATGTTGCAGAAGCAACGCAGGTGCATACAGCGGCAATTTGTTTGCCAGTTTGCCCATCTTCCGCTATGCTGCATTAGTTGTGTCAATGGTATTAATGTATCGAGAGTGAAGTGGGTGCCGATGATGTGGCAAGATAGCATTTAGAGGGAAGGGGTGCGCATCTTCTTCTTCAACCGCCACATGTGGTCGGTAGGGGACATGGTGGTACCAATGATGCGCATACTGCGCTTGAGCACACAAATAGTAGAGTAGAAAATCTGGGACCTTAAAACCTCCTCTGGAGAAAGGCAGTGTAAGTGCACACAGCTTGATGCAGGCTTGATTACCTGCCCATATTAGCTGAGTTACAAAAGTGTTTATCCTTTTAAATACAGTTGTCGATGGTGTGATGGGAATATTATTGAAAAAGTATAAACATTTAGCTAATATGACCATCTTAACAATGGCCAATCGATCCGCCAATGTTAATGGGAGATGGATCCAGCGCCCTATTTTGTCCTCAATAGCACTGATGCCCTCCCATAGTTTGTGCAAATTACTATGTCTGGATCTCGGTGATACCAGATCTCAAGATATTTGACTGGATCAGTCTGCCACTCAAGCGGGAATTCTGCTGGGTGAAGGTGTGTGTCATCTGTCAATGGAAGAATGATAGATTTAGACCAGTTAATTTGGAGTCCAGCGTGATGGCCAAATTTAATGTATTCTCTCAGAAGTGGGGACAGGTTTGTATCAGGGTCATGAACGTATAGCACCATATCGTCTGCATAGAGCGAGATGTTTGATGGCCATTGTGGGAATTGGAGCGCATCACATTTTGACCCTGTCGAATTTTGCATGCCAATGGTTCAAGGGCTGTTGCGAAGAGTAAACGGGACAATGGGCACCCCTGTCTTGGGCCTCTTGCTATCGGTATAGCATCAGAAACATATTTATTAACTCTAATTCGCGCCATAGGTGCCGTATATAATATCCAAACCCATTGTAGGAAAATTGTGAGGAATCCCATTTGTTGTAGTATAGTGTGGAGATAGTGCCATTCGATTGAATCGAATGCCTTAGCTGCGTCCAAAAGGACTGCAGCTGCCTTTGTTTTTGGGGTAACGTAATGCGATAGCGCAAATAATGTCCTGGTGTTTTGAGCTGTCGATCGGGCGGGTATTTATCCCCAATTTATCTGGGAGGACAAGATTAGCCATCAGTGGCTGCAGCCGTTTTGAGAGAATCTTGGCCAGAATTCTAGTATCAGTATTTATTAAGGACAGCTTCAAGATTCACACTGTTCAGGATCCTTATTTAGTTTTAATAAAGCCATAATAATGGCTTCCCTTAACGTGGGTGGTAATATCTGCTTTGTATGAGCGTCCCCGTACATTTCCACAAAGTAGTTGTTCAATAAATGCATTATAAAATTCGCTGGTCAAGCCATCTGGGCCTGGTGCCTTACCATTCGGGAGCGATTTAACTACTTCAATAACTTCTTCTACCGTTACCGGCAGTGAGAAATATTCTCTCTGCGTATCTGATAGCCATGCTATCGCCACATCTTCCAGATAGGTCAGTATTTCAGTTGGTTTGGCAGTATCACTTGACGTGTACATGTTACCGTATGTTTCCACGAATGCACTCAGTATGTGCTTCGTATCTTAGTGGGGTATACCGTTATCGACCATTTGTGGCGTAAAGGCCAGAGCATATTTTATTCGCTCAATTTCGACCCCGCCTACCCCTCTCACCATATGAGCATGCAGCTTGGCGTTTTAGTAGCTATTTAAGTTTGTCATCTGCAAACGTCTGATACTCCGATATGACCTTCCTGATAGCACCTAGTGTAGCCGCATTTTGCGGTCTTTCATATTCACGCTCCAGAGCACGTAATGTGGCCTCCCATGTGGCGGGCTGCCAGCATTGGTGCTAATGCAGATTTCCCGTATGTTGGCTTTAAAAGCCTCCCATAGTAAACAGGGATCATCAGTAGATGGCTGACTCAACGCAAAATAGTCCTCAATGGCCAGTGTATGCAGAGTCTAGTAGTGCTTTTACATTAAATCTCCATATATATGGCAGAGGTGTATAATGGGGTAGGTCTAATGTTAATAGTACCGGGTTGTGGTCCGAGAAGGTTTTGGGCAGATGTCATATGTTTCGTGTCCACGTGGCTGTCTCCTCCGTCCCCAGCCAGTAGTCTATACGAGACCAACTGTTATGAATCACAGAAGTGTGTGTGGCCTCCATAAGCTGAGGATTGCGCAGCCTCCGAAGATCAACTAAGTGATATTCGGTCAAGATATCTCGCATCACCCCCACCGCCTGTTTATGTGGTTCCCTGGAAACGCCCGATGTGTCCAGTCTGTCATTTAAGGAAAGGTTCAAATCCCCACCCCAGAGTAGAGCCATTTCAGGTAGTTCTGTAATTTTACGCCAGATGAGTTTATAAAAGTCAGGGTCACCCACATTCTGGCCACAAGTGTTTATCAAGGCCAGACGTTGTCCTCTAATATGTCCTGTTACAATCATATAGCGACCCAGATCATCCGTAATGGTGCTATATATATGAAATTGCGTCCCTTTCTTTACTAAGATCAACACGCCTCTTGAATATGACGAGTATGAGGAGCTTAACAGTGCTTCCGCCCATCTTTTCCATATATTACTCTTATGTCGAGGGGCTAAATGGGATTCTTGGAGGAGGGCAATATCGACATGTAGCCTGTCCTGGTGGATCTTTTTTGGGTTATTAAGCCCTCTGACGTTCCATGTTCGTAAAATTGAGTTGTGCTGGTTGTAATCTATCGACAATCTTTGATGCAAGTTATACCCATGATGTATTCCTGCCTATTGCCTTCAGTGTGCTCAGTTACAACAGTTATTAGTGACAATAAAAACAACATGGCTGGTATTAATCTGGATGTCCGCAATGCATTTCAAATACAGTAATCTGTAAAAAAAAATCCCCAACACCTTCCCACCCACCCCCCTCCCACTTTGGCATCCCAACCACGCCAAAGACATACCATTAACAGAAATGTCAACGTGACGAAACCTGTAGTGGGGAGCACCCGCCTGAGGGGATCCTTCAAGTGTGTGTCACACCATCCAACTAGGTGGATGTGGTCAAAATTAACAGTATGTGCACAGGTGTACTGTTCAATCTAAGTAGTGTGCCCAGTGCATCATAAATATTCCTCATTCAGTTCCATCTGTTATATAAGGGAACACAAAATGTTGGCCCACTTGTATCTCAGATCAAAACAACGTGCAGCTCCCATCAGAAAAACAATGAAGCCCGCCATATCAATATCTAGGCTGTATGTCCATCTAGATCTACCTCTCTACTTAGAAGAAGCTGCAACCCTGCAACTCCCACACATAGTCAACTGCCATCAGTACCTTAAGAGATATATCGTTATAGCCCAGTACCTACTTACCATACACTTCGGAAGGGCAAATAGTCACATCAATCAGTCAATATTGTCTGCATACCCAGTGTCTCTGTCTCTTTTTGGGGATGCTTTTATACATGTTTATTCCATACATTACCACCAGTGGCGCGCAGCGTATTCTCTGTCCCAGCAACTGGGCTAATATGAATGTATCTTCTGTAATAGAGGGCTGTGTAGAAAAATTCACCTCCATTTCGGCATCAAAGGTGGCATCACTCAATCTTTACAGTGTCGCGTTGATCACGTCTCATACAACATACACGACATGGTGCTCATATTATATACCAGTGTCCTTAAGACAGTCCGTCCATTCCTGCATCTGGTGATAAAGTTAGTTCAAGAAAGGAAGGAGTCTGCTGTATCTATTCAGAATCTTGGTCCAACTCAGTGCGTTTCTGCTCTTTCCGTTTAGTGGTCAGCTTTTTTATGAAGTTGTGTGGCGCCCTTGGTGTCTGCAGTATCGCTGAACGCCCATCATATATTACTCGCAGCATAGCCGGGTACAACATTGCATATTCAATACCCAGCTCTTGTAGTTGTTTTTTAGGCAGGGTTAAGTCTTTGTGCACAGTTTGGACCGTCATTGTAAAATCTGGGTAAAATGCCAGGTTGTTCCCTTGGTAGGTGATCTGATGTTTTTCCCTAGCCATCCTAAGGATTGCGTCCCAATTCCTGTAGTTGAGGACCCTGGCTATGATGGGCCTCGGAGGTGCGCCCGGGGGAGGCCCATCATAGCCTCCGTGATCTATGTGCCCATTCTATAATCAGTACTGCTGACAAGTTGACAGCACCAAAGAGATCATGCAACATGTCCTCCACATATGTTTCCATTCTTCCTGTGTTTGTGCTTTACGGAACTCCCGCGATTGTAACATTATTGTGGCACGATCGTGCCTCCAAGTCCTCTGCCTTATTCTTTATGACCTCTAGAATCTTCTCCACACCCGTGCATTTGCATGTCGTGTTATGCGATTCATCTTCCACTGCTGTTATGCGTTCCTCAGCTGCATCCAAATGTTTATATCTAATTTAGCAGAAATGTTATCTATACTTTGTGTGAGCGAGTCCAGCTTACCATCTATAGCCTGAAGACTCGGCTGTATAGCCTGGAGGGCGTTCTCCATGGCCTTGCCCATCATGTGCTCAGCTTGCAATTCTGTGTCCGAATGTGCAGTTGCGCCTTTAGGGTTATGCTTAGTCTCAAATGTTAGCTTTGGCTGTTGCCTATCCAGTTTTCCCATTATGACTGAAGTTCTGGGGAATGTCCGATATCACCCGGTTGTGCACAGGCAGTCCTTAGTGTTGATTTGTGGCGCTCTGCAGAGCCGTTTTGTCCCTACATTGCTATGCTATTTCAATGTCCAGTTATCTATGCATTAGTTGGGATATATAGCCACATCTGCCCGCCCACAAGCAGTGTAATAGATCTAATCGCAAATGCTCACAGTCTTTATGAGGACAGCCACCGTAGCAGGATTGCATCACACTCAAAAGAGCTCCATGTCAGGGATTATGCGTCTCTCTGCAGTGTGGTGGAGAAGCATCAACTCGCACTTTTATTGTTCCTCCTTCTGGGTCTGCTACATAAGGACGTATCCTATTTTCTGCCACTTTCCCATTCAGCGCACCATCCAGAGCCACAGCAGGCAGGTATTAAACAATGCGTTGTCCTCTAAGTAGTAGGAGTGCCACTCGCAGGAGCTGGTGTTGTCAGCAATCGCCAGGCAATATGGTAATCTTGCGGATGAATTACAGACTTCTTTCACTTATTTTACAGCAGTTTATTCATCAGTTTCAATGCCACCATGTGGAACTCTACAAGCAATTCTCCCCAAGGTCCATAAGCGACAGCCCGAGAGCAACAGCGCGGGCAACTGGCATGCAGGCATCCGTTACAGTGCGTCACACATACAGCGCATATTAGGAACATAGGGCACATCAATAGTTCAGATGGTCGCAAGGTACCATGCGAGGATGCTGCCTCTTACATCAAATCCTCCCGTTGCGCTTCATTGCCAGCCAGCACCTTTATCTTCCCAGCTCATGTTTACCGGTTTCCACACTCGTTTCACCAGCCCGCCATTTCATGTACCTGGGAGCATGATCTCCTCCATGTGGGGAAAAAGCCAAGCCAGCGGTTTACAGTTCCCAAAGAGCCACAGCATTTAAGAATTTCTGAGATCCAGCCTGTCTCTTGCGCCACACAGCACAGTGTCCACCACTAAGCCCTCTGGTCTGTGGTATAACGAGCCTCATCCTCTCCAGGCAATCGGGATACAGGGCGCCCCCATTTTGAGTTCACCAGCTCGCTTCCATGTGTTTGATTTAACTTATGATTTTCTCGGCTCCAGTGCTCTGGTCGGCGATTCCAGCCATTTACAATTGCTGCAGAGTTGTTCCGATGCCCCGGTCGACTGTTTGTGTACATTTTAACATCCGCAGATCGGTGTTATTGCCGGATAATGTTTCCGCTGTCAATAGTTTTCAATTTCTATTGAAGTTTATCATGGGGCAAACTGAATGTTGACTTTTTTTAACTCAAATGTGAAAATGCAATCATGTGCAAAATTAGCTAGGTTCTGATGACGAATGTGTTGTTAAAGCAATAGCATGATACTACTTAACAGTATGCACATATCTTCATTGAGAGCAATAACATATTTCAACATATCCTACATGGTGGTGGTCTTTATTAACCTCAAGTAGATGGACCGACATGCACATTTAGGTCAGTTCTTATTGTTACACTGGAATCTGGTACTTGCAGTCTTGAACTACTAATGGAAAGTAAGTAATGAAACACTTCTAATAGGAATTCCTTGGCTGGAGTTAGCGGACCATTGACATAGCAGGTTAGTTGCCCCATCTCGTGCAGCAGCTCATCATATTTGGCTTTTTAACAAGAACAATTTGCACTCTGGAATGTTTTACTTTTGTTTTCAAATCCATTAGTTGATGCTACAATCTGAGTATCATTTGAGTAGGTATTTATTTTTATTTATTTTATTTTAAAGGTTTTTTATTGCCCTGTCTAGACCCGGAGGTATCAGAGCGCTTTATAAGAGTGTCAGATCATAGTTACAGGTTACATCGTTACAAAGGTTAAACAGTTATTAGAGTATGGCAACATAGTTACTTGTAAGGTCAAGATAACAATAATAACAAATACGTAAGGGGAGAAGCATGCAAGAAGAGAGATTCAGGGGAGGGGGGTAGAAGTAGGGAAAGTAGACAGATAATGAAGGCGGGAAAGAGGAGGGGAGGTGAGAGACACAGCATGGAAGGAGATGGGGAAGTGCGACGGGGACACAAACCGGTAGACAAGTCAAAGCAACGTCCAAAGTCCAGTAAGCTGTGATCTCAGGGGAAGTGGTATCACTTCCTTATCTCTGTTGCGAGAGGCTCCCTCTATGCAGTGGACTCTCTCAGAGGGGTCTCTGAGACTTCAAGGCCTACAAACTGGATCCTTCCCCAAAAAGGGGAGAGGGAGTGCTTTGGCAAGGGGTGCCTCAGCTGTGAGTGGCTCCCTTGGTGCAGTGGACTCTCTCAGCGGGTTCGCTGAGACTCCAGAGTATAAATATTGGATATTTCCCCAACAAGGGGAGAAGGAGTGCTTAGTCAAAGGGCACAAAGGAGAGGGGGGTAGGCATAGTAGCAGGCAAGGGGAGAGATTCAGGGGAGGGGAATAGGAGCTAGGAAAGTAGATAAAGAGAGAAAGAGTACTCAATGGGAACATGAATAATTAATGAGTTTCAAATAGCGCTGGCTAGACCGGAAGGAATCATAGCGCTTTACATGAGGAACAATAATGTTGCAATTTACATTAGTTAAAAGTTATATAAGTATCAAGAAAAGCATTTAAAGAACATAGGGGACAAGGTGGATTGAGCAGGGAAGGGTAAGGGGTAGATTTGAAGGCATCGAGAAGATGCGCTGATGTCGGCTTTAATGTTGTCACGCAGCTCACTTATAAAGTCCCTTAATGTGGACAGGAGATCATTGCGGGTCAGCCCCATATTCTCTTTTTGGCAGTTTATGCCCTAGCACTTGTCCCATGTTAGAGTTTCTAAAGTAGCTTAAGACCTTGTTGGCTTGTGATTGTTTTGGGAGGCATATGGGCAATTCCTGGGGCCAAGCCATACGTTGGTGCGCTCGTGTGTTCTCCATGTTCTCCTAGCGGCCGACCTCCATCCAGACCACAACGTCGGGACCAATGCCCCTGGGCTCTTTAGAACTTGTAAAAAGTTCCCCAAGCTTTCCGTGTGTGTTGCTTTCGTCGGCCCTTCGTTTTTATGGCTAAAGGTCTCGATGGCAGCATTAAGGCGGATTCCGGTGCAGGAGCCGGACGGGATCACATCAGCGCATGATGGCTGGCTGATTCATTTAACCACCTAATCATTCATCCATCCTTCCTTACTTTCACCCTTCCCTCCATTCAATATTACTTTCATGATTCCCTTTTCTATGTATCCATATTTTGTTATTCCTTGCTACTGCTTGCTCTTCTTTTGAGGCTGCATTTCTTAGGCTCGGTGCCTCGAAATCACCATTTTAGGGTCAGGCATAACGTGATCAGTGAAGGTTGTGATCGAATAGCCCCTCTGCTGCCCAGAATAGGACCACCTGGCTTATGCTGACGTTGGTCAGGCACGGGGGCCCCAATTTTAGAAATCACAGGTCTGTGCAGCTTCCTGGGCGCGATAGTGCAGTTGCCTATCCGCTAGCGCTGCATGAAAAAGTAGCTCTCTCCATTAGGCTTTCCGGGCAGGACACGCGGCACGTCTGCCACGGCGGGGCTCCCTTCTCACTCATGCTTGCCTTGCGTGGGATCCAACAATGCTCAGTCGGGGGAGCAGTCTACATCTACCTGAGATCACCTCTGGTCTGCCATTTTGGGGTCAGGCAAGGCAGGAGAGCCGGCAGTCGGGATGCCCACAGCGCTCAGGCATGAACCTCAGTCAGGTAGGTAGGTCTCTACTTTTAGGTAAACCAGCACTTCCTCATGCTGGCTTAGGTCCTCATTTAGCAGAGGGCCATGTACCTGAAAAGAAGAGAAATTCCAAAACCATCAAACTTATGTTCCCTCTCCGCTATTTTGAAATTTGGGAAATTGAGACTTTCTGTCAATAAAGCCTTGGGTGGTTTTGCCACTGGAAACCCTTGACCTGGTAGCCGATCTGCCACTAGGCCACCAGCTCCCAGTGGTCACCTGTCAAACAATAAATAAACTACAAAGGCCCTAATTATGACTATGGCAGTTTGATGAACAACCAAAGCCACGGTGGTGGTGCAGGCACCACCTCACCGGCAGTACGACCACCAAATTACAAGTTGGGACGTAATGCCGCCATTAGACCTCAGCAATCACCAGGGATAAGAGATCACTAGCAGGGTTGCTGCAGTCTTGAGGACACAATACGCTTTGTGGTATGGCTGCGGCACTAACAAGCACATTATGAGTTTCCTCTCCACCATAGTTTTTATGGCGGTGAGCCTGCCATGAAAACTGTGGTGGAGAGGCGACAAAGGGGGCCCTACAAGACCCCTTTATGCCCCAGGGCCATGGGGTGCATGCAGGGGGGCACAAGTTGTGCTCACCTGTGTGCGTCCACCCCCAGTTCCTGCACGGCATGGGCTGCAGAGTCCATGCCGTGCAGGAACTGCTTTTGACCCTCCAATTGTGGTGTCCTTTTTCTGAAACACCACCTGTGGAACTGCCCAAAAAAATCCCATCAGACACAAGAAAACTTGTAATCTGGTGGGTGGTGCTCACACTGCTTTGGAGGTGTGAGAGCGGGACCACCAAAGTCGTAATCAGGCACTATGATTAGTATTGTCTTCTCTAAGTCATGGCTTTGTGATTCCTTCTCACTCCGTTTTTCGTGCTGTGGTACCCATGTTTCTGACAGACATATCGTAAACTCTTGCTTTTCCACCTAAAGTGCCAATTGACAGGTACGTAAAATCTTCTGACATTAGTGATTATCCATCACACTTGTCCTAGTGTACAAATTCAATTTTGCTTACCTGAAATATTGGAATTCAAGCAGTGTGTAGATGTTATTAGTGCACATTTCGACATGTAAGATACCTTAAAGCAGTATTTCTTTAGTACGCTTTTAAGTACTGTGGTATACCTTTATGGCTTAGCCCCAAAACTCCTAAATTGAGAATACAATGGCATTATCTAGGGAATATTCAGATAAGACGAGTCATTCTAACAAAGGCATTCTATGCTATGTAAACTAGTACCCTTGTAGTCCTGTGTGTAGGTTCCTCGTATAGTGGAAATGACGGACAAACCCAAAGGATGCCACATTTGACATGAGAAAGGCCATCTTATGCTCTCCAGATGCTTTCCAGATGCACTCACCAGTGCCTCTAATTCAACCTTAAATACAGGCTGCAGAACTAAACCTTGATAAAGCCCCATGCATTATCTGCTAAAGGGTGAAACAGGTGTCACATAAAAAATCCGGATATTACACTGGAAGAATGAAAACCATGCATGAAAACAAACAACATGTAAAGAAAAAAGTAAGCAGTTAATAAAGTCGATTTGCACAGCAGCTTAAAGTCTTTACAAATGTATTGAGCAACAACCAGAACCTGGGAAATATTTGATTTGAACCATAATGTGTGTGTAATGCACTCTACATGTATGCAAGAAAAATCTTGGGCTTCTTTCATTTCACAAATGTCCAATTTTGAGAGCAGCAAATGGAATTGTACGTGATAGGGTAAGGCAATGCACTTGCACACAAGTATGACTGATTGCTTACAGTAACCTCATACATTGAGGTATATTGCGGTCACCTAGAACCTTCACTTACATATACCATACTCATACAAGCTTTTTTGAATCAGCCACAAATAGTACAAGTAGAAAGCACTGTGTCTGCTTTGTTCTTTTATAAGGAGAGCGATAAATGTTTTGGGAATGGAAAAGTCTCCTGAAAGGTGGCAGGCATGCACCCCTGACATGACTGCCTCAGTTGCATGGATATCTAGACCCCTGGTTGTGATTTTTGATCATGGGTAGACACCGATCATGTGTCCGCGCCATAACCTAGGCCTGTCTCATGGTAATGCTGTCTTGTTAGCCTGTATGAGCACACCAATTGCTACCCTCAGAGGGATAGAGAGCTGCTGTCCTAATTTGGAGTTAAGTGACACAAGCATAGTGGCATTAGATCCATTAGTATGACACAGCAATTTTAACTAATCTGTTGTAATCTGCGTGATTTCAGAAAATTTGGTAACAAAATGTACACAATTAACAAGATTAAGACATTAGCCCACATCACATAGCAAGACTTCCGCTCAGAGACCACTTGTAATGAGATATGTAGAAATAGAAGTTATCATGAATGCAAGCTGCATCTTTCCAACACAAGTGGCAATTCTTTTAATGGGTGCGGTCAACAAACATTTCAGGGAGATTTTTTACCTGAGTAGACCATTTGGTTATTTTTTGAGTGCTAAACTACGAAACTGAATGAGAGAAACCGGGATATCAACTTGAACTTAACATTTTGAGGTGATTTATTATGTGAAACTACCATTTGGATAACATTTTGATTGTGTAACACTTTTTTTAAAGAGGAAAGCAGTGTCATAGATATCGGGAGGTTGCACTACACACAGTAGGAACTCCCTCTTACAGTCCTTATGCATCCTCTTTTTGCTCTGTTCAGTCCTTGATCAGTTTGGCTTTGGAGGTAAAGCATCACTTTCTTTTTTATCTGAAATCTATTTTTCATCCACACGCTTGAAATCTTCAATTTTGAAGAAAACTCAAGAACGTTTAATGCAGTACTTTGGAAAACAATTGTTGATTGTGGGAGAGCAGGTAGTACTGCTTTGTCCCTAATTGTATTTTTTGTTTGGGTGATCTTGGTTGGCCTGGATTTTGGAGTAGGGTGTCTCAGGTATTCTGCTCCTACACAGAACTGTGCACAGAGACCCAGGACCTCAGTGAATTGTGGTGCACAAAAAACTCACCTCAGTGCCTAGAAACCCTAACCAGCTAGCATCAGTGTCACATTAGCTGTTTGTCCTATAGCAAAGGAACCAATGATTAGACAACCCAGAACATGCGACTTAGGTTATACTCAGGAAGGGTGGGAAGCAAGAAAACTCTTTCGTTATACTCTCATACCACCCTGGCCACACAACGACCTGCCAATTTAGGAGATTACGACCAGCCCAGTGATGCTCTTGGAGCCTTTGCGAGCTGCCACCATGGTACTGCAGTGAGGCCACTGAACGTTTGGTGCGCTGTTCCATCTTTTGGGCCGCTGTGCATCAAATGCTTCTTATTTTTCAGAAAGAAAAACTCCCAAATGTTTTTGTGACCAATAGGTTTCACCTGGCAGTCAAGGATAGAAAACAATTACATCAGACTAACCACTCTAAATGTAGTGGGGTGTCTTATACCTGCCAAACTCTAATTCTGGCCTGGAGGCTTCTCCTCAGCCATGAAAGTGGTGAATGATCTTGTGATATTTTCATATGACTCAGTGATAAAAGGACTTACTGTAAGCTTAATCAATTTTAATTCATATAATGTGCCAGAATATCTGCAGGCCGGGGGATTTATCTCGAGCATGGACCGAAGGATTATGGAACCGGTCTGATTCATGGCAGCGAGTATAGTGAGGCTTGCTTGGCACTAACACTGTGCATTTTTCCTGAAATAAGCGTGCTGCTTGTAGTATTTCTACCTGAGGTAATGAATAGAGTGAGGAAAATTCCCGCTTATATAAAACAGGACCATTGATAATAATACTGCAAGTAACAACAGACTGCCCGTTACCCCCATTTAAAAGTGATGGACCCAGTGGTTAGGTCCATTGGAAGTTGCCACAGGACAGAATGAGTTGCCAAGAAGCTTACAGTTATAAATCATTGTTTGCTTCAAGTTGGTTTCCTTTCCCTTGTCCTGAGGAGGCCTAGATGAAAATGAGGGCCGAAACGAGTCTGCATTGACAGTTTTTGACAAGAGGAGTCCACATGGAATTAATAATATTTCTTATAGTGTAAACACACTTGAAATTATATCTTTAGAGGTGTAGTAACCTTGTGTGCATAGAGGACTACCTCAGAGTGAATTGCCTTGATTTAGTCTGTAAACACTGATTATTTTTTAATCAAGTGAGTGTAGGTAACTATTGAACTTGGTTTGTGTTTGTTTGTTTGTGATGTAAATGTTATTGTATACGAATGTGTGCATGTTTTAAAACAAAAACAAAAACAATGATTAATTAAATGTCTCCATGGTATGTGTTCAGTTCTTTGAATTAGGTTATTATGAACAATAATAGGATTGTGTACTATTAATAGGGTATTGTAATTTCCCCTATGATTTAGCCGATATAGATATCACTTCCTTCATGCCCATTGCTTTTTCTACTTTTTGTAGACCCTTACCCAGGTACAGGAGAGTAACATCGGTAAACCACAACATACTTTTGAATATAGAATATCTGCAGGCAGCATTTCTGATTTCAAGTTCAGGTCTCAAACATTTTGGCATTGGCATTTATGACAAGACCTAAATAATTTACGGTTTGTTGCACAACACATTAAGCAGAATTTCTTTTTTTAATTAAATTTTTTTTAAAATTATTTTAGTTATTAACATTTTGTCAAGACTTAAAATGTCCAAAAACATGCTGTGGACATACAGATTACAGTACAGTTAAGTCCTTCATCCAGTATATTTGCATAACAATCAGTGTCACCTTTGAACATGAAATTACATTTTACATCTCAGTGCACATTTAGGCAGTTTGATATACTTGTAGATATGCAACCAGGGAAAACCGAGTGTCTTTGCAATAGACCATATCTTTAAGCCATTGGTTGGTTCTTGGGGCTTCCCTACCACCCCAACATAATGAAACCCTTCGCTTGTCCAAGAGCAATGCTATCATGCAAAATGTATGCTTGGTAGCTCGTACATTGTTGATGAGCCCCAGAAGTCAGGTGCAAACTGTGCATTCAATCTGAACACCCACCATTTCACCCAGCAACAGTACAACCTCCACCCAGTATATACTAACTAACCCACATTCCCAGGCAAGATGTAGAAAATTGGCATCATCTGCCCCAAAGCGGTTATACCGTGCTCTCGAACGGAGACCATATTTATAGAGTCTGGCGGGGATATGATACGTTTGATGCAGGTATTTGTAGTGCAAGATGCGCAGGTTGCCATTCGGTGTGAACATGTTGGTTATGGTGCTACAAGTCACCCATTCGTTCTCTGTGAGGTGGTTCTTGAGCGTGTTATTCAATCTCTCTAATGCTTTGTGCACGCTGTCATTGATGTCTGCATGCAGTTTAATGTATAGTTTCGATACTATATGTGTATTGCAAGGCTCAATGAGAATCAGTTTAAATGTGGATATCTGTGTCAGTTCATTTGGGTGAGAAGGGTAGAGTTTCTTGATGGCTCCTTGTAATCTATAATATGTGAACTGGAAGAGTAATGTCTGATTGCTGACATATGACAGTTCCTTAGGTTCTATGAAAGTGCCATTATCATATAAATCCTCCATTGTATCAACACACACTTGTCTCAACCGCCCTGTTCCCACTTTTTCTTGGGTTACTGATAGTTCTGGGTGATGTTGCAGAAGCAACGCAGGTGCATACAGCGGCAATTTGTTTGCCAGTTTGCCCATCTTCCCCCATGCTGCATTAGTTGTGTCAATGGTATTAATGTATTGAGAGTGAAGTGGGTGCCGATGATGTGGCAAGATAGCATTTAGCGGGAAGGGGTGCGCATCTTCTTCTTCAACCGCCACATGTGGTCGGTAGGGGACATGGTGGTACCAATGATGCGCATACTGCGCTTGAGCACACAAATAGTAGAGTAGAACATCTGGGACCTTAAAACCTCCTCTGGAGAAAGGCAGTGTAAGTGCACACAGCTTGATGCAGGCTTGATTACCTGCCCATATTAGTTGAGTTACAAAAGTGTTTATCCTTTTAAATACAGTTGTCGATGGTGTGATGGGAATATTATTGAAAAAGTATAAACATTTAGCTAATATGACCATCTTAACAATGGCCAATCGATCCGCCAATGTTAATGGGAGATGGATCCAGCGCCCTATTTTGTCCTCAATAGCACTGATGCCCTCCCATAGTTTGTGCAAATTACTATGTCTGGATCTCGGTGATACCAGATCTCAAGGTATTTGACTGGATCAGTCTGCCACTCAAGCGGGAATTCTGCTGGGTGAAGGTGTGTGTCATGTGCGAATGGAAGAATGATAGATTTAGACCAGTTAATTTGGAGTCCAGCGTGATGGGCAAATTTAATGTATTCTCTCAGAAGTGGGGACAGGTTTGTATCAGGGTCACAAACGTATAGCACCATATCATCTGCATAGAGCGAGATGTTTGATGGCCATTGTGGGAATTGGAGCGCATCACATTTTGACCCTGTCGAATTTTGCATGCCAATGGTTCAAGGGCTATTGCGAAGAGTAAACGGGACAATGGGCACCCCTGTCTTGGGCCTCTTGCTATCGGTATAGCATCAGAAACATATTTATTAACTCTAATTCGTGCCATAGGTGCCGTATATAATATCCAAACCCATTGTAGGAAAATTGTGAGGAATCCCATTCGTTGTAGTATAGTGTGGAGATAGTGCCATTCGATTGAATCGAATGCCTTAGCTGCGTCCAAAAGGACTGCAGCTGCCTTTGTTTTTGGGGTAACGTAATGCGATAGCGCAAATAATGTCCTGGTGTTTTGAGCTGTCGATCGGGCGGGTATAAACCCCAATTTATCTGGGAGGACAAGATTAGCCATCAGTGGCTGCAGCCGTTTTGTGAGAATCTTGGCCAGAATTCTAGTATCAGTATTTATTAAGGACAGCTTCAAGATTCACACTGTTCAGGATCCTTATTTAGTTTTAATAAAGCAATAATCATGGCTTCCCTTAACGTGGGTGGTAATATCTGCTTATTATGAGCGTCCCCGTACATTTCCACAAAGTAGTTGTTCAATAAATGCATTATAAAATTCGCTGGTGAAGCCATCTGGGCCTGGTGCCTTACCATGCGGGAGCGATTTAACTACTTCAATAACTTCTTCTACCGTTACCGGCAGTGAGAAATATTCCCTCTGCGTATCTGATAGCCATGCTATCGCCACATCTTCCAGATAGGTCAGTATTTCAGTTGGTTTGGCAGTATCACTTGACGTGTACAGGTTACCGTATGTTTCCACGAATGCACTCAGTATGTGCTTCGTATCGTAGTGGGGTATACCGTTATCGACCATTTGTGGCGTAAAGGCCAGAGCATATTTTATTCGCTCAATTTCGACCCCGCCTACCCCTCTCACCATATGAGCATGCAGCTTGGCGTTTTAGTAGCTATTTAAGTTTGTCATCTGCAAACGTCTGATACTCCGATATGACCTTCCTGATAGCACCTAGTGTAGCCGCATTTTGCGGTCTTTCATATTCACGCTCCAGAGCACGTAATGTGGCCTCCCATGTGGCGGGCTGCCAGCATTGGTGCTAATGCAGATTTCCCGTATGCTGGCTTTAAAAGCCTCCCATAGTAAACAGGGATCATCAGTAGATGGCTGACTCAACGCAAAATAGTCCTCAATGGCCAGTGTATGCAGAGTCTAGTAGTGCTTTTGCATTAAATCTCCATATATATGGCGGAGGTGTATAATGGGGTAGGTCTAATGTTAATAGTACTGGGTTGTGGTCCGAGAAGGTTTTGGGCAGATGTCATATGTTTCATGTCCACGTGGCTGTCTCCTCCGTCCCCAGCCAGTAGTCTATACGAGACCAACTGTTATGAATTACAGAAGTGTGTGTGGCCTCCATAAGCTGAAGATCAACTAAGTGATATTCGGTCAAGATATCTTGCATCACCCCCACCGCCTATTTATGTGGTTCCCTGGAAACGCCCGATCTGTCCAGTCTGTCATTTAAGGAAAGGTTAAAATCCCCACCCCACAGTAGAGCCATTTCAGGTAGTTCTGTAATTTTACGCCAGATGAGTTTATAAAAGTCAGGGTCACCCACATTCTGGCCACAAGTGTTTATCAAGGCCAGACGTTGTCCTCTAATATGTCCTGTTACAATCATATAGCGACCCAGATCATCCGTAATGGTGCTATATATATGAAATTGCATCCCTTTCTTTACTAAGATCAACACGCCTCTTGAATATGACGAGTATGAGGAGCTTAACAGTACTTCCGCCCATCTTTTCCATATATTACTCTTATGTCGAGGTGCTAAATGGGATTCTTGGAGGAGGGCAATATCGACATGTAGCCTGTCCTGGTGGATCTTTTTTGGGTTATTAAGCCCTCTGACGTTCCATGTTCGTAAATTGAGTTGTGCTGGTTGTAATCTATCGACAATCTTTGATGCAAGTTATACCCATGATGTATTCCTGCCTATTGCCTTCAGTGTGCTCAGTTATAACAGTTATTAGTGACAATAAAAACAACATGGCTGGTATTAATCGGGATGTCCGCAATGAATTTCAAATACCGTAATCTGTAAAAAAATCCCCAACACCTTCCCACCCACCCCCCTCCCACTTTGGCATCCCAACCACGCCAAAGACATACCATTAACGGAAATGTCAACGTGACGAAACCTGTAGTGGGGAGCACCCGCCTGAGGGGATCCTTCAAGTGTGTGTCACACCATCCAACTAGGTGGATGTGGTCAAAATTAACAGTATGTGCACAGGTGTACTGTCCAATCTAAGTAGTGTGCCCAGTGCATCATAAATATTCCTCATTCAGTTCCATCTGTTATATAAGGGAACACAAAATGTTGGCCCACTTGTATCTCAGATCAAAACAACGTGCAGCTCCCATCAGAAAAACAATGTAGCCCGCCATATCAATATCTAGGCTGTATGTCCATCTAGATCTACCTCTCTACTTAGAAGAAGCTGCAACCCTGCAACTCCCACACATAGTCAACTGCCATCAGTACCTTAAGAGATATATCGTTATAGCCCAGTACCTACTTACCATACACTTCGGAAGGGCAAATAGTCACATCAATCAGTCAATATTGTCTGCATACCCAGTGTCACTGTCTCTTTTTGGGGATGCTTTTATACATGTTTATTCCATACATTACCACCAGTGGCGCGCAGCGTATTCTCTGTCCCAGCAACTGGGCTAATATGAATGTATCTTCTGTAATAGAGGGCTGTGTAGAAAAATTCACCTCCATTTCGGCATCAAAGGTGGCATCACTCAATCTTTACAGTGTTGCGTTGATCACGTCTCATACAACATACACGACATGGTGCTCATATTATATACCAGTGTCCTTAAGACAGTCCGTCCATTCCTGCATCTGGTGATAAAGTTAGTTCAAGAAAGGAAGGAGTCGGCTGTATCTATTCAGAATCTTGGTCCAACTCAGTGCGTTTCTGCTCTTTCCGTTTAGTGGTCAGCTTTTTTATGAAGTCGTGTGCCGCCCTTGGAGTCTGCAGTATCGTTGAACGCCCATCATATATTACTCGCAGCATAGCCGGGTTCAACATTGCATATTCAATACCCAGCTCTTGGAGTTTTTTTAGGCAGGGTTAACGTCTTTGTGCACAGTTTGGACCGTCATTGTAAAATCTGGGTAAAATCCCACGTTGTTCCCTTGGTAGGTGATCTGATGTTTTTCCCTAGCCATCCTAAGGATTGCGTCCCAATTCCTGTAGTTGAGGACCCTGGCTATGATGGGCCTCGGAGGTGCGCCCGGGGGAGGCCCATCATAGCCTCCGTGATCTATGTGCCCATTCTATAATCAGTACTGCTGACAAGTTGACAGCACCAAAGAGATCATGCAACATGTCCTCCACATATGTTTCCATTCTTCCTATGTTTGTGCTTTATGGAACTCCAGCGATTCTAACATTATTGCGGCACGATCGTGCCTCCAAGTCCTCTGCCTTATTCTTTATGACCTCTAGAATCTTCTCCACATCCGTGCGTTTGCATGTCGTGTTATGCGATTCATCTTCCACTGCTGTTATGCGTTCCTCAGCTGCATCCAAACGTTCACCCTGTTTATATCTAATTTAGCAGAAATGTTATCTACACTTTGTGTGAGCGAGTCCAGCTTACCATCTATAGCCTGAAGACTCGGCTGTATAGCCTGGAGGGCGTTCTCCATGGCCTTGCCCATCATGTGCTGAGCTTCCAATTCTGTGTCCGAATGTGCAGTTGCGCCTTTAGGGTTATGCTTAGTCTCAAATGTTAGCTTTGGCTGTTGCCTATCCAGGCAATATGGTAATCTTGTGGATGAATTGCAGACTTCTTTCACTTATTTTACAGAAGTTTATTCATCAGTTTCAATGCCACCATGTGGAACTCTACAAGCAATTCTCCCCAAGGTCCATAAGCGACAGCCCGAGAGCAACAGCGCAGGCAACTGGCATGCAGGCATCCGTTACAGTGCATCACACATACAGCGCATATTAAGAACATAGGGCACATCAATAGTGCAGATGGTCGCAAGGTACCATGCGAGGATGCTGCCTCTTACATCAAATCCTCCCGTTGCGCTTCATTGCCAGCCAGCACCTTTATCTTCCCAGCTCATGTTTACCGGTTTCCACACTCGTTTCACCAGCCCCGCCATTTCATGTACCTGGGAGCATGATCTCCTCCATGTGGCGAAAGAGCCAAGCCAGCGGTTTACAGTTCCCAAAGAGCCAAAGCATTTAAGAATTCCTGAGATCCAGCCTGTCTCTTGCGCCACACAGCACAGTGTCCACCACTAAGCCCTCTGGTCTGTGGTATAACGAGCCTCATCCTCTCCTGGCGCCCCCATTTTGAGTGCACCAGCTCTCTTCCATGTGTTTGATTTAACTTATGATTTTCTCTGCTCCAGTGCTCTGGTCGGCGATTCCAGCCATTTACAATTGCTGCAGAGTTGTTCCGATGCCCCGGTCGACTGTTTGTGTACATTTTAACATCCGCAGATCGGTGTTCTTGCCGGATAATGTTTCCGCTGTCAATTGTTTTCAATTTCTATTGAAGTTTATCATGGGGCAAACAGAATTTTGACTTTTTTTAAGTCAAATGTGTAAATGCGATCATGTGTAAAATTAGCTAGGTTCTGATGACAAATGTGTTGTTAAAGCAATAGCATGATACTACTTAACAGTATGCACATATCTTCATTGAGAGCAATAACATATTCCAACATATCCTACATGTTGGTGGTCTTTATTAACCTCAAGTAGATGGACCGACATGCAAATTTAGGTCAGTTCTTATTGTTACACTGAAATCTGGTACTTGCAGTCTTGAACTACTAATGGAAAGTAAGTAATGAAACACTTCTAATAGGAACTCCTTGGCTGGAGTTAGCGGACCATTCACATAGCAGGTTAGTTGCCCCATCTCTTGCAGCAGCTCGTCATATTTGGCTTTTTAACAAGAACAATTTGCACTCTGGAATGTTTTACTTTTGTTTTCAAATCCATTAGTTGATGCTACAATCTGAGTATCATTTGAGTAGGTATTTATTTTAATTTATTTTATTTTAAAGGTTTTGTATTGCCCTGTCTAGACCCGGAGGTATCAGAGCGCTTTATAAGAGTGTCAGATCATAGTTACAGGTTACATCGTTACAAAGGTTAAACAGTTATTAGAGTATGGCAACATAGTTACTTGTAAGGTCAAGATAACAATAAGAACAAATACGTAAGGGGAGAAGCAAGCAAGAAGAGAGATTCAGGGGAGGGGGGTAGAAGTAGGGAAAGTAGACAGATAATGAAGGCGGGAAGGAGGAGGGGAGGTTGAGAGACACAGCATGGAAAGAGATGGGGAAGTGCGACGGGGACACAAACCGGTAGACAAGTCAAAGCAACGTCCAAAGTCCAGTAAGCTGTGATCTCAGGGGAAGTGGTATCACTTCCTTATCTCTGTTGCGAGAGGCTCCCTTTATGCAGTGGACTCTCTCAGAGGGGTCTCTGAGACTTCAAGGCCTACAAACTGGATCCTTCCCCAAAAAGGGGAGAGGGAGTGCTTTGGCAAGGGGTGCGTCAGCTGTGAGTGGCTCCCTTGGTGCAGTGGACTCTCTCAGCGGGTTCGCTGAGACTCCAGAGTATAAATATTGGATCTTTCCCCAACAAGGGGAGAAGGAGTGCTTGGTCAAAGGGCACAAAGGAGAGGGGGCTAGGCATAGTAGCAGGCAAGGGGAGAGATTCAGGGGAGGGGAATAGGAGCTAGGAAAGTAGATAAAGAGAGAAAGAGTACTCAATGGGAACATGAATAATTAATGAGTTTCAAATAGCGCTGGCTAGACCGGAAGGAATCATAGCGCTTTACATGAGGAACAATAATGTTGCAATTTACATTAGTTAAAAGTTATATAAGTATCAAGAAAAGCATTTAAAGAACATAGGGGACAAGGTGGATGGAGCAGGGAAGGGTAAGGGGTAGATTTGAAGGCATCGAGAAGATGCGCTGATGTCGGCTTTAATGTTGTCACGCAGCTCACTTATAAAGTCCCTTAATGTGGACAGGAGATCATAGCGGGTCAGCCCCATATTCTCTTTTTGGCAGTTTATGCCCTAGCACTTGTCCCATGTTAGAGTTTCTAAAGTAGCTTAAGACCTTGTTGGCTTGTGATTGTTTTGGGAGGCATATGGGCAATTCCTGGGGCCAAGCCATACGTTGGTGCGCTCGTGTGTTCTCCATGTTCTCCTAGTGGCCGACCTCCATCCAGACCACAACGTCGGGACCAATGCCCCCGGGCTCTTTAGAACTTGTAAAAAGTTCCCCAAGCTTTCCGTGTGTGTTGCTTTCGTCGGCCCTTCGTTTTCATGGCTAAAGGTCTCGATGGCATCATTAAGGCGGATTCCGGTGCAGGAGCCGGACGGGATCACATCAGCGCATGATGGCTGGCTGATTCATTTAACCACCTAATCATTCATCCATCCTTCCTTACTTTCACCCTTCCCTCCATTCAATATTCCTTTCATGATTCCCTTTTCTATGTATCCATATTTTGTTATTCCTTGCTACTGCTTGCTCTTCTTTTGAGGCTGCATTTCTTAGGCTCGGTGCCTCGAAATCACCATTTTAGAGTCAGGCATAACGTGATCAGTGAAGGTTCTGATCGAATAGCCCCTCTGCTGCCCAGAATAGGACCACCTGGCTTATGCTGACGTTGGTCAGGCACGGGGGCCCCAATTTTAGAAATCACAGGTCTGTGCAGCTTCCTGGGCGCGATAGTGCAGTTGCCTATCCGCTAGCGCTGCATGAAAAAGTAGCTCTCTCCATTAGGCTTTCCGGGCAGGACACGCGGCACGTCTGCCATGGCGGGGCTCCCTTCCCACTCATGCTTGCCTTGCGTGGGATCCAACAATGCTCAGTCGGGGGAGCAGTCTACATCTACCTGAGATCACCTCTGGTCTGCCATTTTGGGGTCAGGCAAGGCAGGAGAGCCGGCAGTCGGGATGCCCGCAGCGCTCAGGCATGAACCTCAGTCAGGTAGGTAGGTCTCTACTTTTAGGTAAACCAGCACTTCCTCATGCTGGCTTAGGTCCTCATTTAGCGGAGGGCCATGTACCTGAAAAGAAGAGAAATTCCAAAACCATCAAACTTATGTTCCCTCTCCGCTATTTTGAAATTTGGGAAATTGAGACTTTCTGTCAATAAAGCTTTGGGTGGCTTTGCCACTGGAAACCCTTGACCTGGTAGCCGATCTGCCACTAGGCCACCAGCTCCCAGTGGTCACCTTTCAAACAATAAATAAACTACAAAGGCCCTAATTATGACTATGGCAGTCTGATGAACAACCAAAGCCACGGTGGTGGTGCAGGCACCACCTCACCGGCAGTACGACCACCAAATTACAAGTTGAGACGTAATACCGCCATTAGACCTCAGCAATCACCAGGGATAAGAGATCACTAGCAGGGTTGCTGCAGTTTTGAGGACACAATACGCTTTGTGATATGGCTGCGGCACTAACAAGCACATTATGAGTTTCCTCTCCACCACAGTTTTTATGGCGGTGAGCCTGCCATGAAAACTGTGGTGGAGAGGCGACAAAGGGGGCCCTACAAGACCCCTTTATGCCCCAGGGCCATGGGGTGCATGCAGGGGGGCACAAGTTGTGCTCACCTGTGTGCGTCCACCCCCAGTTCCTGCACGGCATGGGCTGCAGAGTCCATGCCATGCAGGAACTGCTTTTGACCCTCCAATTGCGGTGTCCTTTTTCTGAAACACCACCTGTGGAACTGCCCAAAAAAATCCCATCAGACACAAGAAAACTTGTATTCTGGTGGGTGGTGCTCACACTGCTTTGGAGGTGTGAGAGCGGGACCACCAAAGTCGTAATCAGGCACTATGATTAGTATTGTCTACTCTAAGTCATGGCTTTGTGATGTCCTTCTCACTCCGTTTTTCGTGCTGTGGTACCCATGTTTCTGACAGACATATCGTAAACTCTTGCTTTTCCACCTAACGTGCCAATTGACAGGTACGTAAAATCTTCTGACATTAGTGATTATCCATCACACTTCTCCTAGTGTACAAATTCAATTTTGCTTACCTGAAATATTGGAATTCAAGCAGTGTGTAGATGTTATTAGTACACATTTCGACATGTAAGATACCTTAAAGCAGTATTTCTTTAGTACGCTTTTAAGTACTGTGGTATACCTTTATGGCTTAACCCCAAAACTCCTAAATTGAGAATAAAATGGCATTATCTAGGAAATATTCAGATAAGACGAGTCATTTTAACAAAGGCATTCTATGCTATGTAAACTTGTACCCTTGTAGTCCTGTGTGTAGGTTCCTCGTATAGTGGAACACAGAAGTCCACTCTATGACGGACAAACCCAAAGGATGCCACATTTGACATGAGAAAGGCCATCTTATGCTCTCCAGATGCTTTCCAGATGCACTCACCAGTGCCTCTAATTCAACCTTAAATACAGGCTGCAGAACTAAACCTTGATAAAGCCCCATGCATTATCTGCTAAAGGGTGAAACAGGTGTCACATAAAAAATCCGGATATTACACTGGAAGAATGAAAACCATGCATGAAAACAAACAACATGTAAAGAAAAAAGTAAGCAGTTAATAAAGTCGATTTGCACAGCAGCTTAAAGTCTTTACAAATATATTGAGCAACAACCAGAACCTGGGACATATTTGATTTGAACCATAATGTGTGTGTAATGCACTCTACATGTATGCAAGAAAAATCTTGGGCTTCTTTCATTTCACAAATGTCCAATTTTGAGAGCAGCAAATGGAATTGTACTTGATAGGGTAAGGCAATGCACTTGCACACAAGTATGACTGATTGCTTACAGTAACCTCATACATTGAGGTATATTGCAGTCACCTAGAACCTTCACTTACATATACCATACTCATACAAGCTTTTTTGAATCAGCCACAAATAGTACAAGTAGAAAGCACCGTGTCTGCTTTGTTCTTTTATAAGGAGAGCGATAAATGTTTTGGGAATGGAAAAGTCTCCTGAATGGTGGCAGGCATGCACCCCTGACATGACTGCCTCAGTTGCATGGATATCTAGACCCCTGAATGTGATTTTTGATCATGGGTAGACACCGATCATGTGTCCGCGCCATAACCTAGGCCTGTCTCATGGTAATGCTGTCTTGTTAGCCTGTATGAGCACACCAATTGCTACCCTCAGAGGGATAGAGAGCTGCTGTCCTAATTTGGAGTTAAGTGACACAAGCACAGTGGCATTAGATCCATTAGTATGACACAGCAATTTTAACTAATCTGTTGTAATCTGCGTGATTTCAGAAAATTTGGTAACAAAATGTACACAATTAACAAGATTAAGACATTAGCCCACATCACATAGCAAGACTTCCGCTCAGAGACCAATTGTAATGAGATATGTAGAAATAGGAGTTATCATGAATGCAAGCTGCATCTTTCCAACACAAGTGGCAATTCTTTTAATGGGTGCGGTCAACAAACATTTCAGGGAGATTTTTTACCTGAGTAGACCATTTGGTTATTTTTTGAGTGCTAAACTACGAAACTGAATGAGAGAAACCGGGATATCAACTTGAACTTAACATTTTGAGGTGATTTATTATGTGAAACTACCATTTGGATAACATTTTGATTGTGTAACACTTTTTTTAAAGAGGAAAGCAGTGTCATAGATATCGGGAGGTTGCACTACACACAGTAGGAACTCCCTCTTACAGTCCTTATGCATCCTCTTTTTGCTCTGTTCAGTCCTTGATCAGTTTGGCTTTGGAGGTAAAGCATCACTTTCTTTTTTATCTGAAATCTATTTTTCATCCACACGCTTGAAATCTTCAATTTTGAAGAAAAATCAAGAACGTTTAATGCAGTACTATGGAAAACAATTGTTGATTGTGGGAGAGCAGGTAGTACTGCTTTGTCCCTAATAGTGTTTTTTGTTTGGGTGATCTTGGTTGGCCTGGATTTTGGAGTAGGGTGTCTCAGGTACACAGAACTGTGCACAGAGACCCAGGACCTCAGTGAATTGTGGTGCACAAAAAACTCACCTCAGTGCCTAGAAACCCTAACCAGATAGCATCAGTGTCACATTAGCTGTTTGTCCTATAGCAAAGGAACCAATGATTAGACAACCCAGAACATGCGACTTAGGTTATACTCAGGAAGGGTGGGAAGCAAGAAAACTCTTTCGTTATACTCTCATACCAGTCCACAACAGGAGTAAAAAAAGAGACACGGGTAAGGTAAAAATATTTATTTTAACGACGTGCTCTAATATGCAGTATCTTTGCTAACATAAGCAGGCATATGATTACAAATGTTATGATCAGCATTGTTACCATTCCATAAAACACAAAGGGAGAAATCATTTTACAATGATGGTGAAAATAGGTCCTATAGCGCCTAGTGCATCACCCTCCCTAGCAAGGAACTATGTTTTATAAAATATAGAAGGTCTCTTAGGCTTGTTTAGGGGACCCCATACCTCTAAGATCAGCAGGTGTGAATCACATCAGGATCTGCAAAAGCTCTCTGTCTGGAAAAACGGGCTTCTTCCAAATGCTTGAAACCATGCTTACAGTGTGATATTAAAGGCGCCAGAATCACGTTGGCTTGCATCTGCATATATGTTGTGGCTAGAACGTGAGCCAATCAGCTCGAACAACATCTTCTTTGTTATGATGACCTTGTAGGCTTTAGAGCTCAGAGTGCAGACTAGAGTCACGATGTAAGTCTAGGGATGCTGAAAACAAGCCCTTCTCATGTGAAGTATTTCACGCAGCCTGACTTTCAACAACAATTATATGCAGTGTTGTGTGCAAAAGCAGCAAAAAGGTAAAATGGGGTTTAAACTTCTAAGCAGCCTATGCTAACTTAACAATGTGTGCAACAGGGCCCAGCCTACACCCACACTACACCCTCTCTTGATCGGCGAACAGACAATAGCGGGGGCAATTTCTAGAACGCAGAGTTCAAGTTCGAATGAGACCGAACCAAGTTCAAAATTTCACCAAAGTGAATAATTGGGAGTACAATCCAAATTAGTAACCGCAACATTTTTAAAATCCAACAGGGATGACTAGTGTCAAAACACATGCAACCTGACAAGCAATAGCGAAAGAAAAAAAATGAAAGGAAAGAAAATCACCAGTCCATTACGTGTCTATGAAGCAGAAAAAAAATCATAACTTCAATCCAACAGCATATAGGCACAGTACGTTGCAACCGCCTCCAATAGGAAGTCGTTGTTATCATCAGCGAACATTTCAGCTAAAAGATACATACATGTTCCTCAACAGCCGGGGCCTATAGCACCATCAGAAGACAACGCGGGTGTTCTTCGAGATAACTGCGTGCCAGAAAGTCATTGGCTGCAGTCCAAATGTTCCAATTGCCTAGGACCCCATGAGCCGCTGCACAGGACATAATCCTGATTCCAGAACAGGATAGTTCATGAGCAACTAAGGGACTCATTAGTAGACCCATTCAAATCTGCAATCCAGCCAGTCGAAAACTGGCTGCACATATGTAAAGTAAGAGAACCGGAAAGGTAAACCATACGCCACACTCAGAGTCGCCAGAGGAAGCAATCCATAGTATTCAAGCATCCAGTTACGAAGCTGGAGCAGCTGGGGCAGACCATCATGAGCCACAGAATGTGCTAACAGCAGTACACCGGCACCCAAAGCGAGAACTACCGGGAAACCGCCAAAGACGCTGGAAAAAATAGAATGAAAAAATGCCGTTATCACACCAAATATAGCTTGGAATGAAGTCACAAGGCCAGAACTTACTAGTTTAAAAAAGTGTGCCAAGCCAGTGGTCGAGGAGGCATTAAAGATAGTGTGAATCAACGCACCAAAATGCAGGGGGAGATTTGTGTTTAATAAGGCATGTACCTCAGTACGAGTATTAGCCACGTGAAGGACGAATGTTTCACGCGTAGATGTAAGGGCAACTTCTTTTTGAGACAAAAGGGCCCTTATTCGACTCATCTTACTGAACTCTGCTTTCAAGGTCGAGACGGAAGGCCAGATGGAAACATAGCTTCCCATGCAGAGGAGGAAACAGGACATTTTTACAACAGACTACACGATGGGAAACAGTCACTATGTAAGGAATTCCCGCCAGCATACCACAGAAATCTTCATTATTTAATAATAAATAACTACTGTTTGCTAACAACGTGAAAGTCGGTGTAATAGCCGGAGCTGGTGTACCTTTTAAAATGCTTGCTAAATTCAGTGCTTCCTGGTTGCAAGAACTGTGCAATTGTATATTCCTACGGACCAATGAGTGATCAGGTGTGGACGTGCAACCTTCACCTTTTCAATAGTGGAGAAGCGTGGCTCAGTGGTTAGAGGCGGCAGACCCGGAAGCTGAGATCAACCGTGGACCAGGGTTCGATTCCCCGCCTCAGCGGGTCTCGAGCTCATAAATTCCACGGTCTCGACAATTCTCGCTCCGGTGCCTACTCGACTCACGGGGTCACACTCTGCGACTCTGGGCAATAGCTTGCTTAATCTCCACTACGGCCCCTCGCGGCGGGATGCCTGGCTTTCACCCTGTGGACACCCTGCCGGGGTTTCTCACAGGGGAATACCAGGACGGGTTCCCTAAGCAAGCGCCAGGATGCCCTTTGGGTGACAGGTCTGCGCTATATAAGTACACCTACATTTACATTTACAATAAGCTTCTATTCCCTCCCTCAGGCACCTATAGATGAACGGAAGAGACCAAACCTCATGGAGATATGCGCTACCCAGTTGTTCATTTCTGCCTATGGCATAGTGTTTCATGCATGATTCAAATTTAAACAGCGGAAACAGTAGCGTTATTAACCTATGGATAAGCCAAACTGCTGAATTGGTTTCGGCCACAGAAAATGGTAAGGGTTCTAATTTTTCAATATACAACAGTGAAAACGTGGCATCTTTCATTGACATAAATCGTTGTATGACAGTCAGAATAAATGGCAAAAAGAATGAAGAAGTGTTCATGTAGTTCCAAGGCACTTTGCCAGCCTTTAACGTTTGTAAAGTCCATGCAAACTGCATTAATAATAGAACACAATTGATTCTGACCATGGTACAAAACGGAGATTTCATCTTGCACAATATCAACAACAGAAGAAACAATATTATCTAATCTGTAAATGTGGGAAGAAAGTGTGTTCATGCTATTATCTACAACTGCAAGCACTTTTCTAAATAAGCTTAATCAATAGCACGTAACCTAGAAGCAGCTTCAATTTGGAACAACTTCCAAACTTTGTTATAAACTGCATAGGACCTCTGACAAAGTCATTCAAGTCAATGGTGTCAGTCAATTTAGACAAATGTAGTTTTACTGACGCTAAGGTGGTGTGTTTGAGCCAAGACGGACACAGTTTGCCAACAGAGTAGGTAGGGAAAGAATGGTCAGTCTCAAAACGGGGGTCCACCCTAACTTGTGTATAGCCAGGGGCTACACCCAGAAAATGATGCTGGCATGAATCTGCACTTTTGTGCCATACCAGCCAGCCTGTGGGATCCAAACTGGAAATGTTAAAGGACGATTTCTGTAACAGAGTTTTTCACTAAGGGACCTACTGGTATGATTATTCTAAAGGAGTATTCTCCCAAATCAGAAATAGAGGGAGCATTTCATTCTTTAGACGTAGCCAATCTAAAGCATGTGGTTTGTGAAATAGTCGAATTCTGAAACAACATATGGTTCGGGATGAGACATGCACGATGCAATGCCTCAATGCCTTGCACTTGCCAATGCTTAGAACCCCAAACAGATTTAAGATCAATGGTATCTTTCCACAACTCATAGCCTCCTATGGCAAATTGGTCTATAAAGGACTTTGAATACAATAATTTAGTGTGGGTAAGTCTAACCTTGGAAGAGGACTTTTCAGTCAATTTAAAATAAAATGCCTCAGGGTAAAATATGAAAACTTCTTTAAAAGAGTTTTGGAGCAGCCTTCAACAGGAGCGGGGCAATGTTCCCACTGTGTGTAATTAATCACATTTCTAAACGTGTTTACTTTGTGCAGGAAGTGATTTCCAGTGTTGAAAACAAAACAAACCACCATAATTAGCAGAATCTAAATACAAATCTTCAGCATCAAAAGCAGCATAATATTTCAAATTAGAAAATAGAGCCTCTACGGCTTGGACGTCCCAATCAGCAGAGTGAATATTTTGTTTAACCACATTCCCCATTGAAACACGAAGTACATTCGGGACATTAATAACCTCTGTGGGTCCGTGGATTTGAAATTTTACAGCATCCCATACTATCCAGGACAGGCCAAGCAGTGATATTCACGAACGTCTGGTCCCTCTTCATTCTGTGTGAAGAGGAGTGGTTTGCCAAAGTTCCATCAATTAGCCTAATTGTAGTTCTTTCTTTAACATAGTGTCCATTCACAAGATGGAAAAATAACACCACAAATCCAATGGACATATACAAAAATGTTTTAAAAAGCACCAGCCAAATGTAAGTCCATAGGGAATTTAAAAATGTTTTACAATGAAAAACGTGATTGATTGGCCCCACAGGTCTCTAAATCAGGCATGGATAAGTCAGTTGGATAAGTGTACTCAGTAACATCAAGAGGATCATCAGCAGGTGGATTAAAAAAAAAAGTATTCGTAACTATAGGCATCTCGATGACAAAATCAGGTCCGGCGGCAGGTGTCGGAGCCAATACAGGAGCCAAAACAGAGTTTCGCACCATAGCTGGACAAGAGACTGCAGGTGTCATACTTAGAAGAATCAGCTACTCTGTGTAGTTTGACATTGTCAATAGAGATGTACCTGCTTTACTTTCGGCCAGGAAGTGGAGGTAAAATGACTATTCTTGTACCCTGCAAGCCAAGCACAGGAACAGGAGCACAATATGAGGGACCAAACTCCTTCTTGTTTGCGACCTTTTCTCGGACCAGTTCACCAACTTGGGGTAGCCAGCCAACTACTGGAATCTGCAACGCAGCATCAGATGTGGAGGGCAAATGCTTCCAGGCAGGTTGCTCCCCACGCTGCGTAGCTCCACCTGACTGCGCCCGTGCTCCCGCCAAGCTGCGGCCAGTTCGAGGCCCACCTCCACCCGCAGGCTACCACCTGCGCCTCAACCCTGGTTGCCAGTGGTAGGCCTGAGGTCTCCTTTTCTGCCACTTTTTGACGCGCTCGCTTTTGCGCTTCTGCCCTGTTTATTGTGCCTGTTTTTTGTGCCCCTGGTGTTATCACTGTTTTTATTATTCATGCCCCACTGTATTTGCTCTCTTTTTACAGCCGCTTTTACTGCACTTGCTTTGCGCTTGTGCCTTGTTAATTATGCCTGTTTTCTGTGCCACTGGTGTTATCATTGTAGGGGTTTCCCTGTCCCCCTTTGAACTTTTTTGTAATCCTGGTAGGGGAATTGTTGTGTCTTGTGAAGGAAGGATGGGAGAGATCTCTTAAAGAACCTAAGCTAGATATTGTAGATTGTGTGCTTTGCCTTTGTTTCAGGATGGTTGAGTACATGAAAACACAAATAATAACATTGAGGCCAGCCAAGGGCTCCGGAAGCTATGGCATGACCAGAAGGCTTACAAAAACAAGAAAAGGTGACCAGGTCGGGGGAAGTGTGCTGTCGTGAAGATGACTAAGAGACTGAGAGCAGCATGTGTAAAAGAGTCACTACTGGCTATAGAAATTCCCATCTGACCACCCTCATGGCGGAATATCATCATGTGGGAATTGTAAGGGAGTTGTACCCGACTTAGACACCCTCCAGACCCAACAGTATCGGTGCGGAGGTGAATGTCGCTTATCTTAGCCAAAGTAGTGCTCAAGAGAAGTGCTTATGTAGTGCAGTGCTCAAATAATAATGCTTGAATAAAATTGGCTACCTAGATCTATGGGGTTGGTAAGGAACGTCTAGGTGTCAAAAGATAAAAACCCGCCTGGTCATCAAAAATATGGGACAACTTTATGGCGATGTGAAGATGGTCAACATGTTTCAGCCGAGAAGAGCATTGCTCCGGCTTTCGTCAGGACCTACAAAAAATATTATGCTACTGCAAATTAAAAGGTGCAAAAACTACAAGAAAATTAAACAAGTGAAGTTGCTTAATTGCATACTGTTATATCTACCAGGAACTTGGAGCCCCAATGTCCACTGGAGACAGTAAAAGTTCTTCTACCCAGCATTATGTGAGTGACGGCCTCTCCTCGCCCGGCAACGGCTCGGGAAATTGAGGCCCCGCTCTGTCCGTCGGTACCTCACGCTCACATCCTGAGCGGAAGGGGAGTGATATGACCAGAAGGCTGCCAGGGTGGAGTTCCAATCAGGGCATACAATGTGGGTTTTGGAGCCTGTGGCTCCTAGGGCCCTCCAGGATAAATGAACTGGACCCTACTTTAACCTTGAGAGAAAAGAGGAGGTTACCTCCTTGGTGGACCTTGGCACATGCAAGAACCCCTGGAGTGTCATACGCGTAAACTGCCTTAAGGCTTATCATGACAGGGCTGAAATTTCCATGCTTATGGTCACAGATGAGGAGCAGGAAGAAGAGAGTGAACTCCTCCTGACCTCCTTTGAATAAACCCTAAAAATGGGTCAGTTGAAGGGGTGGTCTTGTCAGACACCCTTACGCTGTGTAGCTCCACCTGACTGCGCCCGTGCTCCCGCCAAGCTGCTGCCAGTTCAAGGCCCACCTCCACCCGCAGGCTACCACCTGCGCCTCATCACTGGTGGCCAGTGGTAGGCCTGAGGTCTGTTTTTCTGCCACTTTTTGTCGCGCTCGCTTTTGTGCTTGTGCCCTGTTTATTGTGCCTGTTTTCTGTGCCCCTGGTGTTATCACTGCTAAGGGGATTATTGTGTTTTATGAAGGAAGGTTGGGAGTGATCTCTTAAAGAACCTAAGCTGAATATTGTAGATTATGTGCTTGGCCTTTGTTTCAGGAATGCTGAGTACATGAAAACACAAATAATAACATTGAGGCCAGCCAAGAGCTCCAGAAGCTCTGGCATGACCAGAAGGCTGCCATGGTGAAGTTCCAATCAGGGCATACAATGTGGGTTTTGGAGCCTGTGGCTCCGAGGGCCCTCCAGGATAAATGGACTGGGCCCTACTTTAACCTTGAGAGAAAAGAGGAGATTACCTCTTTGGTGGACCTTAGCACATGCAAGAACCCCTGGAGTGTCATACGGATAAACTGCCTCAAGGCTTATCATGACAGGGCTGAAATGTCCACGCTCATGGTCACAAAAGAGGAGCAGGAAGAAGAGAGTGAACTCCTCCTGACCTCCTTTGAATACACCCTAAAAATGGGTCAGTTGAAGGGGTGGTCTTGTCAGACACCCTTACTGCCCAACAGCAGACTGATTGCAGGCAAGTCCTAAGTCAGTTTGCTGAGCTCTTCTTTGTGACCCCTAGTCAGAATAACTGGTGTACAGACGATGTGGATACTGGTGACAGCTGTCCTTTCAAAAACAAAATTTACAGACAGTCTGATCATGTCAACGAGAGCATCAAGGCTGAAGTAAGCACTATCCTGGAATTGGGTGTCATTGCAACCCCAGAGAGTGATTTTGGAAATTTGCTGCATACCAGCTTCACAGAAGTGGCAGTGCATAGCTTTAAGCCCAGCATAACAATGGCACGTTCCCCAGACACATTCCAAAGATGGCAAAATGAATCTCATTTGCATCTTTGTCCACTGCAATGGTCTTGTGAAGCTCTCGTCTTGGGGCCATTCCATGATCAACTCGGGATCAGGTGTAAAGTCTCCTCTGTCCCAGTTGGTGACATTACTCCACACACATTTTCCCACATGCTTTAGCTCTGCATTCTTTGCAGTGCCATATATTTTACAATGCTGGGCTTTACAACACTATCTGTGAGAAAGCATTAGCAATAACACAACCACTACCTTCATTACCACAGGGTGACGTTACTATAGGGAATGCATTGTAACAGTTTGCGCAGGAAAGGCTGCATATTCAGATTTACTATGGAGTGTGATTAGCAGATACAAGACATGCATGAGTGACTATTTAGCTGAAACAATGTTTCACCCTCTCAGTGGCAACACAGCACCTATTGTATGGTCATAGTGGAGAGAGGAACAGCGCCTCATGTACAAGTCAGCATTCAGACACCCAATGTGTTTCCATGTGTGCTGCATGAGCCTGCTTTGTTGAAAGTGTGAGTAGGGCTGTCACAGGATTGTTCCTGTGCATGTAGGGTAACCTTACATAAGATTAACAAGCCCCCTGCACACACACCCCCTCACACTCTTGTGCAAGAGTGCCTGTCTTGGCGCTGACTTGATGAACTGCACACAGTTGCTGGGGGACACACAGGGCTGTACATGAGCATTGTATAGATGATGCTGCACTGTATCACAGGGGAGGATGAGGGTGGTGCTATACACGGAGGGCTAATGCCTCCCTCCTCCCATTAATTGTACATGTCACCCTCAGTCAGGATGTGTCATGGCACCATCTACAGACAGTGTCAGTCTCATTTGGTTGTGACAGTACATGTCCCATGCCATGCACTGTCATGTCAGTCTCCACAGCATGTACTCATTGATCCATGCTTCTACATTTTGTTGTCAGGTCAGTCTCTGACTTCACATAGTTACACTTGAGTGTTGGCTCTCATGTTGAAGTGAGCTTGTAATACAGATTTGAGGGTGAACATTGACATAGTCTGAAGGACTAAAAATAACCATTGTTGATATTTTATAGACAACATGACACTAGACCAGCAACAAGCCTTCCAGGTGGCAAAGGTCCATTTCAAACATGTTAAGAAGGTGGCGAAAGGGTACTCAAACAAGGAAAGAAGGTAGCATGAGGAACGGAGAGCGGGTACCTGGAAGTCGTTGCCTGAGTATGCGCAAACTGTCAGACAGGCCATCCCAGACTCTCTGGTGTCAGCAGTGTTTCCCCATTTGGACAGGTGTCCAATCCCCCTTCGACCACACCCTCTCAAGTGCCAATGCCACCTGCACCTGCCGATCCAGTTGTGCCTTTTAGTCTCAGTGACAGCAGGATGCTTCATGCTAGCAATGTTGTACTGACGGAGATCAGGCGGGAACTGTAATATTTGAACAGATACCTTTTTGACATCAGAAACCACCTTGGACTGCCATGATGCATCCCCATGTTGGACAACATCCCCCTCTTCTCCCTTCCCACCATGTTCTAAGTTGTAATGTTAGGTAGTGTTAGGGCAATTTGGTAAGTATTACATAGAGTAGTTTTAGCATAGGTATAGTTAGTGTTAGAATGTAAGTTAGTTATTGGAATTTTATCATTATATGTTATTTGGGGATAAGTGTCCTTTTCCTTTGGGTGGGGGTTGATGTCTTTGTTGTGAGAAAGTTAAAAATAACCAAAAGAATATATCTTTGTGTAGGTCACATGTGTAGTATGTTTATGTATAGGTCAGATGTGTTTGTTCAGTCTCGTGATGTGCCTTAAGGGTGGGAGCTGGGTTGATGTCTAATATGTTGTTGCGTGTTTAGGTTTAGTAGGGTACAGAGTTAATGTGAGTATAATTTTCATAGTTAGTGTAGATATTAGTGGTAGTTCTAGTGATTAGTGGTAGTCTCTGCAAGTTAATACATTTCTACTGTTTTATAAATCAAACTGCATTGCATTTCTGCTTGCACTTATGTCAGGGATAATGTGGGGGAGTGTGGCTTGTTCCATTGTATCCAACTCATACCATCACTGGACAAGTCCTGGAATGTGTAACTAAGGTCCTGTCACTTATCAGGATGTATCGTGTCAGGATACCTTAAATGTGAGCACATTAAACTTGCATGTCTGACAGGTTAGCAAGTATGAAATACGGGCTAGTTTAGGGACAATTGCTTGTGACGTTCTACATCTCACGGAGTTGAACAGCACATTGTTGCACATTTACGACACAACGTACGGACATGACATTGGAAGGATATTGAAGTTTCAACAGTTATCCATCATGGAGATTGATGTACGCATGATGTATGCACCCGGTACCACATATAGCGTCAAACCCCTGCATTTCAGATGCTCCAGGCGCTGAATCCATCTGCATTGCACATAACTTGGCACACTTTATGCGTAGTGCCAGTGTGTCCGCTTCCTTAGAATGACATGTTCCCGTGCCATGCCTTATGTAGCTAATTTGTGTGTCCATTGTGAACGGTACATGTCACAACAGTTTTGTGATTCACAGAAGTCATCTGAGAGTAAGTCAGGACTTTACGATAGACGTCATTCACAAATGGCATTTAGGTTTTGTATTGTTAGGTATACTGACTTTCCTTCTACTATATGACTTTTGTGACTCTATTAATTCTTTGAGTGATGCTTTTGTCCAAGCTAACATTTAGTTGCAGGCACACGGTTCAGCTGCACACAAGGGGTGACATGTTGCATTGCTCCCTGTAGTGACAGTGTCATAGCCACTTGTTCCAGCTGTTACTTTTCTCATTGGCACATAGTGATGCCACCCTTGAAATGTTGGCACTGCATCTGAGTATGTGCTAAGTGCGTTGCACCACACATCCCTAGACACATTGGCTGATACGCTCTCAGAGGTCACAGCATGAGAGGGGTCATAATTTATAATGCATTGTTTGTCCACAGGAAGGGGCTGACTGATGCCTTACACTTTAGGTTGAGTCACTATTGGTAACTCCACTTCACTGGGGAAGACATTGTTGTTCCATATATGTATGTTATATATGTGCCCTTATGTCTCCTCATCAATGTGAATCTGGTGTGCACCATCTTGGGATGTGACATGCAAAGCGCAACATCACTACAGGCCTTGTCCACCCCGTAGAGTGTGAGTAGATATGCCAAGAGCTAATAATTTGCAATTGGTTAGGGTGACAATACTTGTAGCCTGCAACAGACTTTAACTTTTTAGCACAGATGCCTATTTCCACTTTGGACGTGGGGCACACTTTGTATATTGTTGTATTGGAGCAATGAGGGCACAGCTATTTCACACATACACGGTCATCTCTCTGCCTATCAGTGTCAGGTGAAACATGTCCATTGCATGTATTTCCCTTGGGGGACCTTCTTTTGGATTCTCTGTCCATACAATTGTATTCTACTTAAATACTGATTGCTCATAGTAAAAACACATCTCTGTGAGTTGAAGATTTTTATTTACATTACAAGGGGAAGACTGGACCAGTACTGCCCATGCAACACCACATTGCATTACTGCTCGTTAGTGGGCCAGACAGAGTCTTTTGTTGGGAACAGGTCCAAGGGAAGTGGCAGAGTTCAGTCCACAGGCTGATTGCAGTGTCATTGCCAAGAAAAAATGGATATGGCAGTCCATGTGTAGGTCCAAGGTTAGTGTTGGGGGACAGTGGAAGACAGTGAAAGAGTGAGTTCTGTGGCATGATAATAAGCCGAGACACAAGGATAAACAGGCGTTTTCGCATCATCGTACGCTACTGCTTTCTCCTTACCACAGGGGCAACATCATCATCTTCGTCCTCTGATGTGTCAGGGGCCTCACATGTGGGTGGTGGAATGTTGGGTGCAGCACCGTGAGGCCCTGGCACATCAGGGGGCGGAGCTGAGGATGAGGAAATAGCAGTGGCATCCATTGGTGCCAGACCTTGGGGCAGCAATACAGTGATGAGAACATACAGGGCATGAAAAATAGCAGCAACATCGCGCTGGTGGCAGTCCTGGCAACCTGTTGTTGTTGCACCCACTCAATGCTCTCCATAATCTGAACAAGTCTACCCAAATCATGGCCGACATTACTGGAGCCACACTGCTGAGATAGTTGTTGTCTCAGGATCATAACTGCAGCAATGTCAGACATGGACCGTTGGAGGGCATCGAGTGGGATGTGGGTGTCTGTGATCCAATGCATGTGGTCCCGGATGGGACTCAGACACCCACGTATGTCATCAAGTTTGGCCGCTACACTGGCAAACCCCATCCGCACCTGCTCAGCCATCTCCCGCTGGACCTGTAGCACACGGGGTTGGAAGGCCAGATGTGGATCCTCAAGGTACTGGAAGACAGCTGTGGTGGGAGCTGCTTGCTGCTGGGTGGTTTGTGCAGGGGGTTGGCTTTCTGCAATGCTGCTGATTTGTCCTGCTAGTGGAAATGTGCTTGTGAGCAGTCCAGCACCTGTTGGAGTACGTCTTGGTTAATGGTGGGGTGATCCTCCGAGTCATCAGTGAAGAGTGGGTCACTCGGCTGTACAGTAGGTGGTGTCTCTCCCTCTGCAATGTGAAGGGGGGATACAGTTTAACACTGTGTTTCATGTTTGATCATGCATTGGTTGACTTTACAAGCAGACTTTTTGGAGAATGTACATCCTGCCTGTTTTTGCAGAGATGCCTATTTGTTGCTGGATGGCGATTCTTTCTAAGACATCACGGATGTGAGGTTGTACTTGTACATTCTCATTTCACATTTTACAGATACAACAAATGTGTTTTGACCATTTCTACACACAATTGGCACCTGTTGTGTCCTCTGTTCAGTTGTGTGAGTAATGCCATGTGTACCACAAAGTAGTTAATGTTGATGTACTCAGATTTGTAAGTGTGTTCACTGCATTGTGTGATAGTGGCACCTGCTGTAGTTTTTTAACTGCCCCTTATCACTTTTAGGGAGTGATCCTTTGACTTCTGTGAAATTAGAATGCTGAGATGTTGAAAGCTGGGGTGAATGTGGGTCTTGGTCAGTGTTGTCCCACTTGCTCATTGTATGGCATCAAAGGTCTTGTTCACATCACGGGTTAGATGTACACAAGGATGTATCCTGCTCCTTTGAGGAGGTGGTCCATACTCCGCCACCTCAGTGAGTTGTTCTGCACCATGTAAATATGTTTGTCCTGTAGGCATGTTATTCATCATGCACGGTCACTTGCCTTGTCGGTGTGGCTCACAGACCCGCAGGTTTGCAGGGTACTGCACATGTGCATATGTTTACTGGGAGATTAGTTATGTGTGAGGATGGACCCCTTTAGGCACCTTGGCAATGAGGGCCTACTTGCTGTTTCAACATGTACTGCACTATGTAGTACACACAGTATAATGAGAGTGCTTTTGGAGAAGCCCAATCTTTATCCAGATGTATGGAGCAATTCTCGTCCGATATCTCTGCTCCCTGGGACCAATGCAATACTTGAAACATAAGTAAATGGAAAACTCTCAGTACATCTAGGGAAATATTCCCTTCTACATGCTATCCAGACAGGCATCCACCCTAATCATGGGACGGAGACAGCCATGTTAGCTGCAGTAGACGAATCAATGAGAATCCTTGGTCAAGGAGGGACGGTTGCAGTTATCCTACTTGACCTGAGCTCTACATTTGACACAATCCATTATGACATATTATTTGACAGGCTCAGAATGGTAAGTGTCTCGGGTGTGGCTCTGTCATGGATTAGTCCTTCATGAAGGACAGAGTATTCAAGGTATTTGAGGGAAATTCCTCCTCTAAATGTCTGCCTCTCTTGTGTGGAGTTCCCCCAGGGCTCATCGTTGAGTCCAACCCTTCTTAATGTTCATCTTAGACCCCTAGCTGAGTTAGTGCTAGCCTACGTAATCCAAATCATTACATACGTGGACGGCACACAACTGGTGGTAGCGTGAAAGCTTCCATGGAACACGCCAATCCATCTTGGATCCTGCATGTTATGTTATGTTATGTTAAAAGCTCTTGTAAAGCGCACGTTCACAAGGTGGTTTCATGGCGCTAGAGGCAGAGACCACGTGGATGGACCAGTCTTGTCTCATACTTAATGGAGACGAGACTGAGCTAATGATTTTAGACAACCACTCCAGGAAGTCTAGGGAATCAGTGGGGTTAAGTTGGCCTAAACGTTTGGGCCCACCCCCTACCCCAATAGACCAGATTAAAAGTTTTGGAGTCAGTCTAGATAAATCCATTAACTTTAATGACCAAGCAGTTAAGTTGTACGGATCATGATTTGGCATCATTAGAATGTTACGGAAAGTTCTTTAAGTGCTCCAGTTTCTGGCATGAAGAGTGATAGTTCAGACACTGGTGCTATCACGATTGGACTATGGGAACTCCCTCTACCTAGGTACTGCAAAGGACTTCCTGAAATCTCATCTCAGGTTCCACTTACCCACAAGATCGCTCCGATCCAATAATCTCAATCATTTGCTGGTACCACGAACCAAAACAGTCACCTGGGGCGATAGGCGTTTCCTGGTGGCTGCTCCCAGGCTTTGGAACTCACTGCCAGTAGCCATCAGGGAAAGCCCGTCCTTGATGCAATTCCGCAGAAAAACAAAGACCTGGCTGTTTTGCCAAGAATAGCGTCCGACTCAGCTTTTAGGGGGAATTCTACGCACTGTTCTTAGCGCCGAGACGCCCACGGGCATTTGTTCGCGCTGTATAACTCATAAAAATAAATAAATAAATAAATAAACATAAGGAATTGACAAGTGCTGCAGAATTGTGTGGCTAGGCTCCTTTATCACCCCCCTACCAGCATTCCACTGGCTGTCAATAGGTGTACAGATCAAGTTCCATCCTTGATGCATAGCCCATTAAACGCTGGGGGACAGGTCTGAAGATAAATCACTCACTTCTAGCCTTTTACCACTGAACAAGATGCCTTCAGTCAACTAATCAATTTCTGGCAGTGATACCAATTACAAAGAGAGCACCGTCAAGTGGTTGCGTGTTCTCCCTCATCGCGACCAAGCTATGGACCACTCTCCCTATTCATCTGCGTTCGACCATGCACTATCTTTCCTTTCGGAGGCAGTTAAAGACATGGCTCTTTAGAGCATGCCATAGTTAAGCACTCTCTCTCCTGCCCTGATTGTCGCTGATAGCTCAGGGATGCATAAGGGTTGCCAGGCGCTCTACAAGTATTAACTAATTATGATATTAATCATGTACATCTAGGTAGATTTGTCTATTGTAAATTGTCTTGCAATTCATGCAGGACCTATTTGTGAGACACATTCCTGATGTGCATTGTCCACGTACTGTGGTGTTGCAGGCATAGCCCCCCTGTTCATTGTATGCCATTGCTCCTTGAGTTGAGTCTTCAGTTTGTGTGCATTTGGCGATATGCAACTTTTAGCCACCGGCCTACATGGTCACTAGGCCTTGGCGGTACATTCTGTTCGACTTGGGGAATTAGCGGCATTCGGGTAATTTGCGTTCCACGGAGAATGCTGAATTACCAAAAATGTAACAATCCGCGAGTTTGAGGAATTATTTCCATGTTTGCGCTTTCAAAATGCATATTTGGAAAATATTACCCCCCCCCCCAGCTTGCAAACAGCATTCGCAAACAGGAAAGGAGCATCGCGAATGGGCAAAACAAGCTATTCAACGTGGTTGCAGAATTTCTGCGTGCTTGCGTAGATTATATGCCATTTTGCAGAGCTTTGCATGGCACGACTACACAAATTCCACCCAGCCCTAATGGTCACTTTGTTGTGACATTGCATGTGTTTCCGGTATGCAGACTCACTAGATGCTTTCTAACTTGCTGTACACAGGCAGGGCCAGACTGGCTACCAGGCGTTTTTGCATGCTGCCGAGCTGGGGGCTGATTTCACTGCGGTGGGGGCTGATTTTGTTGATGGGGACATGCGTCTGCTTAAAAATAAACAAAGCAAAACAAATGTTTTTCTGCACACGCAGGTCCCCATCAACAAAATCAACCCCCAGCTCGGCAGCATGCCAAAATGCCCGGTAGCCAGTCCAGACCCGTACACATGACTGCATCTCATGAACAGGCTAGGCTGCATATTGCTTGGCCATGCCTGATGATGTCACATAATCTCCCTTGCCTCATCACTACGCATATCCAATTCATCTGCACAAGTCTGCATCTCTCTGATGCACAAATTAGTATCCACTGTGAATGTGACAGATCATGTGCAGCAGTAGGCATGCCACTACCAATGTCAGCACACCTGAAAAATTGTGCATGTGTCGGACTTGTGTGCAAGGTTGTGTATGTGTATCAAAGCCCGCCTTGATGCACATGCAAATTCATGTACACAAGTCAATGTTGCAGGTGTGCTGACATTGCTTGTGGCATGCCTACTGCTGCACGTAATCTTTCACATTCACAGTGCATACTCATTTGTGCATCAGGGAGATGCGGCCTTGTGCCGAGGAATTGGATATGTGTTGTGATGATGCCACCCTGCCGCATCTCCAGGTAATGTGTCACTTTGCTATTTGATGTTGGCCTTATTTTGTGGTCTGTTGTTGGACTTGAACTATATTGGACTTAGTTTTCTGTGCACATTTCAAAGTCTGTGTGCCCGGCAATATGTGTCTTGCAATGTTTTGTTTGAGTTGTAGAATTTTGGCAGAGATCGTTGTTAGCATTTAGCTGAAGCCATCTTGTTTCCGGCAGCCACCTTGTTGATCATGTGCTCACCATGTGCTCTTTCCTTCTTCACTGTCGCTTGCCCTTGTGCTTTGCTCATGAACTGGCTATACTTAGCCTCTGCTACTCTGCACATGCTCAGAAGAGTCTGTAGCTGCCCATGCACCTGCTCTAGTTCATCACTGTCAGGCTGGTTTAACTGAGGTCGGCAATCGATGGTCCCTCCTTCTCTGTTCACTGTGCATTCTCTGTATGACCATCTATGTATGTAACTCTTCCTATGTGTGCTTGTACCGCCTTCTTTTGAGCTACTGTGTGGGAATAAAAGACCCATGGTACTTCTACTCCTTGTGCTACTTCATACACTGCTGAAGGGTGTTGTGTGAATGTAGTTCCAACTCATGAGGTTTAATAAAATATATATTTGCTTTTTCCGCTTCCATGCCAATTTCTGTTTACTGGTCTAAGGACTTGTGTGCAGAGAAGGGCGAGCCACTAGCACTGGTAGGCCTTGCTTATGTCTACTTCTACAAATTGGCGCCCAACTAGTGAGGCTCATCGGCCACTCGGATGCCCGACGGAGTGGTCTTAGCGGAGGATTGGAATCTCGCTGCGGACAATCTCTGCCTGATGAGGCCCGTGTCTTTGCAGCCACTGTGTTTTTCTACTCCTCCCGATCTGACCACCCAGGGGGTGCCGGTCCTCAACTGAGATCCCTTCTGGTGTTCACCGTGCAGATACCATTTGGTCGATTCATAACTAGGCACTTGGAATCTGGAGACTCTTGCTTGGTAAGGTCGTTTGATGCAACACTTCTTGTATGAAATTGGCCAATATCTTGGAACTTGTTTTGATATTTATGAATTGCAATTTAATTTTACACAGGCAGTTAATGAGGAGACTTTTCTCCAACTTTAGAATAATTTGTAACAGCACATATTGTGTTTAGTGCCACTGCTGTATAATATTGTATATGCTACAATATTTTTGGCATACCTGTTTCAAGCACACTTCGTAGAATGTGCTGCTTCTTTGGAGGTACCAATGTGAATCTTGAGCGGAATCAGCTGCCCCCCCCCCGAGGGGACACCAAATAGGGACATGTATATTAAAAATGGTATTTCTTCTATAATGTACAGCCCGTTATGGAACAAATATACTAGTAAGGGTCCTGAGTTGCGATGGCCTATAAATGGGTCATTTGTTCTTAAAAAGATTCAGTATGTTGAACAATGTATGTTTAAGCGCAAAAGTAGACAAGATATGTTTGACTGTGTACGAATGTGGGAGAAAGAAGCGCGTAAACGAGTGACAAGAGAGCAAGCTTTGATAGACAAAGAACAACTCAAAGGTATCCATGCGAAAGCGCTAGAAAAAAGAAATAAAGAGATAATGGAGATAAAAGAGAGAGACGACAGGGAGCGTCATTTAGAGGTAAATGGCCAGTACCGTGTCCGGCGCCCCCTTTACCCTCTCCTCAATAAACCTCAGGAGGATTCAATTTTCTTGGATCGCTCCCCGCATCCATATACTTTTCCCTCTGCCCCTACCCTTGATTCTGATGATGATATTTCTCCTTTGGATCAGGATAAGTTAGGATCGGATGCTCAGTGAGAGACTCGCTCTTTTCTGACCGCTGACCATGCAGCCACTCTTAGATCTGCTGCTCGTAAAGCAGCCCATGATAACATTTCTGCTAAAGATCTTGTAGCCGATGTACAACAATGGCAGGATAGAGAACAGTTATATTTTGTAGAAATGTTTGCCACAGAAGTAATTGTACGGTTTGGGAAGCATTCCACAGAGTTGGAGCCTGTTGATATAGCAAAAGATTATAAACAATTGCGTGACGGTCTTTTTCTCCTTTCCCAAGTGGCTGATTTAATTAGAAGCGTGGTTAAACTACAAGCTGATGCCCTCCGTTTGCGAGAGGAGAAAAGGGCAGCTGCTGCAGCTGAACAAACAATTCAGACCACCGTGCCGCGGTATGACACTCCAGGGTCAGATAAGAATATTGTGGTTCATGTGAAACCCATGCGGGAAGCCACACCTTTATATGCCCCTCCTAAGGGTGCGGGAACGGACGATGATAAGATTCCACTAATGCGAAGGGTTATTTTATTTATAATTGGGTCAATACTCCTTGGAGTAGAGCGGATGTCATGGCTCTTAAAGTTGCTTTGCCTGATCCGCGGAAGAATCCGGACATTTTTTATGAAGAAGTTGAAGGGGCCATTAGTTCTTGTACTATGACTTTATCTGATATTCATATATTTTTTGGGCTTATTCTACCCCCTGCTATGTGGAGGTCTATCCGTAAAGTTGATGATCATGCAACTTTTGGGGATGTTTGGAAGGTACTAGAGAGGATAGATGTGGAACGAGAACCAGCACAGAATCCGCGTCAAGAAATTTTAGACCTTCCAAAGGCTTTAATATTTAAATTGAAATCTCTCATTCCTCCTAAAAAGATAGATTGGACTGTGTTAGTATCCTGCTAGCAAAAGGCAGATGAATCGGTTTCTGACTTCTTTACACGTTTTGAGGAGGCATTCCACGACTTTAGTGGCCAGTCAATGACAGATGACACAAGCAGGCATCTGTTTGTTGATACATTTGTCGCGAACATGTTGCCAGGAATAGCTAGTCACCTAAAAGCCCGCAAAAGTTCATGGACCACATCTTCTCCAGTCTCTCTTTTGAATATGGCTCAGTATTATGAATGTCAGGAAGCTAAGGGCAATGCGTATAGAAAAAATAAGGAGCTGAAAACAAAGGTTATGATTGCTCAGGTTTATGGCCCTTCCTATGGAAGTAGTGGTAGAGGGAAACGTGCAATGTATCGCCCAGCCACACTCTCTTTTTCCCGAGCTACTTTGTCTTCTGATCAGTGCACTTACTGCAGGGAGACTGGACATTGGGCTTTTGAATGTCCTTGTTTGCATACTCAGCAGTATCAGCGTGGTTGGGGACAAATGAGAAGCTGCCCAGGGAATCCAGGACATAGGGGAGGTATGGATGATCGTACCAGGTTTGAGACTGTTGGGCATACTCTGAATTCTTCTAATACTTTTGATAGGTGTAACCAGTATCAAATATCTGATTATTTGAATTCGGATTTGAAGGACTCTGCTTATGCATAGGAATGCCTAGGATGGGGTAAGAACTCGGTTGAAGTTCCAGTAGATCAGAAGGGTCCCTATGTTCAAGCACATGTTTTGGGTTCTATTGATCGGTTTCTGGTTGATACAGGAGCTACTCGTAGCGCCTTGTCTAAACAATTGGTTCCAAGGGCTCCCCTGTTTTGCTTAACAATTACATTGATAGGTTTCAATGGGACATTTTCCCTTAGCCCACTGTCACAACCACTTGCATTTCATGTTGATAAATTTACTGCTCCATGTCTATTGTTGCTTTCCCCTAACACACCGGACCATATTGTGGGTCTTGATATGCTCAAGTATTTTAGGGCTACAATACGTTTTTCCCCAGAAGGTGTGGGCGTTATTTTGAAAGATAACTATCTTGTGGCTGAGAAGTCCTGTCTCATTAGAGAGGATATTTTACAAGATTTCTCGAGAAGGTGAAGAGGCACTTGTACGTCTTGTTCATGATCTGATTGAAGTGGGCGTTGTGGAAGAAGTCCCTTACAATATTTGCAATAGCCCTATCCTTCCCATTCTGAAGAAAGACACTGATACTAAAATCTATGGCTTTTTTATTGATTTGCGAGAGGTTTACAAGATTGTAGTGCCCCAATACCCGGTAGTCTCTAACATCACGACACTCCTTACATTTGTTCCTCCAACTGCTACTACATTTACTGTGATTGATTTGAAAAATGCTTTCTTCTCAATCCCTATTCATCCTGACAGCGGATATTTGTTTGGCTTCACTTTGAATAATCGATCCTTTAGATTCTGTAGAGTTCCCCAAGGGCATACAGAGAGTCCTAGTATTTACAGCCAAGGGTTGAAAAGACAGCTTGATTCTTTCTCTGTGCTGACTGGGGTGGCTCTCATACAATATGTCGATAACATCTTGTTGGCAGCTGATACGCCTGAACAGTGTGATGAAAGCCATCTCTTGCATCACATCATCACAAAGTTTCGCGGAAGAAATTGCAGTATTGTAGACAGAAGGTTACCTATTTAGGTCACCTCCTGTCTAAGGAGGGATGTGCACTTACACCAGACCGCATTCAAGCTATTTTAGACACGCCTGTGCCCCATACTCAGAAAGATGTTTGTCCATTCATTGGTCTTACTTCTTTTTGTAGGCAATGGATACCAAGCTTCTCATACATTGTTAAACCTCTGTTGGCTCTTCTGACTAAAGAGACTCCAGTGCACCTTCCATGGACGACTGAATGCCAGAATGCTTTCCACCAGTTGCGTCAAGCTCTTTGTTCTGCACCAGTATTAGGCACTCCAGATTACACTAAGGCTTTTACACTCTATGTACACGAGAGGGATGGTTGTGCACTTTCAGTTTTAGTGCAGACAAACGGTGACAAGCAGAGTCCCTGTGCATATTTTCCAGCTGTTCTCGATCCAGTTGCTCGTGCATTGCCTGGGTGTTTCTGTTCTGTCGCAGCGGCAGCGGTGTCTATACGTCAGAATGCAGGGATAGTCTTGTCACATAGACTGTTGGTGTTAGTGCCCCATGCAGTTGATGCCCTTTTGAAACAAACTAAAACGCAGCATTTAACTAGTGCTAGGTTAACAGGATACAAATTGACCCTCTTGTCCCCTCATATCACCTTGAAAAGATGTTCAACCCTGAATTCAGCTACTATGTTGCCATATCCAGTGACTCAGTCGCAGTTACAAGAGCCTCCTGATTGTACATTCCTTACTGAGGAACAGACAAAGGGTTGTGTCAACTTGCAAGACACGCCCCTCTCAAATGTTGATGGGGAACTGTGGGTTGATGGGTCCTGTTTGAAATTACCAGATGGCACAACATCAGCTGCATATGCAATTACAACACTTCAGACGAAGTTGAGACAGCTCATATTCCACAGAAGTCAGCTCAGGCAACTGAGCTAATAGCTTTGACACGAGCGTGTGAACTTAGTACTGACATGTCTGTGAACATTTATACTGACAGCCGCTATGCTTTTGGAGTGGCTCACGATTTTGGGTTACTGTGGAAGGAAAGAGGCTTTCTTAAATCCCATGGGGTGCAAATAATGCATGGAGAATTGGCACACAATCTTCTGACTGCTTTGACATACCCGAAGAAAATAGCGATTGTTAAATGTAGCGCACACAAGAAAGTGACTGATAAAATAGGACAAGGCAATGCCTTCGCAGATCACACAGCCCGTGAAACTGCAATGCAGCGAAGCACCACCTCTATGTATGTAGTGAAGTCACAGGCTGAACGTTGACATGATACCAGGCAGGAAGTGCTAGACATGCAAAAATCTGCTTCTGCAGAAGAACTTGAGCATTGGTCTAAAGGAGGAACATTGGATGATGAGGGCTGTTGGAGAAATAAAGACATGACCAAGTGGAGACTGCCCACAGCCTATTTACAGCCTATAATTCATATGCCACATGGGCCGGCACATGTTGGAGCCTCCTCTATAATGAAATTACTTACACAAGTTTGGGAGTATCCAGAAATTGCTGGCACAGCTAAGTAGATAGTGCAGTCCTTCTTGATTTGTTTTTAGTACAATCCTGGAAAAGGGACACGAACTCCTACAGGAGGGTTTGCCATACCAACAGCTCCTTTTGAAATTTTGCAAATGGATTACATCCACCTTGAACGCTGTAATAATGTGAAATATGTTCTAGTGGTGGTATGTGCGTTCAGTAAATGGATAGAGGCGTACCCTTCGAAAGATAACACAGCTCCTACTACAGCAAAGGTGCTTCTAAAGGAATTTTTCACCAGATTTGGTGTTTACAAACTTTTGTGGAGTGATAACGGACCCCATTTCATTGGGCAAGTTGTTGAGTATGTCCTGAAAGGATTAGGGATTAAGCAGAAGTTTCATGCTGCCTTCCATCCACAATCAGCAGGGCTAGTGGAGAGATACAATGCTACCCTCAAGCTTAAGCTAGCTGAAATTCAGGCTTCCACATCCTTGAAATGGCCTGACGCACTTCCCATGGCAGTGTTGTCCATTACATCAGTGCCACATTCACGATCTGGCCTTACACCGTATGAGATGGTATTTGGAAGACCTATGAATATTTGGGGAATTCCTAAGCCACGCCCATACATGATGTACAATGTGTCTTGATGAGTGACTACCTATCACAGTTGACTGACAGTTTGATTTCTATTCATCAACAGGTTCGAGAAGCTCTTCCTGACAGGTTGGAAGGTGAAGGCCACGGACTATGGCCCAGTGACCATGTGATGATCCAGTCCTTCTAGATCTCAAGCAGCTTGGAGCCTAGGTGGCGCGGCCCAGAGCAGGTCCTCCTGGCGACGAGAACTGCAGTCCAAGTGACGAACAGGAGGAACTGGTTGCATTCTACCCACTGCAAGAAGGTGTGGTCTACACTGGTGGAACCTGCTGCCCTGATAGAACATCGAGACATCCTGGACAGCAAGAGAGTCCAAGCCATATCAACTGAAGAACCTGAGGAAGTCTTCCCGGACCATAAGATTCCTGGTGCATCCCAATATCAACTGCGGCCCCGGAAAGAAACTTCATTGTTGAAAAAGACTGGTTGAGCAACCTTCCTAGGTTAGTGAGAAACTGAGCTGAAGAGGGGGGGCATCTTTTTGTGTAGTGACACCTGTCGTAACCCTCAGTGAAGAAACCAACGGCTGCCCAGGACTTTAGAGCTCCAACAGTTTTGTTACTTCAACAACGAGATGAATATGCCTATGGAGAAAACATCAACTGCTGCGAGGATCTGCGACAAGAAGATAATGTGTATTGTTGGGTTTATTGTCACTGTGATCACTATGGCAGTGATAATAAATTGGGTTGTAGAGGAAGTGGTTCCTGCTCGACAAATACTGACTGCCACTACTCCAGCACCCATTCAACACCACTATTTTACTCTCCCTTATCATGAGCAGAAGCATAGACAGTCTTATCTGAACAACACGTTCATCCAGATGTTGCACCACACGCACAATGCTACGAACATTACTGACTGTTGGGTGTGGAATAAAGCCAGCTCATCAGAAAAATGGAGGAACACCTTTCATTCCTCTTCCCTTATCTCACAATGATTTTTGTCAAGCCTGGTTTGCACTTGTATTGGCTTCTCAAGTGGCTAACATTACTGATATGGGTGTAGGGAGATTAAACTACTATCTTAATAAAGCGTGTTATTCTGATGAAGAAGGTGATCCACAGCTAAAGGGACTAAATGGGAGATGGAGGAGTACCGACGAGAAAATAATTCTGAACAATATTTTTACCCAAATACTCGAACTGCTAAGGAAAATGGACCATTTGTTATAGCTGTCACTAGGGCCCGAGCAGATTTATGTTGGAGAAGTGTTGGGAAAATTCCAGTGGAAAGAAGCAAATGTGCTCTGGTTTTGAACATTGCTGGCACCAATAACTGTAGTTTCACGTCTTCACATAACACGTATCTTATCTGCAAAAATGAGGGATACTACCATGGATGGTCTGGAATTTGCTATGTGTCCTTTTTGTTACCTCCTGTGTTTCTGGCACCTGCATCATATCACAAGGACTATCAACTGTTTAATGACATTTCCAAGAACAGATACAAAAGAACAATAAGGAATGAAGAGGTGGATCAGACTGACACCACAGTGCAGCAATATGTTGATTTTAATTTGGGGCTGTTCTTCTTTGTTGGTGCTGCTTTGAACAGTAGAAAAATCAGACGTTTGACTCGTGTCCTAGAGGCTGTGACCAATCAGACAGCTATGGCACTTGGGAACATCATAGAGGAACTACAGATTGCAAGATCTGTGGCGCTCCAAAACCGTATGGTCCTAGACGTGGTTGTTGGCTTATCGAGGTGGTGCATGTCGCATCATCGGAAGTAGCTGCTGCGTATACATTCCAGATCATGCCCCTTCAGTTTTTGATGCGATCTCTAAGTTGCATAAAATTGCTGCTGAGATTCACCCTGATACTGGCACATGGACTTTGGCTAGCTGGTTTTGGACATTATTCACTACCTGGGGCTGCAAACTATTGACAGTTCTGTGTATATTACTTGCAATTCTACTGACATGCTGCCTATGTATAAAATATGGTCCAATGCTTTGCTCCAGCTGTCTCACTGCTTGTACACCTTCCAGACGTGATGTTAAACAAATGAATGCCCAGCATATACTAGACAAAAGAAGTTGATGAAATGATGCAAATTGATATACATGATGTATACTAAGACTCCTCTAGATTATAAATGTCTTCAGCTAATGCTAAAAGGGCCGTCTGAAGAAATTTGGCAGAGATCGCTGTTAGCATTTAGCTGAAGCCATCATGTTTCCGGCAGCCATCTTGTTGACCATGTTCTCGCCATGTGCTCTTTCCTTCTTCACTGTCGCTTGCCCTTGTGCTTTGATCAAGAACTGGTTATACTTAGCCTCTGCTACTCTGCACATGCTCAGAAGAGTCTGTAGCTGCCTATGCACCTGCTCTAGTTCATCACTGTCAGGCTGTTTTAACTGAAAAATGCAGGCTTGGTGCAAATTAGTACGCCGATTTTGCAGCTAATTGGCCCATCGCAACTTTTTTTACGTTGACGTTTGTTTTTTTATTGCCGTTGCGCTACATTTAATGCCATCCATTTCCGATGAAAACAGAAGCTATCGCCTGTTAGCAGCGCTTTGCTAATAGTCTGCTGACACAGTGATAAAATCCTGCATTAGACGGTGATAAAATAAAACGCTAATCGCGGTTTGCAATAAATAGTGCGAGTTGTTGATATGTCCCTCAATTTTTCCTCATTTTTTCATTATTCCTGTCCATGTCCCTTCCTGAACAAAAACAATCCTACCAGCAGCAAAGGCATCCTTGCACCATGGTGCAAGAGAGCTTGAATTGGTGCTAGGGTGACTGTGCACCAGCACAGGGTGAGGGCAGGAATTTGCTATATCTTAGTAGATCTGGGCCATTTCTGCCCTCTCCATGTGACAAAGTGCAGCAACTTCCAGCAAAGTCTCTGTTGCAACTCATCACATCTTCATAAATATGGCTCTGGGTGTATTCCCTCCACCATACACTAGTAGGTAGGCAAATTAAATATGTCAATCAGGGGGATGTCAATGCTACCATGTTTAAAGGGGGTGCACAGGCACTTTAGTCTTGTTTAGTGGTGGTAACATTTGGAGCCAGAAAAAGGCGAAAAACAGGGGATCACCATACAGAAAAGGTGGATTTACTACAGTATTCATTAACAAAAGACTTTTTACCTCCATATTTTGCATACTGCGCTATTAACCAAACTACATTTTGATATTTTTCTGCTCAATATAAAATATATTCACTCCAATTTCTCTCTTTCATACAGCCTCCAACCCCTGTGAAAGTTTAGTTTATTATTTAACCTTGCTGTACTTTCAGCTGCACTGACACCTGAATCGTTCAGATACAATTTACTTATGTTTAAAAAAATGCTTGAAAAAAATATGCTCTAATTTGTGCTTACCATATCCGTATAATTTTTTAACTAAATGTAAAGCAGTAGTAGGTTCAAAAGTTCGGTTACATATGGTGCGCATATGTGTGAGTACGTTAAATGCGCCTATTTAAGTAGCTGTAATTCAAATGTTGGTGAAAAATGCAGAGCTTTGCACCTTTTTCATGTCTTCCGAACACCTGAAACAATTATTATTATTATTATTAAAATTTTATATAGCGCGCAGCTACCCTGGGGCATCCCGGCGCTTTGAACAGAGTTTCGACAATTGAAACAGTCAGTTGGTCAAGACAAATCACGCAGGAAACAGATATGTTTTCAGACCTTTGCGAAAGCGCAAAGTACCGGTCTCAGCACGAAGTTTTAAGGGTAAAGAGTTCCAAAGCGTGGCTGTGTTCACAGAGAATCTTCTCCCGCCCGTAGGCGATCTCTTTACTCTGGGGACGAGGAGAAGATGTTTCTGGTCGGACCTCAGCGTTCTATTTGCTTTGTAGGGCACTGCAAGGTTTCTTAGGATAGGTGGTCCAGTACCCTGAAGAATTTTGTGGGCTATGCAAAGTGCCTTGAATTTTACTCTTTCCCGCACTGGTAACCAGTGCAGAGCCTTGAGGGCAGGTCTAGCTGATTCAGTTCTGGGAATGCCCATGAGCAGTCTGGCCGCCGCATTTTGGACCTGCTGTAATTTGTTAAAGGTGGATTCAGGGGCACCCAGAAAAAGGCCATTGCTGTAATCGAGGCGAGATGTTATAAGCCCCTGAATCAGCAGCTTCCTCGATGGAAAGGGGAGAAGCGGAAAGATTTTACGAGCTGCACGTAGCAGGGCGAAACACACTCCTGCCGTTTTTTTGGCTTGAGTTCTGAAGGAGAGATCTTGTTCCAGCCAGACCCCCAAGCTCTTATTCTCCTCTTTCATGATGGGGAGATCACCCATACAGCTCGGCCAGCATGTCAATGGCAATGAGGGAGCTTTGTTCCCTAACAGCATAATCTCTGTCTTAGAGCCGTTCAGCTTAAGAGCTGAGTCGTCCATTCAGGTGTGGACTTCCACCAGGCATGAGTGCAGCAAGTCGGGGTTATCTACCAGTTGAGGAAGGGCGACCACTAACTGAGTATCATCAGCATAGCTGATGATCTTGATGTTGTAGGGGGCCACCACATCCTCCAGGGGGGCCATATAAACATTAAACAATGTCGGGCTCAGGGAGGAGCCCTGTGGCACACCCCACTGGAGGGGGATAGATGTAGTCCGATTGCTGCCTTCCCAGACCTGGTATGACTGACCATCAAGAAATGAACTAAGCCACTTCAGGGCGGTCCCTGCCACCCCCACCTCTGACAGTCGTTGAATCAGCACCCGGTGGTTCACGGTGTCAAACACTGCACTCAGGTCCAGGAGGATCACTGCCACTGACCCTCCCAAATCCATGATGCGCCTGCATTCTTCCACGACTGCCAGGAGGGCCGTGTCAGTACTCTGGCCTGGACGAAAGCCGGTCTGCGAGTCTCGGAGCAGACCATTCGTCTCTAAGAAGTTTGACAGTTGGTAATTTGCTAGCTTCTCAGCAATCTTGCTGAGGGCTGGCAACAGGGATATGGGCCTATAGTTAGCCAGCTCCGCCATGTCCAGATTAGGCTTTTTTAACAGTGCCTTCACCACTGCTGTTTTCCAGCTTGGTGGCACCAAGCCCTGGGAAATGGATGCATTCATCAGGTCCGTAATGGGCGCCACAATGGAAGTAGCTACTTGCTTTAGAAATTTGAAGGGGACCGGGTCCATAGGAGAGCCACTTTTCATAGAGCCAAGAACTTTCAGTGTTTCAACTTCTGAGACTGGGCCAAAGGTATCCAGAAAGATAGATCGCTCTCTCAAGTGAGTTGAGGAGTACTCTTCCTGGATTACTTGAGGTCGTGTAGTCTGAGGTAGGGAATTAAGTATCCTCTCTATTTAAGTGTGAAAGAAGTCAGCCAACTCCTTGCACTTCTGAGTGTCGTGTGTGGCTGCCGGTTCAGGAACTTTGAGGAGTTCTTGCACCACTTTAAAAGATTCCCTGGACGAGTTTGATGCTAGTCGTATACGTTCCTCAAAAAATTGGGCTTTAGCTAATCGAAGGGCATCTTTATAGCACCTCATCGCTACCCAATATTCCTTTCGCTTAGTTACGTCAAATTTCTTCCTCCAAGCCCTCTCTCGTTTTTTGCATCCTTTTTTAAGCAGGCGAAGCTCAGCCGTATACCATGGAGCGGAACCAATTCTTTTCTCCCTCTTTTGTACTGTTTTCATAGGAATGAGGGCCTCAAGCGAGGCACTCAGCCATCGGTTAAGGTTGGCATCTCCTTTAATCGGGTCTGACTCGGACGGAGGTCGCGAGTTTGCCAGTTTAAGGGACCAGTCACTGATCGATAATCTGGACCAGGCTCTGTCCACCAGGAACCCTTGACGCGTCGGTGTTGAAGATAATTTAACTTGCCATTCCACCGAAACTAAAGAATGATCCGACCACGGGAGAGGATAGGCTGGTCTGGCCGTGAACCGGGGGATATTAGAGAAAATTGGGTCTAATAAATGACCCTTCTCATGCGTAGCTCCTGTGTTGATTAAAGGGAGCTCACATGCAGTCAAGTCCCCTTTGAGATCTTTGGCATTCAGATCTGTGGTATCATCGAAGTGGAGATTAAAATCACCCAACACGATGAAATTAGATGTGGATGAAGCCAGCAACGTTACCGTTTCCATCACGGAGCTTACAAAATTGCCCACACCGCCCGGAGGCCGATAAATCAGTAGACCTGACAGTGTCACAGTGGGAGATATCTGTAATGAGAAATGACAACTCTCACAGTCAGCAACAAATCCCTTCTGGGCCCTACAAACGTAATTTTCTCTGTGTAGGATAGCAAGACCACCCCCACGCCCCTCAGGCCTGTCCAGATGAAACAGAAGAAAGCCTGGCGGGAGGGCTTGCACAATGTCAGCGTCGGAACTGGGAGTAATCCAAGTTTCCGAAAGAAACAGGATATCTAAGTCCTGGTCTTGAATGAGGAGGTTGAGTTCGACTGAGTGCCGCGGAAGAGACCTGCAATTAAGCAGACCCAACAGCAGGGTGTTCTTACCTGAACGCGGAGGAGCTGACGTGTCCACCCCACGTAAAGGTGATGGGAACAATCCATTGTCAACAGAAGGACGGTCTTCGGAATGAGAATTGCGCAGTGCGAAGAGCTCCTCCCGGGAGTATGTACGTCGCAGTGTCAAATTATTTGGCATAATGCCAGGCCCAGGCCCGTCTGAGCCCGGACGAGCCCAGACGGGCAGGACTCTGGCTGGACTCTGGCTGGACTCTGGCTGGACTCCGGCGTGAGTCCGGCGACTCCGCTGCACATCTCCGCTGCGCGTCGTCATGGCGAGATTTAAGTAGGGGCGTGAAATCCTGGCTGGAAGGCTAGGGCGCTGGCCGAAATGGCGCCGCGATGACTCCCTGCCTCACCCAAGATGGCGGTCAAGATTCCAGAGTGTGTTCAAGGTCTAAGTGATCCGCTCCCAACAGCGGTGACTGCCAAATTTTATAAGCGGTAAGCGCTATGTGTCAAGAAAGTATAAAATAATTTTAAAAAGTTGAAGAAATGCTTTTTTAAAATAAGCGCATTAACGCTGTAAATTGCACTGCAAGCGCGCCTGGAAAGCTCCGTGCTGCGAGGTCGGAGTGCCTTTGTTCAAGCAATCCTCTCTAAATCAGACACTTTGCATAATATCTATACTTATTCTGGAAAACAATGTTATAGAGCATATCTGTTCAGGAGACAGGTTCTTGCTTCTTGCTTGCGTAGGACATTGTGTTCATCTTCCAAAGGTTGCCAGGGAATCATTGACCCTGCCGAGTTCTTACAGGAAAGAAAGAAAATGTTTCACGCAGCCGATGTAATTGCAGGTTTTCTAGAAGTTGGAAGAAGATGGCGGCTTACTGTAATAAGGACCTGCTGTCGCCTGCAGCCTCGTGCTTGATTCCTGCACATCAGTTTTGCTCGGGATCATCATCAATAAACAGCAGGTGGTCAGAGAGTGAGAATAAATAGTGGAAAATCTAGCACAGAAAGAAAAACGCTGCCGGGCACGGAACTTAGCGATATACAGTACCATTTATTCTCCACCTTCGGAAAGATGACTTGATGTATGATTTATTGTCTCTCGGTAGCCCACAGAATAATATGTAATCGTTTGGTTTTGTGGTCATGTCAGCTTTTGCTCGCTCAGGTTAGCAGTATGCTTTCCTTTGCTAATATAACAGCTATGCCTGCCCAATGGCATTCAGTAACAACACAAATGTCCAAATAAACTATACACAATTGTAGTCGCTAGCCATGTTCTTCAAAGTTTTCTGGTGAAATGTAACATCATATAAATTGTTTAATGGTTTATGTGTTCATACAAAAAGGCAAATGTTGGTTAGTTGCAAGGGTATTCTGAAAAATACACAAAATGCACATTACAAAGAGGAGAACGCTGTCCAGATTTGCAAGACCAGCGACTTATTGAAAAAGTGCCCATGAAACATCACAATTGATGTATTTACCATACGATTGGTCGAATCGATTGTTGATCATTTGAGTTAGGTCATTTAATTATTTATTCAGTAGTTTTCTAAAGCGCGGACAAGACCTAAATGTGACATGCAGCTTTACAAACACCATAGGCCTAATTTATGACATTTTGCCATAAGGCAGCACAGCAAGGCACCTTGCTGTGCTGCCCTACATATTTAAGTAATACGGGGGTATATTTACAGGGGCACTGCAGCACAGAAAAGCCCTTTTTCCGATGTTCCTGTGGTGCAATGCCCTGCTCCATATTACAAAGCAGCATTAAGTCCCTGTGCGTTGCTTAACACCGCTTTGTAAATATCATCCCCTTTCACACAGGTGTCTACATGAAAGGGGCGTGCAAGGGTGTTGCTGGAGGAGTTCCACCACAACACCCATTCTTTTTTATGCTGCCCCAGATTTACAAGTCTCTGTAAATCTGAGGCAGCACCTAATACCAACGCCACTGAATAGCAGAGTTAGCTCTTTCTATGTGTGATGCATTCTGTAGCACAAATAGAAAGAGCAAATCGCCTTTAAAGATTGTTTATGTGCAAGAAGGTGTCCTTTCGGGTACATAAGCAATCATCCCTGCAACACAGACACGCTTGCACCATGATGCAAGTGTGCCTGCATAGCAGGGAATCATCCCTACAATGCAGGCACCCTTGCACTATGGCACAAGGGTGTCTGTGTTGGAACTAGGCAGCTTTTTTTAGCAACAGTGCAAGGGAAAACACAAAGGTGCACTGTATTCTTGAAAGTATAGTGCATCCCTCTGTTTTTCAAATGACGCAGTGTGGCATTGCTAAATTGCTCACCGCACAGCATCATTTCCCAGTAAATACCCCATGGTGCATTCCTGTCCTTTCTGCCTGTGCTTCCTTTGTTTTGGCAATTTAACACCAATATAGGCACCCTTGCACCATGGTTCAAGGGTGCATCCATTGCATGCAGGAGTGTTACCCGGCTGATAAGCCTATAATTAGGGCATAACCGGTCCTGGATTACTTATGTTCCGGTTGAAGTAGAACCTGGCTTGGTAGGTGGAGTTGGACTCTTCCCATGAGTAGCAGGGCTAAGACTGATTTGCAGATGGCTGGGTCCAAACTGAGGTGGTATAGTGAGAGCAAGAGAATGATGGGTTGGGATGCTACCCTGAGTGATCGCCCATGGTTAGACACATTGCAAGCATTCCTCTCATCACTTTTAGTGTGTTTCATGTAGTGTCCTTAGGGGCATTGATATGACCAGACGTGGGTCTCATACTTACTGTGTCACTGAAACCAAGCTGTATTCAGCTGATGAGCCTATAAGTAGGGAGAAACAGGTCCTGGGTTGCTTGTGCTCTGGCTCAGGGAAGACCTTGCTTGACTGTTCGGGCTGGACTGTTCCCACAACGAGCAAGGTCGAGACTGATTTGTATATGGCTGGTCCAAACTGAGGTGGCAATGTGAGCAACAGAAGGGTGGGTTGGGAAGATACTCAGAGCAATTGGCAATGGTTGGATAAATTGCAAGCATTCCTGCCATCATCTTTTGTGTGTTTCATGTACCCCCCTTAGTGGCCTGGGTATTCCCAGATGTTGGTCCCATGCTCACTGTGTCACTGGAACCAAGCTGTACCCGGCTGATGAGCCGATAACTAAGGCAAAACCGGTCCTGGGTTGCTTGTGTTCCAGTTCAGGGAAGACCCGGGTTGGCAGTTTGGGCTGGACTGTTCCCATAAGGAGCAGGGTCAAGACTGATTTGCATATGGCTTGGTTCAAACTGAGGTGGCATGGTGAACAAAAGAACAATAGTTTGGGATGCTTCCCTGAGTGATTGCCACTGGTCACATAATTATTATTATTATTATTATTAAACATTCATAGAGCACACTGTAACCCTGCGGGCATCCTGGCGCTAAGAGATAACAACCAGCACAAGAACTTTCAACTGCACAAGAAAAAGAGAGCCTACCATCCAGCAAATCTACTGCTACCATCAAGTAGAAAAATATTATACCCTAGGGAAGAGCCAGGTCTTGATTTTTTTGTGGAACAGCAGCAGACTTTGTGTTCTCCTAATTTCTAAAGGAAGGTCATTCCAAAGGCAAGCTGCTGCCACGCTAAAGGCTCTTCCTCCGAGGGTCACCCTCCTTATATAAATTGCAAACATTCCTTCCATCACCTTTTGTGTGTTTCAAAAAGCATTGGGTGTCAACAATGCAATATATCCATCAATCAGTCGGTATTTTTTAAAGTGCTGCTTCTCAATCAAGAAGTATCTATGCACTATGCTGATGTGTCAGTCTAAGAGCCAAGTTTTGAGTCCCTTCCTGAAGTGGGTCAGTGAGGGTGAGGTACGAAGGAGGTGGGTAAGGGCATTCTAGGAGTTTCAGGTGAGGTGGGAGAAGCAGCATCCTCTGGTGCAGCAGCATCAGATGCATGGTATGTGTGTGAGGCAGCGGTGAGTGGATCAGAGGTTCCTGGGAGGGAGGTTGAAGTTCAGATTGTGGTTCATCTTAACCTTGACAATGGAGGGCTTTGTAGGTGTTGGTCAGGAGATTGAACTGATATCTCTTCTGCATGGGGAGTCAGTTGAGGTCTTTCAGGTGCTGGGAGATGTGGGTCCTCTTTAACAGGTTGATGATGAGTCTGGCTGCTGAGTTCTGGATCGACTGCAGTCTTCTCATGATATTGGAGTGCCTGTATAAAGTGTGTTGCCATACTCCAGTCTGCTGGTTATTAGTGTGGGCATCAATTGTTTTCCTGGTGTTGATGGGGAGCCACTTGAAGACTTTGCAGAGCATGCAGGGAGTGCGGAAGCAGGCTGAGAAGACAGAGTTGACCTCATGCTTAATGGAGAGTTCACTGTTTAGGATGATGCTGAGGTTGTGGGCATGATCTTTCTGAATGGGGTTGGGTCTGAGTTTCAATGGCCAACAGGAATCATTCCAGAGGGAGGTTTGTCTGCCGAAGATCAGCACTTCAGTTTTGTCCATTTTGAGCTTCAGGCAGTTGTGCTTCATCCAGGCTGAGACATTCTTCATACAGTTGTGAAAGTTGGTCTTCATGGTGGTGGGTCCACTGAGAGTGAGAGGATGACCTGGGTGTTGTCAGCGTAGGAGTGTAGGTTGATGTTGTGGTTTCTAACGATGTCTGAAAGGGGTGTCATGTGGATGTTGAAGAGAATAGGATTGAGGGAAGAACCTTGAGGGATGCCACAGATGGAGTGCTAGGTTTGAGAGGTGTAGGGAGGGAGACATATTCCCTGGGTGCGGGCCGTGAGAAAGTATGCCATCCATTTGAGCATGTCGTTTGTGATTCCGATCTGTCATATTTTTTGTGATTTGTGTGTTGAAGGCTGCAGAGAGGTCGTGCAGGATCATGGCAGCTGATTCTCATCTGTCGAGTAGGGTGTGGATGTCATGTTTTGCAGCAATTGTGCTGTGGTTGGCCGTGAATCCTGATTGGGGCGGGTCCAGCAGGTTGAGTTTCTCAGTGAGTTGAAGGTTGATGGCCTTCTCCAGATATTTGGTGGGAAATGGGAGCATAGAGATGAGACAGTAGTTCTGGAGTTCACTTGGGTCTGCCAATAGTTTCTTGAGAAAGCGTATGATCTCTACCTGTTTCAAGGCTTCAGGAAAAGTGGCTGTGGTGCAGAAAGTGTTAAGGATGGAGGTGAGCTGGTGGTTGATCTCATCTCTTCTGCGGTTGAAAAGTCGGTGGGTGCTCCAGAGTGGATTGAGCTCATTAGAGTATTTGTGTTCGGTGTACTGAGCTGTTACATTGCGGAGAGCGGGTGGGTGGAGGCGGGGGCGGGGGTGGATGGGATGCTGAGGAGGTCGGTAGGATGGCAATCGAAGTTTCTGTAGATGGTTGTTATCTTGCTGTGAAAGGGCGTCACAGAGTTCCTGTGAGGATGGGATAAAGTTTTCCGGACCGAGAGGTGAACTCGTTGACGATGGTGAAGAGCTCCTTGGTTTGGTTGGCGCTGGTCTCGATACAGCGTATAAGGGCATCCTTTGTCATGGTTATGAGCTGGCAGTAGTACTTGCTGAGGGCTAATTTCAGGGTGGCTAGGTCCGTGACGTTCCTGCTGGTTCGCCCCTTTCTTTCCTGTTGTTTACATATGTGTTTTGCTGCTCTAAGTTCCGGGGTGTATCAGCTGGCTCATTTGTTGGATTTGTCTGTTCTTGATGGTTTTGTGGGTGTGACTCAGTCGGCGGCATTGGTGATCCAGGCGCTGAAGTTCTCTAATGGCTGGTTCAGGTCTGTGGTGATGTTGGGTTGGGTAATACTGATGCTATAGAAGATCAGGAGGGTTCAGGCGACCCATAGTCCATAGCTTCAGCTTTGTGTTGATTGATGCAGATTTGTAGATCTGCAGGTTCCTCAAATGAATATGATTTTGAAGAAGCAAGGATGAAATAACTCAAAACGGATGTTCATAGATCTCAGTTGAGGATGTAGAGCAAGGAATTGTTTCCGCGGGGCTGCTGTAGCAGGACAGACATCCTGTGGGAAGAAAACCTTATGTCCAGACCACTGAAGAGTTCCAGCCTTTTTTGCTGCTGAGAGGACTTGCATTAGTTCAATGAATTGAGGAACAAGTATGATGATTTCTCTGGAGCGTATATTTGAAGCAGAGGTGAATCTAGAACAAAGCTTGTGAGTCAGTTGTTTAGTGAGAGAAGGAATGATTGGTTATAGCAATGTAGAATTCGCTGTGATCATGTTGGGACCCTCTGAACCTTGTGGGATATGACGTGTTTAAGGTTATTCCTTCTGTTCCTGTTTTCCAAATTTCTGTAAGTCATCTAAGTTGATCAATATATTTCACCTTTTGAGATATAGCAGGGGTGTAATCCTCAACCTTGCTCACTCTTTGCTCCCGGATAAAGATGTGATAGTCATGGCAGGACCCTTTATCCTCAATTCATTGCACAGAGACAGTAGTATCAACTATAAATGGTTTCAGGGCCATAAGTTCTTCCAAAACATCCTCCAATGTCAGAGGGAGAAATGCTTTAGAGGGGGAGTCTAGTACCTTTTTAGGTTGCTTATCTGAAAAAGAATCAGTGAATTTCCACACTGTGCCAATGGCTTGGGGAGAAAATAAATGCTCCATCCAAGACGCTCTCCATGAGATCTTGATAGGGAGAAATAGTAGTGACAGACTAGGTCCATTAGGCACATGAAGTGTTTGAAGATTTAAGCTGAGAGGCTGACTTTCCACCATTACAAAACCTTCGTATACAGTCCTATGTGAGCCAATCCTATGGAAGCCAGCAAGTTGAATGTACCCAGTGATGAAATAAAGTTAGTAAGATGTCCTTAATAAATCATGGAGTCCGAACAATTCGCAATGATTGATAAAAAAGAAGGCATTCATTTTAGGACCCCTTGGGGACAAACATTCTGTTGATGGAGCAAGATCGAAAAAATTGCCTCAAGAGGAGACAAAATAGAGACCGCTGGGACACATGCTGATTTAGGAGACCATCGTTTTTTTGCTGTGGTGATTCGGGGCCAGCGCGAACCACACGAAAGGTTGCCTGGATCGCCAAGTCATTATCTAAGGAAAATACCGTCACAGGAGCTCCAAGCGGCTGCCCGACATACCGAACATGTAATACTCGGCGATTATTATCGAACATTTTTCACCCCGCTATTTAAGATTCAGATCTGAAATTCGATCGTCATGATCTGCCTCAGTGTTTAATGAATTCATCATTTGGACATTCCTGCCCACATAGGACTCCTAATTGAGGAGACTCTGAGACCATCATCTATATTGGAAATACGCGGGTCTGTCGCTCTCGGTTAATACGAATCTTAGGGATGACACCGTGTTATAATTTCTTCTAATACTATTAATTCTATACACACGCACAGTCTTGTGTCCCCATCGATTTATTGACTGAGCTGAAACCACAGCATATCATTGTTTATTATCTTCCTCTAGAGTAGTGGACGGCTACCTGATGAAGGCATGTATGCCGAAACGCGAGTTGTAGACATCTGCCGCACTGCCTGAGTCAACGTCTCCGTCTATCATCTGGAATTTCATATATATTGTTGACTTAGTATGAATTGATTTAGATGTAATTAATTTTCTCTTATGTTATCCATTTCTATATAATTTTGTACAATTCAAAAAAACAAAAAAACAAAAAACATGATGTTAGTTAACAAGAATAAATAAATAATTTGATTTATAAAAAAAGTGTTACCATTATTGTTGTAGAGAGCCTGTCTCATACAATTATATATTCAAGATATTGAAGGGTATTCTTTAGGATAGCAATTGTTTCGAACATGGTTCTAGCTATAACTTTCTTACACTGATTTAGGAGACCAGAACAGGGCAAGAAAACTATCAAAGAGGAATGGAGGCACCAGCCAGTCTAGCACTCATTCTGCAGCAACAGGTGTACAAGTAATCATGCAGAGGATGCCTGTGGTAGCTGTTCTTGTGTCCCATAATTGGAGCCGCACTGAGCTTTTGAGAGCAGTGGTAATCTTGCAGGGGATCATGCCATGTCCCCTGCCAGAGAATGCTTTCCTAATAAATTATCATTCTTGTAGACGCATTTCTCCACCAAATATCATAAATAACATTAGGAAAGTGTTTTTCCTTTCCTGTTACAATCCTGCCTCCATCAGCTTTCTGGCAGTCCAGGCTTCCATAATGAATCTCGATTGTATTTTACAAGTGAAATCCTACTTCTGTGCTTGATGTCGCTCAGCTCTCTTTCACATAAGGTATGTTCCAAGGGTTTTACTTCTTGGTTGTGATGTTATCATACACTTCCAAGGCGACATTGGCAATTTGAAAATTATGATGTGCAAATTGTGTCTGCTTAGACATCCCATCTTGCGAATCTTTACATGGAAATTGCAGCTTTGAGAAATCACACAATTATGTGTTAGAGAGTTTCTACACAAGGATTTGTGCTTTCCAAATGGTGCTTCATTAAAGTTCACTATTTAGAAATCAGTAAATCCAATGTTATCAAATCAAGAACATTTGTTGAGCGCAACATATCACCCAAAGGTCTCATGGCGCTTGTGTGCGACTCCACATCAGCTGAGGGTCAGAAAAAAAAGGGATGCTATTGGTGATCAAACAGCCCAGTTTTTAGTTTTCCTCAGAATCAATTGTGATCTGTAACAGAAAGTAAATGGGATGGGAGTTTATTCCAAAGAGTCGGTGCAAGAAAATAAAACAATCTTCCGCCATTCCTGGCGGTACGAGCTCCATATGGAGTAAGAAGGGACATAGTACTTGACCTTAGTGACCTAGTTGGCTGATACCAGCTAAGTTTTTTTGCACAGTAGCTGGGCCCACTTCCGTGCATATTCTTATGCACAAGACAAAGGATCTTAAAACAGGTTTGCTTCCTAATGGGAAGCCAATGAAGATGCTTCAGGCTTGACGCTGATGAGACCTTGAGGGAAGGTTCAGTACCAGCCTGGCAACCGTGTTCTGCAGGACTTGAAGCCTGGAATAAAGTTCTTCATTGATTGAGGGTAGCAGAGCATTCCCATAATCAATCAGGCTTGTAATCAGTCCCTGGACGAGTGGCTTCCTCAATTCAATTGGAATCCATTCAAAATGTTTACGTAGACTACGCATGATTCCATAGCAGATACTGATTATATGGCTAACATGATTTTTCATTGATAGCTGGTTGTCAATCAGTACTTCTAGATTCTGCACCACTAATTTTGCAGATGGACAAGGACCCAGTCATTTGACCACACTTTGTGTGCCCTGCCAAAAAGAATAACCTCAGTCTTGTTACCATTTAGCTGAAGATGGTAAGCGCTCATCCAACCGTCAATGTGGGTCATGCAGTTTTTAAAGTGGGTTTTGGTATCGATAGGGTCAGGACCTCGGGCAATCAATAGCTGGGTGTCATCAGCATAAGACACCACATTTAAGCCATAGGACCTGATTACCTTAGCCAGAGGAGTCACATAAAGATTAAAGAGCATTGGACTCAAAATCGAGCCCTGAGGGACTCCCATCTTTACTGGCCGGCTGCAAGAGACCAAGTTACCAATCTGAACGGTGGTGGTTTGGTCAGTTAGATAGCTTCTGAGCCAATTCTAGTATGCTGTGGGAGATGGTGTCAAAGGCGGCTGATAGATCCAACAGGACAAGCATAGCTGACTGCCCGTTTTCCTGGGCCAATCTGATGTTATCAATGACTTCCACCAACGCTGTTTCGGTACTATGAGCGGCCCTGAAACCAGACTGTGGTGGGTCTAACACACCTTGACTCTCCAGATGAGTTGAGTTGAGTGAGTTGCCGAGTAATCAGGGACTCAAGTGCCTTTTCAAAATAAAGAAGCAAAGAGATTGGACGGTAAATGCTTGGTGACTTGGGGTCAGCTGTAGTTTTTTAAAAAATCGGCCTGACTCTAGCCACTTTCCATATAGCTGGGATTACTGATTGTACAAGAGACATATTGAATAAATCAGTGAGATTACCAACAAGCAGACGGCAATAGTTGAAAAAAAACGTGTGGTGGAACTGGGTCCACTGGAGAACCCAACATAATTTTAGCCAAGGCGGTTGTCACTTTGTCTGGATTAAACAAAGTGAACTCCTCTCGAGGAGAAACAGTGACAACGGAATCACTTTCAAACGTTAATATGTTTATGGTATAGGAATTCGGGAAAGAATTGTGAATAGAAATATTCTTTTCCTTGAAAAACGTGGAAAGTGAATCAGCCCAGCCTTGTGAAACAGGGAAGCATGGCTGGGTAGGAGAGGTGGTAAATTCCTTTCATATTTTACGAAGTTCCTTATTGGAATTGGCAGCAGTTTCAATTCTATTTGTAAGGAGGAGTTGTTTTGCCTGTCTAATATTGACCAGATAATTTCGATGGATGAGTTTATACTTTTTCGGTCTTCAATACTTTAGCTTTTTCTCCATTTCCATTCTGCTATCCTACAAGACAATATTTCAATTTTTTCTGTGAACCAGGGTGCTATTCTGGGCTTAAATTTGACCCTTATAAAGGGGGCTACGATATTCAGCGCTGTTGTGATTGTTGCCTCAAAGGAGGTTGCAGCCTGGTCAACACTCTCAGTGTGGAACAAAGGAGGTGGGCTGAAATGGGTAGAAAAGGTGATGGGGGTAACTTTCCGCCTAGGCCTTCTCCATGTAGATTTATTACTAAGATCATTTTTAGAGGTGACTACTGGTATTGAGAATTTCATCAAATCGTGGTCGGACCATAACATAGGGAAATGGGGCTCTACTCTAATGCTAGTATTATTCGTGAACAAAAGGTCGAGCACATGGCTAGCCGAGTGGGTGGGTCCCACCACCATTTGGACCAACCCCATTGTATTCAAATTGGTGATCAATTGATTAGTGTCAGGATCTAATAGTAATTCGGCATGATAATTGAAATCATCAATAAGGAAGAAACTCTCAGTTGCTAATGCATGGGGGCAATAACTTCGAGTAAATTGTGTATAAAATTAATTTTCAGGCATGATGGCTATATACTAAAGCACCTCTCCAGGTTCCCTTTGATTGTTTTTCAATTCTAAAGATACATAGTTCTAACTGGTCAGAGGTAATAGATTCTAGCATGGTAATTTTCATTCCTGCCATGGTGGCTATTGCTAAACCTCCACCTCTCCTGATGTTTCTATCTAGGCTAGTTAGATGGTACTGGGGGCGAAGGCAGATGCCACATCAGGGGAGGCAAGTTCATGGAGCCAGGTTTCGGTGATTAAACAAATGTCGGGCTTTTCAATGTCCAAAATGCTCCAAATTGCTATTGTATGATTAGGAACTGAGCGGGCATTAAAATATAGCCCTTTCATTTCTTTAGCTATCTTAGTAGTGTCAGAATCTCTACTACACTTCGATGGAGATTTAGGCGCAAAAACTAGTTCATTAAGGCCATTTTTACTATGCACACTGCTGGTAGCTATATTATCCGGTGCAACTCGACAGCCCTCAAGAGGAGTGGACCTATGAGGATTGTTGAGATTTTTTAGCTCTTATCTTGAGTAGCAGAGTTTATCTATAACTTACATTTACCAAGGTATATTAGTTACGGGGAGAGAATGGGTAGGGGTTCTGGTGGCTAGCGGCCGTCGGGCGCGGATGGGTGCAGACAGGCTTGCCATTGACGCGCCGTTGCATGGGTCTGCTGCATGCGTCCGCTCCCTTTCCTGCCTTAATTAGGAATGGAAAAAGTAGCCTAGAGTATCTGGAGTGCTAACCTCAGTTTCCGGTCAATACACTGGAAGATGTGTAGAAAGACACGTACCTCCGCACATTCGGCACAAGTCACTGCGGAATGAGGACTACTGGCAACTAAAGAAGGTGAAAGTGGAAAGAAATGGTGGTAATAAGACAACGCAGTTAAAAACACATACAGTGCAAGGCTACTAAAACAACAATCAGTAGGACTGGAGATTAGATAAGCAAAATTTAAAATTCAATAGATTAAGTGTAGTGATTTTAAAAATAGCGTAAGGCAAAAGCCAAGATCCGACCTACAGCAGAGAGTCCGCTGCGCGTCCGCGCCATTTCCTGCCTTAAGTAGGTATGGAAAAAGTAGCCTAGCGTATCTGGAGTGCTAACCTCTGTTTCTGGTCAACACACCGGAAGATGAGCCAGGAAGACATGTCCCTCCACAGAATCGGCACAAGCTGCGGCGGAACAAGGACTACTGGCAACTAAGGAAGGTGAGAGTCGAAAGAAATGGTGGTAATAAGATGACGCAGTTAAAAACACATACAGTGCAAGGCTACTAAAACAACAAGCTATTGTAAGTAGTACTAAGGGGTTACATAAGCAAAATTTAAAATTCAATAGATTAAGTGCAGTGATTTTAAAAATAGCGTAAGGCAGAAGCCGAGATCTGACCTACAGCAGAGAGTCCGCAATGTTAATACAGCAGCTCTATTCTTAGCAGGCAAAATAATACATAGTATATCAATGTTTTAGTAATTTGACAAAATTACTAAAACTAGCTTTTTCTTAAAAGCACTATGACTGCATAATTTGAGGGATGGCTTGACAAATTAAAATTACTTTAGTAAATGCAAGGCAGGGTTGTGATGGCTGGGGAGCATAGTGAAACAGCTGGAAACTATCATAATAAGCATCACATCATGTGAAGAGCCTAAGGCATACTGTACAATCCAAGGACATGGCCTGGTGGTTCAGGCTGAATTGTTTCTAGGGGACCAAAATGGATTTGCATATGATCGCTACATGCTGAAGAGTTGCATTCAGTGAAAAAAGAATGTCCATGGCTAAAACTTTTGCAACTCTTAAACCCATCACCTTTGGCTGTTTAAATGCAATATTGTGAAGTACAGTGTGTTCAAGTTATAAATTACAGATTACGGAAGCACAGGTATCTCATGACCACTTATGTTGCAACACTAAAACTAGGGAAACATTACAAGGGTGCACTGCACAATAAAGGAAACAGAAAACAAACCCTTGTTTTAATCCACTCCGAAGATAAGAAATGCCCTACTGTAAAGTAACAAATTGGGCTGTTTCATACACTCTTCATGACCATGCTCAGATTTACACATGACCACACGCACAGTATTTCATGGCTGTAGCTAAAAATGAAAAATGGCAGAAAGTCATTGTTGGAAATGGTGGTCTCTAATTAGCAGAGGTAGGTACCTTCGTCCAAGTAGGGACCCTTGCTTCTAGTAAGGATAAGGGGGATACATACTTTAGATAACCACTGCTCATCCCATGGATAGATTGACATGAGCAGACAAGCTTATCCCAAAGGCAATGTGTAATCTATTTGTACTCATAACAATCAGTTATACACATATGGACTCAACAGCAGTTAAGGAAAATAAAGTATATTTATCTAAACTCAAATAGTAATTTCAAGAAGAAACCTTGTAGAAAACAAATAGCTCCATTTGGGGCTATTGCAACGTGTTGACAGAAATAAACCCACATTATGGCGTTTACCGTGAGTTGCGCAGCGTCAGCCACGGAGTCACCTGGACCCCCAAACAAACAGTACTTTTGGATAACGAAGTCCAAGAAGATGCACAGAGTCGTGCAGGTGAGGCGTTGGTGCCGAGGTCGAGGCTGGCTTCCTGGCTACCATGGGGAGGTCAGGTGTTGTGTCCGCGAGGAGGTGACGTGTCGAATCCAAGACAGAGGAAGTTGGTTTGCGTTGGCGGTGAGTTGATGTGAGCGCTGGCGTAGAGAAATGCAGATAACTGCATGGGTTGGCAGGCGTCACAGGGCGTTGGAGCTGTGCTAAAGGCTGGGCGGTGTGTTGTGCTTTTCATGAGCGGTGCCCTAGTCCTTGGTGCATGTTGCGGCATCACAGCCAGTAGCAGCCGGTGGTGGGAGTAGCTGCTGGGCGGTGGCGTAGGGCGGGAGAGGAGCAGGGTGGGGGGTAGTAATCTATCAGGGAGATGTGTGGCACCGCAGACAGGGCGTCTGATGCTGGAACCTGAGGATCACTGTTTGATCCCCGGCGGCAGATTAGCTCAGCACCATGTGACTCTGGGCAATAGCTTGCTTAATCTTTCCGACGGCCCCCAGCGCCTAGAGACCCTTACGGATGATTGTTAGCGCTTTACAAATGTGGAATATATAATCTATGGATTACGGAGGATTACAGGTACGTAAACATATAAATAAATAAAACAAATTTTGTTGCGTGCACTGCATCCCCAAATGCGATGCAGTGCATGAAACGAAATTCGCTTGATTTATTTATATGGTTACTTACCTGTAATACCCCGTAATCCATAGATCACTACCCCCACCCTCCCCCTCCCCTTGTCACCGTCCGGCAACTACTCCCACCACCGACCGCTACTGGTCACAGCTCATGGCATCTAAGGCAGATGTTCTTGCTTCTTTCAAGTTGCTTCCAGCTCCCAACAGCAGGAACAACCTCCAGAGGCCTAAAACTGGAATAGGCACCTCCTGGCAGGTCAGAACTCTCATCAATAGAGGTCAGGGAAGCTGAAGGTGAAGTCTTTGTGTCCATGAGACTTCAAAACAGGAGGAAAGCACACACAGGCCCTTGGAGATTCTTCTTCAAGCAGGTTCACAGCAAAGTTCCAGTCTTTGTCCTTTCCTTGACAGAAGCAGCAACCCCACACAGCACACAGCAAATGGGCAGTACTCCTCCTCACAGATATCCAGCTCTTCTCCTTGGCTAAGGTTCCTCTTTGCTACGATCTGGCATCACCACTAACCTCCTGAAATCTCAGGTTGTCTGCTGGAGGAATGAATGATGAATGCCCCCACCAAACCTTTTGGAATGCCTCTCAATGCTGCAAATAGGACACAGAAGCATTGATAGCTGTCCCAAAAGGAAAGGGGAAGCGGATGAGAAACAAGAGAAGAGAAAGAACTCTGCTACTTCACTCAGCCTGGTCCTGCCATGCACCACATCTTGGGTCTATGAGAAATGAGCAGCGTTGTTGTGTGGTAACTCTGGTGGTGGAAAAAAAGCAGGGATGAGCAGAGTTACACTTCTGGCGTTTCACACTCTCACACACCAATACACATATAATATACATTGAGATCACGCATTCACCTTATTCACAAAGGGCCATTTGCACTCTCTTGGTACTTCTCATCTACAGAGAAGGGTTCGGCGTAACTTTTGCTTTGTTCCAAGGCACTTTTTTAGTCACTGAGAAGAGTCCTGTGTTTACACTCTATTGCTGCAAGTCTCCAAAAGGAAATAATACAGTAACAAACAAAAGGTCCAAAAGATACCCAAAATAAGGTAGAACTTAGCAACAAGGATAACTAAAACAAATGTCACCATTTACAACCTATGTGTGTTTTCCCATAATCCTGGACGTTCACACAGGCACATATGTCATGCTAAGCATAAAACACAATATGCAATAAAAACGTTTGAGCGTAGGAAAACACTGTTTGTCCTTTTATGCGAAGTCACATAAATCGCTTCTGAATCTTTACTCCTTCTGCGTAATTCTTTTCCTCTAGAACACAAGAATAAAACCAACAAACAGCCTTTAAGCTTGAACGCTACATGCAATAACTGAAGACAAGCCAGAGTCAAGTATCCATGCTTTGACAGCAAGCGTGTGCCAGGAAAGTCTCACACAAACTGAAAATACAAGCGGCACAGAAATACTCTGCACTTAGCTTTCCGATGCGTGGTCGCTGGGAATACTAACGCTGTAACAATGGGATGCAAAGGATGTCGGAGATCCAAGCCAGAGACGTCAGATGGAAAGAATCCAGGATATAAGTCAAGCGCCTTCATGTGCAAGGCTTGTCCTTTTATAGCCAATCATGACACTTGGTTTTGCATGAGGTTAGACATGCCCCTCAACATGACGGTTGCATGGGAACAAAGTGATGGCCCGCCATCCAAAACGTGTTTGCGTTATGGCAATGCAACAAGCATTGCTACAAACCAAACACGTAGTAAGGCATATACTCAGCAGTGCAGCAAGCATTGGCAAAAACAAGGATCAGTCAACACAGTTCAACACAAAAGGGATGTAGGTGTCAGGACTGGGCAAGGCAACCCTATTTTTAACCCTCAGCAACTTCCAGTGGTATATAAGATTCATCAGTTCCATTTTTTTTAAGCCCACAAAAACCCTTTCTATGCGGTTGTCTTGGCTTTTACACAAGAACTTGTTCAGACCGTGGCGGCAGTTTTCCAAGATGGCCGCCATGGTTTCTACTGGGTTGCCGGTCTGGTGTTTCTGACCGGCAACATTCACAGCTGTGCTTGCGGTCCTCTGATATCAAGACTACACACTTCAACTGAATTTTGTGACGAAGCAGTTGCATTTTCTCTGCGACGCTTCAATTTTAGTCGTTTTGGGGTCTGTGAGTATTAACGAATATTCACGAAAGAACTGTAGCTGTCCCGCATCTGGAGTGAGTTATTTCTACAATTATATCTTAGTGTAAAGGAGTTTATTTTAGTTGGAAGTTTTGACAAGAACTGAGAATTCAGCCCCTGATACCTACCCCTTTTGGCAGCGTTTAGTATTTTTGGTTCGAGTAGCTCCATTCATTGCTCCAATGTTCCTGCAAGCTGTAGGAATATAGAGCTACGTTATTCTCTGGCGCAAAAATAATTTAGTTTAAGGAACTCAGAAATTAGACATTACATGAAGGAATTCACGATATGAGAAAAATATCGAGTTCCTGGTTCTAGCATTATATGTTGGAGATTAATCTCAAGTTTTCCATTGAATCTTCGGCACAAGGCAAGGTACTACAAGAGAGAATCAGCAAGTAGGTGTTTGTTATATATATATATATATATATATATATATATATATATATATATATATTACCTACTGGCGGTCGCCAGTAGGTATATATAGTTAGGATTTTTTCTCTATGGGTTTTTTGAAAATTCTATGTCTAATAACTTTGGCGTTTGTGGACGGAATTGGCTGAAATTTTCAGGAAAATGGCACATTTTGTTTCTGAGCAGCCCTTGAAAATTTGGGGGGGGTTCGTCCAGTGGGGGCCGAGAAAAAAGGGGGGTCCCAAAACGTGTTTTTAACATTGAGTTTTCCATAGGGCGGTTGGCCTCACTTTTAGCCCGAACGGCTGAATGGATTTGCACGAAACTTGGCAAAATTGTAGGGACTGGTAGCCCGATGTGCCTTTTGTAGGTCTCAATATATGTGCTCCAGTGGATTTTGAGAAATTAACGTTTAAAAAAAGATATATATCTGTAACAGCGGACCGGTTAGCGCTCTGGTTCGCGGACTTTTCGCGCAACGGAGCTTTGTGAAGCGAAGCTGATTGGTTCTCCGGCGTCTGTCAACATTCCAAACAGTCCGTAGCGGCCGCCATCTTGTCTCTCGGTAGGATCGAGAGACAAGAGGAGGTCAAAACAAAGGGGGAAATAACTATAAGGGGGCATAGTAGATCCTCGCTGACCCCCTAGGTTTGATGTGGAGGTTTTAAAAGGGCCCCGCGGGGCAAAAAAAAAACAAAATAATAATAATCGAACGGCTGAATGGATTTGCACGAAACTTGGCAAAATATTAGGGACTGGTAGCCCGATGTGCCTTTGCTAGGTCTCAATATATGTGCTCCAGTGGATTTTGAGAAATTAACGTTGAAAAAAAGATATATATCTGTAACAGCGCTCCGCTTCGCGTACTTTTCGCGTTACGGAGCTTTGCGAAGCTGATTGGTTCTCCGGCGTCTGTCAACATTCCAAACAGTCCGTAGCGGCCGCCATCTTGTCCCTCGGTAGGATTGAGAGACAAGAGGAGGCCAAAGCGAAGGGGGAAATGACCATAAGGGGGCATAGTAGATCCTTCCTGACCTCTTAGGTTTGATGTACCATTTTGCCAAGTTTGGTGTAATTCCGTTCAGCCATTCAGGCTGTAGACGTATGTAAATGTCCTATGGAAAATTGCATGGGGAAAACACATTTGAAAGTGTTGAAATTTAGAACCAATTAAAATGTTACTTTGGTTTTGTATTTGTGTGTGATGAAAGTTAATTGGTTATGTATATATGTCAAATGAGAGGAAACCACAGCCATTTTGTGATACTACTGTCTGAGGTACATTTGTGAGGAATTTTTGGTGGTGAATTTCTGGTGTTTGATTTACACAGTACTAACACTTCTGCTACTTTTAAAAAGGTGAGTTGTTAATTTGTATGGGGAACTATGTTGTACACTTGAAGATAATTTGAAAAATGTTTTCTGTTATTTATTTGCAGTCCTTCTGTTATACTAAATACTTGATAAAGTTAGTTTTATATTATGTATTACTAAAGACGATAAATGAAAGTGATTATTTTTTTCTGCAATTTACAGCAAGCAATTTCAAAATAAAATGGCTCACAATGAAGAGACCGTGGCAATTTCTTTTGAATTGTCCAACACATTGATTGAAATTGAGAGCACCAATAATGAAATATTGTCACAAGGAGGACATGACTTGTATGATTCCATTAGATTGATTGAAATGGACAGCACCAAGAATGAAATATTGTCACAAGGAGATGACTTGAATGATTCCACTACATTGATTGAAATTGAGAGCACCAATAATGAAATATTGTCACAAGGAGGAGATGGCTTGTATGATTCCATTAGATTGATTGAAATGGACAGCACCAATAATGAAATATTGTCACAAGGAGGAGATGACTTGAATGATTCCACTACATTGATTGAAATTGAGAGCACCAATAATGAAATATTGTCACGAGGAGATGACTTGAATGATTCCACTACATTGATTGAAATTGACAGCACCAATAATGAAATATTGTCACAAGGAGGAGATGACTTGAATGATTTTTTTGATCAATCTCTTGATGGCGAATTTATCGAGTGTTTGGAGACCATAGAGTTACAAGAATCATCATTGGAGACTTTTAATGAGGACATTGCTGATGAGGACATGTTACTAGTTCTTTCAAATTTAGAAAATTCTGAAGAATAAATTTATATTTAGAAATCAAAAATTGTTTGAGACATTATTCATTTTTATTTTTAATTTATGAGGTTGTAGCGAAGTGATTGTAGTATAAAATGAGACTTATAGTATAGAGTGCAACATTTTTATGTTACATGGTAAGTTTACTCATATTTACTTCCCTTCTGCCACTATATTATCTCCAATGTGTATTTGACATGTCTTCTTCATCTCCGGCCTCCTTTCTCTCACTGTGTGTCTCCGATGCATCTTATCGCTGGTATTTTGTGTAATTACAGAAGAGAGTAAAATAAAATAGTTCGGAACGTGAAAAGGGGGCAAAGTAGAGTACTCCTCACCCCCTAGGCCTTTTTAGGCGGTCCCAAAAGGATCAGTTTCTGCTTTCCTGAGAGATTATGGTATGAGTTCCATATACCACAATAACTTGCATTACAACATGCAAGATATCTATCTCCTATTACCAACTTTTGGAGATATTCGCGCTAAGCGCGAATATCTCCAAAAAGTAACACCTGCCCTGAGCAGTTCTTAGCCATGTTATCCAATGGGAGGTGGATAACATGGCTAAGAGTATTAGCTCGGTAATGCATGAATATCGCTGAGTTTTTAGCGATATTCATGCATTGCGGCCGTTTATTATCGCATTTGCGATAAACCTTGATAATAGTAAGGTTTATCTTCGATAATTTCTGACGATGCTTAGTGGTAAAAAATTGGTTGGTAAGCATCGTTAGCGATAAATATCGCTTAACTTTGGTAATATGCCCCAACGTCTGTTAACGTTCGATTCGAAGGAAATGAGGAAGTGTTGAAAAACATTGTCTGCGCCATCTTGCCTTTTTTGAAATGCCACACTTTTGTCGTGCACGGCAGCCATTTTAGATGTCTTGACCAGACCCACTCTCTGCACGCTGTCGATTCGTAGCATGGCTCCTCACCCACGCAAGCATCTTCCCTAGGCACTGGTCACCACCGCTCTCTGTCTTATGCATGGGCAATAAACCTCCCCCCATCTGCGCTGCTCTTCCCTGAGAATCACACTCTGTGCCCGCCCGACACCTCCCTTTCGCCCTATTCACTACCGCACCCTCTGACACTCCTCTTTCTCTGTGTCCGATTGTCCAGGCTATCAGCTAGCCCTGCAGATGTAGTTTATGGCCCCAGCTGTAAAGAATCACCCCTCTTCAAAGGAGTTATAGTAGATCAAGGCCCACACTCGATGAGATCCGTCACACCACACGTGTTCCCCTACTATCTGAAAACCATCCTGTATTGTGATTGGGGAGGGGACCGAGCCTGAAGCGGAAGATTCCAGGAATGACTCTTTGTACATCAAAGTTTTTACAATTATGTGTCACATTAAAAATATATAGCACTCCAACAAAGTAGTAGGAATATAAAACTTTAATAACATATAAATATATACAACAAAACAAAAACAGTAAAAACATTTAAACAACGAAGAGACCGTGGCAATTTCTTTTTAATTATCCAATAGATTTATTGAAATTGACAGCACCAATAATGAAATATTCTTGTCAGTAGCGGTCTGTTGTGCGAATAGTTCCAAGGCAGCAGAACGCGCTGAAATCTAGATGGCACGAAAGTGATGTCTAGTAAGTTGCCGCCCAGCAAAAAACGGCGTGGGGCGCCGCGGGGGTGAGTGAGTCCAGTAGGCACCACAGCTATTCTTACCGGCATTGCAGAATTACTGCTGGGGACAATGCCTGTGCTGTAGCAGGGTCACAGCAGAAACAAAAAGGATTCTGTTGAAGATGTTGTTGGTTTTCAATTTGAAAACAGTTCTGGTGTCAACTGCTATGCTAATGTAGTGGTTAATGTTTTGTTTTCTCTAGAAAATGTAAAAGAGGGGGAGGCAGTCCAAAGTTCCGTTAAAAGGGCAAAGGAAAGGATCGGTGGTTTGAACTATCAGTCAAAAAGGGGAGGGGGTGCAATAATTTTTCCTACCGGGTCACACTGTGCTTTCACCGGAAGTGAGGTCTGCAGGATTGTAGTAATTCAAAGTGAGGCTGGCGCCAGCATGGGAGCGCCGACGTCCCGCGGATACAGTTTCGTCACTCCACGGGCGATCATGGCAGTCATTCCCCATCGGGGGTCGGAGACTCCCGCGGCTCCTCTAGAATCTTCAAGGTCGTGGAGGACTACGGTGGTGGAGTCAACCAGTGACCGGGCCATTTCTTTATGTTGGGCCCGCTCTTGCCAGGTCGACCGCCATTTTGAGAGTTCGGCAGCTACCGGCGATCGCGGGGTCACATGAGCGGACGGGCTCCACCCTGCCGGGCGAGACGTTGCAGCATGGCCACAGTGGAAGAACCGTTATCTAGGTCGTTCCGAAACTGTGCAGCACTGTAGTTGTTAGGATGCCACCGCCTGGAGCGCTGAGGGTGCAGCTGGGAAGTCTCCACCTGGGGAGGCGGGAGAGGCCTGTTCGCACCGTCTCTCCCTCCCAGTGCACCCCACGGCGTCTCGCTTGAGATTTGTTATGGCCGGACCAGGCGATGAGGACGAGGGGGGGGTCGGAGGCATGTGCAAGACATCCCCCCCCAGTGTTGTCGCAGCCATTATAAAAGAAAGAAGTGTCCCGTCCGTCTTCGGGCCGGGCTTCCGGTGGATGTCGGCCGGACGCCCCTGGCTCTGGCCCCATGAACGGGTTTCTTGGTTTATCGGCTGCAGCCGGATCCCGTCGGCCTCGGCCCCCCGACCGTTGGTGGTCGGACCGGAAGAGCATGTGGCGGGACTACCTGCAACTCTCAAGGGCCACCGCGGCCGGACTGGGAGAGAGAGGGGAGGGTCGAGGAGACATTCCCCCCCCCTGCAACTGTTCAGCGTTGTAAAGGCAATCCCCTGGCCGGGTCCCGCTGGCCTCGGCCTCTCCTTCGGCTACACCCTACGTTAGGATCTCCTGGCCGAGGCGTGGCAGCAGGACCTGCCTTATATGGGCTGCTCCCGGCTGGGCGTAGCCGGAACCCTGCCCCACCTTGAAAGTTTCCAGAGTGGGGGTGGATGTTCTACTGACTTGCATTTTCCCTAGTCTATCGATTTTTTGGGCGTGGCAGGCGGTGGGACAGCGAGGGGTGATTTGGTTTCTCTTACTGTTTTTCTGGTCTCTCACCACTGGCATATTTTAACGTTTTCTTGTTTCTAGGACATTAATAGGTTTTATCATTACGTTATGTTATCGTTTCTTTGTTCGTTGTTTAATAAAAGTTCATGTTCATCAGTGGCCTACTGATTTTCGTTTTCCTATTTTTTTCTTTCCAGGTTGTTTCATGGTAAAGTTTCTGTTAACAGGATACAGTGATCACTTCGTTATTATTGCATATGTCCTTTTCACTAGGGGTGCTCTCTGGTCGGGCCAGATGACGTATCTCTAGTAAATGGTCCGGGTGAAAAAGGTGCATCAATCAGTGGGGAGTAGATAGGCATGACAGATTACAACGGGGGAGAACGGTCCGCATTACGTACCCTTTCACTACTTGCAAAGATTTTCCTACGTTTATTTGCAAACAGGGAATACCTCCAAAAAGAACTAATTCCCAAACAGTCAATGTTCGGACAATCAATCAATCAATGAGGAATGAAATAGGTACGACGTGTTAAAGGCTTGCGTTACCTACCCTTCACTATCTGCAAAGGGAGATAGAATATTCCTATTCTTCCTCGTTTGCAGGTAGAGAAGATCCTTAAGAGAATTAACTTCGAACAATTCAATGCTCGATTGAAACAATCAACAAGGGGTACTGTGAACACAAATGAACGCCGCTTATATACATACGCATTGCTATTTTCAACAGGTTGTTCCTAATGTTTCTATTTTAGCGAGGTCAAAAGAGATCCCATTAGTGGCCTACTGATTTTGCTCGATTCCTTTTGTTTTTTTACACGATTTTTCGCTATCTGCAAAGACTAAACAGAGTATTGCGACTCTGTGCTTGTTTGTAAATGGAGAATGAACCAAAGAGAACAATCAATCAAATGGAGAGAGAAGCAGGCACGACGGATTACAAAGGGGGAAAGGGCTGCGTTAACTACCCTTCACTATCTGCAAAGAGAGAGTACTCCTAATAGAAATGAGGGGTGGGGGGCAGCAATCAAAGCAGATCAGTGTGCATAAACACGAAAACAAAAATTCTTACCACGTACTTGACATTCGACAGCTTATGATATTTGCTATTAAAAAACCATTGAAATTCACTGAAAAAACCATAGGTTATAGACCATATATAGTTAGGAATTAGCATTTACAAAACCTTGAAAATTCACTGAAAAAACCATAGGTTATAGACCATATATAGTTAGGAATTAGCATTTAAAAAACCTTATTTTACTCACACAAAACCATTGAAATTCCATATATAGTTAGTTGCACTAACTATATATCGCGCACCCGCAATCCACTGCTGATGATGTCACATATTACATCATTCATGACATGGTCAGTGACATCACTGATTACATCACTGATGACATCTCAAATGACATCACTGATGACATCACTGATGACAACATCCAGTGACTATGTTTCTGTAAAGTTAAAATATGTCTTACATATTGAAGAATGAGTGGATGTATAAGTGTCTGAATGAAGGTTTTAGTAGGTGCGTGATTGACTGTATGAGTGAGTGATTAAATGCGTCTTACTGAATGCACGGGTTAGTGACTAAACTGTCTGAAAGTGTGCATCAGTATGTCTGTTGTTGTGCAAGCTGCTGCATGTGTTGATCAGTAGCTATATAAGTAGCTATATGGGTTATTGATTGGTTGCACAAGTATTTGTATGGGAGACTGAGTGTGTGTATGGCTGGCTGGGAGGTGTGTGACTCTGTGCAGATCAATGTGTACTTGTATCAGTGATTCTATAAGAGAGTAACTATGTGTTAGTATATGTTTCAAAAATGTAAGGTGTTCTGTGTTTAACTGTATAGAAAATGGAAGTGTGATTGATTCTTTTCAGGACTGACTAGGTGTGTGAGTAACTCCATGGATGAGTGGCAGAGTGTGAGTGTCTGTATAGGTGTATGAGTGCATATGATAGTGTTGTAAAGATGAGTGATTGTATGTATGAATGATTGTATGAGTGAATGTGTGTGTAGACATAGGAATCAGTGAGTGCGTATGTAGTAACTAGTATTGGTGTGTCAATGGTTTCAAAAATGATACTCTCTATTTAACACTGGGTGTAACGGAGGTTATATTACAGTGTGAGGAGATGCATTGTATTATGACATGAATGATATCATCAGTGATGTGATCATTGATGTCAAGTGAGATGTCATCAGTGATGTCATTTGAGATGTCATCAGTGATGTCATCAGTGATGTCATTTGAGATGTCATCAGTGATGTAATCAGTGATGTCACTGACCATGTCATGAATGATGTAATATGTGACATCATCAGCAGTGGATTGCGGGTGCGCGATATATAGTTAGTGCAACTAACTATATATGGAATTTCAATGGTTTTGTGTGAGTAAAATAAGGTTTTTTAAATGCTAATTCCTAACTATATATGGTCTATAACCTATGGTTTTTTCAGTGAATATATATATATATATATTACCTACTGGCGGTCGCCAGTAGGTATATATAGTTAGGATTTTTTCTCTATGGGTTTTTTGAAAATTCTATGTCTAATAACTTTGGCGTTTGTGGACGGAATTGGCTGAAATTTTCAGGAAAATGGCACATTTTGTTTCTGAGCAGCCCCTGAAAATTGGGGGGGGGTTCGTCCAGGGGGGGTCGAGAAAAAAGGGGGGTCCCAAAACGTGTTTTTAACATTGAGTTTTCCATAGGGCGGTTGGCCTCACTTTTAGCCCGAACGGCTGAATGGATTTGCACGAAACTTGGCAAAATTGTAGGGACTGGTAGCCCGATGTGCCTTTTGTAGGTCTCAATATATGTGCTACAGTGGATTTTGAGAAATTAACGTTTAAAAAAAGATATATATCTGTAACAGCGGACCGGGCAGCGCTCCAGGACGCGTACTTTTCGCGCAACGGAGCTTTGTGAAGCGAAGCTGATTGGTTCTCCGGCGTCTGTCAACATTCCAAACAGTCCGTAGCGGCCGCCATCTTGTCTCTCGGTAGGATCGAGAGACAAGAGGAGGCCAAAGCGAAGGGGCAAATGACCATAAGGGGGAATAGTAGATCCTCGCTGACCCCCTAGGTTTGATGTGGAGGTTTTAAAAGGGCCCCGCGGGGCAAAAAAAAATAATAATAATAATAATCGAACGGCTGAATGGATTTGCACGAAACTTGGCAAAATTGTAGGGACTGGTAGCCCGATGTGCCTTTGCTAGGTCTCAATATGTGTGCTTCAGTGGATTTTGAGAAATTAACGTTCAAAAAAAGATATATATCTGTAACAGCGCACCGCTTCGCGTACTTTTCGCGTTACGGAGCTTTGCGAAGCGAAGCTGATTGGCTCTCCGGTGTCTGTAAACATTCCAAACAGTACGTAGCGGCCGCCATCTTGTCTCTCGGTAGGATCGAGAGACAAGAGGAGGCCAAAGCGAAGGGGCAAATGACCATAAGGGGGCATAGTAGATCCTCGCTGACCCCCTAGGTTTGATGTGGAGGTTTTAAAAGGGCCCCGCGGGGCAAAAAAAAAAAAATAATAATAATAATCGAACGGCTGAATGGATTTGCACGAAACTTGGTAAAATATTAGGGACTGGTAGCCCGATGTGCCTTTGCTAGGTCTCAATATATGTGCTTCAGTGCATTTTGAGAAATTAACGTTAAAAAACAAGATATATATCTGTAACAGCGCTCCTCTTCGCGGAGATAAAATTATATCTGTATTACCTAGCTGTTGCTAACACCAGTTAGCGACGGCTAGTAGGAGATAGCGACCATCTTGGGCCCCACTTTGCATGTGAGTGATATTTATCACTAATGACATGCAAAGTGGGCATGCCAAGATGTTAGCGACTGGAAACAGTCGCTAACATCGCTATCTCCTATTATCAACTTTTGGAAATATTCGAGATAAGCGCGAATATCTCCAAAAAGTAACAGCTGCCCTGAGCAGTTCTTAGCCATGTTATCCAATGGGAGGTGGATAACATGGCTAAGAGCATTAGCTCGGTAATGCATGAATATCGCTGAGTTTTCAGCGATATTAATGCATTGCGGTCGTTTTTTATCGTATTTGCGATAAACCTTGATAATAGCAAGGTTTATCTGCGATAATTTCTGACGGTAAAAAAATCTTTGCAATGCATCGTTAGGGATAAATATCGCTTAACTTTGGTAATATGCCCCAACGTCTGTTAACGTTCGATTCGAAGGAAATCAGGAAGTGTTGAAAAACATTGTCTGCGCCATCTTGTCTTTTTTCAAATGCCACACTTTTGTCGTGCACGGCAGCCATTTTAGATGCCTTGACCAGACCCACTCTGTGCATGCTGTCGATCCTTAGCATGGCTCCCCACCCTCGCAAGCATCTCACCCAGGCAGTGGTCACCCCCGTTCTCTGTCTTATGCATGGGTAATAAACCTCCCCCCATCTGCGCTGCTCTTCCCTGAGAATCACACCCTGTGCCCGCCCGACACCTCCCTTTCGCCCTATTCACTACCGCACCCTCTGACACTCCTTTTCCTCTGTGTCCGATTGTCCAGGCCAGTCCTAGGCTATCAGCTAGCCCTGCAGATGTAGTTTATGGCCACAGCTGTAAAGAATCACCCCTCTTCAAAGGAGTTATAGTAGATCAAGGCCCATACTCGATGAGATCCGTCACAGCAGAAGCGTTGCTATTATCTGAAAACCATCCTGTATTGTGATTGGGGAGGGGACCGAGCGTGAAGCGGAAGATTCCAGGGATGACTCTTTGTACATCAAAGTTTTTACAATTATGTGTCACATTAAAAATATATAGCACTCCGACAAAGTAGTAAGATTATAAAACTTTAATAATTTATAAATATATACAAGAAAACAAAAATAGTAATAACATATAAAAAATTTTAGGGAAAAACAACGAAGTAGCGGTCGGCTGTGCGAATAGTCCCAACGCAGCACAACGTCCAGATTTCCGGCGTGGGGCGTCGCGGGGGGTGGGTCATCAGTAGCAAACTGTTGTGCGAATAGTTCCAAGGCAGCAGAACGCGCCGAAATCTAGATGACACGAAAGTGATGTCTAGTAAGTTGCCACCCAGCAAATAACGGCATGGGGCGTCGCGGGGGGTGGGTCATCAGTAGCAAACTGTTGTGCGAATAGTTCCAAGGCAGCAGAACGATGGCACCAAGGTGATGTCCAGTAAGTTGCCGCACTGGTTTTGGTATCCTACAATGCTGCTCCGAATAACGGCGTGGGGCGCCCCGGGGGAGGCGGCGTGAACGGGCCTCTCCAGGTGGAGTGTCATCTGTTGTAGTGGGGCGCCCCTTTACCGTTTCAGTTGCCATTCCGTCCGTTTTTGGTCCACTGTGTCAAAAGCCGCAATTCAGCTGAGTTGCGCCCACTCTTGCGGTGCAGCGATAGGCGGCTGTCACAGGACTCTCAAAATGGCGGCAGGCTCTTTCCTTTTTGGGCCTGGTCCACTGAAATGGCCCTGGGACACCTTGGAAATCGGACGCTTGTCTGCTAGGTCTTGTACCCCATTCTCGAAAGCGTCCCCTCCGCCTTGAGAATTCATCAAAAGTTTTGGGGGCCCCGACTCCTGCAGGCTTCTGGTGGGGAGCGGCTGCCATGATTGCTCGCGGAATGACCACGACGGAGCTACGAGATGGTGGTGCTCTCATGCTGACGCCAGTTTAGTCTGAAACATCCAGAAACAAGGTGGGGCTTTCATCGTTTGGGAAAAAAAAAAAAGTTTTCATCCAATGAAAAGTGTTGTTTTTAGGTCATATGATCAAGCCTTCCATCATTAGGAAACCAAAAGTAAAATGAACCAATGAAAAGTTTTATAAACAAGTCACATGACCTGTTATGCGGCATAGGGTATAAAATGCGGAGAAAATACGTTGGCACGTGAGGCGGCGTCAGTAGCGGACCGATGTGCGAATAGGCCGAAGGCAATACAACGCGCCAAGATCCGGATGGCACCGAGGTGGTGTCCAGCAAGTTGCAGCACTGGTGTGGCCATCCTACAATGCTGAAAGTCGGCGTGGGGCGCCCCGTTGGCCTGTGAGTTTGCGTCAGTAGCGGACCGATGTGCGAATAGGCCGAAGGCAGCACAACGCGCCAAGATCCGGATGGCACCGAGGTGGTGTCTAGTAAGTTGCCGCACTGGTGTGGCCATCCAACAATGCTGAAAGTTGGCGTGGGGCGGCCCGTTGGCCTGTGAGATGGCGTCAGTAGCGGACCGATGTGCGAATAGGCCGAAGGCAGCACAACGCGCCAAGATCCGGATGGCACCGAGGTGGTGTCTAGTAAGTTGTCACACTTCTGTGGCCATCCTACAATGTTGAAAGTCGGCGTGGGGCGCCCCGTTGGCCTGTGAGATGGCGTCAGTAGCGGACCGATGTGCGAATGGGGCCAAAGGCAGCGCAACAATATTTTCTGACTGACACCACAAGGCGCTGAGATGCCAAGATCCGGATGGCACCTAGGTGATGTCTAAGTTGCGGACTGATGTGCGAATGGGGCCAAAGGCAGCGTAACAATATTTTTTGTATGGAAGATACCACTAGGCGTTGAGATGCCAAGATCCGGATGGCATCGAGGTGATGTCTAGCAAGTTGCTGTACTGGTGTGGTCATCCTACAATGCTGAAACTCGGCGTGGGTCGCCCCATTAGCCTGTGAGATGGCGTCAGTAGCGGACCGATGTGCGAATAGGCCGAAGGCAGCACAACGCGCCAAGATCCGGATGTCACCGTGGTGGTTTCATAGTTGAGAGGCACTTCATCTGCAGTGGGGCGCCGAGATCCGGATGGCACCGAGGTGATGTCTAGCAAGTTGCTGTACTGGTGTGGTCATTCTACAATGCTGAAAGTCGGCGTGGGGCGCCCCATTAGCCTGTGAGATGGCGTCAGTAGCGGACTGATGTGCGAATGGGGCCAAAGGCAGCGCAACAATATTTTCTGAAGAGAAGACACCAAAAGGTGCTGACATTCCAAGATCCGGATGGCACCGAGGTGGTGTCTAGCAAGCTATGCAGTTGAGTTGTGTGCGCACTTGCGGCGAATAGGTCGAAGGCAGCATAACAATGTTTTTTGAATAGAAGACACCACAAGGCGTTGAGATTCGGTTACCACCGAGGTGATGTCTAGCAAGTTGCCGCACTGGTGTGGCCATCCTACAATACTGCTCCGAATAACGGTGTGGGGTGCCCGAAGGGGGGGGGAGCCGGCGTGAATGGGCCTTCCTAGGTGGAGGCTCGTCTGCTGTAGTGGGGCGCCCCTTTACCGTTTCAGTTGCCATTCAGCTGAGTTTCGGCTGCTCTTGATGCTACAGCGACAGGCGGCTGCAAGAGGACTCTCAAAATGGCGGCCTGTTCTTTGGATTTGGGCCTGGTCCACTAAATTGGCCCTGGGACACCTTAGAACTCGGACGCTCGATTTTTTTTTCCTTTCCTGTACATGCAAAAAAAGGTAAATGCCCGGTACGTTACACGCTTCATCTGCCACGATTAACTCTCCAGAGGAACCGAAAAAAAATATAGTTATGGTAACTATACCATGCATCGTCATATGGAGAGGTGGCACCAATTAATTATAGTGCTGCATAAAAGAGAGATTTGGAGGAGAACCCCTGACCTGCTAGTACATTCATCAAAGAAGTGGCACTGAGAGCTTCAGAGGCAAGGGAAACGGTCCCAAATATTTAGAAGAACTTTGGAAAGATTAAAATGACATGTTTAGATTGTGGCAAATTAATTTCATGTGGACAGATGAGTGTTACTCTAATAAATACAGCATATGAACATCATCATAGTCGATGGTTGGTAGAGACATTTTGACTATATCCTGGACCTGCCCGTCCTCGCCCAAAATGGCGCCGGAATAAATGGGACTCGTAACTCCTTGTTGTGTACTGGTTGCAGAACCTTGAAATCACGAGATACGTATGCAGTTTTGAAGCACATGGCGGGCGGGGACGAGAATTTATTGACTATTTCGACATCCCTATTGATATTAAGTTCTGATGTGTTATTGATTACTGTACTGTTGAAAGTTCGAATTAACGTCACCCATGGTACTTGCCCGCAAATGTATATCTAGATAATTTTATTGTAACTGGCCCTGTCGTATTTTAATTATAAAATGTACGTCCACCGATTCCGTAACTGTTAGACACCTTAGTTCTTGCAACCTAATGGCCCGCCCGTTACGTTCCTCTACAGTGTAAATGTCTATTCATCATATACGATTACAGTTTGCTCTGTGGCAGGCCCACGTGGTTATAGGCTCGTATTTGTATAATGAAATTTTCACAATAAAGGTTTTTAAAAGAAAACATGGTAGTAGTATATACATTGGTAAAGTTTTTAATAATAGTGACTGTTTTAGAATCATTATAAGGCAAGTGAAATAAAGCAGACCAATTACATGAAGGGTAAAAGGTATAATACGAAGGAACGCAGTAAAGATAAATGGTCAAGGGCTGTTGTGTTTTCTATTCCTGCAACATAAAGTGATCAATAAGAATCTCATATTCAGGCGTATCGGCGACTAAGACAGCAGGTCGACCCTCTTTTGCTCAACGGCTCCGTCATGGGACGAAGAAACGCTCTTTTTCTCGAAAAAAGAATATATTTTACTTGCAGGACAGTTGTAAAATTTCCGGGAAAGTACATTAGCCTGGAACATTATAACATATATTTAAGAAAAAAGAATGTTCGGAAGTAATGAAAAGCGTAATTTTTAGGTCATATGACCAAGCCTTTCATCATTACAATAAGAAAAGTAAAATGAACCAATGAAAAGTTTTATTAACATCATCATATGACGCATTACGCGACAACGCAGGTACAGAATATAGTCAAAATGTCTCCACCAACCAGCGGTCGGAACACAACCCCTTTCAGCAGGCTAAATAGTTCTGTTAAATGACAACAGAAGGGACAGGCAACATGAACCATCAGTCAAAGAGGGGAGGGCTAGTTCTTCTCTACCGGGTTACATTGTGGCGCTACCGGAACTGATCGAATTGGTAGTCTACAGTGTTTCTGGATGTTTCAGACTGAAGCTGGGGTTAGCATGAGAGCAGCACCATTTCGTAGCTCCGTCGTGGTCATTCTGCAACCAATCATGGCAGCCGTTCTTTATCGTTATTTTGGGCGGGGTGGGTGGCGGAGCCGAGCTGTTTTGCAGCCATCATTGTGTGGAGTTCAGTTCATCTCACTAGTTTTGTATTTGTCATGAGGGGTTGTTCCTAATGTTTCTATTTTAGCGAGGTCAAAAAGAGATCCCATTAGTGGCCTACTGATTTTGCTCGATTCCTTTTCTTTTTTTTTACACGATTTTTCGTTATCTGCAAAGACTAAACAGAGTATTGCGACTCTGTGTTTGTTTGTAAATAGAGAATGAACCAAAGAGAACTAATTCTAAAACAGTAAATACTTGGATAACAATCAATCAAATGGAGAGAGAAGCAGGCACGACGGATTACAACGGGGGCAAAGGCCTGCGTTAACTACCTTTCACTATCTGCAAAGAGAGAGTACTCCTAATAGAAATGAGGGGGGGGGGCACCATTCAAAGCAGATCAGTGTGCATAAACACGAAAATGTTTTCACTTACCACGTACTTGACATTCGACAGCTTATGATATTTGCTATTAAAAAAACATTGAAATTCACTGAAAAAACCATAGGTTATAGACCATATATAGTTAGGAATTAGCATTTACAAAACCTTGAAAATTCACTGAAAAAACTGATGTCATTTGAGATGTCATCAGTGATGTCATCAGTGATGTCACTGACCATGTCATGAATGATGTAATATGTGACATGATCAGCAGTGGATTGCGGGTGCGCGATATATAGTTAGTGCAACTAACTATATATGGAATTTCAATGGTTTTGTGTGAGTAAAATAAGGTTTTTTAAATGCTAATTCCTAACTATATATGGTCTATAACCTATGGTTTTTTCAGTGAATTTTCAAGGTTTTGTAAATGCTAATTCCTAACTATATATGGTCTATAACCTATGGTTTTTTCAGTGAATATATATATATATTAATATATATATATATACTCGCCACCTTTAAAGAAGCATTCCACCTTGCCTCACTATCTCCATGGAATACTTCATGTTGGATTTACAAAGCTGCTACAAAAAGGAAAGAGACATTGCCAATTAATACAAGGTTTCTTAAGGTAAAGAAAGAGTCAAGAGATACATTTTTAATGTTTAGATAAGGAAATTAAGTATTAATATCTTGCATCTGTATCGCCATAGAACTGCTTCACAGAAGAAATTAGTTGGCAGACACCTTGTAGAAAAGAACACAAAAGAACAGTTAGCCTATCTGCTAGGACAGGTAAGACAGTGAGGAATTAGAGAAAAAGTTTAGAAGTTATATACATGAATTTGTATTGAGTTGTTCTGTTACAGGAGGAAGACACAAGAATTCTGGAAGACCAGTCCGGCAGAAGAAGACTTGGCGTGTTTCTCTTTTATCCCAATCCCCTTTCCCCCCTCGTAGCTGTCGGGATCTGTAAGACCTTGGCATCTTGGTTTGGGGATAGAGGAATTTGCATCTGCTCCTGCGGAAGACTGTGTTCTGGATTTACAGGTACTTGACAGTAGGCGGGAAATGAACATGAGCAACCAGAGAGCCTGAGGGTGGTAACAAATCAAGCAGGGCAGGGACTGGGACCCAGACCAGGGTGTTTCCCTGACACTCTTGAGTCCAGATGTGATCTAAAGTTCTGGGATTTATGGTCTACTACTTATACCCCATTTGGTCTTTGTTCTTCTTTGTGCAAAGGTCTCTGAGCCCAGTCCAAACCAGTTCTGTCTTCACTGGTGCAATATGACCATAGGGGGTGGAGACAGCATTGTGTAAGGGAGACAGGCCCTATTTAGATGCAAACAAAACTCATCCCACTACTCTAAATACAGCAACGGTCTAATCAGATGATCTCTGAGTCATCCAGGAAGGGCCAGGCACACCTCAACCCCACCAGTGGCTGTCTACAGTGAATGCATATCCCCAGCCCCTGTCACTCTAAAACCAGGCTGTCAATCCACAAACAGGCAGAGGCACACATAACGGTTAAACAAGAAAATGCCTACTTTCTAAAAGTTAATATAATTAAGATAATTAGTTAATAGTTAAGATAATTTAAAAAACATGTTTACTCAGAGAGCCTACCCTTTATTTCTCTTTCTTGTCCCAATGGGAAGGTATACTTGTATGATATTACAAAGTAACTCCCATGTTATCCAAGGGGCAGATAGCCTTTCAATAGTGAAAAACAAAATACACGTTATTTCTCTGTGAGGATATGTCACACACACCAGTATATGTCCTACCTTTTACATACACTGCACCCTGCGCATGGGGACACCTTAGACCTACCATAGGGGTGCCTTACATGTAAGAAAAGGTGCATAGACACTGTAGTGGCAGGTCTGAGATACATTTTCCGGGCTACTGATGTGAGAGGCACAATCAGCGATGAAGGCTCACTACTAGCATTTGATTTACAGGCCCTGGCACACCCAGTGCACTTTACTAGGGACTTATACTGTAAATTAAATATGCCAATCAGGAAAAACCAATTGTAATAACAATTTACACAGGGAGCACTTGCACTTTGACACTGATCAGCAGTGGCAAAGTGCCCAAAACATCTAAGCCAGCAAAAACTAAATCCAGCACAGCATCAAAAATACAGGAGGTAGATGCAAAAAGTCAGGGAAAACCATGCCATAAATGCCAAGTCTAACAGTCATGGTTTCAGAAATGTACAAAAAATGTGGTGTAACCCCTCTGATAGGAGAGGGTTGAAAAATAAGGATGATCAAGACAATAAGCAGGTTGGTTATTGGCAAATGGAAAATGCACACTATGTGTGTTCTTATTGTGAAAACTAGGCCCAGATTTACAAAACTGTCATGGAACACCGCTAAGCACCCAAAGTTGGTGCGCTGTGTGGCGTGACAGGAAGAGAGCTGGAAAACACCATATCTACAGAGATATGGCACTCGCCTCTTCTCTCCCCAGAGCAAACGTGCCTGTGTGTGGGAAGCATAGATTTCATACTAGAAAGGTACCCTTCTAGTGCGAACTCGATGCTTAGACTGACTTTAAAACATTTCCCAGTTTGGATGTGTGCTATACAGTGCTGCACACATTCAAAGTGGGAAAAAGTAGGACAAATAAAAGCATTTCTTCTTTTAACCTCTTTCATGCTTCGGACGGCCCCGGCCATCCGACTTCACGGTGGGAGTGTGTGTCGAACAGCAGGGGGCGGTCAGATTTGCGCTGTGGTGAAGTAGTTAAATGACTGCTTTCAAGTAGCTGTAATTTGTGATGCAAAACCCTGTCTACTATTGTTAGCATTTTGTGCTGTTTTGTTTTCTTACAAACCAACTCAAATACTAATTTGCATTGGTTTGTAAATCCTGAGAAGAATTTAACCCTGGGTCTGTGTTATAAAAGTATGGCAAACCAGATGCAAAACCTTTGTAAATCTGTCCCTTTTACAGCACAATTTTGAGTTCATTATGGCTTTAGACTCCCAAAGGTAGTCTCACTGAGGGTGATCGTTGTTGATGCTTTCAACATCAGTAGGTGTCGATAGAAAGGTAGTCCATCTGGTTATATGAAAAAGGCATTTGAGAACAGTATCCGAATGCAATCGGTGATCTTTGATATTGCCTGTATGTGGTGTTCAATGTACATACATGGCTGGAATGGTGCTCACTAACTGCAGCCCATAGACACCAACATGTATCTCATCTGATCATAAAGTGATCCTAATGTCATCATGAGGATCAATGTCCAATCATGTGGAAACAACAGGCAAAACCCATTCTCCTTTTATCTTCACATACACTTAACGATTAGCTTAAAGAATATGAAGAACTGCACTTAGGCCTTTTCTTCAAGTTTCTGTAGCATGTGTGATCTAAGCACCTGGATTTGTATTCCTGTGAAAGATGCTTAAAGAGTGATACAGCTTTCAACTCTATATTCCTGTGACTTTATTTATATCAGTGTACATTACTCACAAGATTCAGCAGACAGGTAGCTTCTTATAAGTGGAGGCATAGGGCAGTCAGGTAATGTGTAACCTCTTTGGTGAACGTCCTCTTCCACGATGGCTGCCATAGTCGATCAATCCCTTTTCCCCACTTTTACTGGTAGCTACCTGTCTTTCCAGACTCATCGTGCCCAGTATGTCTTAGGATTCCAATATTAGTGTAGAGCTGTCATGGGTGCCACAGAGGACCAGTGAATAAGGGTTCTTTCCATGGGGTTAGAGTCCATGTTACAAGTAATGCAATATGTGAAGGAGTGAGCAGTGCATGGTCTGGGTGCAAGTTACAGTTAACTATCAATGCTTAGCACCCTAAAACTAGTGCCAAATCCTATATATATCTCAGACTGTACAATCATTTGAATACATCTGTCAATTTTAAATTGGAAATCATAAATGGCCCACAGTTCCAATTTTTAGGGGGGCGTCTTCCTTGTGTTCCTCAATTCTTATTTTTACTTTTAATTAATTGTAGCTTGTAATGCAAAATAAACTTGCAGCCAACGCATTTGTTCCCTTGGAATTTCTTCAGGACTACAACAAGTTATATACTTTCATAGATTATTGTTAAAACAACATTTACATCATGCTTAAAAGCATACAGAATAAAATGTTGCGTTCTATAGAATCATACTGTTCGAATATCACAGAATTTAGTATACTTCATATGCCTATTAAATAAGTAACAAACGTATTTTTTAAAACATTAGATACTGTTACCAGACCTAACTATAACGTCACTTTAATTTAACTGTTTTTGTCGGACTGTAAACCTTTGTACACTTTACCCCTGCTATCCAGGGGTAAAGTGTCAATGCTTTTTTCAACATGAATAAATTGCACCCCCTCACCCCCCTGAAGTTCTGGAGGGCTTTGGATGGTTACTCCTGTGGTGGACTGGGACCAAAAGCGCCTTAGTCAGAAGGTAAAATCATTGACCACGATGAACCTGGTTTGTGTATTCCACCCACAGTCATCTTCAAATCGCGCCTAGGTCCTGTTCTACCTTGACCATTGTCTATCATTGGCACTTTCTTTTCTTGGTGTTATTTCTTCTTCCGACTCTTATTATTGGTTTGTTGTCATCTTGTTTATTAAATTGCGCTCAAATTTTCTAATTAGTTATGGGATTTTTATTGTTTTACATGTTGACTTAACTACTGTTTTGGTACTGCCTAAATTATTTACACATTGGGGCAAATGTACTAATATTTCAGGCAACACAGTGCAAGAAAAGTTATGTGAAACAGAGACAGCAGGAATGAGACATATCTACTAATATATGGCACATATCTGCTGTCTCCTAGCACTAGTGCACTGTGTGTTGTCTAGCGGCAATGTGGGCACCCTTTCACGACGGTGCAGAGGTTTCTGTGTTACAGGCAAGATTGTGTTTATGTAAGAAAGGATACGTTCCTGAACAAATACAATCCTCAGAAGCAATTTCTTCTTTCTATATGTGGTGCAGAATGCAGCATGCATATAAAGAAGAAGCAATGGAGATGAATACATATATTTCTCCTTTTTAGCCTGCTGTTGGGAGCTGTAGCTTTTTGGTGCAATCCCTGATTTACTCACCTGAGAAAATCTGGGATTTTGTCAAATCCTCATGCTTTGGAACGTCAGTGCTACACCCATGTAACGCCTCCCCACCATACCTAAGGCAGCAAAGACATATGAATGAACTACGATTTATTTTCACCAGCAGGTAGCATAGTGTTATTACTTTTCCAGCAAAAGAGCTTTCATCTAACCTTGGCTGTTGCAATGGAGATTCAGTAACCTTGTCTTACGGCACGGCATCAGGCTTTAAAAAGGCTCTGAAAAAAAATAAAGTGAAGTCGAAAATGACTGTTGAATGGAATTTAGAAATGCACCGGTTCCACCTAAAATTGATTTATTCCAGAAAATCTGTGTTGGTTCCACCAAAATAAACGTTAGTTGATTTCGAAGAGCCTTGCTATTGACAAGATGAATTTCAGTGACACGTGTATGGATTTGTATTCCGGTTTCATGACATCCATTAGAAAGTGGCACCGTTTTTAAAAGGCATTGACTGTAATTACTGAAAGAAATTAAAATTGAATTCAGCAAGGCAATCATTTACTCTGTGGATATACTTCGTATGTACAATCTTTTCGTTTCAGAGAACAAGCGGGATCATCTTGACATGGTTGCATGCTTTGTTGTTAAAAAAAACCAGTCTAATGATAGGGAAAGGTGTATTATTAGGTTACAGTACCATTAAAGAGCTGCAGCTCTAAAACAACAGATTTATTTTTCTTTAGTTGTTATCTAATTAAAACCTCATATGTAAAAACGATAACATATCAGCAATCAACTGTACCGATTCCAATGCACATCCTCTATTTAGCTCATTTATATGTTTATTTTATCTCTGTCGCTTCTGCTGAGGGGTTGGTCGATTTAATAAATGTTGTTCTGATGTGAGATCACATTCTTTTATTAGCCCAATCTCTCATTATGACTTCTAATTCTAGACTTTAAAGATAGTTTGCTTAATTTTCTTTGTTTACTCTCTATAAAGATATGGAACATCTCTGTCATCTCCTTCAGTGAATACGTTTTAAAGTGTAATCCTCTCCTCTTGGGACGTCTGGTTCACCACACATTGCCCATACTGAAATTTAAACTATCGAAAGACTCCAATGTATTAATATCCTTAAGCACAAATGTGCATAAGAAAGGATCCAATTTTCAAAAAGTATGACCTTTACCTCCATTGGTTTATTCCAAAGTTTGAATTACATTTGTGACATTTTACAAGAGTTCAGAGGATATCAGCAGTGCAGCTGAGAAAGGGTGACAGTCACAGTTTTGCAATTCATTTATAAACTTCAGGTTGCTCAAATAAGAATGTATTTTCGCATCAAATACAATAACATATACAAGTAGATACTTGACATTGGGTTTACAAAGGAAAAATGTTTTTCACCTTGGAGAACCCCCCTCCCCTCACACCACATAAGTTTTGACGATGTTTACCCCTATTCTCAAACTTGATACAGGTGCACCAGGCCTTCTGGGATTTGGCCACCGGGTCCAGAATGAGCCCATCACTCTAACAGGTCCCCTGCATATAACCATCATGCCATGAACAGTGGGCTTGATCGTTTTATTTTATTTATTTGCACTCTGTTTTCCCTATTGATGTTGTCAACTCTGTGAGTCTTGTCAGATTTGAACGTTTGCCTATTTTATTCACAAAGATGGCATTAATGTCCTGTGTAGTTTTTTTGCCACATCTTCAGAGCTTTCTAATTGGCGCTCGGGGACTGCCAAGGCTTTTGAGATAGGCCATAGTTTGCCATTCTCTAACTCAATTCTATAATTCTCAAATTTATAAGCAAAATCTCTCATTTTACTAGACTGTGAGGGCCATATTTATCACAGGTTTGTGCTGGCCTTGCGTCACATAGTGTGAGGCAAGGGCAGCAAAATCACCAAGTCATATTTAAACAAGCATTTGCAATGCAATCAGTCACACCTTTGGGACCTTATACGTTATTGGCTATGCAGCATATTATCCTGAGTGCTAGGAAGCGTAGAAAGACACATTTCTTTTTGAGCCCAAGAAGAAACTGTTAAAAGGCCAAACTTCAAGGCCCACAATGCAGCGAGCACATGGTTGATTGTGGGCAAATCTCTTAATCTCCTAGTGCCTACCAAATAATGAATCTGTCCTTGTGTAACGTAACTGGTGACCTTCGGGTCCGGTTTGCGCTATTAAAACTGCAAATAAATGCCTGACCTGCAAAAGCAAGATGGTAGGAGGGCCTGACTCTCCCCCTTTTGTCAGCAGAGCTTGGAAATTAATTAAAAATCAACGGCAGCTAGCATTTACATGATATCCCCCACAGCGGTGGCCAAGACGTGGGTGCGAGCAGTCTAAACAATGTATTTTGTACTGGAAGGGTATCCTTCCATTAAAAACCTGTACTAGACTCATGCAGCCATCCTTCCACTATATTGCAAAGGTGTGTGTGGTGCACGGCTACCTGATTGTGTGCTGGCACTAGGGTGAGGTGAGGAGAGTACCATATCTCTGTAAATACGGCACACTCCTGCTCTCCTTCTCACACAGCGCAGTATTTGTGGCTGCTGCACTGTGTGATAATTTGATAAATTGACCCCTTTTTGTGGTATGACATAGCCCCCAGCAGCCCGGCGGTGCACTGACCCCTAGATGCAAGCATGATTGTTTGGAAATCTGAAGCTCACAACACCCTAATCCTATTGACCAAGCTAGGCTCATGTTTACCTCTTCATCTCTCACAGAGGTCAGTTGCTGACCAATGGGGGGGGATCATTCAGTAAAGTTCAGACAAGGTCTAATTTTATCAGTGAGATGTGGCCATAGAATATCCATGACATTTCCCCAAAGTGGCAGTTTGGTTTTCTGAGTGTGAGGCAGGTATCCTGAAGGGCTTGGCAGACTTGGTCATTGGCTCGGTGTGTTCCTGCTTGGATTTGCCAGTAAGTAGTACGTTGTCACAGTAGCTCAAGTAATTGGGTATTCCTTGTATGACTCTCCATAATCCATCTTGAAATACCTTGGCAACATCAAAATTGAGACGCTTGTATCAAAATAAATCACAATGAGTTGCAGAGGTTGGTATTTAGCCTGATCCTTCTTCTAGCTGAATCTGGCAGTAGCAGTTGAGCAAGTCAAGATTGAAAAACATGTGGGCTCTATTTAACTGGACAGTCATATCTTGAATTCTCTGCGCTAACCGTTTTTCATGTTAATTTACCTATTTGCCTTCAGCTTGTTGTTTGGCACACGGACAGATGGAGAGACCCATGGGGCTGGCTCCTCCACATGTTCGATTATGTCTTTCTCACCTTATTTCTTTATGCTAAATTCGATGCCTTTTAAGTGTTGAGCTACGTGGTTCCACTGTCTCATCTACAGGAAGCCCAGTTTGTCTGATTTAAAAAAAAATATCTTATGCCCTGGAACTGTTTTCCCACATCACCTTGGCCCTCAGCTGTCAACTTGTCTCTAATAATGCAAGGTATCTGCAAAAGTTCTAAATAGATGGCCACCCTGAAGCTCAGGACATTATGCCAACAACAGCTTCCTCTACGTAGTGTCTACAACAGTGAAGTGAGATCCTTGTGTGAGCTCAGGGTGAAAAAACCTGAGACATCTGAGAGTTCTTCTGAAGTCATAATCATAAATGCATACATCGGAATGCTAAAGATCAGGCATAAGAGGACGTCTGGCAAAATTAGCCTCAGTCATACCGTTAATGGTGGCACCTATGTCTACTAAAAGTGGAACTGACTCATGAACATCATTGTTGAATACCAACTCATATAGGCCGTCATTATATATACCCTGCATTCTATCTTTGATGGAGCACACAAATCCTTTTTTTGGTGTTCTTCTGAGTCTGTTGGCTGGAATCTGTGTATAGTGGCATGGTGGTTGAAAAATGATAGACTGGAATGAGGCTGCGACTGATCACCAGTGTCAGAGATTAATTCAAGCATCCGTTCATCACTGGTTGTTTATTGCAGTCTCACAGTAAGCAGAAAGAGTTTCCTTCAAAGTGATAGAAACATTGTTCCCTTCTGAAGACTTTGAAATTGGTACAGTTCACAATGGTGTGTGATTGCCTAATAATAAATACAGATGCTTTAAGTAGACTTGCTTAAGGTAAGAGCTTCTCAGTTTCGCAGGCGCAGAGAGCTGACTGGAAAAACAGTTGAGAAAGAGCATCTCAGCTAGTCAGCTTGAATTGGCATGTTAGTGCGAGGCAGGAGTGGGGGCACAGCTGGACACTTCATTGAAAAGGAAAAGGAAACATTACCAGACCAATATAACCTTTTAAAAACCAACAGTGCAATAATGCAAAAGAATAAAAACGGTAGACATGTGGCATCTGGGCAATGAATGTGTCCTTGTGTAACATAACCGGTGACCTTCGCATCAGATTCGCGCTATTAAAACTACAAATAAAAAAATCAACGCCTTACCTGCAATAGCCAGATGGCCGGCCATAATTGCCGCAAAGAGAGCTAAACACACAAAGGAGTGGCTTCAGCAGAAATGTACCAATAAGAAGCCAGCATTTCTGAATGCCACAGATAGTAACCAATGGCAATCGGTGCGGTTGCCAACCCCACAGAAGGGATATAACAGGTAGATCAAAGCTCGTCCTAAAAACGACACATCTCCACAAGTGTAATTTTTTATAGATTGCATGGTGTAAAAGCTGTGCTAAATCCTGATACGTCACAGAGGAATTAATATATGCAACATAGTCATACCTTTGCAAAATCCAATGCAACTGTAACACAGTGGTATTTATGTTCTGCACTGCGTCACACTTAATGTGCAATTGCCACGCAAAGCTAGAGAAGCACTAGAATCGCTGAGCACCAGCATCACAGAACACTTTGGCAAGCTAAATTATTTCACAGAGGTTGTTATACTGCAACTGAGAGTAGTTCGGAGACAACCACATAGGCAGCGAAGAAAGAAGGATTATTTTCCGCCAATGCAAATCCCTCATTGACCTCAGGGAGTAGGAGTTCATACACTTTTATAGACTGAAGAGGGACTCCATTATGCAATTGCTAAAGAAGATAGGGCCAAGTCTCCAGTAAGTATGGGCGAAATGCGCGAATTCGCAGTACGCGAATTCGTGCAAAAGCGGATTCGCGTTCCGCATAATCTGCGCATTCGTGCGTATTTGTGGATTTTTTTTTGCGTGTTCACGGGGCTTTTTGCATGTTCGCGGGCTGCTTGGAGCGCATCTACTGCGAAGTTACCCATGTGGTCGTACATGGGTGCGGCCATCTTGTCCGCGGTGCGTATTTCCGTTTCCGGGTGCTATTTGCAAGCTCGCGTTGTGCACGGGGCGCGATTACATGTTCACGTGCGTTTTTGCAAGCTCGCGGGGGAAATATCGCGCAAACTTACCCACGCGGTCCTCAATGGGCGCGGCCATCTTGTTTTTCATTCATTGCTATGGTTCTGAGCATGCTTTTTCAATCCTCCCCTAATCTTTGCAATCCTTTGTTTCTTTGAACTTTTTTTGTTCTTTTTTACTCATTATCTATCCCTCTCTCTTTCTACATCTATTTTCTGTGTTTTTTTCTACTTTTGGTTACTTTAAAGCTACTTTTTTAACTCTTTTCTTTTCTTTACTTTTTCCCTATTCTTTCCTAACTTTTTTTTTTCAGCTGTCCAGGACCATGGCAAAGGGAGCCGAGAAGAGCAAGGGGAAGGGTCCCGCACCCCGTACCCGGCTAACATGCAGGCGCTTAAGGGGGGAAGCAGTTATAGCCCGGGAGATTTTCAGCACGGTGGAGGTTGCCACACTGATTTTCTCCTTTCAGCGCCACCTCCCCAAAAACGTCGCGGCAGGCGGCAGGCTTGGTGCCGGGTACGGGCTCCGGGAACGTCGCCAGCTATGGGGGAAGGTGTGCCAGTCCATGTATCGTGAGTCTGGGGTCCGGCGCACCAACAGCCAGGCGACGCATGGGTGGTCCGACGTCCTGTACCGGGAACACGACCTGCTCGGCCTGCTAGGCGTCGAGATCCCTGGCCTTGGTGAGTAGTAGCAGCTATTTAATCACTACTCTGTTTGATCCTGCTCTATGTTATCATATTGCAAATGTTTGTTTTTTCCGAAGAGTAAGAATGCCGCCGATTACATTGCAGGTAAATTATGTTTCAAAAGCTTCTGTGATTGCAGGTGCTGGACTGCTCACTGGCGGTGCTACTATGCTTACTTGTTTTCAATTTTGTGTTAATTTGGCCTGGGTGATGATTATGTATCAGTGTACTTTACAGAACTGCGTAATGCTAGACATTAGAGACTCAAGTCCAGTCCTTCATTTGTACTCCAGCCACTAAGAAGAGATAGTGGTGGTGATCATGGCAGACTGCGTCTGTCACTTCGCATGCTGCGGAGTGCTGCCTGCCAGTCCTAGTAGAACCTTTTTGTAGTTGGTTTAGTGAGTAACATAACTTTCCAAATAGACGGTCGGCGAATCCAGCAATATCCTAGTAGACCACATCAGATAGGTCAATAAATTTAGTGCAATTGTTGTCTATTTCCCTGAAATAATTTGTTATTGTTTTTTTGAAATGTTTGATGTGGTTGACAACAATCATCCATGTTTGTGTCTTTCTTTCATGTTGTAAATCAGCTTCCCCCAGAGGCAAGGGGACACAGGAGGAGGTAGTGGCACCGAGGGGGCAGGGACAACAGCAGGAAGGACAGGATCGGTCCGGCGAGGGCTCCTCTGCTGGCCCCAGTAAGTTTTCCTGTTAATATTAATAATTATACTTCCCTTTCTTTTACAGCACCTGTATTTTTTCCAAACGTTCCTCATTCTATTTTTTCCTAAATCGTCTTTGATCTTCTTGTAGACTGTTTCTAAATTCTTATCCTGCCTCTAGTATGATTCCCTGTGGTACTACTAGATTATTATTAGTCTGTTTGTGTAGCTAACTAAGCTTGCACAGTTGGCAAAAGGTGTTCAACAAAACTCCTATTCTATTCAGCAATAGCTCTATGCACTGAGTGCAGTCCTCTGGGTTGTCCCTAATGTCTATTGAAGTCTTCTAAATGTTTATGCTTTGACAATTCCCAACAATAAAATGTCAATGGCCACCAAGAATAAGATACTAGTTTACTTTTTGATTGGATAGGAGGACAATCCATACTACTACTGTTGCAGGGACTATTCTGCACAAACAGAACTATGGACAAGAAATAGGGTATTGGTTATAAATTATAATAGGTGCAGTTAGACTTTCCACATACCTCAGTCATAACAGAAGTTGAACCCCCAATCTCCTTACTGACTAGCTTGTGTGTCAGAGTCATTATTTAGCTCCAGAATGCAGCGATGATTGATCCCCAATGATTATACAACCCAGGACATAAGACTACGGAGTCAGAGTCCCGACCTCTCTGAGACACGGACTCATGCTTGCAAATTGCAAACCCTTTCGCTCACTCACTCATGATCAAAAACCACAGAGTCTATGTAAGTTTTAAAGCTCTATTAAAAGTAAAAACATTTATTAAAATCAACTTCATCATGTAAGAAAAACGGTGAAGGATTCAAAACTGAAAAGTGACTGATTTCACACATTAATTGTGGGAGAGCCCTCACCTGGTTGGAACTTCAAGTCTTCTTTGTGGGGATGAATCGTTGCTGACTCCAAGTGATGATGATCTGATCTTGCTCTTGTTCTTAGAAGGGAAGCTTCTGTCTGTTTTGAGAAAAATGGTGCGTGTTAAAAAGCAAGCATTCATCAGTTGTGCCAAAAAGTGTAGCAAGACATGTTACGGCTAAGCATAAATAAAAAAAAACCTTCCCTGTAGAAAGGGAAATTTGTAGTTTAGAGACTAGAGAGTCACAAATTATTAAATTTGTTTATGTAGTACTAGTAAAATTTTTTCATTCCTAGACAAAATAGGGAGTGGTGCATATGACATCTAAGAATATGAAATGTATTTTCTAGGCGGAACATCGGCACAGCCATCCACCATTGCCGGGGCCAGCACGGAGGTGGGCACTCCTGGGGCGGGGGCGGAGGAACAGCCATCCGGAACTGCTGTGGGAGATGCCACGGTAGTGGCGGGCAGTGGTAAGCTATTATATTCCTTACTTATTGAGATTGCAGACTGCAGAGTGTGCTCTCTGCACAGGTGTATATGTTGTACAGTACAAGTACACTTTACTGTTAAGAAGACTTACACATTTAGAAGTAAGTTTTTGTCAACCAGGTAGCGGCGGGAGTTTATGAGTAACCAATGGCCTCCTCTAAATTTTACTTCAACTCAGCTGTGAAAGTTTTATCGAGAAGCCAAGTCAGATCAGAGATGAACTTGATGGATGGGATGAACGAAAAGGGAAAGAAGGGTGTAAGGAAGGACGAGCGAGTTAAAAGTAATGACTGGCAAAGAATGATACGTGTTTTTGAATGCTGCCCGAGGTGGCTGGGAATATGATGCATGGCCGGTTGAAGGCTGAAGCAAGGATGGGCGGAAGGAGAAAGGGAAGAAGACTGCCTGGGTGGGTGAAACAGAAACTGTATGTATGCGCAATATATCCTTTGCTTCAAATTCAAATGCAAGTCAAGCACGGATGCATGGCTGGCAGTTTCCAAAATAAAAAAAAAGGTTGTTTTTCCGTGAGAAAAACTAAGGTTTGTCTAGTTGAGACATTAAGAAGAATGATTGACATTTACTTTGAATGGATGGATGCCTGGATCATGGTACTATCTTACTCATAGAAAGCATAGGTGTATGTACACAGAGTAGACGGTCACTGGATGAAGTAAGTGTTACTTTGAAGAGCATTTAAAACCGCATCCGCACGTCCGTTCCAGTGTAGCAAAGGCGAGGAAAAGAAGTTGTAATTTTTCAGAACACTACCATGACTAGTAACAGTAGTTTGGAAGCACAGCATATATCCTGCCAATACAGGGCCACTCACGACCTCTGTTAATAATTTTATCACAACTCTGTGATTCATGTGTGGCCAATCAGTGTTCACTCAAAAAAAAACAAAGCATCCCATATGTAAGCAAATATCCTGTGAAGGGATAGATAATCAAATTATTTATCTTCTACATTTTCCTTTTCTAGTAGTCATTGGCACTGCAGGGTGAAAGTTAAATTGATTAAGCAGTAGCACTTTTAACAGAGTATGGCCAGTGCCACCCGTAATAGAAAAGTAAGAGCTTCACCACCTGCATTTACTAGAGTTGTACAGTAACGCAAGTCTGTGTCATCATGGTTTGCGTCTGTTTTTCTCAGGTGCAAGTTGACTGCGTTGGCATTATGCCGGCTTCCAGAAGTTTACGTACCAATTTCGCTAAACAAGAGAGAAGAAGAAGAAGAAGAAGAAGAAGACTGGTGTACTGTCTGAGTCTAATGTAATGAGTCCATATAGTGCTAGTGGAATTGATTCCTGAAACTCCCACTAATGTTAGAGCAGAGGCCGACGAAGTGGGAGGTTAGATAAATACAGGCCACAAATGTTATGTACTGGGCTTGCAAGTTGCTAGTGCTACTGTGACATAACTTTCTGTTGAACTATTTTGTGTTAATCTTAAAGAGCATTTGTTACAGTATGTTTTTCTTTCTTCATATAGATGCTCCTTCCAGACTAACATGGAAGGAGCTGGCTAGACGTGCCCGGCAAAGGAAGCTGGAGGCGATTGTCGCCGAATATCGGCGGCTGGTGGCCCAGGAGGACGATGAAACGCAGTCTCAGTCCACAACATCCACCACGACTGCTCCATCCTCCTCTGCGCTCACTGGGTCAGCTAGTCAGCGCAAGCCTCCAATGGTACGGAACCATGGTACCGCAGCCACCCGCCACTGCCAAGAAGCCAAAAAATCAGCTGCCCCCCACAGCATGTGCAAGGCACGCATCCACCGCCTAACCCTCAGGGTGTCCAACCTTGAGCAGGAGATGGAGAGAGTAAAAACCCTGCTCAAGAACCTCCGAAGGGAGCAACGGGACCAACTGGCCAAAGGACACCGCCGGCGGCAGTAAAGGAGGAGAGACTGTCCCTTGCCCTTTTTTTAAAGAATTTTTGGGGGGTCGGAATTGGGAGTTGGGTTTTTTGGACTTTGGGGACTTTTATATTTCACGGACATTCTTTGGGGTAAGGGAGGGGGTGGGTCAGGTCTTGCGGGATAGTTTATTTTTGTTAGGGATAAAAATCATTATTTACTTTCAACTTAAACATAGCATACGCGTTTTTACTGTTTTGCGGGGGAGGCGGGGGTGGGGGGTTAACTGTATGTTTGTTTTCCTGAAACTTAACTGGCTGCATGATTCAAATTGTCTAAGTAATCGCCCAAATGTTTACAAAAGTAAGTGCCACTCACAGAGTTAGTGAATTCAATTGTCCTGCTACTTTATTAGTACTACCGTCAGTGAAATGAAATGAAATGAAATGAAATTTAGGTCTTATATAGCGCATGGCTGCCCGTGAGCGTCCCAGCGCTGAAATTGCAGAACTTCTGAGGGTGAAGACGGGGAAAGGAAGGAAGTTATTGCGGGAAGAGATGAGTTTTTAGATGCTTACGGAATTTCAGAAGATTGGACTCAGAACGAAGATGAAATGGCAGGGCATTCCAAGAGATGGCCACAGTAACCGAGAAACGGCGTCCTCCAGTTCGGGCTTTTCTAATTTTTTGGACTGTGGCCAGATGACCTTGAGCTGATCGTAGGGGCCTATTGGGTCTGTATGGAAAGATCATATCTTTTAGCATTGGAGGCCCTTGATTTTGCAAAGCTTTATGGGCCGTGCAAAGTGCCTTAAATTTGACCCTTTCGCGGATCGGCAGCCAATGTAGAGCCTTAAGGGCGGGTTTGGCTGAGACTCTGCGAGAGGTCCCAGTGAGAATCCTAGCTGCAGCATTCTGTGTTCTTTGAAGAATGTTGATCGTGGATTCCGGGGCAGCAAGAAAGAGAGCATTGCAGTAATCTAGTCTTGATAGGACTAGACCTTGAACAAGCAATTTCTGGGAGGGTCCTGGAAGTAAAGGGAGGATCTTTCTGATGGAACGCATTAGCCCCACACATGTGCCAGCTGTTTTTTCCGCTTGCGTTTTGAGGGATAGGTCCTGTTCGAGCCAGAAACCCAGACTTCTTAATTCAGTCTTGGGTTGAGGGAGGGGGCCTAAGCATGCTGGCCACATGGCAGATGGAAGAGAAGATATTTTGTTTCCCAACAGCATGAGCTCAGTTTTCGAGCCATTGAGCTTAAGCCTTGAGGCAGACATCCAGGCATGAATACCCTCTAGACAGTCATGAAGGTTATTTACCTTATCCTCTTCCAGAGAAAATGAAACAATCATTTGGGTGTCGTCAGCGTATTTGACGGCTTTTATCCCAAAAGGAGAGACCACGTCATCCAGGGGGGCCATGTATGTGTTAAAAAGCGTAGGGCTCAATGAAGAGCCCTGGGGGACCCCACACTGGAGAGGGAGACTATCGGATCGCACATTCCCTTCGCAGACCTGAAATGTTCTGTCTTTTAGGAATGAGGAGAGCCAGCAGAGGGCTGTGCCCCTTACTCCCAGACTGAAGAGGCGCTTAATGAGGGTTTTGTGGTCTACCGTATCGAATGCAGCGCTTAGATCCAGGAGGATCAGTAACACTGATCCTCCCGAATCCAGGATGCATCTAGCCTCTTCAACTACCTTTAAAAGGGCTGTTTCCGTCCCTTGGCCTGGCCGGAAGCCTGTCAGTCTCTCCTCTCTCCTCCTACTCCAATATTCTTCCTCCCCCAAACGCTCATCTTACCTGTGATTCGTGTTTGAGAATAGGGCTAGGCACAGGGCTGGCTGCATGTCAAATGGCGATTAAGGTTGGCAATCCTGGACAGATGAAATGGCATTTTTGTGGTGGTAGTAGTGGTGTTACACAGCGGCAGTAGCAGCATATAAAAAAAAGAAAATGAAACTTTGAGTGGCCTGAGCGGAGCATTAGCACAGTACGATAGATAGCACAGTACACAAGAACAGTGCCATAATTTAGCCTAACAAATGCTAAAGTATTCAAAGTAAAACTACTAGTTGCGTGGAGTTTGACTTTGGGTACTACAAGAAAAACTACTGAAGGTGAAGGACACAGCAGCGTAATCATTCGCCACGTGTAGGAGGAGGATGTTCATGATGATCAATCCTGTTGATGGAGCCCATGAAAATCAGATTTGATTTGCAAATAGTCATGGGTCTGTGTCAAGCTGAGTAAGAATATATCCTTGGATTCCTTCACCAGCATTGAAATCGATTTTCTGTTGCTTTGACCTTATCCTCCCCAGAAAGTGTGTGGAATTATTGTTGTCATTTAGTCACACCTCAATGAAAACCACACAGCCCGGGGAAAGAGGGTTAAGGTTTGAAAATTGGATGGTAATGTTTTTTTTTTGGGAAAGTTTTATGGAGAGAGGAAAAAAAACACAGCATAGACAAACAACAAATGAAGATAAACAAATCTTTGGATATGAAGATATCCATAAATCTTTTAAGGGACATATAGGAAGTGCATGCACTACTGCATGCATGAAGTTGATTGCTAAATGGATGGTTAGGTTACTTAAACTAAGTAGTACTTTCTACAACTTACTAACTATGAAGAAACAATGTGACAGTACAGGGCTGCAGTAATTACGCAATTTCACTTGCCTATCTGCCCTCAGAGAGAAGAACCACTTAGTACATTAAATTAGTTTAAAAAATAGTCACACTCATAGAAGTTCACAGCAATAACATTACTTAAAGATAAGTAGAAATGAAGATGGATACTGTGACTGTATGTTGTAGTTGTCCTGTTGAATTTGGGAAGTTGCATGCATCCAGCCATTCCTCTTATTCGCGGTACTCCTCCATTCCATGTGACGCTCTATCGATCAATGTTGGTGACCAGAAGACACAATGTCCACTGCCTGCCTGGCGGATGCGGAATTGCGGATCGCTAATGGTAAGCCTGAGTTCATCGTTTTTTCCATTGCACAGTGTAAAAGCCGGCCTGTCATTGTTGATGGAAAAACAGGAAGTGATATTAAAACACCAGGGAGAAAAAATGTAAGGTACGCTGTGTACTGCAAAATTAACACTTTCAGTTTCAGAGTCGACAGTATTACATACAAGCATCATTTCGAAAGTGCGTACTCTGAGTCTTCTTTTCAAGGATAGTAATAATTAGTAAGTATGGGTGAATTTTGCGGATCTTTCCCCTCAAGCTAGGTGCAAACTACTATTTTAGAACAAAATTAGACCTTCCCAGCAGTGCTCCCAGACCCCTCAACCCACCCCTAACAATGTAGAACACCCCCGAGCAGCCCCCTAAAAACATGCGATACAACTAGGCCTAAGTTTAAATCGTGCCAAAACGCTCTCTGCAACTAGGCCCAAACCCCCCTTTTCCACCTTGGAGTTTCTTCAAACCACTTGCAATCAGAATTAGACCTTCCCCGCAGTGCTCCCAGACCCCTCAACCCACTCCCAAAAATGTAGAACACCCCCAAGCAGCCCCCCAAAAACATGCAATACTGCTAAAAAAAAAAATCTTTTACACCATGGATTTTCTTCAAACCACTTGCAATCAAAATTAGACCTTCCCAGCAGTGCTCCCAGACCCGTCAACCCACCCCCAAAAATGTAGAACACCCCCAAGCAGCCCTCTAAAAACATGCAATACTACTAGGACTAAGTTTAAATCGTGCCAAAACGCTCTCTGCAACTAGGCCCAAACCCCCCTTTTCCACCATGGATTTTCTTCAAACCACTTGCAATCAAAATTAGACCTTCCCAGCAGTGCTCCCATACCCCTCAACCCACCCCCAAAAATGTAGAACACCCCCAAGCAGCCCCTCAAAAACATGCAATACTTCTGGGTCTAAGTTTAAATCGCGCCAAAACGCTCTCTGTAACTAGGCCCAAACCCCCCTTTTCCACCATGGATTTTCTTCAAACCACTTGCAATCAAAATTAGACCTTCCCAGCAGTGCTCCCAGACCCCTCAACCCACTCCCAAAAATGTAGAACACCCCTAAGCAGCCCCCAAAAACATGCAATACTGCTAAAAAAAGAAATCTTTTACACCATGGATTTTCTTCAAACCACTTGCAATCAAAATTAGACCTTCCCAGCAGTGCTCCCAGACCCGTCATCCCACCCCCAAAAATGTAGAACACCCCCAAGCAGCCCCCTAAAACATGCAATACTACTAGGCCTAAGTTAAATCGTGCCAAAACGCTCTCTGCACCTAGGCCCAAACCCCCCTTTTCCACCATGGATTTTCTTCAAACCACTTGCAATCAAAATTAGACCTTCCCAGCAGTGCTCCCAGACCCCTCAACCCACCCCCAAAAATGTAGAACACCCCCAAGCAGCCCCTCAAAAACATGCAATACTACTGGGCCTAAGTTTAAATCGCGCCAAAACGCTCTCTGTAACTAGGCCCAAACCCCCCTTTTCCACCATGGATTTTCTTCAAACCACTTGCAATCAAAATTAGACCTTCCCAGCAGTGCTCCCAGACCCCTCAACCCACCCCCAAAAATATAGAACACCCCCAAGCAGCCCCCAAAAAACATGCAATACTGCTAAAAAATAAAAACTTTTCCACCATGGATTTTCTTCAAACCACTTGCAATCAAAATTAGACCTTCCCAGCAGTGCTCCCTGACCCCTCAACCCACCCCCAAAAATGTAGAACACCTCCAGCACCCCCCTAAAAACATGCAATACTACTAGGCCTAAGTTTAAATTGTGCCAAAACGCTCTCTGCAACTAGGCCCAAACCCCCATTTTCCACCATGGATTTTCTTCAAACCACTTGCAATCAAAATTAGACCTTCCCAGCAGTGCTCCCAGACCCCTCAACCCACCCACAAAAATGTAGAACACCCCCAAACAGCCCCCCAAAATCAAGCAATACTGCTATCCCCAAAACATGGCAAATCTCGCCTTGACAAAAATATTGCTGTTTTCAGCACTTCCATTACTTCGATCCTCTTTAAACATACCAAGACACTTGTTCCAGCGATTTCCAAGAATCTCAGCAAGGCAGAAAAAAATTGATCCACTGGAAGGTGTACGACTAGTTTTCACCCAAACACACGCGCCCGCAAAACACCAAAAAAGGCCAAAATTCGGCCAATTCTGGACCAAAAAACGCCAAACCCCCTTAAAACCTTGCCAACATCAATATGAACGAGCCTGCATCGGGCCCTGAGCCCTAGACTCCGCAGGAACCCTACCAAATAAAACCCAAAAACCCATGTAAACCACACTGAACCCTAAACCCTAGCTTTGTCTGTCTGTGTCAAAGAGCATAGGTATGCTACATCAGGTTGCTTCACTCTGTGGTGCCTGCTTTGACCGTCTGCATGGCCCTGCTGCAAGCATGGGCCAAAAATCAGTTACGCGCCCTCCTATTCTGAAAGTTTTTGGGGGATTCGTCAAGCGGGGGCTAAGAAAAAAGGGGGTCCCCATGATGCAATTTTCCACAAGGACCTTTAGCCACGGCTACAGCCCGAATCGCTGAACGGAATTACACCAACTTTGGCAAAAAGGTAGAGTTTGGTTCACAGATCACCCTTTTTGTTAAATGGTGTAAATCCGTGCAGTAGTTCCTGAGAAAATCAAAAGTAAAATCATAGATATATCTATGGACGAAGTAGGGTACGCGTATCCTCCGCAGAGAATGCGCGTAGCTTTACGAGCACGAGCTGCATGCTAATTGGCGGTCAACTGTCTGTCAACACTCCAAACCCTGAAGTGTTGGCAGCCATCTTGTGTTTCGGTAGAACCGAGGCACAAAAAAAAAAAAAGAAAGGCGCAAAACGGAAAAAGGGGTAGGGTAGAAAAACCCTTCATAAGCATTTCGAGACTTACCCCAGTCAAAGTGCCTAGGTCCTTGCCACCACAGTGCACAATTATGAGGTCAGGGTGTTGGAGATGTAAAAAGGATTTCACCAATGGCATTAATTGGTGCCACATTAACCCTCTCTGTCCAATCCATTTAATGTCTACATTTTGAAAACCTAGGTATTTGTGAATTCCTTTCTGTTCTGCGTACCTTTGGCTCAAGAAAATATAGCCGTGCCCCACAATCCACACTCGAAGCATCTTGAAGGAAGGTCTGGATGCACTCCGAAGGTGTCTGTATATGAAATGGCAGTTTGAGAAGTAAGGTTTTTCTAAGATGTGGGTGAGATGCTGTTTTGAAAAAAAGGAGAGAAAGGATTGGTTGTTTGAGAACATTATAGACTAAATAGTAGGGTGAATGTTTTTTTTTTTTTTAAATATATTTCTTATTGGTTAAGAAGAACTGTTTGAAAGGAACATTCCATAGGATAAGGTGGTATTTTGAGAAGTCAAGCACACTTGCTGTTTGGTTTAGTAACATTCTGTGGTGAACCTTTGATCTGTGTTTCAGTTGATTGTTGCATGGCCTGTTACTATGGTAACAGCAGAAAGCAAATTGGGAGTAGGGTACAAAGGTATGTCAGATGGAAAGGGTTCAAATGTTCAAGCAATAGAAATGTGTGTTTGCTTTTGAATTAATGTGGGAAGAAATGTGATTTGTTATTTACATCTATATATATGTGTGAAGATTGAGTGCGTAGATTGAGAGGGAAAGTTTGCTATCTGCCATAGGACCTCCTGACCCCCTAGGCCTGCGCAGGGATTCCTACAAGGACCCTCAAGGCCCAAAAAAACATATTCTTTTAAAGAAATCGCGGGTTGCGCGTAGGATACGCGTATCCACTGAATAAAAAAAAAACATCGAAGCCCTCTTTAATGCTAAATAGCCCCCGGGGGGGGCAAGTCCCGGGGGGCAATGTACTTTATTATAATTGGGGACCGAGAGGGTCCCCCAGCCACGGGTCTTTTTTTAAAATATTTGTAGGGGGGCTCATGGGCCCACCCCCGCAACCCTGGGGACCGCAACCCCCTGGGACTTTGGTTGAATATGTGCGGGGGGCTCACGCCCCCCGCAGCAAATGGTAATGTGTGGGGGCCCAAGTCCCAGGGGCAAAGTGTTTATTGTAGTGGGGGGCCAGAGGGGCCACCCAGCCCCGGGGACTGCCACCCCCGGGGCTTCTTTTTTTTATAAAATAAAAAACCTGTGGGGGGGTTTTGAGCCCCCCCACAAGCCCGGGGACCGCCACCTCACCGGGGCACAACATTTTTAAATTGGGGGGTCTATGACGGAACCCCCAGCCCCGTTGATCACCACCTGCCCAGGGATTTTTTTTACGGTGAAATTAGGATGCGTGTACCCAGCGTGGTGCTCAGCGCGACCTCTGGTGTGCACGCGGTGGGTACGCGTATCCTACCACGTATGCTGCGCGATTTCTAAGGCGTCTGGTACGGGAATCCAAGCAAGAAAAAAAAAAGAAAAAATATATTTTTTTCAGATATCTATCAAGCTTATGTGTTTAGATGTTGGTTGGTTCTAAAAAGAGCCTGTGTGTTTATTGGTACCTATAAGTAAGTACCTATGCAGAGTCTAAAGCTGTTGAGGAGGAAAGTTTTACAGTGTGCTGAACTTTTGACCTCTGTGGTTAGTTGAGTTTTACATGATCTTTTACTATGGTAACAGCAGAAAGCAAAGTGGGGGTTGGGTTCAAAGTTATGTCAGTTGGAAAGGGTTCAAATGTTCAACCAATAGAAATGTGTGTTTACTTTTGAATTAATGTGGGAAGCAATTTGATTTGTTATTTACATGTATATATGTGTTGATTGAGAGGGAAAGGTTGCCATTTTTTGGTTTTGCCATGAACAATGAAGTACAGAGATTCTGTATAAGAAAATCTGGTGTGTGACTGACATTCTTATTAATCTACAAATCAATTTGAAAGGTGAGTTGTTAACTTGTAAGGGGATGTATGTGGTGCATTTTGTTTTTAATAAGAGTAATGTGTTTATCCTGCTAAAGTGCAAGGAGTAGTTTAGTTGTGTAGAATCACATTCTGAGTTTGTCTGCATTCGAGTCAGTTGAGTTTTGCATGATCTTTTACTATGGTAACAGCAGAAAGCAAAGTGGGGGTAGGGTTCAAAGTTATATCAGTTGGAAAGGGTTCAAATGTTCAACCAATAGAAATGTGTGTTTGCTTTTGAATTAATGTGGGAAGCAATTTGATTTGTTATTTACATGTATATATGTGTTGATTGAGAGGGAAAGGTTGCCATTTTTTGGTTTTGCCAAGAACAGTAAAGTACAGAGATTCTGTATAAGAAAATCTGGTGTGTGACTGACATTCTTCTTAATCTACAAATCAATTTGAAAGGTGAGTTGTTAACTTGTAAGGGGATGTATGTGGTGCACTTTGTTTTTAATAAGGGTAATGTTTTTATCCTGCTAAAGTGCAAGGAGTAGTTTAGTTGTGTAGAATCACATTCTGAGTTTGTCTGCATTTGGATAAAAATTTTGATAAAAGTATTTGGTAAGTTATTGTGTTTGGTGAGTCAGCTTTCTACAGTAAAGTGCTGTACTAAAAAATGTGGAATGTATGCAGTCACTTTTCCAGTTCTAGAGTAGTTAATATTGTTGCTTGTTTAGAATTAGACTTGTGTTTCAAATTTACAATTTACAAGTCAGTATTCATACACTACTGCAAACTCTGGGCAGATTTACAAGCCCCTTGCGCCTCTTTGTGCTGCCATTGCGTCACTTTTTTGACGCAATGTTGGCGCAAATATTGCAGCAAATTGCTTATGTATTTGCAAAATGAGTCAGAGTTGTGCACTGAAATGTAGTAGTTATGTACATGGAATGTGTGCAGTCACTTTACCATTTCTAGACTAGTAAATGTGTTTTGGTAAAATGCAAGGTCTAATATTTTTTATCTAGAATCACACTGTGAGTCTGTGTGCATTTAGGAATCATTCTTAGAGAAGCATTTTTGTACGTTTTGTGTTTGCAGGCACATAACTGCCTTAAAACCTATCCTTTTTTCAAGTTTTGATGGAATTAGAAACCAGGCAATGCTTTTGTATTTGCAAAATGACTCATGGTTGTACACTAAAGTGGAGTATTTATATTTCTGGAATGTGTGCGGTCACATTAGCCCTTCAAGAGTAATTAATAGTGTTGCTTGTCTAGAATCAGAATTGTGTTTCAAATCTACAATTCCCCAGTCAGTATACATACACTGCTGCATACACCCCGGGGCAGATTTACAAGCCCCTTGCGCCTCTTTGTTCTTCTATTGCGTCACTTTTTTGATGTAATGTTGGCGCCAATAATGCAGCAAACTGCTTATGTATCTGCAAAATGAGTCAGGATTGTATAGTAAAATGCAGCAGTCATATATATAGAATGTGTTTAGTCACCTTACTGCTTCTAGACTAGTAAATGTGTTTTTGTAAAATGCAAGGTTTATTAATTTTTGTCTATAATCACATTGTGAGTCTGTGTGCATTTAGGAATCATTCTGAGAGAAGCATTTTTATAAGTTTTGTGTTTGTAGACACATAACTGCTTAAAAACCTATCCTTTTTTAAAGTTTTTATAGTATTAGAAACCAGTTATTGCATTTGTGTTTGGAAAATGAGTTATGGTTATACAATAAAATGCAGTATTTACATTTCTGGAATGTGTGCAATCATTTTAGTACTTCCACAGTAATTAATAGTGTTGCTTGTCTAGAATCAGACTTGTGTTTCAAATCTTCAATTCCCAAAACTCAACCGATTATGACTTCACCCACTGTCTCTCCCTATAGTACTGTAATCATTCAGTCTGTATGCATGTACTCATGGAGTGAGCCAGACTTTAGCGCACAGAGTGCTTCAAACTCCTAAGCACTATGCATTTAGTGGTCTAACCACCTTCACACTTGTGTTTCAGGCCTACAATTCCCCACTCAGTATCCATACACTCCAGCAAACAGCCTGTGATTCTCTTGCAATCCCATAGTGATTCTTTTAGTACTATGTACTAATCCATTCACTAAAGTAAATCTCAACCAATTATGAATTCACCCAGTGTCTCTTCTTATAGTACTGTAATCTTTCAGTCAGTATGCATGTACTCATGCAGTGAGCCATGCTTTAGGGCATGGAGTGCTTCAAACTTCTATGCACTATGCATGTAGTGGTCTAACCACCTTCACACTTGTGTTTCAGGCCTAAAATTCCCCAGTTAGTATCCATACACTACAGCAAACACCATGTGACTGCTCTTGCAATCCCATAGTGACTCTTTCAGTAGCATACACTAATGCATTCACTAAACTAAAACTGAATCAATTATGAATTCACCTAGTGTCTCTCATTATAGTACTGTAATCATTCAGTCAGTATGCATGTACTCATGCAGTGAGCCAGGCTTTAGGTGACGGAGTGCTTCAAACTCCTCTGCACTATGCATGTAGTGGTCTAACCACCTTCACACGTGTGTTTCAGGCCTACAATTCCCCAGTCAGCATACATACACTCCACCCCGTGACTGCTCTTGCAATACTATAGTGACCCTTTCAGCTCCCTGTACTAATCCATTCACTAAAGTAAAACTCAACCAATTATGAATTCACCCAGTGTCTATCCTTATAGTACTGTAATCATTCCGTCAGTATGCATGTACTCATGCAGTGAGCCTGGCTTTAGGGCATAGACTGCTTCAAACTCCTATGTAAGCATGGGCGTAAAATCCGTTCCGCTCGCGGAATTTGCGGATTTTCAGTAAATTCGCAATCCGCGAACTCTAGCGAATTTGCCTAAAATCCGTCAATTCGCACGCGGCAGATTTTTTTGCTTGGTGATACAATATTGCGGCGCGCGGCGTGGCGCACGGCGTTCACTTTCCGTCATTCAGCGTTTGCCGAGTTGTTTTTCTCGATATTTTGCGAGTGCTGTGCTATTTTGGATCTTGCTGCGGGATCCCGCGGGAGTTGGCGCCCGCGAATACGTCATCGCTGCTTGCCACCTTACCTTGCACAGCACGCATCGCGAGAGTTCGCAATTGCGAACACGTAGGTGCGGCGGGCAGGAACAATCTGGCACTCGCGAAATAGAGATTTTGCAATTCTGCAAGAGAAATCCACCAGCAAACAGCATAAACCTTCAGAAAATGATGATTTTTATCAGAATCACTCCTCAGGTTGACATTTGCCTGCACTTTTTTGTTGCAAGGAGTCCATTTTTGGGGGGGGGAGAGGAAGGAAGTGCCCCAGAGTCTCCAACTTCCTGTTCCGGTCCAGCAGGCTCCTCCCAGTGCTTTCTTCATGTGCTGGTCACTTTCATTTGGACCTTGACCTGGAAGGATTACTTTTTGTGGGTGCTGCTGGATATTTGGATTTGAGGCCTTTTTGACTTTCTTTGGATCACTTTTGGATTAGAAATCAACTTTCACAAGTAAGTTTGTTGGGGCATTACAGTTGCTGCAACTACAATTTTGGAACTTTTTCAGAACATTAAATAAAATATATTGTGGGTAGCCACAGTATCCAGTAGGACATGGGTTGGTTATGGGTGCATTATACAACTGTTTTGTTGAATTTAAACATCATTGAGGCCATGGATGGGCTTGGATTGTGCTTAATTTTGTGTTTTTTGTCGATTTTTTGGGGCTGCTGTTGGGGCCTTTTGCCCAGGGGTAGTGAGTGGTGCATGGACTGAGTCTGCCTGTGGGGTCTCACTCTCTTTAATGTAAACATCCTGGATGGCATTGGATTGTGGTGATTTTTGTGTGTTTTTTGTTTTTTTTGGGGTGCTACTGTTGATTTGGACTGGCCATGTGGGTGGTGGTGGTGGCCATCTTGAGTGCTGGTACAGGCAACATGTGCTTGGGGTGCAAGGGGCCATTTTGAAGAGAGGCAGTGTCTGAGGCCTGCACTTATTTTGCCTAGCTTTCATCCAATATGCCCAGGGGTAGTGAGTGGTGCATGGGCCTTGTCTTTCTGTGGGGTGTCTTCTTGAATTTAAACACCATTGAGGCCATGGATGGGCTGGGATTGTGCTGAATTTTGTGTTTTTTGTCATTTTTTTGGGGCTGCTGGTGGGGCCTTTTGCCCAGGGGTAGTGAGTGGTGCATGGGCCTAGTCTTTCTGTGGGGTGTCTTCTTGGATTTAAACACCATTGAGGCCATGGATGGGCTGGGATGGTGCTGAATTTTGTGTTTTTTGTCGTTTTTTTGGGGCTGCTGGTGGGGCCTTTTGCCCAGGGGTAGTGGGTGGTGCATGGACTGAGTCTGCCTGTGGGGTCTCACTCTCTTTAATGTAAACATCCTGGATGGCATTGGATTGTGGTGATTTTTGTGTGTTTTTCGTTTGTTTTGGGGTGCTACTGTTGATTTGGACTGGCCATGTGGGTGGTGGTGGTGGCCATCTTGTGTGCTGGTACAGGCAACATGTGCTTGGGGTGCAAGGGGCCATTTTGAAGAGAGGCAGTGTCTGAGGCCTGCACTTATTTTGCCTAGCTTTCATCCATTATGCCCAGGGGTAGTGAGCGGTGCTGGTGCATGGGCCTAGTCTTTCTGTGGGGTGTCTTCTTGAATTTAAACACCATTGAGGCCATGGATGGGCTGGGATTGTGCTGAATTTTGTGCTTTTTGTCGGTTTTTTGGGGCTGCCGGTGGGGCCTTTTGCCCAGGGGTAGTGGGTGGTGCATGGACTGAGTCTGCCTGTGGGGTCTCACTCTCTTTAATGTAAACATCCTGGATGGCATTGGATTGTGGTGATTTGTGTGTGTTTTTCGTTTGTTTTGGGGTGCTACTGTTGATTTGGACTGGCCATGTGGGTGGTGGTGGTGGCCATCTTGTGTGCTGGTACAGGCAACATGTGCTTGGGGTGCAAGGGGCCATTTTGAAGAGAGGCAGTGTCTGAGGCCTGCACTTATTTTGCCTAGCTTTCATCCATTATGCCCAGGGGTAGTGAGTGGTGCATGGGACTAGTCTTTCTGTGGGGTGTCTTCTTGAATTTAAACACCATTGAGGCCATGGATGGGCTGGGATTGTGCTGAATTTTGTGTTTTTTGTCATTTTTTTGGGGCTGCTGGTGGGGCCTTTTGCCCAGGGGTAGTGAGTGGTGCATGGGCCTAGTCTTTCTGTGGGGTGTCTTCTTGGATTTAAACACCATTGAGGCCATGGATGGGCTGGGATTGTGCTGAATTTTGTGTTTTTTGTCATTTTTTGGGGGCTGCTGGTGGGGCCTTTTGCCCAGGGGTAGTGGGTGGTGCATGGGCCTAGTCTTTCTGTGGGGTGTCTTCTTGGATTTAAACACCATTGAGGCCATGGATGGGCTGGGATTATGCTGAATTTTGTGTTTTTTGTCATTTTTGTGGGGCTGCTGGTGGGGCCTTTTGCTCAGGGGTAGTGGGTGGTGCATGGACTGAGTCTGCCTGTGGGGTCTCACTCTCTTTAATGTAAAAATCCTGGATGGCATTGGATTGTGGTGATTTTTGTGTGTTTTTTGTTATTTTGGGGGTGCTACTGTTGATTTGGACTGGCCATGTGGGTGGTGGTGGTGGCCATCTTGAGTGCTGGTACAGGCAACATGTGCTTGGGGTGCAAGGGTGAATTTTGTGTTTTTTGTTGTTTTTCTGGGGCTGCTGGTGGGGCCTTTTGCCCAGGGGTAGTGAATGGTGCATGGGCCTAGTCTTTCTGTGGGTTGTCTTCTTGTATTTAAACACCATTGAGGCCATGGATGGGCTGGGATTGTGCTGATTTTTGTGTGTTTTTTCGACTTTTTGAGGTGTATAACTGATGTTCCTCTGTCTTCCATTGCTTGTAGGTGCACAAGAGAACCACCAGTGCCAGGAAGAAGTCCTGCTGCGGTGTGTGCAGCACAACGTCACGTGTGGCCACAGACAACTCTGCAACTTGTGCAACTGCGGCCTGCTGTTCAGAGTGACATCTGAAGAAGATGGCCCCCAAAAAAGTTGCCCATAGCTCCTCTAGCAAGAAAGGTGCCAGTAAGGAGCAGAAGAAGCAAGTGGCGCCACTTGCCAAGGAGACTGGTGTGATGACGACCGCCACATTTTTTGGGAAAAAAAAAGTACGCCTGCTGCAGCAGCGGGGTCTGCTGGGGACCAAGCTGGGAGCAGCACCTCCGCTCCATTGGGCTCAGTGCCACCACCACCACGCCAACTTAGGTCCAAGCCCTTGAGTGCTGCAGAGGCAGCCAGTATAGTTGTTCAATCACCATCGACCAGTGATGTTGGCTCATCGCAAGAAAGTAGCAGCAATGTCCCTCAAGAATCAACACAGGTTGTTGTAACTCATCTGACGAGTGTTGAACAACCACAGCCGCAACAACAATCACATGTGCAAGTAGTACAAGCCCAAGTACATGTGGAAGGAGAGGTGGCGCAAGGAGAGAAGCAAGCAGAGGTGCATGGAGGGGCACAACAAGTGGCCACAATAGTTGTTCCTCCAGAAGTAGGGGCACATCTGGAAATCGACAATCAAGCCGAGGTATCATTCGAGGAAGCCACTCCTCCTGATGATCATTCATTGTCGTCCACATCCCGAGCGAGGAAAAGATCAAGGGTGTTGGTGTCTACATCTTCTTCAAGCCCAACTCCTTCTGATGATATGGATCTTACTTGGGAACCAGCACCACTGCCGTGTGAGAGTGAGGTTGAGGAGGCACACCATGATCTGACAAAGGTAGCTAAGCGTAAAAGGAAGGTCGTCGAAACTCTCAAAGTTATGGAGTGTGATGACGCTCAACAAGAAGTGGCGTATACTCCTGCTGCTGAAGACTCTCACGACGACGACGCAGTCATCATCACTAACGTCACTGAAGCCCCAGCGGGCATGCAGCAAACAGACATTTTGACCCTAGCCCGACAAGCTGCTGAGCGTGATGATGAAGTCGACGAGGAAGCAATGGGAACACCAGAATCATTGATGTTAACTAGTACACCACAACGTACCGCTTCCATATTTCTTACTCGCCAGAAGGGACCTCCATCCACCTCGACCTCAATTAGTGGTGGTGAAAGTGCACAACATAGTAAAGTTCAGCAATACACATCCTCCGCTTCATCTGGCATTAGCAGCACGGCCACCACCAGTATCGCCTCCTCCAGCCCCCACAGACATTTCAAGTCCGCAGTTTGGGACTTCTTTAGTGTTTCCACAAAAAGGGAAAACATAGCCATTTGTAGCATTTGTAAGCTTGCAGTTAGTCGTGGTAAGCTTGGTACCAACTATGGGACTGGAGGCCAGAGAGGTCATCTTGAGAGACAGCACGCTGTCCAATGGTTTGCGCACCTAACGGAGATCAAGGAAGCCCGAATTGCAAGTCGAGAAAACGTTGATGTTCCATCTGATGATGACGAGGAGGAAGAAGTGTCACACACTTCACTTACACCCAGTACCCTGGGAGCCACACTAAGAGTGTGGGACAGAGTGAGACACCAATGCAAAAAAGTTCATCAGCGAGCGTAACTGGGTCGAAGAAGTCATCATCATCATCCCGTAAAATGGTCCAGGGCAACATTAAAACAATGTTTTTTTCAGACACGCCATATGACCGCAACCACCCAATGGTGCGTCTGTATAACACTAAGCTGGCTAAAATGCTAGCGCTGGATCTTCTACCTTTTTCTTTTGTAGAAGGGGTTGGTTTTCTCGAATTAGTGGCAGCGCTCTGCCCTAAATGGAAGGTTCCTAGCCGGTACTATTTTGCCCGAGTTGCGGTTCCAGCACTACATGAAGATGTGCTGGAGGTGATTGGGGCAGCTTTGCAGAAGAGTGCTGTTCACACTATACATCTCACAACAGACATGTGGACCAGTGGCGCAGGCACTGATTACATGTGCATCACTGCACACTGGGTCTCTTTTTCAGGGGTTAAAGCAAAGCTAAACGCAGGTGCTGACCTGGACCAAGTTTTTAAAGCTGCTCGGAAACATGCAACACTAGCCATGTTTGGCTTGGAGAAACGTCATACAGCAGAAAACATTTTGAATGAGTTCAACACAAAGGTCTTTCACTGGCTGTCTCCAAAAAAACGCGGCATTGGTTATGTTTCCACGGATAATGGCCCCAATGTAGTTAAGGCCATGGAACTGGGTGACTATTTCAGAGTGCCGTGTTTGGCGCACTGTATAAACCTGGTTGTTAAAAAATTCTTGGAGAAAGAAAGTCCAGCATGCCAGTTAGTGGTCACCTGCCGAAAAATGTGCAACCATTTCAGCCATTCTTTTAAGGCCCGGAAGCATCTGAGGAGCCTGCTACATGAACGTCGAATGCCAGTGAAAGCACTCATCCAGGAGGTGCCAACACGTTGGAACTCAACCTTCTACATGCTTGAGCGTCGGTATGAGCAGTTTACGGTACTCGATCAGTATTTCTTAACAATGGGTACAGCTGTGAAGGAGGACCTGAGGTTAAATGCGGCGCAATGGGAGCTAGTTAAAAGCCTGACAGACATGCTTCGTCCTTTTGAGTTCTTCACGCGTGCAGTCAGCAGGGAGGACTGTAATTTGGGAAAAGCTATCCCATTGTTGCGCATGCTGGAGCACAAACTGAAGGCCGTGTCTTCAAAGTTTCAAAACGATGAAGAAAAGCAAGAAGCTTTTGTTTTGGCGGAGAAATTATTAGAGCGTCTACTTGGCGATGAACGTCTTCAAAAGATCCACTCAGAACAGCATTACATTTGTGCTACTATTCTGCATCCACACTACAAAAAGGCGCTGGCAGGCTCTGCATTATTTCTTTTTAGTGATGAAGATGCTACAAAGTACAAACGTTGGGTAGCCTGGTCAGCCATCAGGTTTGAAAGAGAACGGAAGCAAATTGAAGGAAAAGGCAGTACATCAGCATCAGCAGGCCATCCCCAGTCAGAAGACTCCACTTCTGCACCTCTGGCTGTGGCAGAAGTGACCTCTCAGCCGTTAAAGACACCGGCAACCGCATCATCTGCACCAGACACAACAGAAATATCGGGTGATGAAGAGGATTGGCTAGCTGAGATTGGTTATGGTTCTGAAAAGGTCAGAGCGAAAATTCAGCAAAGTGGAGGAAACGTGGAGAACTTTGAGTCGATGGTGCAGGACTGTCTGAATGACTCAACAGAGGTCTATGTTAATGCTGACCCATTGGCGTATTGGCATGGGAAAAAAGAATTGTGGCCAGAGATCTCCCGCCTGGCTATAAATTACTTGTCTTGCCCACTCGCAAGCGTGTCTTCTGAACGTGTTTTCAGTGCTGCTGGTGGCATTGTAACTTGCAAACGGACCCGCCTCTCGCCCAAAAATGTGGAGATATTGACAATGATCAAGATGAATGAGCACCTCATACCACCAGATTTCAAAGTACCAGATCGCACGATGGAAGAAGACGAGGAGGACAGCAACTTAGATGAGGGAATTTCTTCTGTGTTAGGTGACACTGACCTACTCCTGCCTGATGATTTCACAGAGTATGAGGATGAACTCTTCTTCCCTGACACCGAGGCCTGAAAATGAGCCAATGAATTCAGACATTTTCTTTTTCATACTATTGACTTTTATTCCTGTGTTTCTGTCTTTCTTTGTTTTGCACAAGTTAATATAATTAAAACTTTAATCACCTGTACTTTTGCTTTTTGGCTGTTTGGGGGTCTTCTACTTGTTTTCGCCTGGGTTGACGGCTCTGGGGCCATTGCTGGGAAGGTCTAATACCGAATAAAACTGGTTTAAACAACATCCATGAGGAAAAAAGGTTTTGCCTTTTCTGACTTTTCGCTCAATGTAGCGTTTTCAGGGGCCTGTTTGGGGGGCTTCCTGGTGTTTGTGGGTGGGTTTCGGGGTCTGGGAGCACTACTAGGTAAGGATAGTTTAGGTAGCAAGAGGTTTGAAGGAAATCCATGGAGGCAGAGGGGAGTTAGGGCCTAGCTGCAGAGCGCGCGCTGAGTGATTTTGGAAATTTTCAGAAAAGTGACAAAGTCCACATTTTTGTACTTTTGCTTTTTGTCTGTTTGGGGGTCTTCTACTTGTTTTTGCCTGGGTTGACGGCTCTGGGGCCATTGCTGGGAAGGTCTAATACCGGATAAAACGGGTTTAAACAACATCCATGAGGAAAAAAGCTTTTGCCTTTTCTGACTTTTCGCTCAATGTAGCGCTTTCAGGGGCCTGTTTGGGGGGCTTCCTGGTGTTTGCGGGTGGGTTTCGGGGTCTGGGAGCACTACTGGGTATGGATAGTTTAGATAGCAAGAGGTTTGAAGGAAATCCATGGAGGCAGAGGGGAGTTAGGGCCTAGCTGCAGAGCGCGCGCTGAGTGATTTTGGAAATTTTCACAAAAGTGACAAAGTCCACATTTTTGTACTTTTGCTTTTTGGCTGTTTGGGGGTCTTCTACTTGTTTTCGCCTGGGTTGACGGCTCTGGGGCCATTGCTGGGAAGGTCTAATACCGGATAAAACTGGTTTAAACAACATCCATGAGGAAAAAAGCTTTTGCCTTTTCTGACTTTTCGCTCAATGTAGCGTTTTCAGGGGCCTGTTTGGGGGGCTTCCTGGTGTTTGTGGGTGGGTTTCGGGGTCAGGGAGCACTACTGGGTATGGATAGTTTAAATAGCAAGAGGTTTGAAGGAAATCCATGGAGGCAGAGGGGAGTTAGGGCCTAGCTGCAGAGCGCGCGCTGAGTGATTTTGGAAATTTTCACAAAAGTGACAAAGTCCACATTTTTGTACTTTTGCTTTTTGGCTGTTTGGGGGTCTTCTACTTGTTTTCGCCTGGGTTGACGGCTCTGGGGCCATTGCTGGGAAGGTCTAATACCGGATAAAACTGGTTTAAACAACATCCATGAGGAAAAAAGGTTTTGCCTTTTCTGACTTTTCGCTCAATGTAGCGTTTTCAGGGGCCTGTTTGGGGGGCTTCCTGGTGTTTGTGGGTGGGTTTTGGGGTCTGGGAGCACTACTGGGTATGGATAGTTTAGATAGCAAGAGGTTTGAAGGAAATCCATGGAGGCAGAGGGGAGTTAGGGCCTAGCTGCAGAGCGCGCGCTGAGTGATTTTGGAAATTTTCACAAAAGTGACAAAGTCCACATTTTTGTACTTTTGCTTTTTGGCTGTTTGGGGGTCTTCTACTTATTTTCGCCTGGGTTGACGGCTCTGGGGCCATTGCTGGGAAGGTCTAATACCGGATAAAACTGGTTTAAACAACATCCATGAGGAAAAAAGGTTTTGGCATTTTTTGTAACTTAGGGTTCGTTAGGGTTAGCCCTAGCAGCAGGATTGCCTGTGTTTGGGTGTTCTTGATTTTTGCAACTGAGTTCTGGGGTTTTAGAGCACTCGTGGGAATGTGTAATTTTTGTTGCAAGCGATTTGAAGAAAATCCATGGTGGGAAAGGGGGGATCACTTACTCGGTGAGGAGCACTTACTGTTGAAAACATTTAGCCATTTACACTTAAAGGAAGAAAATGACACAGACTTAAGTTTCAGGAAAACTAACTTACTGTTAAACCACCACCCACCAGACTCTAAACCAGTAGTATGGTGGGAAAGGGGGGATTTGGCATAGTTAAAGAAAGCCTTTGCCACTATTCTTAACTTAGGGCTCGTTAGGGTTAGCAGTATTTCTATTGCATGTGTTTGGGTGGAGGGGCCTTCGAGTCTTGGAGCGATGCTGGCTATGGATACTTTTGCTTGCTTGCAAGTGGTTTGGAAATACAATCCACGGTGGGTAAGGGGGTATTTGGGCCTACTTTTACTTTCAAAGTACGTTTTGTCACCAGTTTTCTGCTAGGCCTCTTTTTTTGAGATCTGATTGGGGGTCTTCTACATTTTTGCGACTGGCTTTAGTAAGGGTCTGGGTGGGAGGCGGGAGCACTGCTGGGAAGGTCTAATTTTGTTCTAAACACAGTTTACAGTACACCTAGTTTGAGGGGAAAGATCCGCTAAATTAATTTGCCCATACTTATTTAACCTTCAAAAGGTGACTCAGACAGAGTACGCACTTTCAAAAATATTGTACTGTCTATTTGGAAAATCAAAGTGTGACTTTTTGCACTACACAGCGCACACACCTTGTATTTATTTATCAGTGGTGTTGTAATAGCACTTCCTATTTTTCGTTCAATAATTACAGGCCGGGTTTCAGTCTGTGCAATGGGGAAAAAAGGATGGAGTGAGTCAGGCTTCACATTAGCGAGCCGCAATTCAGCATCCGCCAGGCAAGCAGTGGACAGTGTGTCTTCTGGTCACCAACATTGATGGACGAAGCGTCAGCGGGAATGGAGGAGTGCCGCTAATAAGAGGAATTGTTTGCTGCATGCAACTTACTTACCAAATTCAACAGGACAACTACAACAACATACAGATACAGTATCCATTGTTTTCTTCTATGAGTGTGACTCCATTTCTTGGATCTCTCTCTGCTTCTAAATTGATCCCTACAGCCATTCTATAGGTTTTACTTCGGCTAATTTTTAAACCTAATTTAATGTAAGAATAAGAAGTGTTTCTCTGAGTGCAGAGATAGGCAAGTGAAAACGCTGCAGCCCTGTACTGTCGCATTCTAGTACTACTTACTTTTTAGTAACAATGCATGCAGTAGGGCATGCACTTCCTTTATGTTACTTAAAAAGATTTATGGTTAGCTTTGTACCCAAAGATTTCTTTATCTTGAATTATTGTTTGTCCATGCTGTGCTTTTTTTTTTCTCTCAACAAAACCTACCCAAAAAGAAACCCCCATTCCCATCCATTTTCCAAACCCTTACCCTCTTCCCCCGGGCTGTGTGGTTTTGCTTGATGTGTGACTAAATGACATCAATAATTCCACACACTTGCTGGGGAGGATAAGGTCATAGCAACAGGCTGGTGAAGGAATCCGAGGATATATTCTAGACTTACTCAGCTTCAGTACTATTTCTTGTAGTAGTAGCCAATGTCAAAGAAATTCAACGCAAGTACTAGTTATACTTCCAATACTTTACCATTTGTTAGGCTCTGTGTGGCACTGTTCTAGTGTACTGTCACCTGCTATATTCTCTATCGTACTGATGTAATGCTACAGTAAGGACAAACCAGGTTTCATTTTCTTTTTTTCCATAGGCATGCAACTGCCACTGTGTCACACCACTAGTACCACCGCAAAGAGGACATTTCATCCGCCCAGGATTGCCAACCTTAATCGCCATTTCCCGTGGAGCCAGCCCTGGGCCTAGCCCTACTTTCAAACACAAACTACAGGTAAGATAAGCGTTTGGTGGGAGGTAGTATAATGGAGTATTAGGAATAGACGAGAGATTGACGGTACTACTACTAAAGTCCTAGGACTCTTCAGGAAAACAAACTTACTGTTAAACCCCCACCCACCAGACTCAAAAGCAGTAAAAAACAGGTATGGTCAGATAAAGTTTCAAAAAGTATATTTTTGTAGCCCTAACAAAATAATCTCCCGCAAGACCCTCCCTAACCCCAACGATTGTCCTTCAAAAGTCCCACAACCCAACTCCCAATTCCCACCCCCCAAAAGTCTCTAAAAAAGGGGCAAGGGACACTACACTACAGGAGGGTGCTGTTGACTTTAGCGGCCAGGGCATCATACTCCTTGCAGAGGGTGGCATGGTCGAAGCGGAGGCCCTCCACCAAGTTCTTGTAGGTATGGACCTCCTGCTCCAGGTAGGACACTCTTAGGGATAAGCGGCGCTGGCGTGCCTTGCAACTCCTGTGGGGGGCAGCTGCTGTTTTTGCTGCTTGGCGGTGGCGGTTGGCTTTGGTAGCCCGGCTCCGTACCACTGGAGCACTGCGCTGGCTGGCAGCCCGTGGGTGCACGGAGGAGGATGCAGCTGTACCAGTGGATGTTGTACCGGTAGACTGCGTCTCCTCCTCCTCCAGGGCCACCAGCCGCCGATATTCGGCGACAGTGGCATCCAGCCTCCGTTGCCGGGCCATTTGAGCCAGCTCCCTCCTTGATGCTCTTCTGGTTGATTTGTAAGGAGCAACTATATGAAGAAAGAAAGACATAGTCACTCTGTAACCAATGCTCCTTAAGATTAACACAAAATGATTGAGCAGAAAGTTGTGTCACAGTACAAGTAGCAAATTGAAAGCACAGTACATAACTATTGAGGACAGTATCTATCTAACCTCCCACTTCTTCATCCTTGCTCTAACATTAGTGGGAGTTTAAGGAACAAATTCTACGAGCACTATGGACTTCCATTACAGTCGACTATGACAGTACACCAGTTATTCTTCTTCTTCTCTCTTGTTTAGGAAAATTGGTACGTTATCTTATGCAAGCCGGCATAATGCCAGCGCAGTGAACTTGCACCCGAGAAAAACAGACGCACAACATGATGAGTGAGACAGATTTGCGTTACTGTACCGGTCCAGTACATGCAGGTGGTGAAGCTCTTACTTTTCTATTACGGGTGGCACTGAGAATACTCTGGTAAAAGGGCTACTGCTTCATTAATTTAGCTTTCCCCCTACAGTGCAAATGAGTACTAGAAAAGGAAAATGAAGAAGCTAAATAATCTGATTATCTATCACTTCACATGGGATGTATTTGATGACATATGGGATGACTTTAGGTGCTTTGCTTATTATTGAGTGAACAGTGTGCCCACACATGAATGACGTACTACTACTAAACTAAAGTTATTAAGAGAGGTAGGGAGTGTCCACCATAATAACTGGATATATGCTGTGCTTGCAGTTGCAATACAAACTACTGCTACTATTCATGGTAGTATTTGGACAAAATTACAACTTCTTTTCCTTGTCTTTCCTACACTGGAACGGACGTGCGGGTGCGGTGTTACATGCTCTTCAAAGTAACACTTAGTTGATCCAGTGACCGTCTACTCTCTCTAGATACACATATGCTATCTAAGAGTCCGATAATACCATGATCCAGGCATCCATCCATTCAAAGTATATGCACACATACAGTTTCTGTTTCACCCACCCAGGCTGTTCTCCTTCCACCCATCCTTGCTTCATCATTCACCCAGCCATGCACCATACCATATTCTTTCCTTCCCAGCCACCTCGGGGACCAAGCAAACACATATCATTCTCCTTTGCCAGTCATCATTAAATTTCTCGTCCTTCAACACTTACTTACACCCTTCTTTCGCTTTTCGTTCATCCCATCCATCAAGTTCATCTCAGATATTATTGGGATTCTTCTCGCCAAAAACTTCACAGCTAAGTCGAAGTACATTTAGAGGAGGCTACTACCTGGTTGATTTATAATACACCCATGCAGAAAGCACACTATGCAGTCTTCAATCTCAATAAGTAAGGAATACATAGCTTACATCTACCCGCCACCACCGTGTGAACACTCAAAGGCACGTCCGGCACTTGCACTGCCTCCTCCCCAGAGTTGTCCCCCTCGTCCAATACCACCACCTCCGCGCTGGCCCCGCCACCAGATGTTCCACCTACAAAGTACATTTAAGAATGTTAGAATACACCACTCACTACTATATAATATTTGGTCTAGGAGGAATAAAGAAATGTGAAAAAAACAGAATACAATGTAATAATTTGTGTCTGTCTACTCTAAAGTAAAAATGTCCCTTTTTCCAGGGAAGGCTGTTGTCTTGCTGCACTTTTTGGCACAACTGATGAATGCTTGCTTTTTATTTTTTACACGCACCACTTTTTCTCCTAACAGACTGAAGCTTGACTTCTAAGAACACGAGCAGGATCAAGTTCAAACCAGGTGAGAGCTCGGCTCGACCACAAGAAATGTGTCCAATTAATCGTCAGCACTAAGCACTTTTCCATTTTCAGTTAAACGTTTAGTTTTATGACAAAGTTGATTTTTAGAAATGTGTTTACTTTTAATAAAGCTTTTAAACTTAAATAGACTCTGTGGGTTTTGGTCCTCCAGACTAGAGTGGATGAGCTAAAGGTTGTGGAATTTTTGCAAGCATGAGTCCGTGCCTCTGACACTTCTTGACTCTGACTCCGTACTCTTGTCCTGCGTTGGATAATCTAATCATCATTGGGGATCAATCATCGGTGACTTTGGGAGCTAAATGACTCTGCCACACTATCTAGTCAGTAAGGAGATTGGGGGTTCAACTACAAAGTCTGTTATCACTGAGGTATGTGGAAAGTCTAACAGCACCTATTATAATTGATAAGCTAAGCAATGCATTATTTAGTGTCCATAGTTCTGTTTGTGCAGATTTGTCCCTGCAACAGTAGTAGAATGGATTGTCCTACTAGCCAAACCAAAAGTCTACAAGAAGATCAAAGACGATTTAGAAAAAATCGAATGAGGAACGCTAGGAAAAAATAGGTACTCTATATTAAAATTAAAACTTACAGGGGCCAGCAAAGGAGCCCTCGCCTGATCGCTCCTGGCCTGCATCCTGAACAGCACCCTCCTCCTCCTCCTGTGTCCTCTTGCCCCTGGGGGGAGCTGATGTACAACATGAAAGAAAGAAAGACCAGAAAACATGGATGATATTTGTCAACCAAATCAAACATTTCAAAAGAACAATAACAAAATATTTTGGCGAAATAGCAAATAGACAACTATTCCACGGGATATATTGACCGATCTCATGTGGGCTACTACGTTATTGATTTGCGGACCGTTGACTTGGAAAGTTCCTATGTAACTCACTAAACAAACTACTAAAAAGGTTTGCCTAGGCCTGGCAGGCAGCAGTCCGCAGCACGCGAAGTGACAGACAAAGTCCATCGTCCTTGCAGATCAGTGAATACTCAAACTATCAATACACCGACCACCACCACTATTTCTTCTTATAGCCATGTGTCTAAAGGAAGGACTGGACTTGAGTCTGTAGGGGCTGATTTAGAAGCCCCTTGCGGCTCTTTTGCTCCATTGTTGCGTGACTTTTGTGACGCAGCGGCAGAACAAAAGAGGCGCCATGGTGCGGCGTATAATAACAAAGTGACGCATATGGGAGATGCATCACGTTGTAAAGCCCTGCGCCATCAGGGGGCGTTCCGGCGCAAGGGAGGGCGTTCCTGCGCAGGAACGTATCCTAAAAGTGGCTGAGGGAAATCTACAAGATGTCAATCAGTCACTTTTAGGACAATGATGCGTGACTCAAACCCTGCGCCTGCTTGAAGCCGACGTACGGCTTGATGCAGCATTGGGGAGATAGGGCACCCCAGAGCATTGCTGGAGCTGCGCCATCGTTGGCACGCAACTCCAGCAATGCGCCGCCTTTACGGCACAGATTCGTAAGGCTTCTGTGACGTTTTGGGCCCATGGTGCGCCACATTGTAAATACAGTGCACCATGGGTGGTGGTGGCATGGCGCACAATTACTGGCGCATCCCTGCTACTTTGCAGGGATGCGCCGGTAATTGAAAATCTGACCCTTAGTGTCTAGCATTAAGCAGTTCTTTACACTACACTCATACATAATTTCTCAGGCCAATGAAATGAACACAAAATAGGAAACAAATAAGCATAGTAGCAAGGCTACTGAGAAGGAGAGCAGTGCACCTGAAATGCATAGAAGATTTTGAAATATAATTTACCTACAATGTAATCGGCAGCATTATTGCTCTTGGTAAAAAACAAAAATTTGCAATATAATAACACACAGAGCGGGATAAAACAGAGTAGTGATGAAATAGATAGAAATAGCTACTACTACTCACCAAGCCCGGGGATCTCTACGCCGAGCATGTCCAGCAAGTCGCGTTCCCGGTCCATGAGATCCGTCCAGCAGTGGGTGGCCTGGTTATAGGTGCGCCGGACCCCAGAGTGTTCAAACATGGCCCGGCACACCTTCTCCCACCGCTTCCGGCGCTCCCGGACCCCGTAGCCGGTAGCGATCCTGCCGCCTCCCATGATGGTCTTGGGGAGGCGGCGCTGGACGTGAAAGACTAGTGCGGCCACCTCCTCCGCACAAAAAATCTCCCGAGCTACAACTGTCTCCCCCCTCAAACGCCCGCACGGGAGCCGGGCACGGGGTGCGGGACCCTTCCCCTTTGCGGGCTTCTTCCCGGCTCCCTTTGCCATGGTCTGGGCAGAAAGGAAGCAAAATAAGAAATAAGAAATAGAACAGGGAAGAAGAAAAGAAAAGCGTTTAAAAAAGTAGTTTAAAATGAACAAAAAGTAGCAGAAAACACAAAAATATAGAGCTAGAAAAATAGAGGGATAGATAATGAGTAAAATAGATCAAAATAAACTTCAAACAAGCAAAGGATGGCAGAGATTAAGAAAGGATACAGAGAGCATGCCCAGAACCATAGCAACGAATGAGAAACAAGATGGCCGTGCCCGTTCACGACCGCGTGGGTAAGTTCGCACAAGATTTTCCTCGCGATCACACGCAAACATGTACGAGCGAGCCGCACACTTTGCGAGATTACACATAGCGCCCGGAAACGGAATTAGGTCACGCAAACAAGATGGCCGTGCCCATGTACGACCGCTAGGGTAACTTCGCAAACGTTGCGCTACAAGCGGCTTGCGAACATGCAAAAAATCACGCGAACAAACACGCAGCAAAACACAAATCGTGTATTCGCACGAATTCGCGGCTTCCGAAAACGATCTCGCACGGATTCGCGCCCCGCAAATTGCGCGAAATTGCAGAAAAAAGATTTTTGCAAAACTGAAAGCAATCAGCAGGTGCAAAAGTTCAATCTTAACATTAGTAACCATTCACTCTAGTGCTTCCTGAGGGGCCCCTCCAGAGTTCAGTTGCCTATTTGCAACTATTCTATGACCCTGCTCTGACCCTCACAGCAGGCTCATAGAATAGCTACAAGTAGGCCATAAAGGTCCTGTGAAAAAAAAAATGCACTGCAACAGAAAGTAAATTACAGATAAGGAAGGAAGCAGGTGCCAGCCAGACTGGAAGTTTAAAAATCAGTGACACATTAATCAACCCCAAATTAATTCATGGCAGTTGAAGCAGGGCAGGTGTGCTTGCTTTTTTTCACCCCCATAATCTACAGTGATAAACCAACCAGAGGGTGGCAGTGAGGATGTACCAGAGGGTGGCATGGGTGTACCAGATGGTGGCAGTGGTGAAACAGAGGGTGCTGTGAACCTGTGATGATGAATCAGACGTAGAAAGAACATAGTCGCGGCCGTTGCGAGCCGAAAAGTAAGTTCGCAATTGCAAACTGGTAAACAAACCTCGCGAACTGGCAGAAACCCTTGCGAACACGAAAAAACACAAAAATCCGCAAATTCGCGAGAGTTTGCGGATTTTGCAGATTGCGAATCCGTAAATACGCAAGTTCGCGTACGCCAGATTCGCTAAATCCGCCCATGCTTACTCCTATGCACTATGCAAGTAGTGGTCTAACCACCTTCACACTTGTGTTTAAGGCCTACTATTCCCCAGGCAGTATCCATACACTCCAGCAAACACCCTGTGGCTGTTCGTGCAATCCTATAGTGACCCTTTCAGCTCCATGTCCTAATCCATTCATTAAAGTAAAACTCAACCAATTATGACTTCCCCCACTGTCTCTCCCTATAGTACTGTAATCATTCAGTCTGTATGCATGTACTCATGGAGTGAGCCAGGCTTTAGGGCACGGAGTGCTTCAAACTCCTATGCTCTATGCATGTAGTGGGCTAAGCACCTTCACACTTGTGTTTCAGGCCTACAATTCCCCAGTCAGTATCCATACACTCCAGCAAACATTCTGTGACTGCTCTTGCAATCCCATAGTGACTCTTTTAGTACTGTGTACTAATCCCTTCACTAAAGTAAACCTCAACCAATTATGAATTCACCCAATGTCTCTCCTTATAGTACTGTTATCATTCAGTCAGTATGCATGTACTCATGCAGTGAGCCATGCTTTAGGGAATGGAGTGCTTCAATGCATGTAGTGGTCTAACCACCCTCACATTTGTGTTTCAGGCTTACAATTCCCCAGTCAGTATCCATATACTCCAGCAAACACCCTGTGACTGCTCTTGCAAAGCCATAGTGACTTTTTCAGTACCATCTACTAATCCATTCACTAAAGTAAAAGTCAACCAATTATGAATTTACCGAGTGTCTCTCCTTATAGTTCTGTATTCATTCAGTCAGTATGCATGTACACATGCAGTGAGCCAGGCTTTAGGGTACGGAGTGCTTCAAAGTCGCATGCACTATGTATTTAGTGGTCTAACCACCTTCACACTTGTGTTTCAGGCCTACAATTCCCCAGTCAGTATCCATACACTACAGCAAACACGCTGTGACTTCTCTTGCAATTCCATAGTGACTCTTTCAGTACCATATACTAATGCATTCACTAAACTAAAACTCAATCAAATATGAATTCACCCAGTGTCTCTCATTATAGTACTGTAATCATTCAGTCACTGTGCATGTACTCATGTGCATGTACTCTTTTATTTACTTTTTCTCTATTCTTTCCTACTTATTTTTCCTTAAACCCAGGACCATGGCAAAGGGAGCCGGCAAGAACTCGAAGGGGAAGAGTCCCGCACCTGGCAGCCGGCTCCCTTGCCGGCGTTTAAGGGGGGCGTCTGTAAGTCCCAGGGAGATCTTCAGCACGGTGGAGGTGGCCGCACTTGTCTTCTTTGTGCAGCGCCACCTCCCCAAGACCATCGCAGCAGGCGGCAGACCCGGTACCGGGTACGGCCTCCGGGAGCGTCGCCAGCTATGGGGTAAGGTGTGCCGGGCTGGCGCTCGGCTTGGTGAGTACTAGTAGCTATGTAATAGCTACTCTGTTTTCTTCTGCTACTAACTACTTTGTTTTCTTCTGCTCTGTGTTATATTGCAAATATATGTTTTTTCCGAAGAGCAAGAATGCTGCTGATTACATTGCAGGTAAATTATGTTTCAAAAGCTTCTGTGATTGCAGATGCTCGCCTGCTCAGTGGCGGTGCTACTATGCTTTCTTGTTTTCAATTTTGTGCTCATTTGGCCTGAGTGATTATGAATGAGTGTACTTTACAGAACTGCGTAATGCTAGAGACTAGAGACTCAAGTCCAGTCCTTCCTTTGTACTCCTGCCACTAAGAAGAGATAGTGGTGGTGGATGGATAGGTTGAGTATATTATGACTTATTATTTAGTAGGACATTTTTTAGTGGTCTGCAATCATGACGGACTGTGTCTGTCACTTCGCGTGCTGCTGAGTGCTGCCAGTCCTAGTAGAACCTTTTTATAGTTGGTTTAGTGAGTTACATAACTTTCCAAGTAGACGGTCCGCGAATCGAGCAATACTAATATCCTCGTAGACCACATCAGATAGGTCAATAAATTTACTGCAATTGTTGTATATTTCCCCGAAATAATTTCTTATTGGTTTTTTTAAATGTTTGATTTCATTGACAACAAACATCCATGTTTGTGTCTTTCTTTCATGTACATTCAGCACCTCCCAGGTGCAAGAGGACAGAGGTAGCGACGCCGGCGGAGCAGGAAGGCCAGGATCGGTCCACAAGGGCTCTTCTGCTGGCCCCAGTAAGTTTTCCTGTTAATATTAATAATTATACTTCCCTAACTTTTACAGCACCTATTTATTCCAAACGTTCATCATAATTCTATTTTTTCCCAAATCGCCTTTGATTTTCTTGTAGACTGTTTCTAAATTCTTTTTCTGCCTCTACTATGACTCTCTGTGCTTCTACTATTTATTAATATTACTCTGTCTGTGTAGCTAGCTAAGCTTGCGCAGTTGGCAAAAGGTGTTAAACAAAACTCCTATTCAGCAATAGCTCTAGGCACTCAGTGCAGTCCTCTGGGTTGTCCATAAAGTCTATTAAAGTCTTCTTAATGTTTATGCTTTGACAATTCCCAACAATAAAATGTCAATGGCCACCAAGAATAAGATACTAGTTTACTTTTTGATTGGATAGGAGGACATACTACTACTGTTGCAGGGACTATTCTGCACATACAGAACTATGGACAAGAAATAGGGCATTGGTGATAATAGGCGCAGTTAGACTTTCCACATACCTCAGTCATAACAGAAGTTGAACCCCCAATCTCCTTACTGACTAGCTAGTGTGTCAGAGTCAATATTTAGCTCCCGAACGCAGCGATGATCCCCATTGATTATACAACCCAGAACATAATAATACGGAGTCAGAGTCCCGACCTCTCAGAGTCACGGAATCATGCTTGCAAACTGCAAACCCTTTCGCTCACTCACTCTTGACCAAAAACCACAGAGTCTATGTAAGTTTTAAAGCTTTATTAGAAGTAAAACAACTAGCTCTGTGTGTACTCTGTATATTAATGTTCAATTGTGCATTATATAAAAACATTTATTAAAATCACCTTCATAGAAGAGAAAAGGTGAACACATGAAAACTGAACAATGGATGATTTACACATTAATTGTGGGAGACCCCTCTCCTGGTTGGAACTTAAAGTACTGGTGGTGATGATGATGAGTAACATATTGCTCTTGTTCGTAGAAGGGAATCTTCTGTCTGTTATGAGAAAAATGGTGAGCGTTAAAAAGCAAGCATTCATCAGTTGTGCCAAAAAGTGTAACATGTTATGCCTAAGCATAAATAAAAAAACCCTCCCCTTCCGAAAGGGGAATTTTTAGTTTAGACTAGAGAGTCACAAATAATTAAATTTGTTTATGCAGTAACATTTTTTTTTAATTCCTAGACAAAATAGGGAGTGGTGTATATGGCATCTAAAAATATGAAATGTTTTTTCTAGGCGGAACACCATCGGCGCAGGAGACAACCACCAGTGACGGGGCTAGCGCGGAGATGGTCACTCCAGGGGCAGATGCGGTGCCACCAGTGCCAGCAGGAACTGCTGTAGGGGATGCCTCGGTAGTGGCGGGCAGTGGTAAGCTATTATATATTCCTTACTTATTGAGATTGCAGAGTAGGCTCGCTGCAGGGGTGTATGTTGTACAGTAAAAGTACACTTTACTGTTAAGAAGACTTACAAATTTAGAACTAAGTTTTTGTCAACCATGCAGAAGACAGTGACCTTGACTTGACATTAGCAATAGCATTAGCGGCGGGAGTTGACGAGTAACCAATGGCCTCCTCTAAATTTGACTTCAACTCAGCTGTGAAAGTTTTATCGAGAAGCCAAGTCAGATCAGAGATGAACTTGATGGATGGGATGAACGAAAAGGGTAGGAAGGGTGTAGGAAGGAGGAAGGACGAGCAAGTTAAATTAATGACTGGCACAGAATTATACGTGTTTTTGAATGCAGGCAGAGGTGGCTGGTAGGAATCTGATACATGGCCGTTTGAAGCAAGGATGGGTGGAAGGAGAAAGAAAAGAGGACTGCCTGGGTGGGTGAAACAGAAACTGTATGTGTGCGCAATATATCCTTTGGGTCAAATTCAAATGCAAGTCAAGCACGGATGCATGGGTGGTGGTTTACAAAATAAAAGAAAAAGGGTGTTTGTCTGTGAGAAAAAGTAAGGTTTGTCCAGTTGAGACATTAAGAAGAATGATTGACATTTACTTTGAATGGATGGATGCCTTGATGGTATCTTCCTCATAGATAGCATAGGTGTATGTAGAGTAGACAGAGTAGACGGTCACTGGATGAAGAGTGTTAGTTTGAAGAGCATGTAACACAGCACGTCCGTGCCAGAGTAGCAAAGCCGAGGAAAGTAGAAGTTGTAATTTTTCAAAATACTCCCTTGACTAATAGTAGTTTGCAAGCCCAGCATATATTGTGTATCCATATTGTATAGTTCACATTATCAAGTCAAGTCACAAGTGCCTTCCTCCTGCGATTAAGGGGACCACTCACTAGCTATGTTAATAATTTTTTTCAACTCTGTCATTCATGTGTGGCCTATCGGTGTTCACTCAATGAATAAAAACAAAGCACCCAAAGTCATCCCTTATATAAGCAAATATCATGTGAAGGGATAGATGATCATATTATCTTCTTCATTTTCCTTTTGTAGTAGTCAGGGGCATGGCAGGCTGAAAGTTAAATTAATTGAGCAGCAGCCCTTGTTGTAACAGAGTATGGCCAGTGCCACCCGTAATAGAAAAGTAAGAGTTTCCCCACCTGCATGTACTGGTTACAGGAACGCGAGTCTGCGTCATCATGGCTTGCATCTGTTTTTCTTGGGTGCAAGCTGGCTGTGCTGGCATTATGCCGGCTTCCACAAGTTTACATACTAATTTCTCTAAACAAGATTGAAGAAGAAGACTGGTGTACTGTCTGAGTCTAATGTAGTGAGTCCATAGTGCTAGTAGAATTTCTGAAACTCCCACTAATGTTAGAGCAGAGGCCAACGAAGTGGGAGGTTAGATAGATACATGCCACAAATATTATGTAATGTGCTTGCAAGTTGCTAGTACTACTGTGACACAACTTTCTGTTGAATTATTTTGTGTAAATCTTAAAGAGTATTGTTACAGTATTTTTTTCTTTCTTCATATAGATACTCATTCTAAACCATCTAGGAAGGAGTTGGCTATCCGGGCCAGGCGCCGGAAGCTGGAGGCAATTGTCACCGAATATCGGCGGCTGGTGGCTCAGAAAGAGGAGGAGTCAAGTACAACAACAGCTGCATCCTCCTCCACTGCCCCTAGGTCATCCAGCCAGCGCAATCCTCCAGCGGTATGGCGCTGTGGTCCGGCAGCCACCTGCGGCCGCCGCCGAGCAGCCCAACCAACAGCTGCGCCCCTCAGTACCTGCAAGGCGCTTGTGCACCGTCTAACCCTGCGAGTGGCCTAGCTTGAGCAGGAAGGGGAGAGGCTGAAAGTCCTGCTCAAGGTCCTCCGGAGAGAGCTGCGGGACCACCTGGCCACAGGACACCGCCAGCCAAAGTAGAGACTGTCCCTTGCCTCCTTTTTGAAAGCTTTTGGGGGGTGGGAATTGGGCCTAGGGATTTTTTAACTTTTGGGGACATTTATTTCATGGACATTGGTTGGGGTTAGGGAGGGGGGTGGGTCGGGTCTTGTGGGATAGTTTACTTTTGTTAGGGTCTAAATAATTATTTATTTTCCACTTAAACATAGCATACGCATTTTTACTGTTTTGTGGGGGAGGCAGGGGGGGCTAACTGTACATTTGTATTCCTGAAACTTAATTGACTAACTGGCTGGTTGATTCAAATTGTCTAAGTAATCGCCTAAAAGTGCCACTGATAGAGTTAGTGAATTCAATTGTCCTACTACTTTACTAGTACTACCGTCAGTCTCTCCTCTCCTCCTACTCCATTATTCTTCCTCCCCCAAAATGCTTATCTTACCTGTGATTCGTGTTTGAGAATAAGGCTAGGCACAGGGCTGGCTGCATGGCAAATGGCGATTAAGGTTAGCTATGGAATTCTGGATGGATGAAATTACATCATTGTGGTGGTAGTAGTAGTGGAACACACTGGCAGTAGCAGCATATGAAAAAAAAGAAAATGAGGCATTGAGCGGCCTGAGAGGAGCATTAGAACAGTATGATAGTACAGTACACAAGAACAGTGCCATAAATTGTAGCCTAAGCAATGCTAAAGTATTCAACAAAAGTTAACTACTAGTTGCGTGGATTTTGACTACTATAAGAACTAGTACTGAAGGACACAGCAGCGTAAGCTTTAGTCACGTGTAGGAGGATGTTGTTGATGATGAATCCATTCAATGGCGGACATGAAATTCTGAATTGATTTGCAAATACTCATGGGTGTGTGTCAAGCAGAATAAGAATATATCCTCGGATTCCTTGACCTGCCTTGAAATTGATTTTCTGTTGCTTTTGACCTTATCCTCCCCAGCAAGCGTGTGGAATTATTGGTGTCATTTAGTCACACCTCAATGACAACCACACAGCCCGGGGGAAGAGGGAACGTTTTTAGGAGAGAGAAAAAAAAACACAGTACGCATGGGCAAACAACAAATGAAGAAAAACAAATCTTTGGATACGAAGATATCCAGAAATCGTTTAAGGGACATAAAGGAAGTGCATGCATAAAGTTGTTTGCTAAACGGATGGTTAGGTTATTGAAAAGTAGTACTTACTACAACTTACTAACTAGTACAAAACAATTAAACAGTACAGGGCTGCAGTAATTACGCAATTTCACTTGCCTATATGCCCTCAAAGAGAACAAACACTTAGTAGTACATTACATTAGTTTTAAAAATAGCAAAGAAACTTATCAAATAGCTGTAGGGATGAATTTGAAACTGAGAGCAAACGCACAGAGTCACACTCATAGAAGTTCACAACAACAACAATATTTAAAAGATAAGTACAAGTGAAGTGGATACTGTAACTGTATGTCATAGTTGTCCTGGTCAAATTGGGAAGTTTCATGCATCCAGCCATTCCTCTAATTCGCAGTACTCCTCCATTCCATCGGGCGCTCTGTCGATCAATCTTGGTGACCACACTGTTCACTGCCTGCCTGGCGGATGCGGAATTGAGGATTGCTCTGGTAAGCCTGAGTTAATGTGTTTCCCATCGCACAGGGTAAGTGCCTGGCTGTAATTGTCGATGGAAATACAGAAAGGGATATTAAAACACCCCGGAGGAAAAATATAAGGTACGGTGTGTAGTGCAAAAATAACACTTTTACTTTCAGAGGCGATAGTATTACATACATGCATCATTTCTAAAGTGCCTACTCTGAGTCTCTGTTTCCAGGATAATAATTAGCACACAGCAGGCCAGGGTCATGCAGATGGTCAAGGCAGGCACCACTGAGTGAACCAACCTCCATTTAGCATACCTCTTTGACACAGACAGACAAAGCAGATCTAATTTTATACAGCAAGCCACATGGCCGCAATTTTACATGAACCACTGTCTGGACTCTGGCATAACACTACACTGGCTCGACCACTCCATACCACGACTAGACAGACATGTAGTTCTGCTGTGGTTGTTGTTGACTTGTTTACCTGTTTGCCACTCACGAAATGGTCATAGTTCTTCCGTAAATCAATGATGATGATCCATCCATCCCAGTGAGTGACTGTGAAGATATTATGGAACTTTGGTCATCATGACTCATCATCATCATGGTGTTGGCAAACTCAATGTTGGTCATGCAGTCACAGTCTGCACACAGTGAGTCCAAGGACATTTACCATATTAAAAAATGCAACATAGTGGCCCCTGCAGTAGAAGTACAAGTTGTATTAAACAAGGTAAACAGAGTAGACTTGAGTTACATTTAGTGTGTAAAAGATTAAAGAATAACAGAACACATAGGATTCATTTCATGCACAACAAACAAACAGCAATTGCTTTCATCAGAGCCAGACAGCCAGTGTTGTCCACTGCATGCCATCTCATCATTCATTACCTGTTCCACTTTTTGTCAACATCTTATTCTTAAGTGAAGGGCCACAGGGTAGCCCCTCGTATCAATTTGAGAAGTAACAGTCAGCATAGTCAGTCATTCCAGTCCCACTTCTTTTGAGGGGACTCGTCTACGAAGCGACAGTTTCTTGATTCTGTGTAATCCGGCCATCTGCCTTGAGGGAAATGGATAGGGGGAATCTAGAGGAGGAGGATAGAGGAGCATGACTGGGTTGTGAACTTGTGAACTTCAGGAATGCAGACAGCGGCACCTTCAATATGGAAATAAGACGGAGACAGTGCTGCTGATGGATTTGTTGTGATTAAAGTTTTGTTGTGCTAAAAGTTGCAAAACAAAGAAAGACACACAGAAATAAAAGTGAATAAGGACGGGAAAAAAAGTAAGTATTTCAAAACTAGGTGTCAGGGAAGTAAAGCTCGTCCTCAAACTCTGTGAATTGAACCGGGAGTAGATAAGCTAACAGAGAAGAACTTCCGTCACCTAAGTCAGTGTCTTCTTCTTCCTGCGTGGATTCACATATTTTGTAATCTGGTGGTATGAAGTGCTGATTCATCTTGATCATTGTTAACCTCTCCACATTTTTGGGCGAGAGGCGGGTCCTTTTTGAAGTTACAATGACACCAGCAGCACTGAAAACATGTTCAGAAGACACACTTGTGAGTGGGCACTTCTACCAGGCCCCAACAACACCCAAAAAATCAAAATACACACAAAAATCACCTCAATCCAATGCCATCCATGCCCTAAGTGATGTTTAAATTCAAGAGACCCCACAGAAAGACTTGGTCCATGCACCACTGACTACCCCTGGGCATAATGGATGAAAGCAAGGCTGACTGGATGCAGGCCTGTGGCACAAAGCACACTGTCTGGCTTCAAAATGGCCCCTAGGCCCCCGCCCACATGGCCAGGCCCTGGACCAGGACTCAAAATGGCCCCCACCCACATGGCCAGGCCCTTGACCAGGACCCAACAACACCCCAAAAATTTAAATACACACAAAAATCACCTCAATCCAATGCCATGCATGCCCTAAATGATGTTTAAATTCAAGAGACCCCACAGACAGACTTGGTCCATGCATCACTGACTACCCCTGGGCATAATGGATGAAAGCAAGGCAGACTGGGTATAGGCCTACGGCACAAAGCACTCTGCCTGGCTTCAAAATGGTCCCTAGACCCCCACCCACATGGCCAGGCCCTGGACCAGGCCTCAAAAGGGCCTGCACCCACATGGCCAGGCCCTGGACCAGGCCCCAACAACACCCAAAAAATTGAAATACACACAAAAATCACCTCAATCCAATTCCATGCATGCCCTAAATGATGTTTAAATTCAAGAGACCCCACAGAAAGACTTGGTCCATGTGCCACTGACTACCCCTGGGCATAATGGGCTAGTACAACTACTTGAAGAAGTAGTTGTACGAGCCCTTCTTTTCCTTGCCCTTCTTTTCCTTCAGACAAAAGGCTGAACAGGGAGAAGCGGCAATCTCCCCCACGGATGGCGCCGAAAATCAACACAGGAGGTAAGCCACCCGCAAAGAGAAAGAATGTGGCCGAGAACACTGGTCTAATTACCGACCCTGCAGACATTGAAAGTTCGATTTTGGACTCTGTAAATACACTAGCAGTGCTGCCTGTAGTCGAGCCCGGGGGTCGGGCAAAGGCACATACACAGGGGCAGGGGCAGGGGCAGGGGACCCCTAAAGAGAGAAGGCTACCATCTGTTAGGACCAGGCAAGCCACCGCTTCAGCCACGGCAATAGCCGCCATAAGCGTTGTTGAAATGATGAACCGCAAGGATAAGAGACCCAAGACCGCTACAGCCCCAACAGCAGCAGCTATTTCCATTTCAATCACAGAAGAGGTTGAGGAGCCAGCTCCGGGGTTACAGCTGGAGCCTGATTTACAACTACCCCCACAGCCTGATTTACAACTACCCCCACAGCCTCAAACAGAGAAAATTGATGAACCTGGAGGGGTGTCTGGAGGGGAGAACCTGGTCATAAACAAAGTACAGGGTGAGACATTGCTTTTAACTGTAGAGATGTCGGCCGCGGAGAGCGAAACCAATAAGGAGGCTCAACCCCTCACGATGGTCAAGGAAAAGGAGACTGCATCCCCGGAAGATGAGGCAGTCGGCCCCTCCAATGTGAATATTGATTCAGAAAGGGGTCAGGTTGACCAAGGAGGGGAGACCGCAGGCAGATGTAAAGAAGGTCCTACTCTCTCGGCCTCAGGCAACCCAAGCGAAGACCCTGTTGTGGCTATTGTGACCCCAGAAGAACGAGGGAGGCCAATAACGAATGCCAATCTGAGGGGCATGATTGAGAAAGAAAAGGAGAAGGAGAAGGAAAAGACCCCTAGTGAAAGCTTCTTCTCCGTAGCAGAGGATGCGGATTGGTCAGAGGATGACGACCAACAAAGCTCAGATATTGATGCCAGCAATCCAGAAACAGAGAGTGACCTAGAATCGGGCCCACCGTCAACGGCTATCAAAACTGCAGCTCAAAAAGATCAAGCAGTATTAACATGGGACCTCTCTCCGACAGCTTCATTACAAGAGGAATCAAACCTGGGGCTGAGAGAGGTACAGAGACAGGAGACCACACAAGTCTCATTGGCACAAATGATGACAATGATGGAATCAATTCATCAAGGGGTCACAGCACACCGGGAAGAGACAAGATCAGACAACCTCAAGGCCCAAGCAGCAATGAGAAAAATGAAAGGGGTGATCAGGAAACTCTCAAAGGCCTGTGGGACTGTAGGAGATAGGGTCTCAAACCTGGAGAAGAGGATAGTGGCCACTGAAGCAGAGGCAGCGGCTGCCACTGTCAGAGTGGAATCCCTCGGAGCACAAGCACAGGATGTCCAGTGGAAGCTGGAAGACCTAGAGAACAGGTCAAGGAGGAATAACCTCAGAGTCCTTGGAATACCGGAAGGGTGCGAAGGGCAGGACGTCAAAGCCTTTATCGAAAAAAAAATTGAGAGAGCCTTTCCAGACATTGCCGGGTGGAACTGGACTACCGAAATCCAGAGGGCTCATCGGACTCCGTTTAAAATAAGACAGAATGCCAGACCTGAAGACAAGCCCAGAGCAATTTTGATTTATATAGGGAACTTTTTGCTGAGACAATCCATCGCAGAGAAAGCAAGACCGGATGCTAAAAGGCCTTTTGAGGGGGGTTCTTTCTTCGTAAGGCCTGATTTCTGCCATACTACCGTTGAAAGGCGTTGGAGATTAAGACAGCTAATCAAGCCCTTTCAAGATAAAAGAATACAGGTGTATCTGATTAATCCGGCGCAGCTAAAGATAGTCCACCTTGGCAAGACAATATATTTTTCCTCTGAAATCAAAGCCCAAGTTTTTCTGGACTCAGTATAGTATAGCATATTATAGAATCAGACTCAGTTTATAAGACACCCATTATTGTCATTCTTTAATTTTAGCCTTTCTATGTTCTGCCCAAAAAGAATGATGAAATGTATGAGAGGTAAAGCATTGGCTTTTAAGGTTCATTAAGGACAATGCAGGAATTCTGTTGCTAGCTTGGTTTTGTTTTTCTTTGGCTTTTTTTTTTTTTTTTTTTTGACTTGCGTGTTTTCTTTCCTGGGGGTGAGATCATGTTGGCACAAGGTTTGTCTAAGAGGTAGGGTTTATCAAATGTATGTAGTGAGTCCACCGCCTGACTGCATCCATCACACGCACAGACCTAGTCTGCGCGCTCCACAAGGGTGGGGTTTTGGGAGGGGTTCAGGGGGGGGTCTTTTGGGGTGGGAGGGGGGGACAGGGGGGGGGAAACTAAAAGAAAAGAAAGTTCATGCAATGAGTATGTACATTAATGCAAGCCAAAAGCTTGAAGGAAATCAGAATATCTATGATATGTTTACGCGTAGGAGGATATCTGACTGGTTAGTATGGTGGCTAAACTTTCCGCAGGGCTATGTCTAAGCTTAGGGTGGTAAGTTTGAATATTGGGGGTTTGAATAATTGGAAAAAGAGAGGTAGATTAGAAGAGTACATTAAAATAATAGTCGCTGACATTGTATGTCTACAGGAAACCCATCTACCCTGGAAAAAGAAGCATTGGCTTAATTTAAGGGGGTTTGAAATTCTGTCCTGCTCCTCACAGACATCAAGGATAAAAGGGGTAGCAATCATTGGCAGAACCGGGTTAGGGGGGGTGAAAGGCAGCAAGGCCGATATATTTGGTAGATGGGCAATATGTGAATTAAATTTAGGAATAACTATCTGTTCGATTTACGGATCTAATCTGGATGACCCGGGGGTGATGGATCATATAGTGAGGGAATTAAATAACTGGCCAGCCCCGATAGTATTATCGGGCGATTTTAATATCTCAGCAAACTTTGCTAGCAATATCCCTTACACAGGTCGTAAACCCCGGGTATTTAGATCAGTGTCTTCCATAATCCAGTCTCATGGGCTGAGGGATGTATGGGGATGTTTAAAAAAAGATGATCCAGGGCATACGTATTTCTCACATCCACATAATAAGCACACAAAGCTGGATTATTTTTTGGTATCGGCCACCTATCTCCCTAATGTAGAGATAGAAATGCTTCCGAGGTTAATATCAGACCACAATCCCCTAGTCTTATCTATAGTCATTAATAAACGAACAAAAAAAGTCAGACCTTGGACGTTTGATAGGAAACTATTAGCCGATAGCAATTACATAGCGCACGTAAAGAATTGGTCTCAGTCTTTTTTTGATGAAAATAGGTATAGTGCCTCCCGTATTGCTGTCTGGGATAGTTTCAAGGCAGGTTTTAGGGGGGAGACAATCAGTTATAATGCCCGTAAGTGGAAAGAATTGAAGGAAGAGAGAAAATGCTTGATGGGGAAACTAGCAGGAGCAGAGGAACAACATAGGAGGGACGTGTGCCAGGGAAATTCGGGTACGCAGAGTCTGGACCGGTTAAATAGCCTAAAGGCCGAAATACAGAGGCAACTGGCCAAGAAAGCTGCTGCAGAATATCAAACTCAAAGAGCAAGGGTGTATGAAACCGGGGAAAAGGCAGGCAGGGAATTGGCTTTACGCATAAGGCAGGCCACATCTAAGAACACTATTACCGAAATTAAAGAGGGTGATAAAATCTATAATACACCAGCCGAAATCCTTGATGTTTTTAGAAGATTTTATCAAGATCTGTATAAGGAAACACTGGATATCGACGGTCCAGGTATAAATTGGCCGGAAAGTGGTGTTAAACTTACATCCATTGAAAGGGAAACCCTAGAACAGGATATTACCATGGACGAAATGTTAGAAGCATTACAAGATCTAGCAGGGGGCAAGGCAGCAGGACCAGATGCTATACCCCTGGAGGTATATAAACATCTAAAAAAAGAAACGTCTCCTCTTCTTCTCAATCTATTTAATGGGGTTATTAATACAGGAGTAATACCGGAGTCGTGGACCAAAACTAATATTGTGGTATTCCACAAGAAAGGTCAACCGGAACAGATCCCAGGCTCCTACAGGCCAATATCGTTAATAAACAGCGATAATAAATTATATGCAAAAATTATGGCTACACGTCTGGGGAGGATTATTGGGACTCTAGTATCTCCCTGGCAGCATGGTTTTGTTCCAGGTAGGGGTACAACTGACCATATAAAAAGAGTTATCACATTATTCGATGATGAGGCATTATCTTATGTCGATGACATCTATCTAACAGATGATGACTTGGATACTCACTTGAAGAAAGTGAACACCATAATACTTGGGTTCGCAGCAGAGGGTTACAAATTCAACTTTAAAAAGTCAAGAATTGCCCATCTAACTGTCCTGTTTTTAGGATATGAACTATCAAGTGAAGGCAAAAGCCTGGCTGACAATTTCCTAGAGAAATGTGCTGTAATCCAAGCACCTAGAACACTAAAAAACTTACAATCAATTCTAGGTTTCCTAAATTTCGGAAGAACTTACATTATAAATTATGCGAGAGAGTTAAACCTCTCTATGATCTTATAAAACCAGATTTTAAAAGAATCAATTGGACTCAAAAACACACAGAAATTTTGAGATCTTTACAAACAGATATGTTAGTTAAAACAAAATTACAAACACGTGATAACACACGCAACCTTGTGATTCGAGTCATCCCAGGAAGATGCGGATTCACGTACCTAACCTCTAATGAGGGAGAGAAGGTACCAATTGCATACAAATCACACTTGTACACAAAAGCTGAAATGAAATTTAGCCCAACGGGAAAAATTCTAACCGCGGTACAGACTGCTGTAGCAAAAGAACGAGCCCTAGCACAAGGTAAACGAATAATCATCGTGCCACCGATACCAGCCCTGGAGGCGGTAACAAAGGCAAGCATTCCGAATGCTAAAGCACTCCATCCGAGATGGATACAATGGGCTAATTCTCTTGCTGCAACAGACGTGGCATACGAATTTGATCCCAACTTAAAAACACAAGAGTTTCTCCAATATGAATTCGAATGTCCTCCGCCGACCGAAATTCTGCCTCTAGAACATTACGGCTGTATAATATATACAGACGGATTAGCACAACCCGCAGTAGGGGGTAAACAAGCTTACAGTGCTGCATGCGCGATTGTTAAGGGTCAATGGCACGAAGGGAAATTTAAACCCGTGGTCACTAAAACGCAATCTCTAGGAGACTGTACAGCTCAAAGAGCAGAACTACTGGCATTCAAGATGGCGCTTGAAAATACCGATCGAGAATTCCCCACACTCATAGTGTGCGATTCATATTACTGCGTCCAATCTTACAATGAATACTTGCAGATCTGGGTTCAGAATGGTTTTAAAGACGCAAAAGGTAACACAATCAAGCATAAAATGCTTTGGGAACAAGTAGTTCTTTTGCAAAAGGAACTACAAAAGACTCACGTGATACATACACTGAGTCATCAACGTGATGGCATTCACGTTGCAGGGAATTCAATGGCTGATGAGGCCGCGAAGGCAGCTGTGCAAACGGCTTCCGTAGCTGCCATCACTCGGTCAAAAACAAAAATAGACAGCGAAATATTACAGGCTGTCAGCGCTACAGTAAAAGATGCGATAGAAACACTCCCGAAAGGCTTTCCAGTAAAGTACTCATACATAACTGATGCAAATAATGTTCCGTTTGCTCGAATCCCTGGAGTGGGGGATAGGGCAATTCCAAACATGGAACATAGGTTAGGACTCATCATAGCGGCACACGAAGGGCTTGCTTCTGTACATGCTGGCGTTTCAGCCACAGTATCATTATTAAAACAGAGATACTGGTGGCCACAAATGAGACGACAGACAAGGAACTATGTTCTAGAATGTGAAATATGTCAGAGAATGAAGGTATCAACAGTGAGGCGACCAGCACAGACGCCCCTTCTAATCTCAGATAAACCATTAGCCTGTGTTTACCTGGATCACTGTGGTCCCTTACAAAGGGATGGTAACTATAAATATATCTTGGTCGCAGTGGATTCATGCACGAGATTCATATGGATGTGGCCCCAGCGATCGGCTGACGCCAGAACTGTTATAAAAGATTTGCGAGTCTTTATCGGCACATACGCAATTGGCATGCTACATTCTGACCAGGGTCCTGCTTTTAGCTCTCGAGCTTATAGGGAGGCCATGACCAGCATGGGCATTGCATTGCGGTACTCTTGTCCATTTCATCCTGAGGGAAACGGAATCGTAGAAAGAAAAAACCGTGACATAAAGCAATCTATAACAGCAAAGGTATTAGGTTCAGGAGCTGGGTGGGTCAAACATTTAATAAGTGTCCAACGTAGTCTAAATAACCTGCCAAGAAATTCTCTGAAAGGACTCAGTCCGTACGAACTATTGTTCGGGACTAGAATGTTGATCCAGGACCTTGATAGTCAGACTTCAGTGGTTAAAGATAAATGCTTTGATATCAAAGATCGTTTGGCTATTTTACAGGACTTAAATGAAACAAGAAAAGACCTGAGCAACATAAAGTTGAAACAGCAGCCAACAACCACTGAAGAAAAACCACCTGTCCCAGCAAGGCCTGTCTGGATTCCAAAAGTCGGGGATCTGATCAGAGAGAAGATCGCGGTAAAGAAGGAATTTGGGCCTTCTTACAGAAAAGCAGTTCCTGTCTTGTCTATCAACGGGACAAGATCAGTAGTACTACCGCCCTTCGCTGGTAAAAAGGAGAACCGAGTCATATCCATCGACCTGGTTAAACCACAATCATGTGGCCGATAACAAATAGTAGGCCAAGTGGACTCCCAAGAAGTAGCAGAACACCAACGTTTGCTACATCCACAGAGGTTCAAACTGAAAGACTGATCACATTTGAAAAATCTACAGTGAAACAACAAGGACTATGCAATAAAGCAATATAACTTAAACCTCTTAAACCCCAAATCATAGCTTTTCATCAAGAAACACCGACCTACGATGATGTAACTACAGACTTTTCTAATGAAACAAAGCAAAATCCAAAAGCAAAAAGTAATCCAGAAGCAATTGGAACAATTGACAGAACGGCATCCGGCTACTTCATCAACTTCGATGATTTTTCTGAAGATCCAAGTGAACCAGAAGTACAGACATCAACAAAAACTTTTAAAGACAAAGCAAAGGAACTTTTTCATCAACTAAAGGGAACCTATCTGATTTCTCCATGGATTGAAATTTGGGTGACATTAGGTGCATTTGTCCTCATACTTTGGCTCATCATGGTACTATGCTTGGGACATTTCATTGAGGGAAAATATGCTAAAATGGACACAGCAAGCCAGAAAATCAACTTGGTCCTTAAACCACACACATCTTCACATGTCGAGAAAAGAGAACTTTCTTCAGTGAACTTCACAGCCAATCCTATACCATGCGGTGTAGCATGGGACAATACTGATTATGAAATCTATGGCCCAGTTGAAATCCTGAAGTATCTACATCAATTTAAGATCTCGTTAACTGACTTTGTAAAACCAAGCACATTTGCTGATGATTGGGACTTTGAAAGTATTAATGATATGATGTCTGACCTAGTAATGTCTGCTAAATTTACAGAACATGATTATTTGCAGGGTTCGTCTAATTATGATCAAATGTTCTGCTACAACCACTATGGTAACCATTATCTCCATAAATCTGCACAGCCTAGAAATGTTTTAAATTATAACCAATGGGAACATTGTGCTACTCCTCCAAAGGGTAGTTCTAAAACATTTTATGATAAATATTCATATTTTTCAGGGTTTAACACAAGTAATGCAGAAACATTTTATTTCAAATTGTCGAATAAGACAGGTATGAAGACCATGCTTACAAACACGAAATTGATATATTCATATTCATTTTTTGAGCAAATGAATACATTTGGTTTTGATTTCTGGAACAATAACATTGAAGCAAAAACTGTTTGGGGTACAAAAGATTGGCAAGTACAAGGTATAGAATCATTGTTAAGAGCCTGCATAATCCCAGAACAAATTATATTTTTGAATGACACTATTCAACAAACTACCTGTCTTGGCTTAGCCAAAATCAAAGACTTAAACAAACCGTCTATTCCAAAGCCAACAACGCACAGTAATAGCTCTATAGATGTTGAGATAGACGTGAACCATATTTTAAACCAAAACAGAACACATCCTGATTGGAAACAATGGTTGATCTGGCCCACAGACACAAATAATCAAGACAGATTCCTGAACAAAATACAGGGGTTCAAATTGACCAGGCCAGACCCTAGATATTCCCAAAGACAACATCCAGGGATAGTAACTACTTACAGTGTGGGCAAGCTCTGCCTTCAATGGCTACAAACATCCACACTGGCAGAAATTAAGCAACACCTAACTTTACTTAAAGAAGGTGCTGACTTGCGTTATTTCATTATGGGACCATGCAAACAGCGTCAAAAACGTTTCATAGCGGCCTCTATATATGCAGCTTACAATGAAGCTTGGAAAGAAACTCAAATTGAGACAGCAGAAAAAACACGGGAAATTGACCGTGTTAATTTGGAAAAATCACTTTCTGTTGTGGACAATGGGTTAATGACTCTGTCCTCCAGAATATATTCACTGGACAGTATTGTGTCTTCAGCAATCGATATAATATCGCAAGACTTACTGATGTTACAACACGGTCAGTCCCAATTGCGTTCTATTGTACAACTTGGCTGGACGTTACAAAATCTGCGTTCAGGCTATGTGCCTTGGCGTTTAATCAACACAACGTCACTGTTTAATATCTTTAACCTTACTGATAAACAAATCAGTTTGGCACAGAAGGGTGCTGACTATACAATTCTGAGCATTGAAAAACTTGAGAGATTACCATTGACAATGTCAGAACGACCTGTCATTGAATGGATAATACATGGGATAATTAATATCCCGATAACAACTTTCCAGTTTCAAAACTGCCAAAAATATATACAGGCAGGCCAGTATGAAAGGTTGGGTAAAGGGTAGATTAAGTCAACATGGAACTTGCCCTATACACACACATGTGTTAGTAATAAAGGCCAGAATGTGTTTCTTAGTGGCAAAAATTGTGCAAGGTCACTAAGCGGTACACTTCTGTGTCAGGGTATTAGTTTGCATGGAGTCTCTGAAGGGACTACAAATAACCTTTCATGTCACCAGCTAGGCACACCTGCAACACAAATAGAACAATTCTTTAGGAGACTCTCGAACGGGAGTTGCATTCTAATTGTAGATCGCAGATGTTGCAGTCTGCTGCCCGGAAAACCTTATCTCATAACCGTGACTACGAAGGTTGTGTGCTGTGAACGAGTATTGTTCCCAAACGATGCTCGAGACAGGGAGGCAAGGCTATGGCCCAGTTTGAAAATTTCTTCTCTTCGAATTGATACTTTAAGCAGAATGAAGACTGTGCTCCTACAGACGCCAACCCGGTTAACGTCATCAAAAGAAAAGTATGATCTCCAAGTTGCAAGGACAACTGCAGAGATTCATTCACTGTTATCAACCAATTCCCCCATACATTTCGCAGAAATACTGAGCGAAATCTTAAATATTTCTGATACAAGCGGAATCTCGAGTGTATTTAAGACAGTGTTTTCGGGAGCTTTAACCCCATTCAAAGCCATCCTGGGTATTTTTCCTGATTTTGTCCATTCCATCTTTGGCGGACTTCCTCTCCTTTTGGGACTAGTGGCAGGCATCCTATTTTTGATCCTGTTACTTCGCTATGGCAAACCACGTCACAGACAAGACACCAGCGACAATGGAAGAAACGATCCTAGCCATACGCTACAGGGACCGCATAACTAAAGTCCTTGGAATAGCCCGGCTTAGAGACCTGAACATGACTTGGTTTCTTTCATTTAGACCGATGTGGCAAAGTTGTGTTATGCCTGTATTAAGGTGCTTGCTATGCGGCGAAGAATGCGTGTTGGACACCTGTCTGACACTACAATCGGATGTGCCAATGGACGCAGAGACTTTGTTGGGTCCGGTAACGGCTCATGCATTGTACTGTCTCCAGCGGCTACCAATCCTGATGACGGCATTCGTGGAGACTTCACCACTACGATTGAAGAGTAGTGAAGTACAAGATGAAAGCAGCATCGATCAGGTACGACCTTCTGTCAGCTATGCTGATCGAAACATCAATGAAGGCAATCATGCTCATGAATGCATGTCAATAAATTTTTCCGAGTTAGTGGAACTTTCGCAGGAAGCAGTTGACAGTTTTTTCGAAAGTCTCAACAATATGATGTTTTCACCAGAGCAGAAAGAATGACTTTGAGCAAACTAGCACACGGCGTTCCCTACACCCTGAATTTGGCCTTCAACTTTGAAAATAAAGCAATAAGAAATTTTCTCACCAGTTTTTACGGAGAGCGGGACATTTTTTTTTCTTTCCATTTCCAAAAATATTTACGATTTTTTGGGACACTTATCTTCTGCTTAAAGTAAAACTATTCTTAGAGAACAACATTTCTATTTTTAGCTACTCTAGAGACATTAGCTACCCTCTAGCATGTTCACAAGTATTTATGATTTTGTGATGAGATGGTCTCAAATTTTTTCTTCTGTATTAAGAGCCATTTCATGTGTAATTTCTGCATTTCGTTCATGCTAATTTCAAAATATGCGTATTAGATTTTGCATTATTATACTGCTTGAAGTGCATATGGTAACTATACTCATCTTTTCGTGTATTTCGCATTTCCAATTTTCAAAATGCATTTGATTGTATTTTGGGGTGGTTCGGTATACACATGCACTACTAGTTTTGTTTACTATGCCTAGATTTGTAAATATGGACATAGATTACGTGGAGTGGGTGTGATGTATTTACTATGGGTACTGTATCAATCCCCCTATTTCTGACCCTTGTCTGGTTAATAATTAACTAGCAGCCATTCAACTGCACAAAAACCCGTTATCTGATTAGCCATACAACGGCACAGAAGCCCGTTATCTGATTAGGTCATAGCGCATGCCATCTCATTAGGCAAGCACTATTTCTCCAGCCCCCTAATAGGCATACGGAGTTCTCAAAACAAATCCAACCTACAGCGACCTGGGAAATCCCCGCAGCCATTGTTTTGATTTAGCCGAGAACTTCAGTAAAGAATGTGCGAACGACCAGTTCTTATGACATCCTTATTGACGTATTTATGTCCATCCTTACGTCAATCTCGGCACCTTTCAGGTATAAATAATACCGACATTGCCTTAAGCAAACACACGAGGTGGTGACAAGATTGGAGCAGCGAGACTTGCCGAGGAGCCCAGCTGACAGCGAAGCCCACAGACGCTGCCCCTCCTTTCTGACGCGCTGAGAAAGAGACGCTGCCTTTTCTCCTGCCGAGAAATCCAGCTCCGGCGCTTCCAGCCGCCCTTGCAGGCAGCTGGGATATCAAGCCCTGAGATAGAGATACCAGCCCTCCAGCCTTCTAAATCCCAGGTACTGAACTGAATAACCCCTTGCAGAGAATTCTTGAAGCAGACCCTTGGCAAAGCAAACTTAACTTAAACTGCTACTTATCTACTCCCGCCCACGTATTAGGCCTAGGTCAGGTACATTGGGGTAGGCGTAGTTAGAAGTAAGCATGGGCGGATCTAGCGGATCTCGCGTACGCGAATTTGCGTATTTACGGATTCGCAATCCGCAAAAATACGCGAACTCTCGCGGATTTGCGGATTTTTACGTTTTTTGTGTTGGCGCGCGTTCGCGAGGATTTGTGGACCATTTCGCAATTGCGAACTTACTTTTCGTCTCGCAACGGCCGCGACTATGTTGTTTCTACGTCTGGTTTATCATCACAGGTTCACAGCACCCTCTGTTTCACCACTGCCACCCTCTGGTACACCCATGCCACCCTCTGGTACATCCTCACTGCCACCCATTAGGTTTGTTTATCACTGTATATTATGGGGGTGAAAAAAAGCAACCACATCTGCCCTGCTTCAACTGCCATGAATTAATTTGGTGTTGATTAATGTGTCAGTAATTTTGAAACTTCCAGTCTGGCTGGCACCTGCTTCCTTCCTTATCTGTAATTTGCTTTCTGTTGCAGTGAAAGCAAGCACACCTGCCCTTCTTCAACTGCCATGAATTAATTTGGGGGTGATTAATGTGTCAGTAATTTTGAAACTTTCAGTCTGGCTGGCACCTGCTTCCTTCCTTATCTGTAATTTGCTTTCTGTTGCAGTGCTATTTTTTTTCACAGGACCTTTATGGTCTACTTGTAGCTATTCTATGAGCCTGCTGTTTGGGTCATAGCAGGGTCATACAATAGTTGCAAATAGGCAACTGAACTCTGGAGGGGCCCCTCAGGAAGCACTAGAGTGAATGGTTACTAATGTTAAGTTTGAACTTTTGCACCTGGTGATTGCTTTCAGTTTAGCAAAAATCGTTTTTCTGCAATTTCGTGCTATTCGCGGGGCGCGAATCCGTGCGAGATCGATTTCGGAAGCAGCGAATGCGTGCGAATACATAAATTTTTTGTTTGCGGCGTGTATGTTCGCGTGATTTTTTGCATGTTCCCAAGGCGCTTGTAGTGATACGTTTGCGAACTTACCCACGCGGTCGTACACGGGCGCGGCCATCTTGTTTGCGTGACGTAATTCCGTTTCCGGCCGCTATGTGTAATCTCGCAAAGTGTGCTGCTCGCTAGTACAATTTCGCACGTGATCGCGAGGAAAATCTCACGCGAACTTACCCACACGGTCGTGAATGGGCGCGGCCATCTTGTTTCTCATTCATTGCTATGGTTCTGGGCATGCTTTCTGTATCCTCTCTGAATCTCTGCCATCCTTTGCTTGTTTGAAGTTTATTTGATCTATTTTACTTATTATCTATCCCTCTATTTTTCTAGCTCTATATTTTTGTGTTTTCTGCTACTTTTAGTTAATTTTAAACTACTTTTTTAAACTCTTTTCTTTTCTTCTTCACTATTCTATTTCTTCTTTATCATTTAACTTTATTTCTGCCCAGACCATGGTAAAGGGAGCCGGGAAGCACCCTGAGAAGGGGAAGGGTCCCGCACCCCGTGCCCGGCTCCCGTGCGGGCGTTTGAGGGGGGAGCAAGTGGTGCCACGGGAGATCTTTAGCGCGGAGGAGGTGGCCGCACTAATCTTCTACGTCCAGCGCCGCCTCCCCAAGACCATCCTGGGAGGCGGCAAGATCGCAACCGGCTATGGCATCCGGGAGCGCCGGAAGCGGTGGGAGAAGGTGTGCCGGGCCATGTTTAAGCTCTCTGGGGTCCGGCGCACCTATAACCAGGCCACCCACCGCTGGACGGATGTCATGGACCGGGAACGGGACTTGCTGGACGCGCTCGGTGTAGAGGTCCCCGGGCTTGGTGAGTAGTAGTAGCTATTCATCACTACTCTGTTTTATCCGGCTCTGTTATTTGCAAATCTTTGTTCTTTACCAAGAGAAATAATGCTGCCGATTACATTGTAGGTAAATTATATTTCAAAATCTTCTATGCATTTCAGGTGCACTGCTCTCCTTCTCAGTAGCCTTGCTTGCTACTATGCTTATTTGTTTTGTATTTTGTGTTCATTTCATTGGCCTGAGAAATTATGTATGAGTGTAGTGTAAAGATAAGAACTGCGTAATGCTAGACACTAAGGGTCATATTTTCAATTACCGGCGCATCCCTGCAAAGTAGCAGGGATGCAGCAGTAATTGTGCGCCATGCCACCACCACCCATTGGCCCAAAACGTCACAGAAGCCTTACGCATCTGTGCCGTAAAGGCGGCGCATTGCTGGAGTTGCGTGCCAACGATGGCGCAGCTCCAGCAATGCTCTGGGGTGCCCTATCTCCCCAATGCTGCATCAAGCCGTACGTCGGCTTCAAGCAGGCGCAGGGTTTGAGTCACGCATCATTGTCCTAAAAGTGACTGATTGACATCTTGTAGATTTCCCTCACCCACTTTTAGGATTCGTTCCTGCGCAGGAACGCCCTCCCTTGCGCCGGAACGCCCCCTGATGGCGCAGGGCTTTACAACGTGATGCATCTCCCATATGCGTTTTTTTTAATATATATACGTTGCACCATGGCGACTCTTTTGTTCTGCCGCTGCGTCACAAAAGTCACGCAACAATGGAGGAAAATGAGCCGCAAGGGACTTCTAAATCAGCCCCAACAGACTGAAGTCCAGTCCTTCCTTTAGACACATGGCTATAAGAAGAAATAGTGGTGGTGGTCGGTGGATTGATAGTTTGAGTATTCACTGATCTGCAAGCAGGATGGACTTTGTCTGTAACTTTGCGTGCTGCGGACTGCTGCCTGCCAGGCCTAGGCAAACCTTTTTAGTAGTCTGTTTATTGAGTTACATAGGAACTTTGAAAGTCAACGGTCCGCAAATCAGGCAATACGAATAACGTAGTATACCACATGAGATAGGTCAATATATCCCGTGGAATAGTTGTCTATCTATTTGCTATTTCTCAAAAATATTTTGTTATAGTTCTTTTGAAATGTTTGATTTGGTTGACAAATCTCATCCATGTTTTCTGGTCTTTCTTTCTTTCATGTTGTACATCAGCTCCCCCAAGGGCAAGAGGACACAGGAGGAGGGTGCTGTTCAGGAGGATGCAGGCCAGGATCGGGCAGGCGAGGGCTCCTTTGCTGGCCCCAGTAAGTTTTAATTTTAATAAAGAGTACCTATTTTTTCCTAGCGTTCCTCATTCGATTTTTTCTAAATCGTCTTTGATCTTCTTGTAGACTGGATCTAAATTCTTATCCTGCCTCGACTATGACTCCCTGTGGTATTACTAGATTATTCTTATTAGTCTGTCTGTGTAGCTAACTAAGATTGCACATTTGGCAATTCCATTGGACTCCCATTCTAGTCAGCAATAGCTCTATGCACTGAGTGCAGTCCTCTGGGATTGTCCATAATGTCTTTTCAAGTCTTCTAAATGTTTATGCTTTGACAATTGCCAACAATAAAAAGGTGAATGACCACCAAGAAAGAATAAGATACTACTTTGCTTTTGTTTTGGATAGAAGGACAATCCATTCTACCACTGTTGCAGGGACAAATCTGCACAAACCGAACTATGAACACTAAATAGTGCATTGTTTATCAATTATAATAGACGCAGGTAGACTTTCTTTCCACATACCTCAGTGATATCAGACTTTGAAGAACCCCCAATCTCCTTACTGACTAGATAGTGTGGCAGAGTCATTTAGCTCCCTAAGTCACCGATAATTGATCCCCAATGATCATTAGATTATCCTACGCAGGGCAAGAGTACGGAGTCACAGTCAAGAAGTGTCAGAGGCACTCATGCTTGCAAAAATTCCAAAACCTTTAGCTCATCCACTCTAGTCTGGAGGACCAAAAACCACAGAGTCTATTTAAGTTTAAAAGCTTTATTAAAACTAAACACATTTATTAAAATCAACTTTGTCATAATGTGGAAAAGTAAATTTTGTCATGTTCTGTGTCCCTACGTGTCATCCATCATATGTTATGTGTGCATTACCAATATGCATATGTTATTCCCCATGTCCGATTAATGACGCAATTATAGTTGTGTCCACCTCTAGTATGCCAGTTTCCAGTCCTCGTGAATACTACGAATACCAGGCCTATGTAAAGCTACGTTGCCACGTTTCTCAGTGTGCACGTTATTCCATTATAAAGTCCCCGTTTCCAGGCCTCAAAAGGGCCCGGACATCAGATTCAGCTCCTGTCTCCTGAAGCCTCGCTAAGGAGCGATACAGCCCCCACCTGTATCCTCGACCTTTCACTTACTTCCTGCCTCGCAGTGCCCGGTGCAGCTTGGCTCTGCCTCTGAGTCTGCCAAAAGTATGTTATAGTTCCAGTTATCAGTTCAGTCCTCCTTCTCTGCATTCCTAAGCTACTGAACTGCATCAATAGTTTCCGTCATTGTCTAGCCTTCTCGTCTCCACGTTAGAGAAATACTGCATTTAATGGTCATTTAATACTCTTCATCACGCACTACATGTAGAATAATGCATGGTCCAGTCTTAGAATCAAGTTAGCCTTTCCCCTCTTGACTTCTAGTTTATATCAACATGTTCTCTAAACATCAGATACTAGATAGAGTTTAGGTACATGTCGCTCCGACCCTCCAGACTTTAGTCTCTGCTCCTAGCACAGAGTTCATAGCCCCCAGCTTCTCCTAGTAACACGTCATTGCCAGTTTGCGCGCACCATCAGGTTAGAGGTCCCGGCTCCTTAGGTAGCCCCCTCCTATGTTTCCGCCCAATTCATGACATATTCTGTTACGTCTGCACCACATGTCTATGTATACGCCCAGTTACACCTACTTTTACTGTTATCTTTCGCGACTGCTACGCGTCACGCCTTTTGTTCCTCCCACCGCTACGCCTACTGCAATGTAATGCTATGTGTTTGCGCTATGTATATATGCTCGTGTATTGTTATCAAAAGTTAGCGCGCTCATCCCAGACCCAGCCCCAGCAGCTGCTGGGCCCTGTCACCCTGTTCCCGTGCAGGTTGTCCTGTTCCTGTCCTTATGCTGTATTAAACCTGCAAAACTCCTACTACCTCGAATCTTGACTCTTATTTATTGAGCTATCTGTAATGATATATGTCTAGTCAAAAATAGGGTATTATTTATTTATTTACCACATAATGGCGCCCGAATAGGGACTTGCCCTTTCCCCACGCGTCGGTGAAGCCACGCCGACCCCCTGACCCTCTGCAGCCGTGACGGAACCATACCGGCCACGTGCAGATATTTCTGCTTCAAGTATCCCTCAGGCCCACGGAGGAGACGGAGGAGGCGGTCCAGCATCCAAACGAGACGGTGGAGGAACGCGGCGAGTCCCGACCAGAGCCCAAGCCAAGAGTCCAAGGTCCGAGGTATCCGGAGGCCCACCCGTAACTGAAGTCCGAAGTTCGTCGTCCGTCGTCGTAGCAGTCCAGTCCAGTCCGAAGCTTCCGTTCTTGCTGCCCGGTGAGTACCATTACTGGGGTAGTATCTAGACAGGGTCAATCTAAATTGACTCTGGTCCGTGGGTAGGTGGTACCCAGGCCCACAAACGAAGTGTTCACCTAGGTGGATACGGGTCTTGATGCGTCCCTTTATGGGACCGGTATGTTCCGTACTGTTTCAGCAGTGCATCCAGTAACTCTAGTCTGTTCCGTTCTCGAGAAATTCTTGTGTTTCTGTTCTCAGTATTCCAGGTAATATTCTGTCCGAACTGTAATGTTATGATGTTGTTCAATGTATTTCCAATGTCGTGGTATGCCTGAATTGTTCTCCCAATTGTTATTGTTCCTCGTCTATTGTATTGTGTTCCGATTCAAGTTTACAATGTCTCTCTTTTCGAGATTACGTCAGTTAAAAACTAGAAAGGGTTTGTTAGAAGAAGCAGTTCCTGTCCCGCCTAGGGACAGTCCAGGTCACTTTATGTATCAGAAACATGGCATAAGCGCCATATTATATCTAGATTTATGGGTAGATTATACCAAACAGTTAGAAGAAAAGTATAGATGGCCCGTATCGGGTACATGGGATGCCGAGTGCATCATGCGAGTAGAAGAAGCATTATGGAAAAAGAAAGCCAGACAGTCACAGAAAGATGCCATCGAGTTATGGCGCAAAGAAGCTCATAAAAGAACCGAAAAAGAAATCAGAAAGTCAGAACTAAGTAGAGAATCCCAAGAACGAATCCAAGAAAGAGAATTAATCGAGATAGGTGAACGAGTTAGAACTGAACAGTCAGACAGACAGAGGCATGCCCTTATTAAGGGTATGTATCCTCTTCTTGCTGAGGGCTTGCCAAAAGCGACCCCAGAGGCATCCAGTAATTTCCCGCCACCATTAGTTCCGACCAAGCTACGTCACAAACAGACCGCAGCTGATATTTTTATTTCGTCCTATTTGGACGACACAGTCCCCGAATATGCAAATCCTGTTCGCGCTCCGCCAGTCCCTGTAAATCAGGTAATTCCTGCTCCTCCAGACACCGGGGTGCCCTTAACAGCCCCCCCGGGTCAGCCCGCCATACAAGTCCAGCCCACGTTACAATTACCGACCCTGCCAGGACGAAAAGCATCAGTTGATGATTCTAGTTTAGGGGCCGCAGGGGGAGGTCTTCCTCAAACCCCGCCGCCATACAAGCGTTTATCAGCACTCGAATTACATGCTCAAGCATCACAGCGTACTCCTAAGAGTAATAAGTCTGTTGCAGAAATCAGGCAAACCCTTGGCGAATGTGTCTATGACCCAGTTCCAGGCGAGTTTAATATGGTTTTATATTCAGTACGCGTAAGGAGAGTGACCGAGTATCTAGTCACCTTGCCGAATATGAAAGAAGATCTAGACAGAATATATCGTTTCATCCGTACAGGGGATGATCCAGAAAGTATTAGTGATGCCATGTCTCAAAGGAAAGCCGAGATTCAGCGTATGATATTAAAGTTCTTAATTAACTGTCTAATAAGAGAACAAGATTACCCGTCTAAAGACCCGGAAGAAATGAAAATCCTGACAAAGTGGAGTGATAATATAGCCGAAGGAAAGCACAATACCATTGGTGCCATGGAAAGTATGTACAAGAAAATCCGTAGAGAGATAATAAAGATACACGAACAGCGTAAAGCAGCACAAGTAAGCGAGAAAGAAAGTACCTCTGATCCTGAAGAGGAAGACGACGAGAATACCGCCAGAATAGCGTACGTAGGAAAACCCAGATTTCCAGATCGCCATTTACGTCTAGAACACAAGTCTATTTTCCATCATTCAGCACCAGAACAAGGTTCCCTAGAACAAGTATTTCAAGCTACCGATCACATTCTGAAATCACGAATCGGTTACAGTGAATTAAGTACTATGCATGAACAGGAACTAGCCCGATCAGCAGTCCGATGGATTACTGATTCTACCACTTTTCCAGACGAAATAGTGGCACAAATGTTTCTGAAAATGCCCCCAGCCGAGCAGCGACTGGTGGGTATGTATATGATTCAGTACCTCATTACTCTGTATGAGGGTCAACACTCTGATCCAGGTCCGTTACATGATATCCTGAACGAGTTACTCCAGTACAGATGGAGAGGTCTAGGTACCGATTTAATTAGTGTCATTCTAGAACAACGTCACAAATATAGAACGTTCTTGAACCCGCATTTTGTTCATGTCTCACCCCCAGAAAGTAAATCATTCTACATAGACAGACAGAATCCGTTACGAGAAGTACACCCAGTTAAAGGAACGGGTGGCGAAATGCAACGAGTGTTTGTATACACTCCAATCACAAAGATGGAACTCCTCGAGATGAAGAAATTAATTCCCTGTCATGACAAAGATCCAGCAGGGTTCCATAGAGAATTAAAAGACATGCTCCGTATGGGAGAATACACTTACCCAGATATCATTAAAATGTTAAAGGTCCTGTTGCCCGCAGGGGTGTATGAAAAGCTAAAGGAAAAAGAATGGGAGGTGGGAGAGAAAAAGATCGATTGGACAGCTCTAGAAGCTGAAGACAAGGCACGAGTACCAGGTACCGGTCTTGGAGATAAATGTAAAGAATTACCAGAATTATTGATTCAAGTTTTACCTAGATTATTGACAACTAGAAAAGAAGACTGGGATGCAATCTCAGCCTGTAAACAGAAGCAAGATGAAGATATTAGTGATTTTTATTCTAGATTTGAAAAATGTTTCAGTATCAACAGTGGCCTCAAGACAAGTAGTGAGTCATACCCTCACCTTTTTGTTACTAAATTAGTCGAGAATTCAAGTCCATCAATTAAAAATCGAGTTTTGAAAGTCGAAAGCACCTGGTAAGCTAATACTCCGTCCCAGATGCTCCAGATGCTCCAGTATCACCAGAATAGAATCAGGGAAGAGCAAGAACACGAAAGAAAACGTATGAAAGACACGAAAATGAAAGTGCTAGTTGCACAATCTGTTCCTCAAGACAGTCAGAAGAGGGGTCCGAATCAAGCCAGTCATCCTGCAGCTCCCGTTAAAGGGAACTGCAATTATTGTAAACAGCCAGGTCATTTTATAAATGAGTGTGCAGTTCTGAAACACAACATAGCTACTGGTAAGACTAAAGAAAGACCACGTCCGCCTAGACAAGAACAAGTTTCACAGATTCCTCAGCCACAGAATGCACAACAGACAGTTACCGCACCGCAGCCTATTGCTGCAACACAGCATGTTACATCGCAGATGTACCAGTATGCACAGTCTGAGTATCCAGAGTACCAGCCATATTCATGAAACAGCCTAGAGAGGGAGGTAGGCTTGCCTCTCATCGAGATACCTGTAGATCAAGAAGGTCCCTATGTTCACAGTCAAGTATTAGGGAAAGACAGAAAGTTTTTGATTGATACAGGGGCAAGTAGGACCACAATTAGTCATGCCGAAGTTCCAGGGGCTCCGCTCTCAGGCTCAAGAAATGTTTCCCTTGGATTTTCAGGAAAGCCTATCGTTAATGAGATATCTAAGCCAGTTACTCTAGAAGTAGGTCCATTGTCCCGCACTACTGATCTGTTACTTACTAAGTCATGTCCAGAAAATCTATTAGGCATTAAGACACTGAAAGAATTAGGTGCCGTTATATGTTGTTCCCCAGAGGGAATACGTCTGTTCCTACGTGACTTTAAGGGTCACTATGTATTACGAGATTTTGATTCCAGACTGTCTAAAGTTCCGCAGCATTTATGGGCGCAAGGTCCAACTGATGTAGGTTACATGCAAATCACACCCCATCGTGTGACTCTCAAACCAGGTGTAGTGTTACCACGAATCAGACAGTACAGATTGCCACCCGAGGCTGTAGCAGCCTTATCCAAAATTATAGACGAGCTCATGGCTCAAGGAGTAGTTGTAGAAACTGACTCCAACGTATGTAATTCTCCGATCATTCCAGTCATGAAACGTACTGATCCAAATGCACCCCCAGTATATCGATTAGTGATTGACTTACGAGAGCTTAATAAATGTATTATTCCGCAGTACCCAGTTGTCCCAGACATCTCTTCCCTATTGACAGCCATTGATTCCGAAGCCACGTTCTTCACAGTAATAGACCTCAAGAACGCATTTTTTAGTGTTCCTATTCATCCAGACAGCCAGTTTCTTTTCGGATTCTGTTTAAATGGAAGGAGCTATATGTTCACACGCGCTCCTCAAGGTTTCACAGAAAGCCCTAGTATTTACAGTCAAGCACTCAAGAGACAACTAGACAATATTCACATGCCAACTGACACTGCCCTGCTCCAGTATGTCGATGATCTATTGATCACAGCCCGTTCTGAACGTGACTGCGAGCGAGCGTCACTCACGGTTCTGTATTTCCTAGCCGAGATGGGGCACAAGGTGTCACCTTCGAAGCTTCAATTCTGTGTCCAGCAAGTGGTATACTTAGGACACTTACTGTCCAAGAGGGGTAGGCAGTTGACACCAGACCGTATCCAGTTAATAGCGAGTCTTCCCCAGCCCAGAACCCAGAAGGAGGTACGTGCCTTTATTGGCCTCACTTCTTACTGCAGACAATGGATTCCTCAGTATGCATTTCTAGCCAAGCCACTGATACAGTTAACGACACAGGAGGCAGCCGTATCGACTGTCCTCCCTTGGACATCTGAACATACACTAAGTTTCAACGAGTTAAAGAAAGCCCTATGCCAAGCTCCAGTTCTAGCTACACCGAACTACAGTAAGCCTTTTACACTTTTTGTCACTGAACGCGAAGGTACAGCATTATCTGTTCTCACACAAGATCAAGCAGGACAATACAAGCCCTGTGCTTATTTTTCGAGCACATTAGATCCAGTCGCCCAGGCTTTGCCTGCGTGCCTCAAGTCAGTTGCAGCCACAGCACTAGCTATCAGACAAAGTGATTCCATAGTTTTAGGACACTCCTTGACAGTACAAGTCCCACACTCCGTGGAAGTTCTTTTAAACCGAACACAAACTCAGCATTTGACAATTGCACGTTTAACAGGTTATGAATTGACACTGTTTCAGCCACACATAGTAATTAGACGCTGCAACGTCCTGAATCCTGCTACACTGTTACCATCAGTTAATTCAAATCCTGCCACACACGACTGTGTGGAAGTAGTTAACATTACGACAAAGCCAAGACAAGACCTGACAGACATTCCGTTACCAGATCCTGACCTGACACTTTATGTGGATGGTTCATGTATGAGAACTAGTACAGGAGAACTAGTCGCCGCGTATGCAGTGACTACTGACACCGAAGTTATTGAAACACACCGTATTGATACTCTGTCCGCTCAAGCAGCAGAGCTAGTTGCTCTGACACAAGCCTGTATACATGCCAAGAACCTGAAAGTCAATGTTTACACAGATTCACGTTACGCATTTGGAGTTGTACACGACTTCGGAGTGCTCTGGCAGGAGAGAGGTTTCATGACTTCTCATGGAACCAAGATTCAGCATGGTCTCCTTATTCAAGCTCTGTTAGATGCCATACATTTACCGACATCCATTGCTATCATGAAGTGCAAAACACATACGAAAGTTACAGACATTATTTCCCAGGGTAATGATCTAGCAGACCGCACAGCCAAGCTTACAGCACAGACTACAGACATTCAAGTTAATCCGACACAGACACATACTCCAGATCCGATTACATGTATGACAGTTAAGGACCCTACTGAAGATGTCATAGATATCCAGTTACATGCTACTCCCGATGAAATCAAGAAATGGTCTGAACAAGGAGGGGTCCAGACAGATCAAGGATGGTTAACGAAGGGTAGAGCCACATGGTTTCTCCCCGACTCTATGGTTCAAGTCATCATTAATACCGCACATAGTCCCGCACATTTAGGAGAAAAAGCTATGTTAGACAGTATCCAGAACATTTGGTTCAACAAGCATTTACGAGCTGCAGCCAAGCAGAAAGTCCGTACCTGTATGATATGTTGTCAGTTTAATCCAGGTAAAAGTGTCCCGGTGGAACAAGGTGGTTTCCAGCCCCCTGACCACCCTTTTGAAGTCCTCCAGATGGATTATATTCAGATGGAGCGATGTCGAGGTTTCAAGTATGTCCTTGTAGTTGTATGCGCTTTGTCCAGATGGACAGAAGCATATCCAGTCCCAGATTACACAGCCGCGACCACTGCCAAGCAGTTGGTTCGTGAATTCTTCCCTCGATATGGACTCCCTAGAGTCGTATATTCTGATAACGGTCAGCCATTCTCATCTGAACTCATGAAGCACGTTTCCCTGTTGTTAGGGTACCAGTGGAAGTTTCATTGTGTACGCCATCCTGAAGCAGCTGGTCTAGTCGAGAGACATAATCAGACTCTGAAAATTCGAATTGCAAAAATATGTAAAGATAAGGGTGTGGACTGGCTAGTAGCTCTGCCAGTCGCTTTGTTTTATATGCGCATGGTCGCACATTCCAGATCAGGTCTGTCCCCGTATGAGGTCGTATTCGGCCGCCCCCGTAACATGTGGGGTACTCCTAGACCCCGAAGTATTACTGATGTTTCATGTAATATGCTGACAGATTACCTAGCTTCCTTGATGTCTGCCCTCAACTCATGTCGTTCACAGGTTGCTGCCGCATTTCCAGACAATACCGAGGTGGCACCGCATGAAATCGTTCCAGGTTCCATGGTGATGGTCCGTAACTTTGACAGATCAAGTCCGCTGGAGCCTCGATGGAAAGAGCCCCGTCAGGTCCTCCTCACCACCCGTACAGCCGTGAAGTTGGAAGGCCGAAAAGGATGGATACACCTTTCTCACGTTAAACTTTTTAAAGGACTGAAACCGGTCTCTAAAAACATTTTCCAGGATATCAAGACTTGCCAGAACATTGTTCCTAAGGACTGTCCCGCAAAAGACATTGCTACAACCCCTCCCCTGTTAGAGAAAACTCCGCAGCAGGAGTATAAGCAAAAGTTAAGGTCTAGTAAATTAAGTCAGTCAGTTTGATTGTATAAGTCCTCCCCTAGGTGAAACGGTTAGACTGTTTCTGACATGTATAAGATAGACCCCCATAGTGAGAGAGTTAGTAAAAACTCAATTCAATGTATCGTTTTTCTAAGTTTCATATTATTCATCAGCATTATGATTTCCTGCACCAGTTATGCCTTTTTCCTATATTTCCCAGTTCTTCATGTAAATAAGTCTGCTAATGCTACAGCAGAGCACACGTTTAGTGATCTGCCTCCTCACGAATATTCATACCGCCTCGCTATGCGTAATAACTCATTTATCCGCATGTTACATTACTCACACCAGACCAGCAATGCCACTAATTGTTGGGTGTGTGGTCGACTCCCCCCTTTCCAGACACCGAAGGGAGTCCTGCCACTTTTTCCTTATCCGTTCTCACATAATGGTTCGTGTGGAGCATGGTCCACGTTAACGTCATCCTTAACAGATATGTCTTTTCTTAACAGTACATGTTTCCCAGACAAGCAAGGTTTCCCCCACCGAACAGGTTTAGATCTAGAAAATGAAGTGTATAATTTAGGTAACTATTCGTCGAATTTTATGGTCCTGAATGTTCAGTCTGATACTACTCCAGACTCACCTGCTATTTCAGTACTACCAGTCAAAGGCGAATTATGTGTCCGAAATAAGGGTTCCGTACACGTAGGACATAGTGATTGTACTACTATTGTCAAGTATAGTGACAGTGGGAAATCTATTTTTAAAGCTTCACGTCATTCTTATTTTGTTTGTGGTCAAACTGCATATGTTCGTCTGCCCCTCGATTGGGAGGGAACCTGTTACATTGCCTTCCTACTGCCACCTGTTTTTCTAGCCCCACCTGACTACCATAGGAATTCCTTCCTAGTACATACTAGACACAAGAGAAACCTCCCGATTGTCGATTATACTGAAACTGCTGCAGAGCAGTTCATTGATATTGACAAAGGTGTGTTCCCTTATTTAGGTACAGTTGTAAATAGTAAGCTAATCCGTAGGTTAACAAGAACCCTTGAAGCAGTAGTAGATGAGACTGCCTCCGCTCTAGGTAACTTAACCGAAGAGCAATCCTTTATGAGAATTGTCGTTTTACAGAATCGTCTCGTCCTTGACGTCATACTGGCCGATAGGGGCGGGGCCTGTAGAGTCCTCGGATCCAGTTGTTGCATTTTCATTCCAAATAACGCGCCGTCTGTTTATTCAGCTATAACCAGACTCCATAAAATTGCCCATCTGTTACACCAAGATCCAGGCACCTGGACATGGTCCGGTTGGTTCTGGAATATAATTTCCGCTTGGGGATGGAAAGTCCTGTCCTTTCTAGGTATTGCAGTAGCGATCATATTTAGCTGCTGCCTCTGTATACAATGTGGCCCTGCGATTTGCGGCATTTGTGCTACCTCTTGTATTCCTAGTCCCAAGCCCCGTTCTAAAACCCGTTCCGGGATAATTCGAGACGAGCAAATGATACTATATGAAATGATAGATGGTATCATGAATATTGATGTTTCCTGATGGAAACGTAGTGACAAGGAGGGAATGTGGAAAAGTAAATTTTGTCATGTTCTGTGTCCCTACGTGTCATCCATCATATGTTATGTGTGCATGACCAATATGCATATGTTATTCCCCATGTCCGATTAATGACGCAATTATAGTTGTGTCCACCTCTAGTATGCCAGTTTCCAGTCCTCGTGAATACTACGAATACCAGGCCTATGTAAAGCTACGTTGCCACGTTTCTCAGTGTGCACGTTATTCCATTATAAAGTCCCCGTTTCCAGGCCTCAAAAGGGCCCGGACATCAGATTCAGCTCCTGTCTCCTGAAGCCTCGCTAAGGAGCGATACAGCCCCCACCTGTATCCTCGACCTTTCACTTACTTCCTGCCTCGCAGTGCCCGGTGCAGCTTGGCTCTGCCTCTGAGTCTGCCAAAAGTATGTTATAGTTCCAGTTATCAGTTCAGTCCTCCTTCTCTGCATTCCTAAGCTACTGAACTGCATCAATAGTTTCCGTCATTGTCTAGCCTTCTCGTCTCCACGTTAGAGAAATACTGCATTTAATGGTCATTTAATACTCTTCATCACGCACTACATGTAGAATAATGCATGGTCCAGTCTTAGAATCAAGTTAGCCTTTCCCCTCTTGACTTCTAGTTTATATCAACATGTTCTCTAAACATCAGATACTAGATAGAGTTTAGGTACATGTCGCTCCGACCCTCCAGACTTTAGTCTCTGCTCCTAGCACAGAGTTCATAGCCCCCAGCTTCTCCTAGTAACACGTCATTGCCAGTTTGCGCGCACCATCAGGTTAGAGGTCCCGGCTCCTTAGGTAGCCCCCTCCTATGTTTCCGCCCAATTCATGACATATTCTGTTACGTCTGCACCACATGTCTATGTATACGCCCAGTTACACCTACTTTTACTGTTATCTTTCGCGACTGCTACGCGTCACGCCTTTTGTTCCGCCCACTGCTACGCCTACTGCAATGTAATGCTATGTGTTTGCGCTATGTATATATGCTCGTGTATTGTTATCAAAAGTTAGCGCGCTCATCCCAGACCCAGCCCCAGCAGCTGCTGGGCCCTGTCACCCTGTTCCCGTGCAGGTTGTCCTGTTCCTGTCCTTATGCTGTATTAAACCTGCAAAACTCCTACTACCTCGAATCTTGACTCTTATTTATTGAGCTATCTGTAATGATATATGTCTAGTCAAAAATAGGGTATTATTTATTTATTTACCACAATAAAAGTAAACGTTTAACTGAAAATGGAAAAGTGCTTAGTGCTAACGATTAATTGGACACATTTCTTGTGGCCGAGCTGAGCTCTCACCTGGTTTGAACTTGAGCTTGACCCTGATCGTGTTCTTAGAAGTCAAGCTTCTGTTAGGAGAAAAAGTGTTGTGTGTTAAAAATAAAAAGCAAGCATTCATCAGTTGTGACAAAAAGTGCAGCAAGACAACAGCCTTCCCTGAAAAAAGGGACATTTTTACTGTAGAGTATACAGTTACAAATTATTACATTGTATTTCGTTTTTTTTAACTTTCTTTATTCCTCCTCGACCAAATATTATACAGTAGTGAGTGGTGTATTCTAACATTCTAAAAATTTACTTTGTAGGTGGAACATCTGGTGGCGGGGCCAGCGCGGAGGTGGTGGATGAGGAGGACAACTCTTCTGGGGAGGAGGCGGTGCGAGTGCTGGACAACAACAATGTGCCTGTGAGGGTTGACACAGTGGTGGCGGGCACAGGTAAGCTATATATTCGAAAAGCGAAAGAAGGGTGTAAGTAAGTGTGGAAGGACGAGAAATTTTATGATGGCTGGCAAAGAAGAATGATATGTGTTTGCTTGGCCCCCGAGGTGGCTGGGAAGGAAAGAATATGGTATGGTGCATGGCTGGGTCAATGATGAAGCAAGGATGGGTGGAAGGACAACAGCCTGGGTGGGTGAAACATAAACTGTATGTGTGCATATACTTTGAATGGATGGATGCCTGGAGCATGGTATTATCTGACTCTTAGATAGCACATGTGGATCTAGAGAGAGTAGATGGTCACTGGATGAACTAAGTGTTACCTTGAAGAGCATGTAACACCGCACCCGCACGTCCGTTCCAGTGTAGGGAAGGCAAGGAAAAGAAATTGTAAATTTGTCCAATACTACCATGAATAGTAGCAATAGTTTGTATTGCAACTGCAAGCACAGCATATATCCGGTTATTACGGTGGACACTCCGTACCTCTCTTAATAACTTTAGTTTAGTAGTAGTACGTCATTCATGTGTGGGTGTATCACTGTTCACTCAATAATAAGCAAAGCACCTAAAGTCATCCCATATGTCATCAAATACATCCCATGTGAAGTGATAGATAATCTAATTATTTAGCTTCTTCATTTTCCTTTTCTAGTACTTATTTGCACTGTAGGGTGAAAGGTAAATTAATTAAGCAGTAGCCCTTGTAACAGAGTATTCTCAGTGCCACCCGTAATAGAAAAGTAATAGCTTCACCACCTGCATGTACTGGACCGGTACAGTAACGCAAGTCTGTCTCACTCATCATGGTGTGCGTCTGTTTTTCTCGGGTGCAAGTTCACTGCGCTGGCATTCTGCCGGCTTGCATAAGATAACGTACCAATTTTCCGAAACAAGAGAGAAGAAGAAGGATAAAACTGGTGTACTGTCATAGTCGACTGTAATGGAAGTCCATAGTGGTCGTAGAATTTGTTCATTAAACTACCACTAATGTTAGAACAAGGATACAGAAGTGGGAGGTTAGATAGATACTGTCCTCAATAGTTATGTACTGTGCTTTCAATTTGCTACTTGTACTGTGACACAACTTTCGGCTCAATCACTTTGTGTTATTAATGTTAAGGAGCAATGGTTACAGACTATGTCTTTCTTTCTTCATATAGTTGCTCCTTCCAAATCGACATCACGGAGGGAGCAGGCTCGAATGGCCCGGCAACGGAGGCTGGATGCCACTGTCTCGGAATATCGGCGGCTGGTGGCCCTGGAGGAGTCGGAGGACACGCAGTCGACCGGTGCAACCACAACATCCTCGACTGGGACAGCTGCATCCTCCTCCGTGAACCCACGGGCTGCCAGCCAGCGCAGTGCTCCAGCGGTACGGAGCCGGGCTAACAAAGCCAACCGCCACCGCCAAGCAGCAAAAAGACCAGCTGCCCCCCACAGGAGCTGCAAGGCACGCCAGCGCCGCCTAGGAGTGAGAATGTCCTACCTGGAGCAGGAGGTCCATAGGTACAAGAACTTGGTGGAGGGCCTCCGCTTCGAGCATGCCACCCTCCGCAAGGAGTATGATGCCCTGGCCGCAAAATTCACCAGCACCCTCCAGTAGTGGAGTGTCCCTTGCCCTTTTTTTAGAGACTTTTGGGGGGTGGGATTTGGGAGTTGGGTGCTTTTTGGGACTTTTCAAAGACAATCGTTGGGGTTAGGGAGGGTCTTGAGGGAGATTATTTTGTTAGGGCTACATAAATATACTTTTTTAAACTTTATCTGACCATACCTGTTTTTTACTGCTTTTCAGTCTGGTGGGTGGGGGTGTAACAGTAAGTTTGTTTTCGTGAAGAGTCCTAGGACTTTAGTAGTACTACCGTCAATCTCTCGTCTAGTCCTAATACTCCATTATACTACCTCCCACCAAACGCTTATCTTACCTGTAATTTGTGTTAGAAATTAGGGCTAGGCCCAGGGCTGGCTCCACGTGAAATGGGGATTAAGGTTGGCAATCCTGGGCGGATGAAATTTGCTCATTGCGGTGGTACTAGTGGTGTGACACAGTGGCAGTTGCATGCCTATGGAAAAAAATAAAACGAAACCTGGTTTGTCCTTACTGTAGCATTACAACGGTTACGGCACGATCGAGAATATAGCAGGTGACAGTACACTAGAACAGTGCCACAATGTAGCCTAACAAATGGTAAAGTATTGCAAGTATAACTAGTACTTGCGTTGAATTTATTTGACATTGGCTCCTACTACTACAAGAAATAGTACTGAAGCTGAGTAAGGCTAGAATATATCCTCGTATTCCTTCACCAGCCTGTTGCTATGACCTTATCCTCCCCAGCAAGTGTGTGGAATTATTGATGTCATTTAGTCAGTCATCAAGCAAAACCACACAGCCCGGGGGAAGAGGGTTAGGGTTTGGAAAATGGATGGGAATGGGGGTTTCTTTTTGGGTAGGTTTTGTTGAGAGAAGAAAATAAAAGCACAGCATGGACAAACAATAATTGAAGATAAAGAAATCTTTGGGTACAAACTAAAGCTAACCACATGCAGTCACACTCATAGAAGAAAACAATGGATACTGTATCTGTATTCTGTATGTTGTTGGAGTTGTCCTGTTGAATTTGGTAAGTAAGTTGCATGCAGCAAACAATTCCTCTTATTAGCGGCACTCCTCCATTCCAGCTGATGCTTCGTCCATCAATGTTGGTGACCACTGACAGAAGACACCCTGTCCACTGCCTGCCTGGCGGATGTTGACTGAAACCCGGCCTGTAATTATTGAACGTAAAACAGGAAGTGCTATTACAATACCACTGATAAATAAATATAAGGTATGTACGCTGTGTGGTGCAAAAAGTCACACTTTGATTTCCCTAAGACAGTACAATATTGTTGAAATTGCGTACTCTGTCTGAGTCACCTTTTTAAGGATAAATAAGTATGGCCAAAATAATAGTTAGCTAACCCTAACGAACCCTAAGTTACAAAAAGTGCCAAAAGGTTTTTCCTTATGGATTTTGTCCTAAACACTTCTATCCGTTATTAGACCTTGACAGGAATGCCCCAAGAGACCCGCCAACCCACCCGCCAAAAAGCACACGACAACACCCCCAAACAGCCAAAAAGCAAAATCTCATACTTACAATATCTCTCGGCCTTCGGTCCAAACGCGCTGTGCAGCTAGGTCATCATCATAACTCCTGTTTTCCACCACGGATTTCCTGAAAAGCAAATGCAATCAAGTTTAGACTGTCACAGCAGTGCTCCGACAGAGACACCAAAACCCACCAACAAACACCAGGAAGCCCCTCAAACAGGTCCGCGGAAACGCTACATTGAGCAAGATGTCAGAAGAAATAGCAAAAAAAAAATCTGCATGGATTTTGTCCTATACACTTCTATCCGTTATTAGACCTTCACAGGAATGCCCCAAGAGACCCGCCAACCCACCCGCCAAAAAGCACACGACAACACCCCCAAACAGCCAAAAAGCAAAATCTCATACTTACAATATCTCTCGGCCTTCGGTCCAAACGCGCTGTGCAGCTAGGTCATCATCATAACTCCTGTTTTCCACCACGGATTTCCTGAAAAGCAAATGCAATCAAGATTAGACTGTCGCAGCAGTGCTCCCAGACCCCAAAACTCACCCACAAACACCCGGAACCCCGCCAAAGAGCACCTCAAAGGCAAGCAAGTCAGCAAAAACGGCAAGAAATTTCCGCATCATATTTGGTCCAAAACACTTTTATCCGTTATTAGAGCTTCACAGCAATGGGCCCAGAGCCGTCAACTCACCCGCAAAGAAGTAGAACACCTCCAAAAGTGCTGAGTCTTTCTTCATTGGGTGTAATCCAGCCCTCTGCTTTGAGGGAAATAGGAGTATGGAGGAGGAGGATAGAGGAGCATGTTCTTCAGAACTTGTGAACCTGAGGAATGTAGACTGCAGCACCTTCAAATCAATAAGCAAACAAGTGAAGACAGTTCTGCTGATGGGCTTGTTTTTGGGATTAGGTGATTAAAGTTTGAATTAAATTAACTGTGCAAAACAAAGAAAGACAGACACACAGGAATAAAAGTGAAGGACGAAAAAGAAAGTTATTGATTCATTGTCTCATTTTCAGGGCTCGGTGTCAGGGAATAAGAAGAAGATTTCGTCATCATACTCTGCGAATTCAGGCAGGATGAGGTCAGTGTGACCGAACAGAGAACAAATCCCCTCATCTACGTTGCCGTCCTCCTGGTCTTCATGCGGCGTGCTTTCTCGTACTTTGTAATCTGGTGGTATGAGGTGCTGATTCATCTTGATCATTGTCAGCCGCTCCACATTTTTGGGCGAGAGGCAGCTCCGTTTGGGAGTTACAATGCCACCAGCAGCACTGAAAACCCGTTCAGAAGACACACTTGCGAGTGGGCAAGACAAATAGTTTATAGCCAGGTTGGAGAGCTGTGGCCACAATTGTTTTTTCCCATGCCAATACTGCAATGGCTCATCATTAAGAAAGACCTCTGTTGAGTCATTCAGATAGTCCTGCACCATCGACTCAAGGTCCTCAGCGGTTCCTCCACTTTGCTTACTTTTTGCTGTGCCTGTGACATTTTTTCGAGAACCATACCCAAGCAAAGTTAGCCAATCCTCTACAGCAGCCACTGTTACTGTTGTGTCTGGTGCAGATGATCCGGTTGCCGGTGTCTTTAACGGCTGAGAGGTCACTTGTGTCACAGCCACAGGTGCAGAAGTGGATTTTTTTGACTGGGGATGGCCTGCTGATGCTGATGCTGATGTACTGCCTTCTTCTCCTTCAATATCCTGCCGTTCTTTTTCAAACCTCTTGGCTGACCAGGCTAGCCAACGTTTGTACTTTTTAACATCTTCATCAGCAAAAGGAAAGAATGCTTGGCCTGCCAGCGCCTTTTTGTAGCGTGGATCCAGAATAGTAGCACAAATGTAATGCTGTTCTGAGTTGATCTTTTTAAGACGTTCATCACCACGTAGGCGCTCTAATAATTTCTCCGACAAAATAAAAGGGTCTTTTTTTTGGCATCTTTTTCAAACTCAGAAGACACCGCCTTCAGTTGGTGCTCCAGCATGCACAACAATGGGATAGCTTTTCCCAAATTACAGTCCTCCTGGCTGACTGCACGCGTGAAAAACTCAAAAGGACGAAGCATGTCTGTCAGGCTTTTAACTATGTCCCATTGCGCCGCACCCATCCGCAGGTCCATCTGAGCTGTACCCTCTGTTAAGAAATAGTGATCGAGTACCGTATACTGCTCATACAGACGCTCAAGCATGTAGAAGGTTGAGTTCCAACGTGTTGCCACCTCCTGGATGAGTGCTTTCACTGGCATTCGACGTTCAAGTAGCAGCCTCCTCAGATGCTTCCGGGCCTTAAAAGAATGGCTGAAATGGTTGCACATTTTGCGGCAGGTGGCCATTACCTCGAACGCTGTACTGTCTCTATCACTCAAGAATTTTTGAACTACCAGGTTGATACAGTGCGCCAAACACGGCACTCTGAAATAGTCACCCAGCGCCATGGCCTTAACTACATTGGCGCCATTATCCGTGGAAACATAACCAATCCGGCGTTTTTTTGGGGACAGCCAGTGAAAGACCTTTTTGTTAAACTCGTCCAAAATGTTTTGTGCTGTGTGACTTTTCTCCAAGCCAAACATGGCTAGTGTTGCATGTTTCCGAGCAGCTTTAAAAACTTGGTCCAGGTCAACACCTGCGTTTAGCTTTGCTTTAACACCTGAAAAAGAGACCCAGTGTGCAGTGATGCACATGTAATCAGCGCCTGCGCCACTGGTCCACATGTCTGTTGTCAGATGTATAGTGTGAACAGCACTCTTCTGCAAAGCTGCCCCAATCGCCTCCAGCACATCCTCATGAAGTGCTGGAACCGCAACTCTGGCAAAATAGAACCGGCTAGGAACCTTCCATTTAGGGCAGAGCGTTGCCACTAATTCTAGAAAACCTACCGCTTCTACAAAAGAAAAAGGGAGAAGGTCCACAGCTAGCATTTTAGCCAGCTTAGTGTTATACAGACGCGTCAGTGGGTGGTTGCGTTCATATGGCGCGTCTGAAGAAAACATGGTTCTAATGTTGCCCTGGACCAAGCATTTACGGGATGATAATGACTTCGTTGACGCAATTATGCTCGCTGGTGAACTTTTGCGCGTTGGTGTCTCACTCGCTCCAACACTCTTAGTGTGCCTCTCACGGGGTGTGCTGCTGACAGGGGTACTGGGTGTAAGTGAAGTGTTTGACACGTCTTCTTCCTCCTCGTCATCATCAGATGAAACATCAACGTTTTCTTGACTTCCAATTCGGGCTTCCTTGATCGCCTTTAGGTGCGCAAACCATTGGACAGTGTGCTGTCTCTTAAGATGACCTCTCTGGCCTCCGGTACCATAGTTGGTACCTGACTTACCACGACTAACTGCAACCTTACAAAGGGTACAAATGGCGAACTTTTCCCTTTTTGGGCAAACAGTAAAGCAGTCCCAAACTGGTGACTTGAAGTGTCTGTGGGGCCTGGAGGAGGTGGCGATACTGGTGGTGGTGGTCATGCTGCTAATGCCAGATGAAGTGGAGGATCTGGATTGCCCAACTTTTGTACGTTGTGCACTTTCACCGCCACTAATTAAGGTCGAGGTGGATGGAGGTCCCTTCTTGCCAGAAAGAAATATGGAAGCGGTACGAGTTGGTGTACTACTTAACTCCAATGATTGTGGTGGTGTTTCCACTGCCTCCTCGTCGACAACATCATCATCATCACGCTCAGCAGCTTTTCGGGCTAGGGTCAAAATGTCTGTTTGCTGCATGCCCGCTGGGGCTGCAGTTACCTTTATGATGACTGGGTCGTCGTTGTCAGAGTCTTCATCAGCAGCAGTATCCGCCACTTCTTGCTGAGCCTCATCATCACACTCCATAACTCTGAGACTTTGGACGAGCTTCCTTTTACGCTTAACTACCTTTGTCAGATCATGGTGTGCCTCACTCTCAGACGGCAGTGGTGCTGGTTCCCAATTTTGATCCGTATCATCAGAAGGAGGTGTGCTTGAAGAAGATGTAGACACCACCCTTGATCTCTTCCTTGCTAGGGGTGTGGAAGACAATGAATGATCATCAGGAGGAATGTATTCCTCAAATGATACCTCGCCTTGATTGTCGATTTCCTGATGTGCCCCTACTTCGGGAGGAACAACTATTGTGGGCACTTGTGACCCTCCATGCACCTCTGCTTGCGCATTGCCTTCCGCTGCCTCTCCTTCCACATGTACTTGGGCTTGTACTTGCACATGTGATAGTTGTTGCGGCTGTGGTTGTTCAACACTCGTCAGATGAGCTACAACAACCTGTGTTGATTGAGGGACATTGCTGCTGCTTTCTTGCGATGAGCCAACATCACTGGTCGATGGTGATTGAACAACTATACTGGCTGCCTCTGCAGCACTCAAGGGCTTGGACTTAAGTTGGCGTGGTGGTGGTGGTGGCACTGAGCCCAATGGAGCGGGGGTGCTGCTCCCAGCTTGGTCCCCAGCAGATCCCGCTGCTGCTGCAGGCATACTTTTTTTTTTACTCCCAAAAAAAGGGGCGGCCGGCACACCAGTCTCCTTGGTAACTTGCTTCTTCTGCTCCTTACTGGCACCTTTCTTGCTAGAGGAGCTACGGGTAACTTTTTTTGGGGCCATCTTCTTCAGAGCAGGTCAGAACAGCAGGCAGCAGTTGGACGAGTTGCAGAGTTGTCTGTGTCCAGACGTGACGTCGCATGACGTTATGCTGCACACACACACCGCTGCAGGACTTCTTCCTGGCACTGGTGGTTCTCTTGAGTCTTGTGCACCTAAAAGCAATGGAAGACAGAGGAACATCAGTTCAGTTATACACACCAAAAAATCGACAAAACACAGAAAAATCAGCACAATCCCATGCCATCCATGATGTTTACATTGAAGACACCCCACAGAAAGACTAGGGCCATGCAAGTATGCAACACTCACTACCCCTGGGCATAATGGATGAAAAGTAGGCAAAATAAGTGCAGGCCTCAGACACTGCCTCTCTTCAAAATGGCCCCTTACACCCCAAGCCAGTCCACATCAACAGTACACCCCAAAAAACAGAAAAACAGCCAAAAATCACCACAATCCAATGCCATCCAGGATGTTTACATTAAAGAGAGTGAGACCCCACAGGCACACTCAGTCCATGCATCACTACCCCTTGGCAAAAGGCCACACCAGCAGCCCCAAAAAAACGACAAAAAACACAAAAAACAGCACAATCCCAGCCCATCCATGGCCTCAATGGTGTTTAACTTCAAGAGGACACCCCACAGAAAGACTAGGCCCATGCAACACTCACCACCCCTGGTCAAAGGGCCCCATCAGCAGCCCCAAAAAACGACAAAAACGACAAAATTCTGCACAATCCCAGCCCATCCATGGCCTCAATGGTGTTTAAATTCAAGAAGACACCCCACAGAAAGACTAGGCCCATGCAACACTCACTACCCCTGGGCATAATGGATGAAAAGTAGGCAAAATAAGTGCAGGCCTCAGACACTGCCTCTCTTCAAAATGGCCCCTTACACCCCAAGCCAGTCCACATCAACAGTACACCCCAAAAAAACAGAAAAACAGCCAAAAATCACCACAATCCAATGCCATCCAGGATGTTTGCATTAAAGAGAGTGAGACCCCACAGGCACACTCAGTCCATGCATCACTAGTACCCCTTGGCAAAAGGCCACACCAGCAGCCCCAAAAAAACGACAAAAAACACAAAAAACAGCACAATCCCAGCCCATCCATGGCCTCAATGGTGTTTAACTTCAAGAGGACACCCCACAGAAAGACTAGGCCCATGCAACACTCACCACCCCTGGTCAAAGGGCCCCACCAGCAGCCCCAAACAAACGACAAAAACGACAAAATTCAGCACAATCCCAGCCCATCCATGGCCTCAATGGTGTTTAAATTCAAGAAGACACCCCACAGAAAGACTAGGCCCATGCAACACTCACTACCCCTGGGCATAATGGATGAAAAGTAGGCAAAATAAGTGCAGGCCTCAGACACTGCCTCTCTTCAAAATGGCCCCTTACACCCCAAGCCAGTCCACATCAACAGTACACCCCAAAAAAACAGAAAAACAGCCAAAAATCACCACAATCCAATGCCATCCAGGATGTTTGCATTAAAGAGAGTGAGACCCCACAGGCACACTCAGTCCATGCATCACTAGTACCCCTTGGCAAAAGGCCACACCAGCAGCCCCAAAAAAACGACAAAAAACACAAAAAACAGCACAATCCCAGCCCATCCATGGCCTCAATGGTGTTTAACGTCAAGAGGACACCCCACAGAAAGACGAGGCCCATGCAACACTCACCACCCCTGGTCAAAGGGCCCCACCAGCAGCCCCAAAAAAACGACAAAAACGACAAAATTCAGCACAATCCCAGCCCATCCATGGCCTCAATGGTGTTTAAATTCAAGAAGACACCCCACAGAAAGACTAGGCCCATGCAACACTCACTACCCCTGGGCAAAGGGCCCCACCAGCAGCCCCAAAAAAACAACAAAAACAACAAAAATCAGCACAATCCCAGCCCATCCATGGCCTCAATGGTGTTTAAATTCAACAAAACAGTTGTATCATGCACCCATAACCAACCCTGGTCCTACTGGATACTGTGGCTACCCACAATATAATTTATTTAATGTTCTGAAAAAGTTCAAAAATTGTAGTTGCAGCAACTGTAATGCCCCAAACAAACTTACTTGTGAAAGTTGATTTCTAATCCAAAAGTGAACCAAAGAAAGTCAAAAAGGCCTCAAATCCAAATGTCCAGCAGCACCCACAAAAAGTAATCCTTCCAGCTCCAGATCCAAATGAAAGTGACCAGGAGATGGACAAAGCACTGGGAGGAGCCTGCTGGACAGGAACAGGAAGTTGGAGACTGTGGGGCACTTCCTTCCCTCCCCCCCCAAAAAAATGGACTCCTTGCAAAAAAAAAGGCCATGCAAATGTCAACCTGAGGAGTGATTCTGATAAAAATCATCATTTTCTGAAGGTTTATCCTGTTTGCTGGTGGATTTCTTGTGCAGAATTGCAAAATCTCTATTTCGCGAGTGCGAGATTGTTCCTTTCCGCCGCAACTACGTGTTCGCAATTGCGAACTCTCGCGAGGTGTGCTGTGCAAGGTGGCAAGCCGCGATTACGTATTCGCGGGCGCCAAACTCCCGCGGGATCACGCAGCAAGATCCAAAATGGCGCGGCATTTGCAAAATATGATCGAGAAAAACAACTCGGCAAACGCTTAATGACGGAAAGTGAACGCCGTGCACCACGCCGCGCGCCGCAACCAAGCAAAAAATCCGCCGCGAGCGGATTCACGGATTTTCGACAAATTCGCGAGAGTTCGCGGATTGCGAATTTGCCGAAAATCCGAAAAATCCGCGAGCGGAGTGGATTTTACGCCCATGGTTAGTTAGAAGCACCAGTTGAGTACGATTAGTCAATGTATATATGTATGTATCTATTTTATCCATTTTAAGTATCATATGGCTAAGAAACCATATCAATGCTTTTACAGTATTATTTTATAATTCTGTTTTTACTGTATGCACTCTACTTAACAATAAGTATTGCAATAATAGCGATTCATTTCTCTTGTATGAGAAAAGAGACTGATCAATAAATAACATCTTTTATTGAACACGCCCGTCTCTTCCTTTTCTCTACAATCTGGTGAAACTAAGAATGCACTGAACTGACTGAGTAAAATAAGTTGTCTTTTGTTTTCACACGACTCTAGAGATACACTCTTGATTAGGGGAGAGCAAAGTTGTCATGTTCTATGGTTGTCAGAAACTAAATCCCTTCTTGTCTGTCCAGGGAGGTTAAACCCCTCCTTGTCTATTCGAGAAAGTTTCTAGTGAACTCTGAGCTAGCTGGCAAACACTAAACTTTAAGTCTAATATCGTCAGTAGAAGACCTAGTTAACCTCTGTCCTACGTCTATACTATTGAAGATATTATTCCAATGCGCAGAGCCTATTGGGATAATAGGAACTACATTACAGTCAGAACAGCAGGACACAGTTGCACCAGTTGCAGAGTTGTCTGGGGCCACACGTGACGTTGTGCACACAGCGCAGGAGGACTTCTTCCTGGCACTACAACAAGTGATGATGATGAGGATGATTCCTGGTTCTCGGTCTTTGAGCACCCAAAAGCAAAGAAGCCAGAGGAACATGAGTTAAATAAATGTTGCATATGTCGTGCTTCAATTAATACTATTGCAACTAGGCATTTATTATTATTAACACAACACACCGTAAAACAGAAAGACCCAAAATAAAAATTGCAATTCTAATCAAAAATGGATGTTTAAATTAATAGAAGAGAGACCACACAGAGAGAGTTGTTTCATGCACCCATTCATAACCCTAGGCTTACTGGCCCGCAAGCTTGCCGGCCTATGGCAAAAACTGCCTGGCCTCAATATGCCCCCCCGCCTACATGTCCAGGCCCTGGACCAGGCCCCAACAACACTCAAAAAAATGAAATACACACAAATATCACCTCAATCCAATGCCATCCATGCCCTAAATGATGTTTAAATTCAAGAGACCCCACAGAAAGACTTGGTCCATGCACCACTGGCTACCTCTGGGCATAATGGATGAAAGCAAGGCAGACTGGGTGCAGGCCTATGGCACAAAGCACACTGACTGGCTACAAAATGGCCTCTAGACCCCCGCCCACATGGCCAGGCCCTGGACCAGGCCTCAAAATGGCCCGCACCCACATGGCCAGGCCCTGGACCAGGCCCCAACAACACCGCAAAAATCAAAATACACACAAAAAGCACCTCAATCCAATGCCATCCATGCCCTAAAGGATGTTTACATTCAAGAGACCCCACAGAAAGATTTGGTCCGTGCATCACTGAGTACCCCTGGGCATAATGGATGAAAGCAAGGGAGACTGGGTGCAGGCCTATGGCACAACAGAACACTGCCTGGCTTCATATTGGCCCCTAGACCTCCACCCACATGGCCAGGCCCTGGACCAGGCCTCAAAATGGCCCCCACCCACATGGCCAGGCCCTGAACCGGGCCCCAACAACACCCACAAAATAGAAATACACACAAAAATCACCTCAATCCAATGCGATCCCTGCCCTAAATGATGTTTAAATTCAAGAGACGCACAGAAACACTTGGTCCATGTACCACTGACTACCCCTGTGCATAATGGATGAAAGCAAGAGGCAGACTGGATGCAGGCCCATGGCACAAAGCACTCTGCCTGGCTTCAAAATGGCCCCTAGACCCCCACCCACATGGCCAGGCACTGGACCAGGCCTCAAAATGGCCCCCACCCACATGGCCAGGCCCTGGACCAGGCCCCAACAACACCCAAAAAATAGAAATACACACAAAAATCACCTCAATCCAATGCCATCCATGCCCTAAATGATGTTTAAATTCAAGAGACCCACAGAAAGACTTGGTCCATGCACCACTGACTACCCCTGGGCATAATGGATGAAAGCAAGAGGCAGACTGGGTGCAGGCCCATGGCACAAAGCACTCTGCCTGGCTTCAAAATGGCCCCTAGTCCCCCACCCACATGGCCAGGCCCCAGACCAGGCCTCAAAATGGCCCCCACCCACATGGCCAGGCCCTGGACCAGGCCCCAACAACACCCAAAAAATCAAAATACACACATAAATCACCTCAATCCAATGCCATCCATGGGCTAAATGATGTTTAAATTCAAGAGACCCCACAGAAAAGACTTGGTCCATGCACCACTGACTACCCCTGGGCCTACTGGCTAGTGTGGCTTTAACACGCACCCCAAAATTAAAAAAAACTTCCACATATCACAGTGAGTTATTCAATTCCATGCCATCCATGCCGTAAATGATATTTTAGTTCAACAAAACTCACAGAAACAGTTGTATCATGCACCCATGACTAACCCTGGTCCTACTGGATACTGTGGCTACCCACAATATATATTTTTAAAAGTTGTGAAAAAGTTTATAAATTGTAGTTACAGACTACAGGTAAAAATGCTGAACGGAATTACGGCATATTTGGCAGGTAGAACGGCGGAGGTCCAGAAAGCATGCTTTTGTTTAAATGGTGTAAATCTTTTCAGTAGTTTTTAAGAAATATCACATTTTAAGGATATCGATATTTGAGAATTCTGACATGCGATTGGCTGAGGGGTTACAAGCACAAGCTTGCAGCTCATTGGCTGTGAACTGTTGAAACTAGAAAGTGTTGGCAGCCATTTTGTGATTAACTCCGTTAGCTCGCATGTTTCCGTGTAGAAGCCATCGGGTCCGCAGTTTTACCTCTGCGAGGCAACACTAGAATCTGTGTGAGATATGCCTTTCACGCTGCCTCTCCTCATATCACTAGGTCACGGCTATGGCTTTAGAAGCCCGTTCGCTGGCTCCTATCTCTCTAAGTTTGCAAGCTAGTACGTTGCTGTGGGGCGCAGGTGTCCCTTTGCGAGACTGGGTGCGAATTGTTGATAAATCACACTATGTGAGCATTGAAAAGCCATTTTGGGATTGAGTCTGTCAGCTCGCATCTGTCAGAGGCAACCTTGAAAACATACCAGAGCTCTGTCTGTGAGAGATATCCCTTTCATGCTGCTTCTCCCCACATCAGTAGGTAACACACCCTGTTCCCATATCATCAGCATACCCCAACAACCTTATTGGGCCCGCAAGTCTGCCTCTGCGAACTAGTAGTGGGCTCGCAGCCGTTCCAGTGGGACTTTTCAGGGCTGCAGTTGTATTGGTGAAGTCAAGACTGGAAATATACCGCAGGTTTCTCGCTGCAAGATACCCTCTTCACACTCCCTCTGCCCAACATCACCACTTCACAGCTATGCCTTTAGAAGCCAGTGCATTGGCTCACATCTCTCTACATTTGTGTGCAAGTACGCTGCTGTGCCTGTACCTCTGCGAGCAACTATGCTGCTGTTCCTTTGGGTGCGGACGGCTCATAGTTTTATGTCTGTGAGTCGAGCGTACAGGCCACAGTTGTCCCTCTGCAAGCCTGGGTGTGAACTGTTCATAAGCCACACTACATAAGCAATGAAAAGCCATTTTGTTATTCAGTCCGTCAGCTGGCATCTGTTCGAGGCATTTCTGAAAACATACCGGAGTTCTTTCTGTAAGAGATACTCCTTTCAAGCTGTCTCTGCCCACATCAGAGGGTAACGCACCCTCTTTCCACATTACCAACATACCCCCAACAACCTTCTTGGGCCTGAAATTGTCCCTGTGCAGTTGGACAAACAAGAGTCTTAGTCATGTATAGATTTACATATAAAATATTTTATTTAAACAAAACAACAACAAACAAAATGATGTAATGCTGTGGCGTGTCATCTCTGGTCCATTTGTAATTCACAGCCTGCAAGACAAAAGGAAAGAGAAGATGGTGCATCATGTGTGCAGCAAAGGAGATAGAGAGAGAGAGAGAGAGAGAAAGAAAGAGTGAAAGAGACAGGAAGAGGAAGAGAGAAAGAGTGAGAGAAAGGAAGATAGAGAAAGAGAGAGAGAGAAAGAGTAAGATACGAGGAAGAGAGGAAGAGAGGATCAGTGTGAGAGAAAGGAAGAGAGAGAGAAAGAGTGATAGAGGGGAAGAGAGAGAATGAGTGAGAGAGGAAGAGAAAAAGAGAGACAGTTTGAGAGAGAGGATGCCAGCCAAAGAGAGAAAGAGTGAGACAGAGAGGAAGACAGCAAGAGAATCAGTGGGAGAGACAGGAAGAGAGAGATAAAGAGAGAAACAGTGTGAGAGAGAGGAAGAGAGAGAGATAAAGAGTGAGAGAGAGGAAGAGAGAAAGAAAGAATGAGACAGAAAAAGAGAAAGTATGAGAGAGAAAAAGGAAGAGATGGAGAGGGAGTGTTGAGACTAGAGAAAATCTTTGCAGCTCACCTTTGTGCCACTGGTGTGTCTTCAACCACGTGCTGGGAGATAGTGCAGCCCTCAAGTTTAGTGATCTGAAAGTTAGTATAGAATTAGTAATTGCAGAGTTCATACAACTGCACACGCGTAATTCTATTTTTTGGTAATGCGCAATAAGGGTGGTGCACCCCATCCACTCCCACTGCTTGGAGGTGTCTGTGCGCTCTTGTGCGCACACACTGCTGTACACTATCCACTCCCTCCGTCCAGAGGTGACTGCCCGCTTCTGCGGAAAGAAGTCTCTCTGCTCACCTTCTGCCACCAGCATGTGTGTAAGAGCGTCCACCACATGCCAAAGCAATCTCCTCAGCTATTCCGTACATGCGGTCCAGCTGAACTCACACTTCAGATCGGGTGTTAATTGTCAGGATGGCCACGCATCGTGGCACAGAGTTTTCACGCGTTCAGCTCTGGTGGTGTTGGGGGGTGAACGTTGATTTGTGATACACAGCCTGTTAGATAAAAAGGAAGATAAGATTGTGTGTCATGTGTACTCTGACTATCTTGAAAACTATATCTAGCTATTTCAGCTGCAATAGTTCTATCTTGATTAATCTCTTTGCTCAACATTTGGAGATAATTTGGAAAATGTTTTCTTTACATGCATTTAAAGAATCCTCATAGCAGTCACAGTGTCCAAGTATTTCAATTTCAGTCCACCAAGGTTTGAAGAGTTGCAGAGGAGCTAAACAGAAAAAGTCTCCTTTATCAGGGGTATCACAACTTAATTTCCTGTGATTAATCAGATTTCCTTTTTCATGCTTTACCAAACATCCTTCAGATCTAATTATAGCATATTTTCCTTCATATATATTTTCTGTGACATTTTTTTAAACTATAATGTTGCAGAATTTCATATAGACATATGTTTTCCAGGTATGGACTTCTATTTGGATAGTACGTATCCAACATATTTGTTTTCACAATATCTGTACTTTCCAGTTCATTCAGTGCAAAGTATTCAATTTCTAGTACAGTTTTCAAAACCCAATTTTGTGCTGCAGCAAGACCAAGACGTATCCATATGATCCCTCTTGACTTTGAATATAAACTTGCAGATGTCAATTGAACCAAACATTCGTAGAATCCAATCTCTCGATGTGAAAAGCTTCAAGCTGAAGCTGTTCAATTTTTTGCTAAATGTCTTCTCCTGCGAAATTTCCTCCCACATTTCTTTCAATTCTGTCTTCTCAGACTTGGTAATATATGAAGTGACATAGCGAGCAACAGCAATTGAGTTATCTGCAACATATTGTATGTCCATATTTGCATTCCACATCTTCAAAATCACCGGTTTGTAATCATTAACATGCTTCGATTCTTCTGTTCTTAAAGTATTTTTGGGGGATTCCCAAGTGATGGTATGCCTCACTGCTGACATAAAACTGTTCACTCTTCCTTTGGAAATTACTGGACGTGGAAAGCCAAATCGACATTTGTGTAAAATATATCCTTTGACTTACATTTCCGTCGGCAATACTTTCCACATCGATGACTTCCATATGCAAATACGCCTCACTAATCGAAGGGAGTCTGGTGCTATGGTCGCTGCCACAAATGTGGGGTCACTGCCATTCAGGACTCAGGACATAGTTCCACATGTGGGATCGGCTTGTGTTGAACATCGTTAGTGGCACAACGTGTCGCGCCTTGTGTTGTACAGGGTTAGTGGCACCATGTGTCGCCCACCTTGCATATGGAAATATGCCTCACTGATCGAAGGGAGTCTGGTGCTGTGGTCGCTGCCACAGACTTGGGGTCACTGCCATTCAGGACTCAGGACACAGTTCCACATGTGGGATCAGCTTGTGTTGAACAGGGTTAGTGGCACCACGTGTCGCCGGCTTGTGTTGAACAGGGTTAGTGGCACCATGTGTCGCGGATTGTGTTGAACAGGATTAGTGGCACCACGTGTCCAAAATTCGAATTGTGAGCTCTGCTACCCGCAGTGTAGACTGCTTTTGAGTGTTATTTGCACTTGAAGATGAATTTGGTGATTGGACTAAAGCTATAACTGATATAAAAAAAGTTCTTCAAGCAAGGATGCTAAAAGGATATTATGTAGGCTTTAGGCCTGTGAGAATTACTTGCCTAGTGGACTCTGTAATTAATTAATCAAGACTTAATTTTAATTGTGAGCTCTGCTGTCCGCAGTGTAGACTGTTATTGAGTGTTCATTTGCACTTGAAGATGAACTTGGTCATTGTACCAAAGCTATAACTGATGTAAAAAAGTTCTTGAAGCACGGATACTAAAAGGATATTATATAGGGTTTAGGACTGTGATAGTTACTTGCCTACTTAATGAATCAAGACTTAATTTTAATTGTGAGCCCTGATCACCGCAGTGTAGGCCAGAGGTAGGTGTTAGCAAGGGCCCATAGCCATGTGGCGTTGAGTTGAGGTGCACAGTTAGTGGCACCAGAAGCATTGAGAGTGTATGAGCCTGTGATGATGCTTGGTGCGGACAGGGCGCACTGGAGCAATGTCTCTTATCTAATGGACTGTGTCATCAGCAATCAGAAGTCTATCAGAATTGTGAGCCCTGCTGCCCGCAGTGTAGGCCAGAGGTAGCGGTGAGCAAGGGCCCACAGCCATGTGCATAGGTTGGTGGCCCCACCGGCCTCCGTAGTTCAGGTTCAGTGGCACCACGTGTCGTCGGCCTTCCATATGCTAATACGACTCACTAATCGAAGGGAGTTTGGTGCTGTGGTCACTGCCACAAAGTTGGGGTCCCTGCCATTCATGACACAGGACACATTTCCACATGTGGGATTGCTTGTGTTGAACAGGGTTAGTGCTTTAAACTCCTAATCACTATGCATGTAGCCTTCTAACCACCTTTTCACTTGTGTTTCAGGCCTACAATTCCCTAATCAGTATCCTTACACTATACCAAACACCCTGTCACTGCTCCTGCAATTATATAGTGACTCTTTCAGCACCATGGACTAATCTATTCATTGAAGTAAAACTCAACCAATCATACATTCACCCAGTGTCTCTCCTTGTATTACTCTAATCATTCAGTCAGTATCCATGAACTCATGCAGCAATCCAGGCCTTAGGACATGGACTGTTTCAAACTCCTAAGCACTATGCATGTTATGCTCTAACCACCTTTTCACTTGTGTTTCAGGCCTACAATTTCCCAGTCAAAATTCATATACTCCAGCAAACACCTTGTCACTGCTCTTGCAGTTCTGTAGTGACCCTTTCAGCTCCATGTATTAATCTATTCACTGAAGTGAAACTCAACCTATTATGAATTCACCCAGTGTCTCTCCTTATAGTAGTGTAAATATTCAGTCAGTATCTATGTACTCATTCAGCGACTCAGGCTTTAGGACATGGACTGCTTCAAACGCCTATGCACTATGCATGTAGTGTTTTAACCACCTTCACAGTTGGGTTTCAGGCCTGCAGTACCCAAGTTAGTATGCATACACTCAAGCAAACACCATGTCACTGCTCTTGAAATCCCATAGTGACCGTTTCAGCACCATTTACTAATCCATTCAATGAAATAAAACTGAACCAATTATAAAATTACCCAGTATCTCTCCTTGTACTACTCTAATCCTTCAGTCAGTATCCATGAACTCATGCAGCAAGCCAGTCCTTAGGACATGGACTGCTTTAAACTCCTACACACTATGCATGTAGTGTTCTAACCACCTTCAGACTTGTGTTTCAGGCCTACAATTCCCCAGTCAGTATCTATACAGTCTATCAAACACCCTGTCACTGCTGTTGCAATCCCATAGTGACTGTTTCAGCACCATGTCCTAATTCATTTACTGAAGTAAAATTCAGCCAATTATAAATTCACCCAGTGTCTCTCCTTGTACTACTCGAATCATTCAGTTAGTATCCATGTAATCATGCAGGAAGCCAGGCCTTAGGATATGGGCTGCTTCAAACTCCTATGCACTATGCATGTAGCGTTCTAACCACCTTTTCACGTCTGTTTCAGGTCTACAATTCCCTAATCAGTATCCATACACTCCAGAAAACACCCTGTCACTGCTCTTGCAATCCTATAGTGACCCTTTCAGCTCCATGTACTAACCTATTCACTGAAAGAAAACTTACCAATTATGCATTCACCCAGTGTCTCTCCTTGTACTACTGTAATCATTCAGTCAATATCCATGCACTCATGCAGCAAGCCAGGCCTTAGGACATGGACTGTTTCAAACTCCTAAGCACTATGCATGTAATGCTCTAACCACCTTTTCACTTGTGTTTCAGGCCTACAATTCCCCAGTCAAAATTCATACACTCCAGCAAACACCCTGTCACTGCTCTTGCTGTTCTGTAGTGACCCTTTCAGCTCCATATACTAATCTATTCACTGATGTAAAACTAACCAACTATGAATTCACCCAGTGTCTCTTCTTATAGTACTATAATTATTCAGTCAGTATCCATGTACTCATGCAGTGAGCCAGGCTTTAGGCGATAGACTGATTCAAACTCCTAAGCACTATGCATGTAGTGTTCTAATCACCTTCATACTTGTGTTTCAGGCCTACAATTCCCCAGTCAGTATCCATACAGTCCAGCAAACACCCTGTCACTGTTGTTGCAATCCCATAGTGACTGTTTCAGCACCATGTACTAATTCATTCACTGAAGTAAAAGTCAACCAATTATAAATTCACCCAGTATCTCTCCTTGTACTACTCTAATCATTTAGTCAGTATCCATGTACTCATGCAGGAAGCAAGGCCTTAGGATATGGGTAAGCATGGGCGGAATTTGCGAATTCGTGATACGCGAATTCATGCGAATTTGTAATCGCGATTCACAAAAATCTGCCAAATTCCACAAGCTTGCGAATTTCTTTTTTTTTTGCGAGTTCGCGAGATTTTTTTACTGTTCGGTAACGAGAACTTGCGCATGCGGTCGCAACGGTCGCGAACATGTTGTTTCCACTTAACCAGCCTGTTCGCGATGCCTTTTTCCTGTTTTGGGTCGCAATGACGTGTTAGCGTTCGCAATTTCCTGTTTCGGGTCGCAATGACGTGTTCGCGATCGCGGCGTCGCCCGGCAAGCTACCAAAATCTCGCAGTGCACGCGAACAGAATATGCTATATGTGCTATACCCAAAAGCACAGAACATAACAATTTAAGACAACAAGTCCTACGATTCGAAAGCCATCGATGTGGAAAATATTGTAGACGAAAGTACAAATCTAAGGATAAGTTCTATACCAAATATCGTTTTGCATTTCCACGTCCTGTAATATCCAAAGGAAGAGTGAACAGTTTTATGTCAGCTATGCGACATACCATTACAAGAAAGTCACCAAAAACACCTTCAATTTGAGAAGAAGCGAAGAATCAAAATACATAAATGATTACAATCGGGTTATTCTGTCCATGTGGAATGCTAACATGGATATTAAGTATGTTGCAGACAATTCCATTGCTGTTGCTCGATACGTAACATCCTACATTACAAAATCAGAAAAAATGGAATTGGAAGAAATGTGGGAAGAGATTTCTCACGAGAAGAGTCTAAGTAAGAAATTATACCGTTTCAGTTTGAAGATGTTATCCCATCGAGAAATTGGAGCATATGAATGCTCAGACAGCTATCATTTGCAAGTCTATACTCCAAATCTAGAAGAATCATTTGGGTGAGTCTAGGTCTTGCTGCAATGCGAAATTGAGTACTTAAATCTGTACAAGAAATCGAATATTTAGCAGAAAAAGATCCAGAAAGTACAGATATTTTGAAAACGAATATGTTGAACACATATCCAAACAGAAGTCATCATCTTAAGAACATGTGTGCTGCAAAACTACACTTTTAAACGGAATACTACAGAGAACATCAATGATGGAAAATATGGAGTGATTGGTTCCAAAAGATGTTTGGTGAAACAAAGGAAAGGAAATTTGATTAATCACAGGAAACTGAGTTACAACACTCCTGATAATAGGGAATTTTACTATTTAGCCCGTATTGTAACTGTTCAAACCGTGGCGTTCAGAATTGGAATTACTTGGAGATTTTGAGAGCTATGAAGATTCATTCAATGCTTGTAAGATACCATAGAATGCACAGTTTTCCAAATTATATGAAAATGTTGAACAATGAAATTGATCAAGAAACTACTATTGCAGCTGAGATTGCTAGAGACAGTTCTCAAGACAGTCAAAGTTCTGTTCCTCTGAGTCAAGATCCACTAGGATAATCAATTGTTGAAAATGAAGCAGCAGTCACAATGAATGGAGTGGAAACAGCAATGCATCAAGCTCAAGAAGATATAATGGACTTAGCAAACTTGGAAGATAAACTAAATGTTGATCAGAAAGAAATATATCAGCAAGTGAGACAACAGATTGACCATGGATTTCTTCATGAAAAGAAAGAATGCACATGAACATCATTTCAACCTATCCGAATGTATGTGAGTGGACAAGCTGGAACAGGAAAAAGTTTCTTAATCACTAGTTATCTACAGAAAATAACTGTCTTGTGTTGTAACTACTCCAACTGGGTTGGCAGCACACAACATTAAAGGAATTACATTGCATCGTTTACTTATGCTAGCTGTGGAGCATGAAAACATTTGGAATATCACAAGCTATCTGAAGAAGCTTGTTGTGAAGTTTCTAGAGTGCTAAAGAAAATGAAACTTCTGAATATTGATGAGGTAAGCATGGTCTCAAACTTAATGCTTGCATTTGTGCATTTAATAATGCACCAAATTCTTAAAACAGAGTACGACGTGTTATTAGGAGGAAAACATGTCATAGGTTTTGGAGATCTACTGCAATTTACTCCCGTAAAAGGACAACCAGTATTTAAAACATTTGCGCATGAAGACATCAGAAAGTCTTTGGGTAGCATTGGAAACGTTAACATTTGGACAAATTGTGAATACAAAGAACTCATTACAACTATGCGACAAGTAAATGATGTTGATTATGGAACTATTCTTCAAGATATAAGAATTGGAGTACTGACAGAACATGGCAAACAAGCTTTGCAGAGTCGATTACTTTCCAATTGGTTTCCAAATAAAAATATAGTTCCTGAAAAAATATATATGAAAATTGCAGAAAATAAATCTATAATCTTCATAATGCCAACACTGCGCAAGTGTTCTATATTCGATTAACAACTTTTGAAGCTGGAAAATAAAGAAATAATAAAAATGGAAGCCATTGATAAATACAGCATGAAGGAATCACTATTATTTTGACAGAAAAACTGAAAACAAAGTTGGATTCTTTAGAAAAATCGATATCTAAAACTGCTGGTTTAATAAAGAAGCTATATGCATGCAATTACTGTCGGGTAATTTTAAGGTAACATTTGGATGTACAAAAGGTGGAAGTGAATTTTAAAAAATTAAATTTGATCAGATTGAAGAAGTAAAACATATTGGTTGTTGTTCAGTTCGTTTTTTGCTTGTTAAAGATTTATATGTCCGTAGAAAACAGTTTCCACTTTCTCTGGCATATTCAGTGTCTATTCATAAATCTCAAGGTTTAGGTGTAGACAGTGCTTTGGTGAACATTGGAAGTACCGTGTTTAAAGAGGGTATGGCATATGTTACTTTGTCCCGAGTCAGAACTTTATCTGGTTTGTTTTTGATTGATTTTGATGTCACAAAGGTTACTGAAGATGCAAACTGTAAAAGTGATTAATTGGTTAAGAAGAGCGCATTCTCCCAATTTAGGTCAATATCCTGTATTTGAAAAGCGTGTGGTAGTTCGAAAAAGAAGGTCTGAGAATATCTGTAATGAAGGTATAGAGAAGGAAAAATAATGTTGTGATTGCAAGCAAAAAGAAATAGGATACTGTTGAAGAGATTGCTGGTTATCAGTTTGAAAATAGTTCAGGTGTCAACTGCTATGCTAATGTAGTGGTCAATGTTGTATTTTTTCTTGAATGTTTGCAACACCAAATTATGGAGAATCAGGAAAAAGATGTTGGTCTTTCTGGCATTATATTTATGAAAAATTGAGAACTGATAAAAGTAAAATACAAAGCGATTGTGATATTTGTAATCTTTTGGATGTATGTTCTGGTTCGACACAATTTACGCAGAGTATCGAACAAGATGCTCAGGAATTTCTAATGTATATGCTTACAGTATTGAAAAATGAAGGAATGGAAATTGAAAATCTTTTTGGCCTTTGTTATGAATGGGAACATCATTGTGAAAATTGTATGAATACATGTAGCACTAATATAGACACTGAAAGATTTATATATTTGACTTTACCAGACTGTAAATAAGTATGTTTCATCAGTGATGTCATTTGAGATGTCATCAGTGATGTCATCAGTGATGTCACTGACCATGTCATGAATGATGTAATATGTGACATCATCAGCAGTGGATTGCAGGCGCGCCAGTTATAGTTAGTACAATTATATAGTGGACAGTGATTCAGACGACGACTAGGAAGGTCAAAACGCATCAGTCGGATTACATTTATTTAAAAAAAAAAACTAGATTGTGGTTCCTTCATGTGGCAGCACAAGGTGACAAGGTGACAAGTATACGGGTCCTGCGCACGCCAAACTGGCACCAACTTCGACTGGTGGATGTGGTCAAATGACTACAGGAGCGGTTTGCAATGCCTAATCTGTACCCGAATCCCGCCGCCGTCAAAGATTTGGGTCCCCGCTACAGTGCTAAACAATTTACGGGATTACAGAAGAGGTTTGTTTTGGACTGGGAGGCTCAATGCGACCCCAGAACGGTTCGAAGTGAGGCTTCTCTTACCAGATAATCTCTTCTGTAACCAGGGAAACCAGGATCATCATCGTACGAATGACAGAAGTGCTGCTGCTACCGCCAAGCACAAGCGTGTGTCTTACGGCAAGCTGTAGGAGGTTTCTTGCAGCAGAAGGAAGATGGCAAAAAGTTTATTCAGCAAGGTGGATAATCGCCCTGACAATACAGTGACTAGAGAGGCTTCCGGGGACACAGGAGGGGCACGATCACTTAAGCATGACTTGTTCCTATATAGGAGACTCTGTAGGAAAGAGGTAAACAGGAGCTGGAATGTTATATATAGAGGTGGCCAGGGTCCCAAGAGGCTTAAGGATTTGGATAACACCAACGTAGCAGAACCCCAGCCCAAAGTTGCTGGAAGAATGGTTCCTTCTGATGGCATCTACGTGCAGACAGATGCTGGGGCTAATATCTAAGTATGTAGCACTAGAACTGGACAAAGTGAGAGTAGAAATCAGGAAATTAAAAGAGACATTTAACAACCATGCTTGAAGAGATGAGATCAAGAAATTCGTCAAAGAAATGGAAGGGAAGTTGGCGAAATATGAAGAAGGCATCAAAAGCAAAAAGTATTGGAAATTCGTCAGGGATAAGAATGATTACGCCATGGGTCGGATACTCACTTTTGGAAAAATGTATGATAAGGCAAGGAGGGATTTCAGGCACACAAAATCATTGAAACAGCAGGAGACTGTAACATTGGAATCCAGCTCAGATGCCCAATCTTGAGGACCCTAGCAGGAGTGCGATATCAGGAACAGCACCATTTACAACACTCGAGGAATACAGTTTTTTTTCAGCAAAACCAGGCTATAAAAAAAGAAACCACCAAGAGCAAAAGGAAAAAGAGGAAATAACATAGGAGAAAACCAAGGAGAGGCGGTACAGGACAAAGAAAGCGAGAAGCCGCAAGGGAGAGGAACACGGCAAAGCAAACAGAACAAACACTGATAGGTGAGAATAACCTTACGATAGTTAACTTATCTTCTCATGTGCTCACACCTGATGAATGCTCTGTCCTTGAAATGGGTTTGTCTTTGCAAATTTTGAATACTCACGCACGAGCATTGATATTTTTCTGTTGGGAAGAAAATTGAAAATCATCAATATTCATGCTCTTAGAAAGGTAAAGGGCATCCCAAGGGATGCTATGGGGCTCTCTCCTGATCCAGTGTCAGATGTTCTATCAGTTGGGGATCTTGAGATTTTGGCGTCTCTAAGAGAAATGGATCTAGGGATGAAAAATTAGGAAAATGACAGAGAATTCCTAAGCAACATGGGTATCATGACAGACCAGAGAAGCAGAAATGATTTCAAAACTAGATCCAGATTTATCCCGGTTACCCTACACAACAAAATTGACACTTTTCACGAGGTAATTCCTCATGGCCTCATGGAAACATGGAAACTTGGTCAAAATCATTTTACTGAGAATCTAATGAAGGAGCAGAGAAAAGGCCTTTTGTCACTCAGGAAAGTAGAAACGTATGTGATTAAACCCTCCAACAAATGTTGTATTATGGGATCCGGGTAAATACAGAACTGAGGCAAGGAATCAGTTAGAATACTCAGGAACTACTTGAGATCAAATTTTGCCCACAAAACATTCACTTGTCACTTGTTACCACAGTCTTTTGAGTGAATAGCACCAGAAAGGAATGCTCAGTAGTAATGAAGTGGAATTCCTGATAGTAAAGAATCCTGTCACCCGGTATTTTACATGCTACATAAAGTGCACAAGCATCCCACAGATCCACCAGGTAGACCGATTATATCTGACAATAGCAGTTTGCTTGAGATCTCATCTATTTACCTTTATCCTTTCCTATGCCTCTATGTTGTCAATCTCCCCTCGTACTGTAGGGACAGCATGGATTTCATATTCAAGGTTCAAGGTATTCTGTGGAAGGAATCATATATACTTGCTACGGTGGACATTGTTGCACTTTATACATGTATTGAACTACATATATTGAACATGAACTAGGCCTTGAAGCATGCAAATAATTCTTTAGAGATGATCATTCCATGATCCTAATTGAAATGTTGTGGTTCTGCCTTGAAAATATCTTTATCCTATTTGAGGAACAGTGGTAAAAACAACTCACTGGGACTGCGATGGGCAGTTGCTTTGCTTCCAGCTATGCCTGTAGGTTCATGGGTGGTGGGAGGCGGAGCATATTTGGAATAAAAGGAACAAAGAGTGGCTTGGGCATTTGATCCTATAGACTTATTACATAGATTATATATTTCCCATCTGGGACAGTCCACAGGAATCTCTGAATGATTTCCGGGCTAGTATAGATACCAATGATCTGAACTTGAGATTTACGAGTAAGACTCACAAAGACACTATTGAATTCTTGGATGTTCAAATTGAGGTCAAGGATGAGGCGATTACCACAAAACTTTATAGATAAGAGATTGCGGGTAACAGCATATTGCACGCCCAGAGCTACCATCCTGACAACTTAAAATGAAGCATCCCCTATGGGGATCTTTTAAGAGCAAAAAGAAACTGCTGTACTAGGAAGGCATATGTGGCAGAGGAGAACACCATGGCTGGCTGATTTAGAACTTGGGGCTATGCTAGAAGAACTATCAGGTCAGCAATTGAAAAAGCTTCCAGTGTGGATAGAAACAGTCTTCTGAGACCTAAACCTAAAGAGAGTAAGAAACAGGAAGTCAGACTGATTAACACCTTTAACTGTGAGTCCAAAGCTATACAGAACACAGTAAAAAAACATTGTCACTTAGTCAGATCTGACACAATCATTGGTAGACTAGTGAGCTCGAGCCTGCGTATCACATACTGTAAGTGTGACTCTCTGAGGGACATTTTGGTACACAGCCATTTGAATAAAAACCTAAAGGGAATTTTGGTTGAGGGATCTCTCAGGTTTTTCAAGTGTGGAAAATGCAAGGCTTGTGCAAATAGCACTAATGTCAAAACATACTCACTCCCTACAAGTAGAACATCCAAGATACGCAAGTTCATGAATTGTAACAGCGACTATGTGGTGTATGTTCTGGATTGCGTGTGTGGTCTTGGGTATGTGAGCAGCACGATTTTCCCTGTGAAAAAGAGAATTCTTGAACATCTGTGAGCTAATGCATGGGACTGTTGCCAATGTATCCACTAAAATTTCCTTGTTTGGTGTTGACAGGATCCTAAGTTACACAAGAGGGGGAGATAGAGAAAAAAGTTGAGAAGAATGAAGTCGGATTACTTCATTCGTTTTGGACGCTGTACCCTGGTGGCCTAAATCATGATGAGGAGCTCCATGACCACCTAGGGTAGTCATCTTTGGGTACAACCGCCACCCTTCCACCTCCACAACCTCCAAAGCACCCCCTCCACCCCACCGCCTGTCTGGAGGTCTCTTCTATATGAAAGGGGACTTTTCTGGACTCCAAAAAACTGTGAGTGTTGGTAGGGATGAAATAATAGAGGGAAATGGGTTTGCTTTATTTATTTTTCTGTTAGACAGTTTTTTATGTTTCTTTTTTTGCACTACTTTTTTCCAAGCTGAGAAGGTCGTAGTAAGGTTAGGAACAAGTGGACTTTAGCACGTAGCATAGGAGTGGATCCGCCACTGGGCGATGTACACAAAACTACTACCTCTAGAGTATTATGATATTGAAATTGATTATATATACATCCTCTCATGCATTTTTTATTATAATGATACGATTACCAACTGCTTTTGTTTCTGGCATTGGCCAAGATCATGAGTGTTGAATTCTTATTTAGTTTTGACAAAATTTAAACATGCAATGTATTTGTAAATAATTGTGGTGTTTTCCCAGATATTTTGAGTAATACTGCCATAATGCTTTAATCCTATAGGAACATTAGTCTTTTTCTTTCCACAAGGTCTGTGTTCTATGTTTATTAGTTACACAATCCTTGTTGTTTAGAAAAAGTAGAGCACATCCATGTGTGGACCGTGACAGTGACTCAGCCGAAGACCAGGAAAGTCAAAACGCATCAGTCGGGTTAAATTGGAAACCTGGAATGAGTTCCTTCTTGGGGCAACACAAGGTGACCAGTATATATATGTATATATATATATATATATATATATATATATATATATATATATATATATATAACGCTCGAATTCCTCCCCGTTAAAGAAAAGAAGCAGCACCCAGGAGGGAACAGTCACAGCCTGTTTAATTTGCACAACAAACATTTCGGCGCTAGCCTTCTTCGGTGTTTCTCACCGTACACAGGCAGTTCTGGTTAAGTAGACATGTGATGACACAACTAAACACCAACAAGGGACTATCCCTTCATGCACCACTGTGAGCGCCATCTTGGAACAAGTAAAATAACTCCCAAAATCGGAGTGTTCGCAAGAAAGAAAGGTCTCAGCAAGATAAATTCATGGATCGGCAGATGTCCCTATATAGGTGAGCATTATGTAACACATATGTACATTAAAGATAGAACTCGGAACATTATACAGATGTTAAGCAAATGATAGAATTTCAAAAATTTCAATGAGAATTCATAATGTATCACTTAAATTCGTAAATTGATGAAATAACCATTGTAAAACGAGGGCTAGCGTGCCACCAACACTGTGAATGGAAAGAAACACTAGAGATAAATAGCAAATGAATGACATATAAGAACATTTCATAATTCATATTCTATTTTCCAGAGTAACAAGATGTAGCCTGGAAACTAATATAGGTCCATTGACAAAATACACAAAATACACAAAATCGGTGTACCAGGTGAGCTACACTGATACTAGAGAAGGTCCCTTCCTAATATCTGACATTGTTAACAACATTATCAAAGAATATATGCATTAGCATTCTGATTAGCAGAGCAGTGATTACATCTATCACAGACACAAGTTTATGTAGTAATACCCAATCTCACAGTGACCACCTAAGGCTCAATCGACAGGGGTGTAGATAGAGAGGCTAACATAGCAGAGATGTTTATTAAAAGACACCTAAAGAAGTAATTCATTATTTGCCATTATTTGCCAAGGTGTACTGCCATTTCCTCCCCACTATTCATACCTTTGGGGTATTTAGTAGACAGGTCGATGATATACCTTGATTCAAGGCGTCGTAACCTCCTAAGCCTATCACCCCCCGTGGATTACATGGAACATGGTCTAGCCCAAAGAATCGTAATTTATTTCGATCTTTATTGTGATGTTCCGCGAAATGTCGGGCTATTGGGTATGAGGGGTCTACTCTGTCGATTGCCCTAAGGTGTTCTAAAATTCTCAATTTTAGCTGGTTAATGGTACTCCCGATGTAACGGAGATCACATGGGCATACTAAACAATACACGGCATAGGTGGTCCTGCACGTGATGAATTTATGGATTTTGTTAGTTCTACCCACATCTGGGATGTCGTATTGAAGTACCCTACGACTTGTGGCACATGCTTTGCACTTTCCGCATGGAAAGAACCCGCTCATTTCCCACAAAGTGTTGGAATGGATACTAGGTGCCTCAAGATGGCTATGTACCAACATATCGCCAAGGGACCTAGCTTTGCTAAAGGTCACCAACGGGCACGGTGGCAAGTCATCTTTTATGACTTCATCAGTAAGCAATATGTGCCAATTCTTGCGCATCATTGCTTTAAGTCTTTCGGCACCTGTGGAATAAGGTGTGATCATCCTAAATGTATCTTTTGTAGAACAATTGGGATCTTTGTTTTTCTTTTTGAGCTGTTCCTCCCTAGGGATCTTCTTGACTTTTTTCAGAGTGTTATGTAAGAGTGTCTCGTCATACCCCCTTAGACGGAAGCGAGCCATGGAATCAGAAGCAGCCGCCTCAAATTCATGGTCTTGAGTACTGTTCCTCTTAATTCTCAATAGTTCCCCATAGGGGATACTATTGATAAGTCTAGGTGGGTGTCCACTTTTAGCACACAGGATAGAGTTCCCCGCTGTCTCCTTGCAGTACAACGAGGTATGGACATGGCCGTTTTCAACATACACCCTGAGGTCCAAATAGTTGGCTGCCACCCCACTAATTGTACCTGATAAGTGTATGTTGTAGATGTTATCATTAAGAGATTGGATATACTTCTCTGCCATGTCCTTGGTACCTTGCCACACGATGAACAAGTCATCTATGTAACGGTACCAATGTACCACCCTGCCACTTTCAAGGCCTTCCTTCCAGCTCCTGGGCACCCGCTCCTCCCACCAGCCAACGAATAAATTCGCATAGCTGGGGGAGAAGCAGGTGCCCATCGCCGTACCAGAGATCTGTCTATAGAAACTATCCTCAAACAAAAAAATGTTGTGAGTGAGGCAGAACTGCACAAATTCAATTAACATGATATTGTGATGTGCAAAACGAGCTGGACGTCTGCCAAGATAGTATTCGATAGCGGCCAATCCGTGGATGTGATCGATGATGGTATAGAGACTGGTGATGTCCATCACCAGAAATAGATAGTCTGTTTTCCATTCCATCGTAGACACTTTACTCAAAAAGTCTTTTGTATCCTGGATATAAGACTTCAGCTCCAAAACAAGTGGAAAGATATAATTGTCCACAAATTTGGACATATTTTCAGTTAATCCGTCAGTGGAGGCCACAATGGGTCAGCCTGGTGGTGTTATATTGTTTTTATGCAGCTTGGGCAAATGATAAAAAGTTGGTATCATGGGGTTGTTGCTGCGCAGATAAATATGCTCGTCGTTCCCTAACATAGAAAGGTTGTACCACTTAAGAACTAAGTCGTTGTATTGTCTGATGCTAGCTTCATAAACACTACTGGTGGTGATAGAATAGAATTTCGAATCGGAGAGTTGCCTCATCGCCTCATCACGATGGTACTCTCTAGACATCAGTACAACGTTCCCCCTCTTATCCGAGGGCTTTATAATGATTTTCTTGTTATTCATTAGTTCTTGTAAAGCTTTTTTCTGTGGTTCCGTGATGTTATACATATTCATACTGGTTTCCTTCCGATGTTTGAGTAGTTCCATCGTTATAGCCTCGGAAAAGCATCGATGGCGTCCCATGGCGACTGAGGAATACATGTGGAGCGAGTTTTAAAGTGACTTTCATCTCGCTCTTGTTCAATTCCCCTCATTGCCGCTCGTTGCACCATGTCCATTCCAGTGACGTCAATGATGTCTGTTTCGGTTCTTATAGCTTCCATTGCTTCGATACAGGACAAGTCATTGCCGTCAAAGCATCGGTGGCTGTGAGTCTTATACCATGCTTAGAAGATCCTTTGATATGCGGTCTTAATTTGAAATGTTTGTGTAGGTTCAATCTCCTGGTGAACCTAAAGAGATCAATTTTCGTTTGCGTGAATTCCAGGTTGGTGTATGGACAAAAGGTGAGCCCTAGACTTAAGAGTTCATGTTGTTCAGCTGTAAGGGTGTAATCCGTGAGGTTGATTACCGTTAGATTCGTTACCTCAGTCTGTTGGTTGCCCCTTACTTCTTCTGGTTGTTGCGGTAAGATCGATTCTGGGGTTTTGCTCTTCCCCTCCCTCTTCCTTTTGCCGCCGCCCCCTGATCTCCGGGTTCGCCTTCTTCTTGTTGCTCTGGGTGCTTGTTTTGCCCCCACCTCAGCCAGTTCTGTCGGATCAGTTGGAACTCGGTGTGAAAAGGAACAGCCACTCTTCTGCGTTCATTTCCACGGTCCCGCTGTTCATCACCCGATTCCTCGGCTGTGGCCTCCGATTCTGAGGTAGCTGCACTTGAGGTGGGGGTTGCCAGGATACCCTGGTTCATGGCCTATCGTGGTGCGTCGTATTTCTTGGCGAATGTAAGGACACGGCCTTGGCGGTAGTCAGTCTCATCGCGTTCAAACTTTTCTTGTTTGCGCGTCATGATTTTCAGCTGATATCTGGTTAGGCGTTTTTTCATTGCCTCCTTGAGCTCTTTCACTTTGTCAGTATCCTCTTCTTTCTCGATATCTTCCTCCAAGATCTTGATTTCAGCCAGTGCCCTGTCCCTATCGCTCCACGCATATTTGACCAGTAGTTTGAGTATCCCTTCACAATAATTTTGAGTTTGTTCGTGCCAATCTGTTAACAGTTGGGGATCTGGGTGCTCATCTGCTGGTACTGTATAAACTCTGAGTCCCCTTGGCACCCGTCTCACCTTAAATATAGCTGCTCAGGCTGGTGGCCTCCCACCACTTCCGTATTTCACGCTCATGTCATTTCTCCAATTTGTGCATTGTCTCATTCAATTTGTTATTCCCCATTCCTGTGTCAGAGGGCTGAGCCGCCGTTGCCAGTGGTCTATCACGTCTTTTGAACATATCCTGAGCGAGAGCACGACGCTCTTCCTCGCCAAATACATCCATAGTAATGCCAGGTGATGGTAAGTACTTATACCAATTTGTGTGCTCGTATTCTTTGCTTAAACGAGCTTCGCTATGACTGTCATCCGCCCGGACGCTCTACCGCGATATGCAGTTAAATCTTGCAGTTGCAAACAAAGTCGGGTAAAGGACTTACCGGCTAGGTGCGAAACACTCATCCCCAACCAGCGGCCGGAGAGATTTTCGCCGTGAAATCCGACAGCGGTCCTCTCATCTATCCCTTTCGCAATTGCGGCGGTGCTCTGGAATGAAAGCGCTCCGTTTCCCACAGAAAGATCCCGAGCACTCTGGAGCGGGTGCTGCTAGCGGGCCGTGGACCCCGCAATATGTAACGCTCGAATTCCTCCCCGTTAAAGAAAGGAAGCAGCACTCAGGTGGGAACAGTCACAGCGTGTTTAATTTGCACAACAAACGTTTCGGCGCTAGTCTTCTTCAGTGTTTCTCACCGTACACAGGCAGTTCCGGTTAAGTAGACATGTGATGACACAACTAAACACCAACAAGGGACTATCCCTTCATGCACCACTGTGGGCGCCATCTTGGAACAAGTAAAATAACTCCCAAAATCGGAGTGTTCGCAAGAAAGAAAGGTCTCAGCAAGATATATAAATATATGCTCCAAAGGCTCGCCTCCACCACAACTTCCCAACGGACTTGCAAATGAGACGAGGTAGACCCAAATTCAGTGCTTTCGTTTATTTCAATCTTGCCACCAGCCATCACGACGCGTTTCGGCAGATCCCTGCCTTGATCACATATATATATATATATATATATATATATTCACTGAAAAAACCATAGGTTATAGACCATATATAGTTAGGAATTAGCATTTAAAAAACCTTATTTTACTCACACAAAACCATTGAAATTCCATATATAGTTAGTTGCACTAACTATATATCGCGCACCTGCAATCCACTGCTGATCATGTCACATATTACATCATTCATGACATGGTCAGTGACATCACTGATGACATCACTGATGACATCTCAAATGACATCACTGATGACATCACTGATGACAACATCCAGTGACTGTATGTTTCTGTAAAGTTAAAATATGTCTTACATATTGAAGAATGAGTGGATGTATAAGTGTCTGGATGAAGGATTTAGTAGGTGCGTGACTGACTGTATGAGTGAGTGATTAAATGTGTCTCACTGAATGCATGGGTTAGTGACTAAACTGTCTTAATTTGTGCATCATTATGTCTGTTGTTCTGTAAACTGCTGCATGTGTTGATCATTAGCTATACGAGAGGCTATATGTGTTATTAATTGGTTGCCCAAGTATTTCTATAGGAGATTGAGTTTGTGTGGGGGTGGCTGGAAGGTGTGTGACTCTATGCATAGATGTGTGAACAGTTTATTCACTAGGTGTATGAGTTCAAGAGTGCATGTGGAAACAGCTACATGGGCAGTTGACTGTGTGCATGAGTGTATTGATGAGTGAATGGATATCTCAATGCTACATGTCATAGTAAGTACATATGTAAAACACAGTACATGTGAGAGTTGGCATATATAAATAACTGTGCATGAGAGCCACCGAATGAGTGAGTGGTTGTATCGATCATTGTGAACTTGTATCAGGGATTGTATAAGAGAGTAAATATGTGTTAGTATATGTTTCAATAAGTAAGGTGTGTTTAACTGTATAGTTGAAGAAATGGAGATGAGATTGTTTCTTTGCATGACTGACTGGGTGTGTGAGTAACTCCATGGATGAGTGGCAGTGTGTGAGTGTCTGTATACACTGAGTGTATCTAAGGTTATATTAGAGTCTGAAGAGGTTTATCGTATTAGCACAAGAATGATGTCAAATGAGATGTCATCAGTGATGTCATCAGTGATGTCATTTGAGATGTCATCAGTGATGTCATCAGTGATGTCACTGACCATGTCATGAATGATGTAATATGTGACATGATCAGCAGTGGATTGCAGGTGCGCGATATATAGTTAGTGCAACTAACTATATATGGAATTTCAATGGTTTTGTGTGAGTAAAATAGGGTTTTTTAAATGCTAATTCCTAACTATATATGGTCTATAACCTATGGTTTTTTCAGTGAATTTTCAAGGTTTTGTAAATGCTAATTCCTAACTATATATGGTCTATAACCTATGGTTTTTTCAGTGAATTTTCAAGGTTTTGTAAATGCTAATTCCTAACTATATATGGTCTATAACCTATGGTTTTTTCAGTGAATTTCAATGGTTTTTTAATAGCAAATATCATAAGCTGTCGAATGTCAAGTACGTGGTAAGTGAAAACATTTTCGTGTTTATGCACACTGATCTGCTTTGAATGGTGCCCCCCCCCCCCCCCTCATTTCTATTAGGAGTACTCTCTCTTTGCAGATAGTGAAAGGTAGTTAACGCAGGTCTTTGCCCCCATTGTAATCCGTCGTGCCTGCTTCTCTCTCCATTTGATTGATTGTTATCCAAGTATTTACTGTTTTAGAATTAGTTCTCTTTGGTTCATTCTCTATTTACAAACAAACACAGAGTCGCAATACTCTGTTTAGTCTTTGCAGATAACGAAAAATCGTGTAAAAAAAAAAGAAAAGGAATCGAGCAAAATCAGTAGGCCACTAATGGGATCTCTTTTTGACCTCGCTAAAATAGAAACATTAGGAACAACCCCTCATGACAAATACAAAACTAGTGAGATGAACTGAACTCCACACAATGATGGCTGCAAAACAGCTCGGCTCCGCCACCCACCCCGCCCAAAATAACGATAAAGAACGGCTGCCATGATTGGTTGCGGAATGACCACGACGGAGCTACGAAATGGTGCTGCTCTCATGCTAACCCCAGCTTCAGTCTGAAACATCCAGAAACACTGTAGACTACCAATTCGATCAGTTCCGGTAGCGCCCCAATGTAACCCGGTAGAGAAGAACTAGCTCTCCCCTCTTTGACTGATGGTTCTTGTTGCCTGTCCCTTCTGTTGTCATTTAACAGAACTATTTAGCCTGCTGAAAGGGGTTGTGTTCCGACCGCTGGTTGGTGGAGACATTTTGACTATATTCTGTACCTGCGTTGTCGCGTAATGCGTCATATGACGCGCCGCGTTAGCGCATCCGGAAGTCATCCGGGGCGCGCAGCGCGTAACGTAAGCATAACAAGTCATGTGACTTGTTAATAAAACTTTTCATTGGTTCATTTTACTTTTCTTATTGTAATGATGAAAGGCTTGGTCATATGACCTAAAAATTACGCTTTTCATTACTTCCGAACATTATTTTTTCTTAAATATATGTTATAATGTTCCAGGCTAATGTACTTTCCCGGAAATTTTACAACTGTCCTGCAAGTAAAATATATTCTTTTTTCGAGAAAAAGAGCGTTTCTTCGTCCCATGACGGAGCCGTTGAGCAAAAGAGGGTCGACCTGCTGTCTTAGTCGCCGATACGCCTGAATATGAGATTCTTATCGATCACTTTATGTTGCAGGAATAGAAAACACAACAGCCCTTGACCATTTATCTTTACTGCGTTCCTTCGTATTATACCTTTTACCCTTCATGTAATTGGTCTGCTTTATTTCACTTGCCTTTTAATGATTCTAAAACAGTCACTATTATTAAATACTTTACCAATGTATATACTACTACCATGTTTTCTTTTAAAAACCTTTATTGTGAAAATTTCATTATACAAATACGAGCCTATAACCACGTGGGCCTGCCACAGAGCAAACTGTAATCGTATATGATGAATAGACATTTACACTGTAGAGGAACGTAACGGGAGGGCCATTAGGTTGCAAGAACTAAGGTGTCTAACAGTTACGGAATCGGTGGACGTACATTTTATAATTAAAATACGACAGGGCCAGTTACAATAAAATTATCTAGATATACATTTGCGGGCAAGTACCATGGGTGACGTTAATTCGAACTTTCAACAGTACAGTAATCAATAACACATCAGAACTTAATATCAATAGGGATGTCGAAATATTCAATCAATTCTCGTCCCCGCCCGCCATGTGCTTCAAAACTGCATACGTATCTCGTGATTTCAAGGTTCTGCAACCAGTACACAACAAGGAGTTACGAGTCCCATTAATTCCGGCGCCATTTTGGGCGAGGACGGGCAGGTCCAGGATATAGTCAAAATGTCTCTACCAACCATCGACTATGATGATGTTCATATGCTGTATTTATTAGAGTAACACTCATCTGTCCACATGAAATTAATTTGCCACAATCTAAACATGTCATTTTAATCTTTCCAAAGTTCTTCTAAATATTTGGGACCGTTTCCCTTGCCTCTGAAGCTCTCAGTGCCACTTCTTTGATGAATGTACTAGCAGGTCAGGGGTTCTCCTCCAAATCTCTCTTTTATGCAGCACTATAATTAATTGGTGCCACCTCTCCATATGACGATGCATGGTATAGTTACCACAACCATATTTTTTTTCGGTTCCTCTGGAGAGTTCATCGTGGCAGATGAAGCGTGTAACGTACCGGGCATTTACCTTTTTTTGCATGTACAGGAAAGGAAAAAAAAATCGAGCGTCCGAGTTCTAAGGTGTCCCAGGGCCATTTTGGTGGACCAGGCCCAAATCCAAAGAACAGCCATCTCACAGGCTAATGGGGCGACCCACGCCGAGTTTCAGCATTGTAGGATGACCACACAAGTACAGCAACTTGCTAGACATCACCTCGGTGCCATCCGGATCTCGGCGCCCCACTGCAGATGAAGTGCCTCTCAACTATGAAACCACCACGGTGACATCCGGATCTTGGCGCGTTGTGCTGCCTTCGGCCTATTCGCACATCGGTCCGCTACTGACGCCATCTCACAGGCTAATGGGGCGACCCACGCCGAGTTTCAGCATTGTAGGATGACCACACCAGTACAGCAACTTGCTAGACATCACCTCGGTGCCATCCGGATCTCGGCGCCCCACTGCAGATGAAGTGCCTCTCAACTATGAAACCACCACGGTGACATCCGGATCTTGGCGCGTTGTGCTGCCTTCGGCCTATTCGCACATCGGTCCGCTACTGACGCCATCTCACAGGCTAATGGGGCGACCCACGCCGAGTTTCAGCATTGTAGGATGACCACACCAACTTGCTAGACATCACCTCAGTGCCATCCGAATCTTGGCATCTCAACGCCTAGTGGTATCTTCCATACAAAAAATATTGTTACGCTGCCTTTGGCCCCATTCGCACATCAGTCCGCAACTTAGACATCACCTCGGTGCCATCCGGATCTTGGCATCTCAGCGCCTTGTGGTGTCAGTCAGAAAATATTGTTGCGCTGCCTTTGGCCCCATTCGCACATCGGTCCGCTACTGACGCCATCTCACAGGCCAACGGGGCGCCCCACGCCGACTTTCAACATTGTAGGATGGCCACAGAAGTGCGACAACTTACTAGACACCACCTCGGTGCCATCCGGATCTTGGCGCGTTGTGCTGCCTTCGGCCTATTCGCACATCGGTCCGCTACTGACGCAAACTCACAGGCCAACGGGGCGCCCCACGCCGACTTTCAGCATTGTAGGATGGCCACACCAGTGCTGCAACTTGCTGGACACCACCTCGGTGCCATGCGGATCTTGGCGCGTTGTATTGCCTTCGGCCTATTCGCACATCGGTCCGCTACTGACGCCGCCTCACGTGCCAACGTATTTTCTCCGCATTTTATACCCTATGCCGCATAACAGGTCATGTGACTTGTTTATAAAACTTTTCATTGGTTCATTTTACTTTTGGTTTCCGAATGATGGAAGGCTTGATCATATGACCTAAAAACAACACTTTTCATTGGATGAAAACTTTTTTTTCCCCCCAAACGATGAAAGCCCCACCTTGTTTCTGGATGTTTCAGACTAAACTGGCGTCAGCATGAGAGCACCACCATCTCGTAGCTCCGTCGTGGTCATTCCGCGAGCAATCATGGCAGCCGCTCCCCACCAGAAGCCTGCAGGAGTCGGGGCCCCCAAAACTTTTGATGAATTCTCAAGGCGGAGGGGACGCTTTCGAGAATGGGGTCCAAGACCTAGCAGACAAGCGTCCGATTTCCAAGGTGTCCCAGGGCCATTTCAGTGGACCACGCCCAAAAAGGAAAGAGCCTGCCGCCATTTTGAGAGTCCTGTGGCAGCCGCCTATCGCTGCACCGCAAGAGTGGGCGCAACTCAGCTGAATGGCGGATTTTGACACAGTGGACCAAAAGCGGACGGAATGGCAACTGAAACGGTAAAGGGGCGCCCCACTAAAACAGATGAGACTCCACCTGGAGAGGCCCGTTCACGCCGCCTCCCCCGGGGCGCTCCACGCCGTTATTCGGAGCAGCATTGTAGGATACCAAAACCAGTGCGGCAACTTACTGGACATCACCTTGGTGCCATCGTTCTGCTGCCTTGGAACTATTCGCACAACAGTTTGCTACTGATGACCCACCCCCCGCGACGCCCCACGCCGTTATTTGCTGGGTGGCAACTTACTAGACATCACTTTCGTGTCATCTAGATTTCGGCGCGTTCTGCTGCCTTGGAACTATTCGCACAACAGTTTGCTACTGATGACCCACCCCCCGCGACGCCCCACGCCGGAAATCTGGACGTTGTGCTGCGTTGGGACTATTCGCACAGCCGACCGCTACTTCGTTGTTTTTCCCTAAAAATGTTTATATGTTATTACTATTTTTGTTTTCTTGTATATATTTATAAATTATTAAAGTTTTATAATCTTACTACTTTGTCGGAGTGCTATATATTTTTAATGTGACACATAATTGTAAAAACTTTGATGTACAAAGAGTCATCCCTGGAATCTTCCGCTTCACGCTCGGTCCCCGCCCCAATCACAATACAGGATGGTTTTCAGATAATAGCAACGCTTCTGCTGTGACGGATCTCATCGAGTGTGGGCCTTGATCTACTATAACTCCTTTGAAGAGGGGTGATTCTTTACAGCTGTGGCCATAAACTACATCTGCAGGGCTAGCTGATAGCCTAGGACCGGCCTGGACAATCGGACACAGAGGAAAAGGAGTGTCAGAGGGTGCGGTAGTGAATAGGGCGAAAGGGAGGTGTCGGGCGGGCACAGGGTGTGATTCTCAGGGAAGAGCAGCGCAGATGGGGGGAGGTTTATTACCCATGCATAAGACAGAGAGCGGGGGTGACCACTGCCTGGGTGAGATGCTTGCGAGGGTGGGGAGCCATGCTAAGGATCGACAGCGTGCACAGAGTGGGTCTGGTCAAGGCATCTAAAATGGCTGCCGTGCACGACAAAAGTGTGGCATTTGAAAAAAGACAAGATGGCGCACACAATGTTTTTCAACAATTCCTGATTTCCTTCGAATCGAACGTTAACAGACGTTGGGGCATATTACCAAAGTTAAGCGATATTTATCCCTAACGATGCATTGCAAAGATTTTTTTACCGTCAGAAATTATCGCAGATAAACCTTGCTATTATCAAGGTTTATCGCAAATACGATAAAAAACGAGCGCAATGCATTAATATCGCTGAAAACTCCGCGATATTCATGCATTACCGAGCTAATGCTCTTAGCCATGTTATCCACCTCCCATTGGATAACATGGCTAAGAACTGCTCAGGGCAGCTGTTACTTTTTGGAGATATTCGCGCTTATCTCGAATATTTCCAAAAGTTGATAATAGGAGATAGCGATGTTAGCGACTGTTTCCAGTCGCTAACATCTTGGCATGCCCACTTTGCATGTCATTAGTGATAAATATCACTCACATGCAAAGTGGGACCCAAGATGGTCGCTATCTCCTACTAGCCGTCGCTAACTGGTGTTAGCAACAGCTAGGTAATACAGATATAATTTTATCTCCGCGGAGCGCTGTTACAGATATATATCTTGTTTTTGAACGTTAATTTCTCAAAATCCACTGAAGCACATATATTGAGACCTAGCAAAGGCACATCGGGCTACCAGTCCCTACAATTTTGCCAAGTTTCGTGCAAATCCATTCAGCCGTTCGATTATTATTATTATTTTTTTTTTTTGCCCCGCGGGGCCCTTTTAAAACCTCCACATCAAACCTAGGGGGTCAGCGAGGATCTACTATGCCCCCTTATAGTTATTTCCCCCTTTGTTTTGACCTCCTCTTGTCTCTCGATCCTACCGAGAGACAAGATGGCGGCCGCTACGGACTGTTTGGAATGTTGACAGACGCCGGAGAACCAATCAGCTTCGCTTCACAAAGCTCCGTTGCGCGAAAAGTCCGCGAACCAGAGCGCTGCCCGGTCCGCTGTTACAGATATATATCTTTTTTTAAACGTTAATTTCTCAAAATCCACTGGAGCACATATATTGAGACCTACAAAAGGCACATCGGGCTACCAGTCCCTACAATTTTGCCAAGTTTCGTGCAAATCCATTCAGCCGTTCGGGCTAAAAGTGAGGCCAACCGCCCTATGGAAAACTCAATGTTAAAAACACGTTTTGGGACCCCCCTTTTTTCTCGGCCCCCACTGGACGAACCCCCCCCAAATTTTCAAGGGCTGCTCAGAAACAAAATGTGCCATTTTCCTGAAAATTTCAGCCAATTCCGTCCACAAACGCCAAAGTTATTAGACATAGAATTTTCAAAAAACCCATAGAGAAAAAATCCTAACTATATATACCTACTGGCGACCGCCAGTAGGTAATATATATATATATATATATATATATATATATATATATATATATATATATATATATATATATATATATATATATATATATATATATATATATATATATATATGTATATAGATATTGCAGCTTTCTACCTTCTAGGTTGCAAAAGTTTCTTTATTAGCAGTTACACAGCAACGCATTTCAGCTTTACACCTTGATCACCATAAAATACCATGGATAGCACACATGAGCATACCTGATACGTATACTGTGTTAACCGTAGAATATTCTGGATGCGATATGAATTTAATTGCAATTTGGTGCACAATAACTATTTTTTTTCAATTGTAACTTTATGCACTATGAGCTGAACTCACATTGTGAGTCTTTCTTTCACTGGAAATTGTAAAGTCTTTCTTGTATGTCCATTAAAAATGACTGGAATTGTTCATAGGAGAGAAGCACTTCCGGGTGTTTGAAGTGACTTTGAGGAAGAGCGTGTTGCTCAAAACGCATCAGTCATTAAACTGCATTTCTCCTAAATCCTTGAGTGCTGCTCTTCTCTTGCATGGCAACAGCACAAGAGATGCGAGTCCTGCACCTAATGAGCTGGCACCAACCTCACGTGGTGGAAGATGTCGGAAGAGACAGCAGTGGCTGTTGGCCAAGATTTGGACGTTCCTGACTCCCGCCGCTGGTCCGGTAAGTATTTCCCCTCGGGAAGCTGGAAACAGGCTGTTCGGAGGATACACAGACTTTATTTTGGGGGACACGTTTTGACTCCTGTCGGGGGAGAAATGTGACAGCTACGCTATGTGGCTATTTCTTCGGTGTCAGCTGGCACTTCACCTAGAACATGGAACGGCAGAGGTGCTGTAGCCCCCTTCACGCACAGGCTTGTGTTGAAGGCAAGGAGTGGCAGGGGGATTTCACTGGGAGGTGTTTTATGTTTATACCAACAGTTCTATTTTCACATTGACACGCAGCAGACATGATAGGCTGCGGGAGGATGTGTCATGCCATACGCAGCAGGCTGGATGTAGCCAAAACAATATTCAGTGAAACGGATGTGACATTGGATACCACAACAAGTAGGGGCCGCCATGCTGTCTCTGGAGGGCTGAAATCCCTAAAACAGGACCTGCTCAGTCTGGAGAGACTCTACAAGAAGGAAATAATCCGTAGTTGGGAGGTAATATCCATGGACAGCTACATAGAGGTTGGAAGGGTGCTGAGAGGACTGCGCATTTTGATCACCTAAAACTACCAGAATCCGAGCCCTCAGCTTCTGGAGGAGTGGTCACAACAAATGGAATCAACCTGTAAGCAGATGCTGGGCTTACTTTCCAAATATTCTGCTATTGAATTGCAGCAAGTAAGTGATGACATCAAGACCCTGAGAGAGGCCCTGGAAAGACATGCCTCACTCGAAGAGTTCGGAAAATCTATTGAAGAAATGGAAGGCCGCCTAACCAAATACGAGGATGGCATCAAATTGAAAAAGCAATGAAAATTTATCAGGGGCAAGAACGACTACGCCATGGGATGCATCTTCACTTTTGGGAGGAAATATGAAGTGGACAGGAGATATTTCCAAAGAATGGAGACAACCCAATGACAAGAGAACCTCACATATGAATCGAGCTCAGACGCCTGCTTGGATCTGGAAGAGAAACAAGGGGCATCCACAGGGACGGGAATGCCTTTCACCACACTCGAGGAGTACAGTTTTTTACGGCAGAACCAAGCCTGGAAGAAGAAACCGTGAAGAGAAAGAGGAACAGAAAAAGCAGACGAAATTGGCGCAGGTGAAAGACAGTTACAAGCCTTATGGGAGAGGAACTATGCAAAGCAAACGCAACAAATGATGGGGGAGAACACTAATCATACTATTGTAAATATTTCCTCCCATGACATCACACGTTATGAAAGATCTGTTCTTGAAATAGGGTTATCATTCTGCCCTATTGCTAACTTTGAGTACTCATGTACACGTATTGATTTGTTTCTCTTTATAAGGAAATTGAAAATACTAAAAATACACATGTTTAAACGAGCAAGAGAAAGCCCAGGGGAAGAGGCTGGTCTGACGTCTCCACAGCAAACTGAGGCTACTGCCCTGTCATTAGGGGACATTGAGATTTTGGCCACACTCAGAGAGATAGAACGGGAAACAACCTTTACAACGCAACTTTTACAATGCACTACCATTACAACAAAACTTTTAAACGCAACATCCATTACAACGCATGCATTTCAACACAACCATTACAACGCATGACACTACAACACACACGTCTACTCCGTCACTCTTCCCGGGGAACTTTGTACCCTCTTTGTGTTACTAGAATACAGCTTGACCCAATACAGTGAAACGATCTCAAGCTACCACATGCTCCATGACAACTGGCACTGTCAGGTTCTTTTGAATATGAATGAAATCCTTTTTCTGTTAGTCAAGAAACCAGTAACACCTGTATTTTATATGCTGCCTAAAGTGCACAGACTTGCAGATCCCGCCTTGCAAACCTATAATATCTGCCAACTAAACAAATTTCTAGACTATTTCCGGTGCCCGTACGTCATCAATCTCCCATCTTATTGCAGAGACACAATGGATTTCATATCCAAGAACCAGGAGAAACCTTGGAAAGACACGTACCTTTTGGCTACAATAGATGTGGTAGCACTTTATACTTGCATTGAGCATGACTTGGGCCTTGAGGCATGTAAATATTGTTTCAGGGACAGACGACTTTACATGTACAATCATATCATGCTTCTCCTTGAAGTGTTACAATTTTGCCTAGAGAATGAATAACTGTTTTTTATTTGAAGAACAATAGTACAAGCAACTAACAGGGCCAGCCATGGGAAGTTTCTTTGCTCCCAGCTATGCCTATATTTTTATGGGGTGGTGGGAGGCGGAGCACATCTGGTATGAGGGAAATTACAACTACGCAAACCACTTGATCCTGTGGACCCGTTACAATGACTATATTTTTCTGATATGGGATGGTCCACAGGATCTCCTGTAAAGCTTTATCACCAGCTGAGACAACAATAACCTTAATCTAACAATTACCAGTAAGACACATAAAAGCAGCATTGAATTCCTGAATGTACAAGTGGAGGTCATGGGGGATACTATTCAGACCCAGCTATACAGGAGGGTGACTGCTGGCAATAGTATTCTGCATGCCCGTAGCCACCACCCAGAGAACCTCAAGAGGAGTATACCCTATGAGGAGCTTCACAAGGCCAAGAGGAACTGCATCCCGGGTATGGCATACAAAGCAGAGGAGACACAAATGGTGGAGAGATTCCAAGTCAGGGGATATACAGGGCGAACCATCAGAGGCGCTATTGACAAGGCAGCAAAACTAGACAGAAGTAGCCTGTTGACACCCAAAAAGAGAGAGAAAAACAGGAGGTGAGGCTTATCACTACCTACAACCATGAGTCTAAGGCAATTCAGCAGATAGTACGCAAACATTGGCACTTAGTCAGGAAAGATCTCATTTTAGGCACGTTGGTTAGCCCTAGCCCACACATCACGTACCGGAAGTGTATCTCCTTGTGAGACTTCTTAGTCCACAGCCACCTTTCTATAGGCAAAGAAACCCCCTGATCATGGCTGAGGGAGCTCCCTGGCTTCCACAAATGTGGGAAATGTAAGGCCTGTGCATCTAGCAAGAATATCAAAAGGTATAATCTCCCAACAGGTAAAACAGCTGAAATCCACATGTTCATGAATTGCAACAGCAAATATGTGGTATCTGTGTTGGTGTGTGTGTGCGGGATCCGGTACGTGGGAAGTACCATTTTCCCCATGAAAAAGAGGATTTTGGAGCATTTGTACACCATCAGAAACCATGACTCTACATATGCTGCATCAAAACACTGTGACCAGGTACATAGAAATATCACTGAAATTGGTTCTAAAATCTTCTACTTTGGTGTTGACAGGGCCCTGCAGCATGCGAGAGGAGGAGACCGTGAACGCAAGCTTTGTGCCGGGAAACCCTTTGTTGGGTAGCTGTGCGCCCTATAAATGTAAATAATAATAATAATAATATAAGCTAAGGCGCTTGGAGTCTGAATACATCATCCGGTTTGGCACTAAACCCTGTGGCCTCAACCATGATGAGGAGCTCATCATGTTCATATAGGGTAGCAGCGAGGTAGAAAACCCACAGTGGCTTCCTGTTTCTCAATTGGACACATGCCATTGTTTTTGCTAGATTGCGCAGGCGCAGTAAGAGAGTGTAAGGGTATCTGTTGGTATACACCAGTGCCATTTTGTTTTCAAGATAGGACTTTTTTTGTTTGTTTCTAGCATAATTTCTTTTTGGCACTTTTTCTGTATGATACTTGGTTGCATCTTAACTTGGACACTTGTCCACCACTAGGGAAGACAGTGTTGAATGTCCTCCCACTATAGACAGCAAGAACAGTTTGGTATGAAATCAGCCACTGGGCCATAAATACAATTTTTTGCTTTGCAGTAGAATGTGGAAATTACAACTATGTTTGGATAGCACACATGAGCACATGAGGACACCTGATTTGTATATTGTGTTATCCATATCATATTCGGGACCTGTTATGAATATAATAGCAATTTGGTGTACAATAACCATATTTCTTTTCAATTGTAACTTTATGCACTATGATCTGTACTCACATATTAAGTCGTTCTTTCACTGGAAATTGTAAAGTCTTTCTTTTATGTCAATTAATAATGACTGGAATTGTTAATAGGAGAGAAGCACTTCCAGGTGTTTGAAGTGACTTCGAGGAAGAGCGTGTTGCTTGAAATGCCTCAGCCATTAAACTGAATTTCTCCTTCAGAATGCAGCTCTGCTCTTGCGTGGCAACGGCGCGAGAGTGTTTGCTTCCTATAACTCTCTCCCTTGCCATGCACTGCTTACATCACTCATGAGATCTTCTATGACATTTTCAGTGAAATTATTGATGAGAAAACTGTGCATGGCGGGGGCGCAAGTTATAGTCACCTTAAGGCATGAGTTATATTTGCTTGAGATAACTATAACTATACCTGCTGAATTTCTATGGTTTTTGTGTGTGAAATCTGAGTCTAACTATAACATCCCTGTAATCTTTGGTCTTTTAGTGAAAATATATCTGTGCACAATCTAAAGATATATGACCATTTTATAAAAACTTTTTTTTTAAACATTGTGTATGGGTGTACGGTGATTTTCATGTAGCTCTAATCTGGTAAATATGTTATGTTTTTACAAACATTATGTAAACACGACCCATACATTCTTCATAGCCCTTCGGAATGAACAGGTATGACCAAGTTATGTCACTGTTATGCCACATGCATCTCTATCAACATTGTCCGGCATATATATTTGTTGTTGTGGCTAACATTAAACACACTGAAGAAATCCTCACTGCTGTTATTAAAGGTTTTATTTTAAGCCAATTCTATTGCAGAATAAATTATCTAAAATCATTATATAATTTAATAATATCAAAGAAAGGGTGTAATTACAAACTATCAATATGCTGTGCATTTCTAAGGATACCGAGATGCCTGGTCACTAAGCATCAACTATATCGCCAAATGAATGTTTAATGCAGAGTCAACACACATTCATATCTGAACTTCAAACGTTTTTTCAGTTTGTGGGTCTGTCTATGAGACAAGACTAAATTGTGTCTCTGCAGGGAAAGATGTTATGAGGCAAATAGCCCAAACCACCTTGGAGTAGCTCAGTTAAGAGCTGTGCTGCTCTGCTATCAAGATTGCCACCAAAGTCTTATCACTCTCGTATTGGCAATCAACAGTTATTATATTCTCTCAAAGATTATTTTGAAAAAATTAAATACTGGTATCATACTGTAAGGAGAAAGGAATAACGTGATCATTTTCTTGCACACATGTTAACACCTAAAGCTAACATGCTTTCTCCCTAGCACCATTAATTCCAACACATATTTGACTAAAGGAACTGGAAGCAGACTTTTAAAACACAAGATAAATGTAATGCACCTTGTTGCAGAATATTAAAAATAAATACATCAGTTACTACAAATGAAGAATAACCTATATGGCCCAAGCAAATGAGCAAATGCTTAATTTGGGCCCTAAAAGACATGGCTAGAAAAATAGTAATATAACACACCGTGGATGATGGAAATAAAAAAGGTCATGGTACAATGATTGGATTAATCCTAGCCACGTGCTACCACTCAAATCTTATTCTAGTGCACCTTTTTGCCCACCATGCCAACTCAGACAGGAACCAGCCATATGCAAATTAGCCTTGCACTTTCTCCAACTGGAGCAGTCTAGCCCACACTGCTAGGCCACGTCCCCTCTGAATTGGGACACAAGCAACCTCCAAACTGGATTGCACCTTATTAGAACTCATCAATGGTGTGCAGCTTCCCGTTCCAGTCGCACAAAGAGCATGCTGTCCACATCTAATCTTACATCTTGCACTTAGGCCATTACTGAAGAAAACAAAAGAATGATGGGGAAATGTCGGGATTAATTTTATCCGCGCGTAAGATTTCTGAGCTTCATTCCAGTTCATAATTTTTGGGCCCACCGTGCCTCAGTCAGGATCATTCATATACACACCAATCGAGGTTCTGCTCCAACAGAAGCAGTTCAGCTCGAACCGGAGTTGATGTTCTTGCTCAAATAATAACTTCAGTTGAATTCCACTATGTCTATGGACTAAGCACTGTCACCAAACTATGCAGCAAGAAATAGAAGATGCTGGCCAATAGTGTGGCCTTAAAAATGTTTGTATTATGATTACACCACATTGTCTTCACTGTGTGAAATTTGGTCGCTGTTTCTATTTGTCTATCACAAAAATCGTATGTGAGTAGTTTACACAAGCAAAACATTATATGAAAAACTGGTCTTTTTTCCATAAAATAAACAATAAAAAACTTTATTTTGCCCCAGGATGATTTCACCTCATTAAAAGGGAAAGGCAAAGGGGTTCCCGTGTATTAGGTTCAAAACTAAACCATGTAACCTATGCAAATGTTCTTCCTTGATCATGGTCATTGGAGCGAAAGAATTTGACTGTCATTTTTTTTTTCTCATCCACCACTTGGCATCCTTAAATATCCTTTTCCCTTCGTCATACAAAGGATATTTATGTATAGATTTCACTTCAAACGCCAGGTGACAATTATTTCTTTTTTGTGTGTCAAGGTGATGATTAATATTCAGATATGGCACGCATTTCCTTATGGGGCTTTTGATGAGGATAAATCTGCACAATGGACTTTTCTTCCACTTTTAATGATTTTTACAGATAAAAATCTGACAAATCCAGTTAACAACAATTGAGGTCTGAGTATCCATCCCCAATATTGCCAAACAAATCATGGGACACGATGACATTCAGTCATTAATGGTTCTGTTTTTATTTAAGGATGAGAGGCAACCTATAAAACAGAAAAAACAAAGTTGTGCCCGGGAAAATGTTTAGACATTTTGGGTATTTTCACACATATAATGGAGATAAGTAAAAAGGCCACTGCTTCAGGTCGACTATTGGTTCATCCCATAATTTGTGATTGGAATTAGAGGTTTCTGTGTTGAGAAAAATTGTGCTTTGTTGTCAGCTCAACTTAGAAAGTCTTTTTTAATGATAACTAATCCGAGACTAGTGGGTATGGTAGATAAGGTACTACTCTCCGGTGGGAATGATTATTCCATTACAATAATATTTATTAGCACATTATCAACTCCCATCAATCAATCAGAAGTTTATATAGTGTGCTACTCACCCGTGAGGGTCTCAAGGTGCTGTCCCATCTACAGGTTTATATCCCTGGGTAAGGTGCAGCAAACTGTGAATAAGGTTTTCCCATCTAAGATTTTTACAAAGGCCAGTTGAGGCAGATTTCTCTCTTCAGGCTTGTTTGACCTGCATTACGCTTTTAGACTCTCATTTTCCTCTAGAGGGATCCACTCATCTGGGTACAACATTAGAGTGGTTAAAGAATCTTTTAAACCCAGCATAAAACTCAGTGCAGTGGCAGACATCAGTGAGATCAAGGAAAAACTTGTGTTGTTAGTGATCCAGTGAAAACAGTTTTTAAAATTACATTTTTAAGTTTTCACTTCTCCTACTTCATCATTTATCACTCTAACAGTTAGGAGGATCACAGCATTACCTTTACCACTAAGGTGAATGGTCCTCAGATGGATAATTCTCAGCTGATTGGAGGGGTGGGAATTAGGCTGTCCAAACCACAATGTCAGCCACCCAAAGAGGACTAACTCACAAATTCAAGATCAGGTTCAAATACACCACTCTCAGGACCATACTATAAAAATATGATATTCTAATGGGAAGGCCCAACATCCTAAATAAATTAAATCTGGCCAAGAGCATGTTTACAAGGAGCTATGCTACTGCTACACGGAATAAAATTAGCAGTACTTGATGTTCTGAAAAGATTCCCTGGTTCTCTCTTCAATGCATTAGAACTAGTAAGAAAATAGCACAGTTCAATAAAATAACACCAGGACACAATAATAGACTCAGGCAATTTATATAGTTGGATTATTGTAATAATGAATCAAAATCAATACAAATAAGCAATCTTTTGAGCATTTATAGTCAGGAATATTAAAGCATGTAGTGCAAGACTACACATTTAGGCAAAGGTCTGTCTCAAATAAGATGGCTACAAAACAGTCATCAATTGCAAGTTACAGATTCCTGCCACCTTAAAGGCAGAAGGGCAGTCATTTCTCTAACAGTATCCAAAAGTTCTAATGCAAAGGGGAAAAAGAATCAAATTAAAGTCCACTAAGCGCAAGTACCTAAGCATGGGCAAGAAAGGAGAAATAAGGCAAAAGCAAGTAGTTCAGAAAAGAAGGATTCCAGATCAACTGCTCAAGGAAGCAGTATCAACTATATGGCAGTCCAGATTAGGAGATTAAATGGTGGTTATAAAATCATGTATGTATGTATGTGTAGTGAAAGCATTCTGTCCTCTTCCAAGGAAAATAAAATAAAAGCGAATGTATTGCATTGTCCCATAGCAAGAAAAATAATAGTGTTGCTATCACATAGAGAGAAAAAGTAGTGTCAAGAGTGTCTTCCTCAGAAAGGAAAAACCAATGGCATTGCTCCTCCCTTGGGGTTTCTTGTTTTAGATTCTCTATGACTTCAGGTAACACAGTGTCTCTCAATTCAATGGGCAAGTCCTCACTCGCCAGGAGAGGATAAATTCCCATGTCAATTTTATGAAGAGCAACTTTAAAAACAATGTCCTCATTATTTGTAGCAAATTCAATACCTCTTGGTGTGCAGTAACTAGAGCAATTTGTTACATACCAAGTCACGTATAAGCAGATTCACTGGACTTGTCTCACACACTACAAATAGATGTTGATCCTCAAAGCACCCTATTTTAACTGTGATAGGTTCTGAAATCAGGGTGTACAGTTTTTTTTCCGTAACTCCTACAACTTGGATACTTTCTCCCGAGAGGGGTAGGTTAGGAACCTCTGCTGTTCTCACAGTAGAGCGTGGAGAACCAGTGTCGACAAGGAATGCGACATGATTCTAATCCACTTCTTCCTCCACGTAGGGATCACTCTAGTCTACCTATAAGGCTGTGCCAAGCATGCAGTCATCCTCCCACTCAGGCACCATCAGGCTGATGGATCCTGGTCAAAATCACCTAACTGAATCAAATACTGTTGCGATACATTCAGGTTCTGCAAATAATTTTTGTTCCACAGCTGATTCTAATTTACATTGTACCTTTCCACCCGTACATTCAGTTGAGGCATCAGAGCTTGGGGCATTTGCATTGACTGAGGTACATTAGGATTCTGCATTCTCTGACATCATGCCTGTTGAGGCTGTGTCATGTTATTCACTTGAGACTATGCATATTCTACATTATGCATCTGTTTCCCTACATTATATACAATTGACTTACACTCACGTTTCCAATGCCCAAATTGTCCATAAGCATTACATGGACTCATTCTCTTCAAAAGCGATACATCAGCACCAGTTCTTGGATCTACAGGATTTCCAAGACCTCTACCCTGTGAGCGAACATTCTGTTGCTATAAACTATGTACACCCTGCATCATCGGGCCTTAACTTAATCTTCCCTGTACTGTAGCTGGGTAGTCAAAATTCATCTGATTCTGTCTTTTTTACGTTATTCTTATCTGGGCAACCATCAAATTGTCCTTAAGCTGCTTGTGCTTCATCTCATTCTTATTCTCACAGTATTTTGTATTACACAAAATCTCATCTAAGGTTTGCTTTTCCAACAAAGCAATTGCTGTTGAATCATCTTAGAAATCTCAGGTCTCAAACTATGCACAAACCTGTAAGCAAAATGTCCCATATCTTTATCAGCTGCATTGTCTAAGCCACTGAATTGTTTGAAAACCTTTTCTAATTTCTCGTAATAGGCATTTACTGTCTCTTTTAGTTCCTGGGTTGCTCTGCCAATCAGTACCCAATCAATTTCCTAAGGGAAATCTCAAGTGATTTATAACCTGTTGGTATTTCTTCAATACCACTGAAGATGGTGCCCCTGTTCTGGGATCCTTTCAGGTTCTGCTTAGGCCAATCCCCCAATTCACCTGAAAACACAATGTCAAACAGAGTACGAAAATCAATCCACAAAACCTTCGAAATCTTCACAAATCTGTCAATCTGTCTGTACCATTCAACTGAATTCACTCTTAATTTCGCAAATCTTTTATAAAATACAATATATCAGGTCTTGACCATGGTCCATGAACATAACCTTCACCAGGCACTTCTCTCGTTATGTTATGTTATGTTATGTTATGTTATAGTTTTATTTCTATAGCGCATGGCTACTCAATAAGAGTGTCCCGGCGCTTTATTAGGCAGCTCAGTAAAAAGAACATAACACCATTAAAAAACAGACACAAACAGGGAAAAGAAAAGACGTCCTACAGAGTAAAAAGCCAGGTCTTTAGGCCCTTCCTGAACAGGAGCAAATTAGATGTGCGCCGCAAGGCCAGAGGCAAGGTGTTCCACAGCTGAGGGGCCCTCAAACTAAAGGAGCGCCCCCCGGTACGGGCCTTCCTTACTTGGGGGACCACGGCCAAAAACAAAGATTCCGACCGCAGAGATCGAACCGGGCGATAGAAGACAAGCCTGCGCTGTAAATACTTTGCTCCAGAACCAAAGAGAGCTTTATGAGCCAGGGTCAATGCTTTAAACATAATCCGCTTCCGGATGGGCAGCCAATGAAGCGACTGCACCAAACCGGATGCTCTAACTCGCCTATGGAGGCTGAAGATGGCGCGAGCCGCAGAGTTCTGCACAACCTGCAGCCGCTGAACAAGAGAGTCCGGAAGACCTAAATAGAGGACGTTGGCATAGTCCAATCTGGAGCCAATTAAGGCTTGCACAGTGATCTTTCTATGCTCTTCTGTGAGCAAAGGCAGGAACTTCCGGAGCATCTTAAGAATGCCAAAGCAAGTGCCCGTCAAACCAAGAATATGTGATCTCAGCGTCAGATTATTATCAATCTTAACTCCCAGATTTTTTGCCACCAAGGATGCCTGAGCAGGGGGGAACATATCCATTGGCCACCAGGCCAGCCAGTCAGGGTCTAAGGAGCAACCGAAGAACAGCACCTCCGATTTGTTAGAGTTAGCTTTTAGGCTGTTCTGCTGAAACCAGTTAAAAACCGTCTCTAAACAGCCCCGAATGCTCTCTCCATCAAAAACCTGATCTTTCCTACACGTGAAAAGCAGTTGAGTATCATCAGCGTAGGAAACGATCTGGGCCCCAAAGGACTCCACCAGTGCCGCCAGAGGGGTCATAAAGATGTTAAAAAGGGTCGGGCTCAACACAAATCCCTGCGGAACTCCGACTCCCAAAGGCGGCATCTCGGCGGAGCTAGGAGAGGCCCAGACCATTTGTCGGCGACCCTCGAGAAAAGATGTAAACCAGTTGAACACCGTCCCCCTCAGACCGATGTCATAAAGTCTGGCGAGGAGCGCCTCATGGGGGACGGTGTCAAAGGCCGCCGACAGATCAAGCATGACAAGCATGGCCTTGCCTCCTGAATCCAATGTCTCCCCAATGACCTCTGACACCTCCAGGAGTGCTGTCTCCGTACTTAAATTAGGGCGGAAACCGGATTGCGAGGGTTGCAGCAGGTCATTGGATTCAAGAAAGCTAGAAAGAACGCCATGCACATGTTTCTCCGTGATTTTCGCAAGTGCCGGGAGGAGGGAAATCGGCCTATAGTTGGCCAGAACTTCTAAGTCCAACCCAGGCTTCTTGAGGAGGGGAATCACCATTGCCCTTTTCCAGGACAACGGGACCCTCCCCTCACTCAGGGACAAGTTCAGGAGAGGGTTGACCAATGGGTTAACCACAGCCGCCATCTTGGCCAAGAATTTGGCCGGACAGGGGTCTAATGGCGATCCCGATTTAAGATTGGTCAGAAGTGCAAAAGAGGCATCGGTGGAGACAGAGGGAAACTCCACCAAAACCGCGTCCCGAGTGGCCAACGCAACTAATCCGGCCACCATACTGGGAGACACTTCAACAGACCTCTCTGTAAAAGAGTCCTGGATTGATTTGATCTTGTCTGTGAAAAACTTGGCAAGATCGCAAACCCACGACTCGGAAGGCGACTTTTGGGGCAAGTTGGATCTAGGAGCCGTAAACTCCCTCACCACCGTAAAGATCTCTTTGCATGAGTTGGAGGCGGCCTCTATCCTCCTGGCGAGATAGTCCCTTTTCTCACGGAGAATGTCGCGGTGATAAGCTTTAACCACTGTCCTGTAATCAAGTCTGGCCCTCTCAGCCACCTTGCACTGGCGACGAGTGGCGCACAATGCCTCAGTGAACCACGGTGCAGAAACCCGCTTAGCCTTGGCCCGTGGGGCCATTGCCGGGGCTAGGTCATTAAGCCTCTGCAGCAGCCACACCTGCATGGACTCTACGTCCTGCTCTAAGTCTCCTGAGAAGGGGCACAGATGGTCCATAGAAGCCTGAGCTAACAGCTCAGGAGTCACTCTGTGCAAAGCCCTCATGGCAGAACCATACTGTTTCGGGGCACTACTGGGTAATTTCTCGCTGCCCAGTACCGAAAACCTGGCCAACCTATGGTCGGTCCAGAGCACCGGGAGAAGCTCAATGTCCACTAAAGGGACCGAAGAGAAAACCTGATCCAAGGTATGTCCCTTGTCGTGTGTGGGGCCCACAAGAAAAGGGACGAGGCCAAGAGGGGCCGTAATATCGAACAATTTGTTCGCGTCCGAGTCCCCATCCACCTCCATGTGAAAATCTCCAGCCAGCAGACAGTGTTGCGCACTCAAAGCTAGACCAGAGATGACAGCCTGGAGGTCATCAAAAAAAGAACCCACTGGTCCAAGGGGTCTATATACCAGCAGCCCTTTCAAAGCTTGTTGAGGGGTCAGCATAATAGTAAAGGCGAGGGAATCCGATCCTGCAATTGTTTCCACAGGGAGAATGGAGCATGAGGCTGTCTTCTTCACGACCACAGCCACTCCACCTCCCCTTCCCTTGGCTCTACCTTGTCGAAAGATGTTATAGTCCGGTGGAATGGCCGCCATGATGTCCGGATTAGACAGCTCACCCAGCCACGTTTCGGTCAGCAGGAGACATAATGGTTGTTCCCTAACAAGCAGGTCAAAGATCTCCAGGGCATGCCTACCTACTGATCTCGTGTTGAGCAATAAGCAGAGATGTTTCACACGGTCCTCTCCTCTCCGCGATGAAGCGGCGGGGGCATAGCCAGGCGACCAACCACACCCAGGACAGAACCTTTTCCGCCTATAACGACCCGGAAAAACGGATCGACATGCGCAAGAAATTTTTTGCAAAGAGCGAAGTTCCCTCGAGGAATAGCAGACCATCTTCCCCATAGAGAGGGGACTCTGTACAGCCAGGCCCTCCCGCCGCACCGCCGCCTCCGGAACGCTGACGGGCGCAGACGGGCAGGACTCTGGCAAGACTCAGGCACAGCGAAGGCAACCTCGCTGCGCGATCCCGCTGCGCTAAGAGGACAGGTTTAAGTAGGGCCTCCCGGTGAGATAGAGACCGCCCCACGAGGACGCTCAATATGGCGGCGCCAAAGCGTCGCTGACCTACCCAAGATGGCGCCCAAAGTGGTAGCGCTCCAGAACCCCTACAGCCCCAGACCCGGACCCGCTAAAACAGCGGTGTAGAACTATTATGTGCAGGTAAGGGGGCACTTCCTAATAAAAACAGGGAATAAGGAAAATAAGTTATGCACAAACAAAAATACAAAAACGGATAATTTTAAAAGAAACGCGCTGACCAAGCAGCGCTGATAGCTGAGCTGAGCCGCCCCCACGGGCAAACGATTCCAAACTTCTCTCGTTGGGAGCATCTGTATTTCTCCTACACTTCCATTGAATACATCAGGTGATGACTGCACCCTGACTCGTTTTATGTCCTTCTTTTTCAACCATCTAGCTTCCAATTTCCCTCTCTCACTCCATTTATTGATTAATATAATCAATTCTTTAATCTGCAACTTCATTCCAAGAACTCTCAAATGGACAATATCATTGTCACTACAGTCTAATTTGTATGACCTTTGTAAAACCTTTTACTATTGAATGTCTATGTCATTTTTTTGAGACAATTAAGTCAATTTTCAAAGTATTATTCTTACTCGCCAAGTAATGTCTTTGCAGAGAAACAATAGTTCCTCATCCTGGTATGTATCTAATTGGGAAGGGCTAATTGTTTCCAAAATCATTTCTTCCAATCCCACTTTTAGCCTACTCACATCAATTGGCTTTCTTTTTTACTGAACTAGATTTTGAATTAAACTTAGATTTGGAAATGAATACAGAGTTGGAGCTGAAAAAGAAACTGGAGCTTGTATTGGAACTGGATCTAAATTCAGGACTGGATCTGAAACTGAAACATTTTCAGCATTTGATTATTAATTGGAATACTATAACCTTTAAGCCATTTTTTAAACTCTTGAGGAGTAAATCCTTATTGTTTTCTTGGTGTAGTCACATTGAATTCTCCATTGCTCAAATTTCCACTTGTGCAAGGTTACATGTTTATGCAGATGTATCTGGAACTGAATTTCTCATTGATACAGTTATGTTAGAAGCATAGCAAGGCATTTCAAGAATCCCACTCAATCTGGGGCAATAAAAGGGTGGACACCTCTGAAACATTCTGCTTGTCAGGTCAAATTGAGTCTGACTTGAAATAAAGCTTACATTTCTAGCATCTGCAGCAGTATTGTTTCGAGTCTTGATCATAGGTGTCTGAAGCAGCGATATCGTTGTCAGTTCTAATGAATTACCTTGTGCTGTTTTTCGTCCAGTAGGTACAGCCAAATTATGAACAGTATTTACCTACTTCCTGGACTTATAAAGAGGTACAACAGGACCAATAGTAACAGGAACAGGTGAAGCATCTGGAACATTCAAATCAATCAGGTTACTTGAAACTGTTATTTCTGTCCTCTCTCTTACAAGAGTAACAAGTGTTTGCTCTTTGGGTATGTCATCCATTAAAGGTGCATTTGGAATCTTAGCTGTACTAGCTTTTGCCAAACCCTCACTCTGAATTTAATTGTAAGGTGGGGAACGATTCATCAATAAGTCATTTAAGAATTCGTCATCTATGTCACTGTCTTTATCATTTTTCCCTGTGTCATTTCTTTCTGTCTCTTTATGCTTCTTTTTCTTTGTTCCCTTTTTCCATATTGTCTCCTTTGACTTCTAACACAGGATATCATCTTGTGCCATGTAAAATGTCTGCTCTCCACCTTTTTTGTTGTACATCCCATCTAGCTCTCCTGTACCTCCCTTGATACTTTTCTCTCTTCTTCTGATGGGTTACTTGTTCACATGTATTTAATGCTTTATTTACCTTAGGTCTAGGAGGTGATCTAATTGTGTTCTTTTTATCTCCTTAAATTCTCAATAATTCTCAAATTGAATGTCCCATAATGAGGAAACTGTAAACCCTCGTCTTCCACTGTATGTTTCTGTAAGAATTCAAGCTACAGACACGGATGTAATCCTTTGTCCATCATGATAATGTGTCCTGGCCTACCCTCTGGTGGTGCTTCTATCTTTGCTCTAGCAGATTTAGTGCCCGATGTACAAACCTTTAGCTGTCACCAACAGGAAATTGACCTGTTTGCGATGGCTAAAAAGGGTTGTGGTATGTACAAACCTAATCTTGCGAGTCGGTCACCTATAACTGACTCACAAAATAGGGTTTGTGGGTCGCTATTAGGGAGGGGCATGCCAAGGGCGTCCCTTCCTAATAGCGAGTCACACTGGTATGTACCATTGTCTGCGCCCGCAAACGTGGTCTCAAAACAATCACAGTTACTACCTACTTCAAGTAGGTGGTAAGCCAGTCGTAAACAGGAAGGGGTCCCCAGAGGACCCCTTCCCCTTCGTCAATTTATGCGAAAATATTTTTTTAAGAGCAGTCAGTGGTCCCACGGATGCCCTTAAAAAATTTAAAGAATAGTTTCATTTTTTTCTTTTAAACACATACCATTTTCCTTTAAGGAAAACCGGATACATTTGGAAATAAAGTTTCTTTATTTAAAATACCAAACACAGACATGGTGGTCTGCTGTCCCCAGCAGGCCACCATCCCAGTGATATGTGAGATTCCTAATGGGTCACAAATTGCGACCTATCTAATTAATATTAACGAGGTGGGTCTTTAGCGACAAAATTATGAATCGCAAACAGTTTCACAGCACTATTGTACATTCCATTTTGCGAGTCACAAATTGCAAGTCGCAAAACGTAGCAATATGTGACTCGCAAAATGTAATGGTCGTACATCTGGCCCATATTCTCTTCCTTCTTTACCAATCTCTGTAATGCCTTGAAAAGCTTCATTTTTATTCTAATTGTGTATACACAAATGTGTTCTGTCTAATCCAGGCAATTAATTTCTCCCCTTTTTCACCTATTACAGCCCAACTCTTATGATATAGTCAACCAATCTCAGCGCAACTCTCTAAGCCACGTTTTCTGTGTGAAAAATCACAATACAAAGCAAGCAACAAATAAACTTGTCTGCTCAACCAAAGAAAATATATTCACGTAAGGTAGCTAAACTTTTTTTACAGTCATTTACAATGAAATCTTGACCAGCGTGATTTCACCCTAACTGATATAGTTATCCCCTGTGAACCTGAGATCAGGTATACCAACCAGCTACCACTAACTTACAAAGAGGACCCTTTACCAAGATGTTGTTGACGTTGTCTCATGACCAACACCACAAAACAAAACACAACTTACTCAGTGTCGTCCACACCGAGGCAACCACGGAGGTAATATCTTGAAATGTACAACTTCAGTTTCTTTGCATCAAGCTCCACAATCATTAATGGACTTTAACCATGTGAACTTTAATCACTTCACTCTGCTCAAAAACAGACAGCCATCTCAAAAAGCAATGTGCATCCCTGTTAATACTCACACTCCTTGGCTGCTACACGTTAACTTCATCCGTAATGTATTCCATTAATCCTTCTATTTGCCAAACAGAACTTCCATGCTCTTTGAACTTAGACAGGAAAACTATTTTTGGCACTCTAAAACATCTCTTCTTTAGCAGAACCATAAATCTGCAACCAAAGATTTGATCGAGAGAAAGTGGTTTTATGATTTAATATTTAGGTTTTCACTCCAGCTACTTTCTCATTCATCCCTCTAACTGTTCTGGGCCCTCTACGGTTAGACGGAGCACAGCATTACCTTTACAACAGATGTGAATGGTCCTCTGACTGATCTTTCTCCACCATTAGAAGGGGTTGGAATTACGATGTCCAAACCACAACGTTAGCCACACAGTGACGACAATTCATCAGTGACTAACACACAATTTCCAGATCTGCTCAAAATACACCACTCCCAGGACCATCCTATAGAAATATAATTTTGAAATGGGAAGATCCAACCTCCTAAAGAAATTAAGTCTGGCCAAGATTGAGCACACAAGGAGCTCTGCTGCTGCTACACAGAATAAAATAAGCAGTTCTTGATATCTTGAAAAGATGATCGGGTTCTCCCTACGCATTAGCACTAGATAGAAAATAACAGAGTTAAATAAAAGAATAACAAACACAATAATAGACTCAGGCAATTTAGACAGTTCGATTATTGTTTTATTGGACCAAAATCAGTACAAATAAGCAATCTTTTGAGCATTTCAGTCAGGAATATTCAAGCATGTAGTGCAAGACGACACATTTAGGAAAAGTTAGATCTCAAATAGGGTGGTTATAAAACAAACATCAATTACAAGTTACAGGCTCCTGCCACTTTAAAGGCAGAAAGACAGTCATTCCTCTAACAGTATTGAAAAGTTCTAATGCAAATAGGAAAAGTATCATAATAAAGTCTACGAATGGCAAGTCCATAGGCATGGGCAAGGAAGGGAAAATAAGGCAAAATCAACAAGTTTGGTAACAAAGGATTCCAGATCAACTGCTCAAGGCAGTAGTATCAATAATAAGGCAATCAAATGATGGTTATAAAATCATAGAGGAATGCATTCAGGAAAATAAATGTGTTGCATTGTCCCATAGAAAGAAAAATAATAGCTTTACTCTCACACAGAGAGAAAAAGTAATGGCATCAAGAGTGTCTTCCAGAGAAAGGAAAAAACAATGGCGTTGCCCCTCCCTTGGTGTTTCTTATTTTATATTCTCTATGATACCTTAAGTGATGTGGTATCTCCTCATGGTGATCAGTCTATCACATGGTTAGTTACGTTTGAAATTAGTAAATACATTTTGTTATTCCTACATATATACATACAATCCCTATGTACGGGACTTATTGGAGATAACAGGAGGGGTAGTTGGCCGTCAAGGATGTTCCTGGGGGCTAACTACTCCTCCTGTTAACTCCAGTAAGTCCCACACGGCAGGATTGCTGAGATCTGGTACGAGGCCATGTCCCCTTTCACACAAATTTGCAAGTAAGGCAGTAGAGGGAAAATGCGCAGGAACGTGTACAGTTTATCTTAATTCAAATTTACAACCACATAAGTGCTACAAGGCTAACATAAAACCACTGCCCAACGTTGTAAAATGAGGAACGAAATCCACATATAAAACTATTTAACAATTGAAAGCCTGAACTAAAATTGAGACAAGCTGAGGCTCGTTGGATTGGAGGATGGTCTAATAGTTTATTTATTAAAGAATAACCTATGTTAAATATTGGCAACATTTGGAGGAAAATAGCTTCCTATATTTTAATAGGATGCTGGTGGCCGTTTATCATGACTCGGAAGGGTCCATAGTTTTTGGTTTTTGTTTACCGGATTTCTTGCAATGTAGACTTTTTATTCCGTTACTTGTGGATGCAAACACTTTGCATCACATATTTGGTAGACTTTAAGGTGCTACATAGTAATATGATCTTATGTAACGTTTATCAAATAATTCTAATCTATCATTTAATTCAGCTCTAAATAAATGGGAAATTAATATTGTACTATTTGATTCAGTTCACGTAGACTGTACTGTACTTTAGTTTGGGTTACACCTCTGTGTTACCCGTTACATGCCAATATTGCGACTAAATCAACCATGGGTGCTTGGCGGAGCTGGTTCTGGGTTCAATCGGTCGTTGCTTACGGTTAATTTTATCCACCCGTGTGGAATTGAAGCTTGACGGTATAATCAATTTTTGCATGGCGTTGTTGGTTTTTCCTATTCCAATATACGTAAAAAAGGCCACTCGAATATGGTGCTGGTGCTAGACGCCGATGAGGACTCGTGACGGAACACTTGCTGTTGCATTCTGACTTAAGGTAACTACCCGTAAATATATCGCTGGTAGTTCGTTTTAACTTTACTATATCATGGACTAGCCTTTGAAATTAGTACCATGCCAGTAATATGTACTTTTCGAGTTTACTCTTTCTTTAATATACCGCTTGTAGTCCGCTTTAACTTTATCTTTGAGCAGCATTTAAATGTAGTGCCACGCCAGTAATATGTTCTATTCGGGTTTACTCGTTTTTATTGTATCCCGGTTTTAAAACATTTTAAATACGTAATTCTGTGTCTCATATTATTATTGCATACTACTGATAAAGGGACTTAATATTTAATTTCCCTTTTTTTCCCATTAGGAATTTTCCGGTTTACTACTACCTCTCTGATTGATTTATGCTCTCTTATATCTGATTTCTCTTCTTGATGCGGCGTTTTTAACCTAAGGTAATCTTTAAAATGTGATACTACCGAATATTTCAAGTTGACAGATCGTCCTCAATTCTGATTGATATTTCACATGTTGCATTCACTGCGCTTAACTTTCGGTACCCGTATTTGAGTTTGTACTTTTTTATGTAAGTGGGACCACCCTAGGGTGATATACTTACTTTGTGTTTGATTCCCCCTTAGACTAGCAATTGTTCTCCATTACTCGTGGAGTTGGTAAATAAATATTGAGCTCCACGTCACGCTACACTGCAGACAACAAGGTAACTCATCTAATAGCACAACTATAGGTTTTGGTGCTATGTCTATATGGGATTACTTACCCAGAGTATATAATCAGCCTTGTGCCTTATTTTTATATATATTGAATGACACTTTACTTGAGTTTTGTTTAGGACACCTGCGTATATATATCAATGTTACTATCTAAAAGTTGCTGCCTTTCTGTCAAGTTTGAATCCTATTTAAATTTACATAAATATTTTTATAGTCTTTTGGTTTATTGAGAAACTTAATAGAGTCTGTTACACCTAGATGGTTGTGGTATGTGCTTTTGAGATGGACTGAAGTACTTTTAACTACATGCTCATTATGCACAACTATGATAAACTGCGACTACATTAGCATGGAGTGAGCCTTTGCTCTGATGTTTGTTTTTTTTGTAAAATATGTTTATTGTGGACACAGAAAAGACCCCGGCCGTCAAACCAGCCACAGGCCGCAGCAATTATTAGTAAGTCATATGTATCAATCAAACCATACACAGCCTCATGGCCCACATCCCAGAGGCCGGGCGGCGCGATAACAGTAGAAAATACACTCAAAAGCATATCTATTCATACACTGTATACATCTCCAGCGTCCGTAAATTTTCAGGCATGGTCTCTGTCGTATCCTCCAGGGCCCTGGATCGTTGTCCGCGGAAACAAACACACCTATACTAATTACACATTGCATCAGTAGTAGGGTACGTACAATAATTAAGTCATCCAATACTAGGCCGAGCAAGGTGTGGACATCATATACAGTAACAATCACTTGGGTATCCAGGCAAATCACATCATCACATAACAGGGAATATCAGTGCGCTCCTACGCACCAGGGCACTCATTCGACATCAGGTCCCTCTACCCCTCCCCCTCCTGCCTCCCCTTCAGAATCCGAGCCCTCAGGGGTAAATAAATCTGCACTAGTGGCATCGGAATCCTCAGATGATGCCCCCTCTGCACACATCAACAGCCATGCCTGCAAATCATCCTGGAGTTTGTCATCTCTGCGCGTGCTACGCATATGTGTCTCCTCGCCAAGGTCCACTCCTTGATGTCTTTAAGCCACAGGGAGACCTCAGGAGCCCTCCCCCCATCCATGTAATGGCCACTCGCCTCCGTGCGAGCACAAGTAGTAGCTGTAGGAACCTGTAGGACAGCCTCCTCCCCTTGGGTTTAGGTATTAGGGCCAATAGGCATTGAAGCGGATCCATATCTATTTGGAGGTTTGTGACCCGGGCAACATGGCTAACCACTTCGCTCCAGAAGCTACGAACCCGTGGACAATCCCATGCTAGATGTAAGAATCCAGCTTCCTCCGTCCCACATCTGGGACAGCTGTCCCTCCTATCCATAGAAATGCGGTGCATGGAGACCGGGGTCATGTACGTGCGGTGCATATAGTTAAAATGACTCTGCTTAAATCGCGCGTTGCACGAGACCTTCTTGGTCAACATCCCGATACGTTTACGTTGACCGGGTTCCAAAGTTATCCCCAAGTCCGATTGCTAGGCCGCCCAGGATGGCACAATCGGAGGAGTAGAATCCCGTTTCATGGCCGAATATAATAGGGAGATCAACCTCCTCCCTCTGCCACAGGAGAGGAGGATGTCAAGGGTGTGAGTCAATGGGGGCGTCTCTGGAAACTGGGGCCAGGTCGTACGTGCTATGTCCTGGAGTCCTCTGTAGTGCAGGTATTGTCCCCTGCCCAGGTCAAAGGCCTCCGTGGCCCGTTCATAAGAGACGAAAGAGTCGTCCGGGTAAAGGTCCGCCAGGGTCTCACACCCACCATCCCACCACTCCCAGTAGGACACATTCGCCTCCATCTGCAATACAGGGACCAAGATCCACACAGGGAGCTCCCTATGGAATAGAGCTCATCCCAAGACTCGCTCAACAACCCTCTGCCAGACTCCCGCCACATGACGTACCACATAGGGCAGGTCTGCAGCCGCTCCCTTACCCTGCATCAGGGCTATCCTTAACGTTTGCTCGTCTGCTCTGCCCGCCAGTAGCTGCAGTTCCCAACTGTCTGCGTCCGCAAACCACCTGGCAGCAGGCAGGAGCTGGGCGGCGCAGTAATAAAGATCAAACCTGGGGCTTCAAGACCTCCTTCCTCCCAGCTGCGGACCACAGTGCGTAGGGCGACACTGCTGCGTCCACCTGCCCAAAGTAGCGATGTTAGCAGCGAGTTGAGCGCGGAGAAAATTCGTTGGGGGAGCGGGCACATGGTGTTTTGCAGAGTATATAACATCCTAGGCAACATCACCATTTTAGCGATTGCTAACCGCCCCATAAGGGAGAGAGGAAGCGTGTTCCAGAAGGACACCGACCGACGCAGGGAGGCAAGCACCCGGTCCGCATTGTGTGCCAACAGGAGTTCATCCGATGAAGCCACCTGAATACCCAGGTATCGAAACGTCTCCATCTCCCACCTCAACCCCAGGGCCGGGAAGCCCACAGTCGGGTCGGCGGTACATCCCGCTAATGGAAAAATTAGAGACTTCTCAGGGTTAATGCATAGTCCAGAGGCCGCGCCAAACCTGGCTAGTAGTCTCATCAAAGCAGGGACCGAGTCGCCCGGGGAGGTCAAATAGAACAGGGCATCATCAGCATACAGGGAGACCACATTTACAGTGACCCCTACCTTAATGCCCCAGTGCGCTAATTCGGTATGAGCGGAGACCCCCAGTGGCTTTATTGCCAGGGCAAAGAGGAGCGGCGAGAAGGGGGTGTAGCAAGTATAGAGCCTCTGCGTGGGATGGGCCGCTCGCCACACATCCACAGCTCCCAAATTCTGCATTACGTCTCTAAGACGTGCTGTCATACGTGGTTTGGTGCCAGCGCGAGGGGGATGCCGGTCCAAGTCTGGATCAAGCACACAGTTAAAGTCCCCAAACCAGAGAAGGGGTGCATCAAGGTCCGGGATCACCAGGTCCTGAAGACGGGGAAAGAAACCAGGGTCATCTATATTCGGTGCATAAGAGTTGAGAATCAGAAAATCCCTACCATCCAATTTAACCTTCAGCATTAGAAATCTGCCCTCAACATCCGCCTCAACATATTGAATTGCGCAGGGCATCCCCGGTGCCACCCAAATTTATATTTATATATTTGAGTATATTGTGTGCACAGAGGTTTAAAAAGTGACGCATCTAATTACATGTGTCTCTTTTTAAATATGGTGCAAAAAGGTACATGTTTGGGCTTTCTTGGGGAGCGTAGGTGGTGAGGCTTGTGTCTAAGAGTGCAGTGAACTAGGCTTCATGAAGCCTATCCCTGACTGCACTATTAGACACAGGTGTGAATTTGACTCTTTACAATGATGTTACATGTGTTAACTCAGTGTAAGAAGCATATTGAGTTTGTTTGCATAGAGGAATTGTATTTTGTAAAATTGTGAAGCTTCATGTGAAAGCTTTTGCCTTAGTCTTATCCCTGCTGTGAGGCAGATGGTTGTACATAGGATCTGTGCTGTGTTTCCTAAATGTGATTTCAAAATCGATTTTGAGGAAATTAATGTTTTTTACATATTTGAGTATATTGTGACGCAGAGGTTTAAAACGTGACGCATCTAATTACATGTGTCTCTTTTTAAATATGGTGCAAAAAAGTACATGTTTGGGCTTTCCTGGGGAGCGTAGGTGGTGAGGCTTGTGTCTAAGAGTGCAGTCGACTAAAATTCATGAAGCCTATCCCTGACTGCACTGTTAGAGACAGGTGTGAATTTGACTCTTTACAATGATGTTACATGTGTTAACTCATTGTAGGAAGCATATTGAGTTTGTTTGCATAGAGGAATTGTAATTTGTAAAATTGTGAACCTTCATGTGAAAGCTTTTGCCTTAGTCTTATCCCTGCTGTGAGGCAGATGGTTGTACATAGGATCTGTGCTGTGTTTCCTAAATGTGATGACAAAAACGATTTTGGGGAAATTAATTTTTTTTACATATTTGAGTATATTGTGGCGCAGAGGTTTAAGACCTGACGCATCTAATTACATGTCTCACTTTTTAAATATGGTGCAAAAAGGTACATGTTTGGGCTTTCCTGGGGAGCGTAGGTAGTGAGGCTTGTGTCTAAAAGTGCAGTGGACTAGGCTTCATGAAGCATAAAAATAGTTTTTACATTTTTTAAAAGGAATAAAGAATGTGTGCATGTCTAATAGAAATAGATTTGACTCTTTAGAATGATGTTAGCTGTGTTAACTCAGTGTAGGAAGCATATTGAGTTTGTTTGCATAGAGCAATTGTATTTTTTAAAATTGTGAAGCTTGCACGTGCCTCACAACAGGAATAAGACTGAGGCAAACGCTTTCTCATGGAGCTTCACAATTTTATAAAATACAATTCCTCTATGTAAACAAACTCAATATCCTTCCTACACTGATTTAAAACACAGGTAACATCATTGTAAAGAGTCAAATTGACACCTGTCTCTAAGAATGCAGACAGGGATATGCTTCATGAAGCCTAGTCCACTGCACACTTAGATACAATCCTCACCACCTAGGCTCCCCAGGAAAGCCCAAACATGAACCTTTTTTCCCCATATTTAAAAAGTGACGCATGTATGCGTCATTTTTTAAACCTTTGCGCCACATTATACTCAAAAATGTAAAATCCATTTATTTTCCCCAAAATCGTTTTTGACATCACATTTATGAAACACAGCACAGATCATATTTACAACCATCTGCCTCACAGCAGGGATATGACTGAGGCAAAATCTTGCACCTGCCTCACAACAGGAATAAGACTGAGGCAAACACTTTCACATGGAGCTTCACAATTTTACAAAATACAATTCCTCCATGCAAACAAACTCAATATGCTTCCTACACTGATTTAAAACACAGGTAACATCATTGTAAAGAGTCAAATTGACACCTGTCTCTAAAAATGCAGACAGGGATATGCTTCATGAAGCCTAGTCCACTGCACACTTAGATACAATCCTCACCACCTAGGCTCCCCAGGAAAGCCCAAACATGTACCTTTTTTCCCCATATTTAAAAAGTGACGCATGTATGCGTCATTTTTTAAACCTTTGTGCCACATTATACTCAAAAATGTAAAATACATTTAGTTTCCCCAAAATCGTTTTTGATATCAAATTTAGGAAACACAGCACAGATCATATTTACAATCATCTGCCTCACAACAGGGATAAGACTGAGGCAAAATCTTGCACCTGCCTCACAACAGGAATAAGACTGAGGCAAACGCTTTCACATGGAGCTTCACTATTTTATAAAATACAATTTTATATAACTATATAAGTCAATATTTTCTTGGGAAGCATAGGTGGTGAAGCCTGTGTATAAGAGTGCAGTGGAGTTAGACATAGGTCTGATCTTCTTTGTAGTTGTGGACAGAGCTGTCTTCCACTATATTTTTCAATACAGTCCTCACCTTTTGTGCACCACTGGAGAATCCTCACCTGATCTGAAACCCTGTATTGATCGTTTGCTTTTTGTCATTGCTTTGTTGTTTGGTAATAGTGGTCTATAATGTGCTATTGTTTTTCTTTAACACAGATTGAAATCGTTATTTGAAGAAAAAGCAAAGATGCCCACAAAGGAAAGGACAAAGAAAGAACGCAACCGGGAGAAATCAAAAACAGCAACGGAATTACAGCATTCTTCCACAACAGATACTTCAAAAAACAGGAACAAAGCTCCTGGTAAGACAACTAAGTCTTTCTTACGCAACATATGTACATCCAGAAAAAATAATGGACACCATGTACAAAAAGAAAATGAGAGAGTAAAATTGAAAAGGAAGGAGAGAACTTCAAAGAATCCTAAAACTGGAGCAGGAGAGAATAATATGTATAGGAATAGAAGGCAGAATCAGTTTAGAGACATTCGTAGACGAATGTTTCGCAATAGGGTGGTTTTAAATTTGTTAAAAAACATTAGGAAAGGTAAACAGAGAGCTGCTTTTTATAAGAAAAAGAAAAATGTAGAGAAGATTGTTGATCAGGCTTTTGAAGTTAAGAAAAAATTATTTATTTTAATAATCAATAGAATTAGGACAATTGATGTTTTCAAATCAAACAGTAGATGAAAAAGAGTAATTAATCGGACTAATTTTTGTAAAGTTTTTTCTGGAGAATGTATGCACAGTTCAAGTTGTGAGCCATTTTTTAATGAGGAAAGTTACTTCTAGGAGAATGATTTAGTGCATGCAGTTGACACCAGTGGTCGAGCGTATGAAGTGAAAGACGGTTGTCCGATTGAAAAAGAGAAACTTGTGCCTAGAGAACCAGAAGAGGTGTTATCTGATGGAGTTTTAGGGAGACGTACTAAGGGTCCAGTGTACACTTGGAAGTGTAGTAGTATTTGTAGTGTGCGACAGGAATCAATTGATTTGTTTTGTAATTTCTTACATACATATGGTAAGAAAAGTCTAAAGCATAAAATGAAGTTGTTGCAAGACTTAGATCCTTGCAGAGTGAGAGGAATCACAGGTTTGCAAGGCCATTCACTGGCTTGTCTTTCTAGAAAAGTCTGTCAGAGTGTTTTTCATCATTTTAGGATGTTAGCAGTGCATCATACCAAAATGAGGAAATTAGTGAAAATGTTGTATTATGCAAAAAGTCCAGCACTTAAGCTTAAACAATTAAACAGTGCTCTTTTGCATGGAACAGAATTAGATGTGAAGAAGATTTGTGAAGAAATTGAGATTTGTTATTTTCGTGAGCAAGAGGACAGTGTAGAAATTGAGACAGCAATTCAAGGTAATGTGGAAGACAATGTACAGATTTTAAATACAGAAAAGTTTGAGAAGGAAATTACCAGGTTTAAGGTGAAATCAAGTGAAAGGCCGAATTTTACTTGTGTGTGTTGTCGACGGACTCATTATAAGATTCAGACTAGGTTAATTGATTTATATGCAAAAAGTGAAAAGATGGATAATTATGAGTGGAAAGATTTAGCAACTTATTTGTGGGTGGAGAATTCTTTTGATTTGAGTTCTGATCAGCGTATTTGTAAATATTGTTATGACAAATTAAATCAAAACAGAATGCCTGCTAGAGCTGTTCATAATAATCTGGAGTTGATAGACATTCCCCGTGAATTGATAGATTTAAATACATATGAGTCTATTTTGATTCAATGTGTCCATCCTTTTCAGGCAATTGTTCGCATGGAGCCTAAGATAGGTAAATTGCCTCCTACAGATTTGCTGAGAGGATTAAAGGGAAGAGTTGTTTATTTGCCCCTAGATTTGAAAAAAAATATTGGTACAATTGGTATAGAAAAAGTAGAAGAGGAACCTTTAGTTATTCTAGTTAATGGGGTTCCAACAAAGAGTAAACAAATCTGGCAAGATTTAGTGGATGTTAGGAAAGTCAAAAAGGCAACGTTGTATTTAGTCAAAAACAATTAGTACTACAAAGATGTATATGTTGCAGCAGAGGAAACAGCTACAGATGAAGACAGTGATTGTTCAGGCGGCCAAATTGAAAAAGTTGATGTGTCTAGAAGTGAAGAAATATATGAACATTATACTGTTCATCCTTTACATTCCAAAGAAGTAATGGGGAATGCAATTGACTTGTTTCAAATGAAAACAGCAAAAAGAAGTCCCATTAGTGTATGGGAAGAAAGTTTGGAAGCTCGTTGTTTTCCACAGCTATTTCCAACAGGTCGAGGTGGACGATATGACGATCGACCACTTCAAATTCCTGCATCTGAATATCGAACTGTAAGATTATATGCTGAAGATGCAAGGTTTCGTCAATGCATTCCCTATTTGTTTCATCTACTGTATGAAAGTGACTTGTCTCGGCTTTCTTATGCAGTAAACCATATTCTGAAAAGTGGAGCACATCTACAAAATGTTTCGGCGAGGGACTTTATGGAGAAAGTGAATCTGCAAGATAATATTTTAGAATCTCATCTAATCAATCTCATGGCATGTCAGCGTGGTACAAATGAGTATTGGTACCGTCGCCATGGGGAATTGAAATGTATGCTAAGAAACTTAGGAACTCCTACATGGTTCCTCACTCTTAGCTTTGCCGAGTATGCATGGGAGGACTTACTTCAATTTCTACGAGAGGCCAATGCTAATATACAAAATATAGAATTCAAAACACCTGGAGAACTGTGCTCTTTGGATCCAGTGAATGTATGCAGATATTTTAATCATATATTTGAAGCTATGATGTCTTCTATTACCAACAAAAAAAATCCTCCCCTTGGAGAGGTTTTGGATTTCTTTTGGAGAAAGGAGTATCAAGCGAGAGGTGCTCCTCACATACATATGTTGTTGTGGATTAAAGATGCACCCAAATTTGGAACAGATTCGGATGAGACTGTGATGAGTTTCATTGAAGAGTATTCAACATGTGCTGTTCCGAAAACTACAGAAGAAAACAGTTTAAGGCAACAAGTTTTACGCTTTCAATCCCATCGTTGTGGAAAGTACTGTCGTCGAAAATTCAGAAACAAGGACAAGTTCTACACAAAATGTCGTTTCGCCTTTCCACGACCAGTGATTTCTAAAGGAAGAGTAAATAATTTGATGTCTTCTCTGCGACATACTGTGACGAGGAAATCAGCAAAAAATACATACAATTTAAAAAGAGACGAAGAGTCTAAGTACATCAACGACTACAACCCAGTGATTTTGTCCATGTGGAATGCTAACATGGATATTCAATTCGTTGCTGACAACTCTATTGCTGTGGCTCGATATGTGACGTCTTACATCACAAAAAAAGAAAAGACAGAACTGAAGGAAATGTGGGAGGACATTTCACATGAAAAGAGTCTAAGCAAGAAATTATACAGTTACATTCTGAAGATGTTGTCGCATCGAGAAATTGGAGCGTATGAATGTTCTGATCGATTGTCGTCAGCAAGTCTCTATGCCAAATCTAGAACCATCATTTGGGTGAGTCTAGGTCTTGCTGCAACACGAAATCGAGTTTTGAAATCTGTACAAGAGATAGAGTATTTGGCGGAGAAAGAACCAGAAAGGACAGATATTTTGAAGACAAACATGTTGGATACATACTATCCAAATAGAAGTCATCACCTTGAGAACGCTTGTCTCTATGAAGTTCTGCAGAGATATATTTATAGGAGGAACATCAGAGAAGATATCAATAATGGAATATATGGAGTCATTGGATGTGAAGGATGTCTAGTGAAACAGAAAAAAGGTCATTTGATTAATCATTGCAAATTGAGTTGTGATAATCCAGATAAAAGAGAATTTTATTATTTGGCTATTTTGCAACTGTTTAAACCATGGCGTGAAGAAGAGGAACTTCTTGGAGATTTTCTCTGTTATGAAGACTCCTTTAATGCAACGAAGGATACCATAGAATGTCCTGTTTTTCCAAATTATCTGCAAATGTTGAATGAAGAAACAGAGCAAGAAGCCACAATTGCTGCAGAGATTGCGAGAGACAGTTCTCAAGGCAGTCAGAGTTCTGCTTCATTGAGTCAGGATCCACTAGGAGGACCAAGTATCCAAAATGAAGCTGCTACTGCTATGGATGAGGTGGAAAGAGCTATGGAACAAGGTCAAGTTGATGAAGTAAACTTAGAAGATTTGGTGAAACAACTAAACCTTGAGCAGAAACAGAAAAATAACGAAGTCACAGAACAGATTGAACATGGATTCAGTCATGAGAAAAAAGAGTGCTCATATACATCATTTAAGCCTGTCCAACTGTACGTGAGTGGAGAAGCGGGAACTGGAAAAAGTTTTCTGATTAAAGCCATTGCAACTTATCCGCCGAAAAGGACTGAATCACCGCTGTCTTGTGTTGTTACTGCTCCAACTGGGCTGGCAGCACATAACATTAAAGGGATTACTTTACATCGTTTACTGATGCTGCCAGTGGAGCATGATAACAAATTGGAGTATCACAAGCTATCAGGAGATGCGTGTTCCGAAGTTTCGAGAGTCCTGAAGAAAATGAAACTTCTTATCATTGATGAAGTAAGCATGGTGTCAAATATCATGCTTGCTTTTGTGCATTTGAGAATGCAAGAAATTCTTAGAACAGACTATGATGTCTTATTTGGTGGAAAACATATTATTGTTTTTGGAGATCTTCTGCAGTTGACTCCAGTGAAAGGACAACCTTTGTTCAAAATGCTCACACATGAAGATACCAGGAAGTGCTTAGGGAGCATCGGAAACGTTAATTAATGGTTAAACTTTAAATATGCAGAACTGCTTCAAAATATGCGGCAGGCAAATGATGAAGATTATAAAAATATTCTACAAGATGTAAGGATCGGAAAAGTAAGTCAGCAAGGGAAAGAAGCTTTACATGCACGATTAATTTCAAATTTGTACCCAAATGAAAACATTCTTCCAGAGAACATATTTAAGAAAATTAATGAGAAGAAATCTGGCATATGTTTGTTGCCAACTCTGAAAGAATGTTCCATGTTCAACAACAAAATGTTACAGTTAGAAAATGAAGAGATAGTGAAACTGGAAGCTATTGATAAAATAGAGCATATGGGAGCAACAATTATTTTGTCTGAAAATTTGAAATCAAAATTGGATTCATTATAGAAGACTATATCTAAAACTGCTGGTTTTGAAAAGACTCTGAATGTGTGTTTGAATTGTCGTGTCATTTTAAGAAGGAATTTAAATGTTGAAAGAGGTCTAGTAAATGGAGCAATGAGTTATGTTGTTGGTTTTCTGAATTACAAAAATAGAGATGGAATTGAAATTTTAAAAATTAAATTTGATGTAATTGATGAAATAGAACAAATTTGTCGTTGTTCAGCTAGATTTTCGCTCGTGAAAGACTTATATGTTCGCCGAAAACAGTTTCCTATTTGTTTGGCATATGCGGTGACAATTCATAAGTCTCAAGGTTTAAGTGTAGATAGCGCTTTGGTGAACATTGGAAGTTCTGTGTTTAAAGAGGGTATGGCATATGTGGCATTATCACGAGTCAGAACTTTAGCAGGATTGTACTTGATTGAGTGTGATGAAACAAAGATTTGTGCAGATTTAGATTGTGTAAAAGAATACAATAGGTTAAGAAGAGAGTATGCTCCACATTTGCCTCAATATCCTCTGATTGAAAAACGTGTGGTAGGCCGAAAAAGAAGAAATGAGAGTAATTGCAGTGAGGTATCAGCAAAAAGGCATAAAGTAGATAAAAGTGTAATTGTAAAGAGAAACAAAAAGGATTCTGTTGAAGATGTTGTTGGATTTCAGTTTGAAAACAGTTCTGGTGTCAACTGCTATGCTAATGTAGTAGTTAATGTTGTTTTTTTTCTTCAAAATTTACAAAGACTGATTGTTGAAAATCGGGAACAAACATTGTGCTGTTTATTGAATTCTGTGTTAGAGAAATGTAGTAGTGATAGAGCTAAAATAGAAAGTGTTTCAGAAATTAGAAATCTTCTAGGTATATGTTCAGGTCAAAATCAATTTTCACAGAATATTCAGCAGGATTGTCAGGAATTTTTAATGTATATGTTTGATGTATTACAAGATGAAGGAGTAGATATAAAAAATCTATTTGGCCTTTCTTGTCAATGGCAACATGACTGTGATAACTGTGCTTCATCAAGTACTACTAGAATAGACTCTGAAAGATTTATATATTTAACTTTACCAGACTGCAAATCAGTGTCTTTCAATAATCTAGTTAAAGCAGCGGATCACAATATGGTGTGTACCCAATGTAAGTCTGCAATGCTGTCCACATTATTTCTACAAAATTATGGTCACTTTGTTATTTTAATGTTCCAACGATGTAGACCTGATGGAACTAAATTGACAACTTCTATTAAAAATTTTGTGGCTTCTCAGTTATCGATATCAGGAAGAACCTTTGCAACTGTAGCTATTATTTTTCATGACGGTCCTTCTACAACATCAGGGCATTACACATGCTATTTAAAAACTTCTAAAGGTTGGACCCAATGTAACGACAATAATTTGACTTTCAAACAACGTTTGCCTTTTGGCTTTATAAATTCATACCTAGTGTTTTTACAGCCAAAATTTAGGTAAAGGTAATCGGCCTATGAAGACAGGAGGAGTACTCATATATACTCATACATCTGACACTATTTGGCCAAATGGAAAGGTGCAAGAATGAGTAAAGAGTCATGACTGAAAAAAAGGAATATATTACATTTTTGAAAATATTTCAGATGTTCTTGGAGCTTTTCTTGTAGAAAGTCGATGAAATGGATTTCTAAGTGAACAGCAAAATACTATGTAACGAGAAAAGGACCTCCATGATATACTATTTGGCCTCAAGGAAAAGTAAGTCAATCAAAGATTAGCGTACATTTGTCGTTTGTCAGTATTTAAGTTTTTTTTTAAAACACAATCTTTTAGATTGTGTTTTTTTTTCCCGCTGTCATATGATGAGTAATTTGAACTCACTGCTTTAAGTGAAATTCAATATATTCTGAGAACAGCAAAAATAAACTATGTAACATGTTGTAGAAATTATTCTATAGTTTGGATTGTGTAAATTAAATTGTATTCCCATTCTCTGACATCCACTCTCCCTCGCTTATCTTTGTTTGCTTCTTACTTTTGACCTCTTCTCTCTATTTTTCGTTCACTACTTCTCTGTACTCAGTGCCTCACTCTACTTGTATTATTTTCACTTGTGTTTATCTACCTTCTATCACTTCTTTTACAACAACTTCACTGCTCCTCTCTCGTCGTTCTTCATCCCATTTCTTTTACTCTGGTTCCATTACTATCCATCATTTCCTTTTTTTCATGTCATCAGTGATGTCATTTGAGATGTCATCAGTGATGTCATCCGTGATGTCACTGACCATGTCATGAATGATGTAATATGTGACATCATCAGCAGTGGATTGCGGGTGCGCGAAATATATAGTTAGTACAACTAACTATATATGCGAATTTCAATGGTTTTGTGTGAGTAAAATAAGGTTTTAAAAATGCTAATTCCTAACTATATATGGTCTATAACCTATGGTTTTTTCAGTGAATTTTCAAGGTTTTGTAAATGCTAATTCCTAACTATGTATGGTCTATAACCTATGGTTTTTTCAGTGAATATATATATATATATATACATACATAAATACATACATACATACATACACACATACATATATATATATATATATATATATATATATATATATATATATATATATATATATATATATATATATATATATCCACCAAAGCAGGTTTTCCAATTGAAAAAAGGCCACAGGAAGATAAATGCAAGCTTGCAAGCAGATGAATCACAGGGACACACATCAAACAATGTCTCTACGCCAGACGCATCTCGGGAATCTAACAGTCCCTTTGTCTGTGGCATGTTGCTTACAGGGAATGGAAGCGCTGTTACATAGCGCGCGATTTAGGTCCAATACCTTCCCCCGTGGGTGTGGCCAAAGATATGGCCTCCTGGGTGTTGCACAGCGCTGTTTGTCATCCACAGTGGGCACACTCCACATTCCAAATAAAACAAATTGTTTCCCCAGTCGGTAGGTGTGGGAGCCTGCCCCGCTTGATAACTGTCATTAGTGAATGCGCTGGCTCCATCCTGTAATTGCACCAGCCGCACCTCCCTTCCTAATTTTCAAACGCCGGATCGGCACTTGTAGGATCCGACTTTCACCACGGTGGGCCTGATTTCACGACCGGAGACAGTCGTTTAACATCCACCAAAGCAGGTTTTCCAACTGAAAAAAGGCCGCAGGAAGATAAATATCTTTCACGAAGGTTTAATGGCAGCTTGCAAGAAGATGAATCACAGGGACACACATCAAACAATGTCTCTACGCGAGACGCGTTTCGGGAATCTAACAGTCCCTTCTTCTGTGGCATGTTGCTTACAGGGATTTGAAGCACTGTTACATAACGCGCAATTTAAGTCCAATACCTTCCCCCAATGGTGTGGCCAAAGATATGGCCTTCTGGTATTGCAGTGCGCTGTTTGTCATCCACAGTGGGCGCACTCCACATTCCAAATAAAACAAATTGTTTCCGCAGTGGGTAGGTGCGGGAGCCTGCTATCACCTGTCCCGCTTGGTAACTGTCATTAGTGAATGCGCTGGCACCATCTTGCAATTGCGCCAGCCGCACCTTCCTTCCTAATGTTCCTGGGTATTGCAGTGCGCTGTTTCAGGAAGGGGGTAAGGCTGGCGACGTGAAGGGCGTTGCCAGCGTTTCCATGATGACAGCACCAAAGCGGGGCAGGTGAGAGCGGATGCCCACACTTACCCACTTGGGATTGTACATTGCCTAAATTTAGGGAATGAGTAAGCGCGCCCACTGTGGAAGATATTTGGCGCACTACAGCATCCAGGAGGCTGTGCTATCGCCCACACCCATTGGGGTCAGGCGCTGACACTAAATAGTGCACCAGGTAACAGCGCTTCTCATTTCTTGGACAACATGCCACAGAAGAAGGGACTATATATATATATATATATATATATATATATATATTTCACTTCCCAAAACGTAGCAGAAAGCCACGTCAACTGCACTCGCCTCGAGAGAACAAGGGATCAAATTTCAAATCATGTTGCGCTTTTCCAAAAGGGTTTATTCATTATAATGCAGCATCGTGATACAAACACAACCCAACGCGTTTCGGCGACGAAGCTCGCCTTGGTCACGGGTGATTTCAACACAGTGAAAAAAACATTAAATAAAGTTTCACGTGAAGGTGTAACAAACATAAATGAAGGACACATAGCCTCAATGTGGCGGCCATCTTGGAGTGTAGTACACTATTATATACAAACTGGCCAATTCAGTACATTTAAATAATACATTGTGTGCACGCTTTAAGCTACTGCCAGTGCATTCATTAATCCATATCAGAATTATTAAACACATATTTTGAAAACAAAACATTTCTTCAAATAGCATCAAATTGGTATTAACTCAAGTGAGTGGGCATACCTTGATTAGTAATGAAAACCCTAGTAAGGTAAAGTCTCACAATTGTACCCTCAATTTTATAAATGACTAATCCCAAACTCAAGTGAGTTGAGACGCATGAATTCCGTCATTGTGGCATACTCTCAAAGTTGCAGGCTCAAAACATACTATATCCTGATAGAAGGGAGAGGCAGTTTAATCCACACCATGATAGTGATGGAACGTAGTGACATCACCTATGTTCGACTCGTTACCTCACAAGTCTGTCAGTGTCACATATATTTAATAAAAAACAATATTGTAATAGTTTCCTGTGATATATAGTCCCAAGTGAGAATAGGAAAATGTCAATATGCGGGCCACTCCCAGCCTCCACTCTTCAAAACGATTTTTCTTCCTGCACCTTTACAGTATCACTGCCTACAGTTCAAACATAAAACAAAACAAGGGGGAGCCCATCAGCAATGCATAATATGAAGCACACCAAGAAGATTTCAGAGTGGCCATGAGTCTAAATTAAATTAAACAGTGAAAATAAAACTTAAGTTAATAAACTTTACATTAAAAACAGCAGTACAAAGGGAGTACAAGCAAATATAGATGCAGTAAGTGCTGGGGCCACAATATCGGAGGAGGAAGTAGAGGAAAGTGACGTATCGGAGGATGGTCAATTACAAGCCCCTAAAACTGCATCCAAGAATACAAACAAGCCCTCAAATTTTTGGGTGGAATTCAGAATGATGAATCAGACTATACAGCAACAAAGTTGGCAAATAGACAGGGGTCGAGGACAAGGGAGAGGATACAGAGGAAAAGGCAGAGGAAGAGGCAATCCTGGAGGAAATACTCCAAAAAACAAAAGCCAGTCAGGAGAGGCGGCTGGAACAAGCGGAACCACAGCAACCCCGATGGGAGTGGAAACACGGGGTCAAAAGAAAATACGAGGAAAATGAACCGGCTGAATGTGGTAAACCTCTCTTCTCGTACACTATCTAAGGTTGAACATGATGTGTTACATTTTGGTCTCTCTTTTTGCCCCTCGGCTAATTTTAATTACTCTCAGGAACGTGTAGACTTGTTTAAATTTACAAGGAAGTTGAGACTGCATAAATGGAACAAGCTCAAGGTTAAAAATGCAGCTATGACTGTGTCTAATATTGAACCTGCAAAAGAAACTATTAGGGAGGTGGAAACAGTGAAATATTGACACAGGGTTACCTTTGCCCCTGATCTGCACCGCTGTCTCTGTGTCCTGGCGTTGCGGAGGATGTGAACTTGAATATATATATATATATATATATATATATATATATATATATATATATATATATATATATATATATATATATATATATATATATTTTTTTTTTTTTTTTTTTTTTTTTTAAACCAAAGGTTACAGGGACATTACAATTTGGCTCAGATATCACTCATTCAAAACCAGGGAAATTCAGCAGTTGTTGTTACCTATAACTTATGCCCCCGTAATGTACTGCTTATGATCTCATATATTACATCACTCATGACATGGTCAGTAACATCACTGATGATATCACTGATTACATCACAGATTACATCATCCACTGAGAGTAAGTGTTTTTAAGACTTTTTGGGTTTTAAAGATATGTACTAACCTACTAAAAAGTTACAATACTATATGAGTTGTACTACTAATGAATGATACTATCTCTAACATGTGTGATGTGAGTGGGTGTGTGACTGTCTCTGTGTGTGAGTGGCTGTACAGGTGTGTCAATGCAGGCATGGGTGGCTGTATGTGTAAGTGAGTGGATTTCTGAGTAGGTCTGTAGGTGAGTGAGTGGTTGTGTCAGTGGTTTTTTGGGTGAGTGAGTGTCAGTGTGAGTGGCTCTATGGGTGGGTAAGTGGGTGTGTAGTGACTGTAAGGGTGGTTGAGTGGGTGTCTGAATGGCGGTATGAGTGAAAGGCTTGGTGCGTAAGTGCCTGTAATGGTGAGCGAGTGGCTGTTTCAGTGATTGTTTGGTTAAGTGGGTTGGTGTGTGAGTGGCTGTATTGGAGAATTAGTGTCTGTGTGAATGGCTGCATGGGTGAGCGAGGAGATGTGTGGGTGCTGGTATGGATGTGTGACTGGGTATATAAATGGTTGTGTGGGTGTGTGAGTGAATGTGTGAGTACGTATAGGTGAGTGAGTGGCTGTGTTGAGAGGCTGTATGGGTGAGTGAGTGAGTGAGTGAGTGAGTGAGTGAGTGAGTGAGTAAGTGAGTGAGCAAGTGAGTGAGTGAGTGACAATGTAGATAAATGCATGGGTGTGTGAGTAACTGTATTGGTGGGCGTATGGATATGTGAGTGGCTCTATGAGTGACTTACTGGTTGTGTGAATAGCGGAAGGGGTGAGTGAGTGGTTGTGTGAGTGGCTGTACAAGTGAGTGAGTAGGTGTATGAGTGCTTCTATGGAGGAGTGAGTGGGTATGTGAGTACTGGTATGGGTCTGTGAATGGATATGTGAGTGGCTATGTGGGTATATGAGATTTGAGATATGAGAGATTATATGGGGTGTAAGTTGGTGTGTCAGTTGTTCTGTGGATGATGTCATCAGAGTTATCATCAGTGATGTAATTTGAGATGTCATCAATGATGTCACTGACCATGTCATGAGTCATTTAATGTGTGAGACCATAAGCAGTGCATTACGGGGGTGTAAAGTCGCTCAGGTTACTATAACTGCTGACTTTCACTGGTTTTATACAAATGAAATCTGAGTCTAACTATAAAATCCCTGTAACCTTTGTTTTTTTCAGTGAATTTCTAAGGCTTTTTTTAATTCTATTTCATAACTATAATGTACCCTTTAACCTTTGGTAGCAGGAGGGGTAGTTGACCCCCAGGCACCCTCAAGAGCCAAGGGGACTTCATCCCCTAACTAGTAGTGTGCCATGAGGCACATTTGCAGAGTGGTGGAGAAAGGGGGCATGGCCTCCAAGAACCTCTCAGCTATCCCGCTGTCTGGGATTCACTGGAGGTAACAGGAGGGGTAGTTGGTCCCCAAGGACCCTCAGGAGTACAGTGGAATTCATTCCCCAACTAGTCATGCGCTAGGAAGCATCTCCATAGTGGTGGACAAACTATCCATAGTATTTACTTCTAATGCTGCAAAATTACCAGACAACAATCCTTTAACACCTTCGGCTCTCATGACTCGCTCAGCGCGTCATGAGGCACAGTGGAGCTGTGCTTATGATGAGCTGAGCTCGTCATAACGGCGGTGTAACGCCCACGCGGGGATAATTCCCCACCTGTGCGCGGCGTTCCATTAAGTGTGCAGAGTCGTGACGAGCGCAACTCATCATGAGCACAGCCCCACTGTGCTGCATGATGAGCTGAGCTCGTCACGAGCACCGCGGCGCAGCGCGTGGCCCCCCCCCCCCCTGCGCCATGGTGGAAATAGCCCCTCGGCAAAGGGGTTAAAGTCAGACCTATTTATATTGCCAATGCTTGTTTAAATATGTTGTTACTGCTTCTGTTCGAGATAAAGAATAGTCATAATCGTTTCCTCTGTGTCTTAAGTAGCGTCTAATCTTCATGCACTCACCAGGTGAAAGAGTTTTTGCATCTTGTTCGTATCGGTAAACCTGCTGTAAAAGGTCTGCCTCTGTGTGGCTTGGGACCGGAACGGGGACGTGCAATAAATGATGTTAGATTAAAGCAAGGATGGCTGCTGTGACAAATTGGAACATGAAATTGTTCAAACCTCTGCTTCCAAATTTGGACTGAAGCCGCAAGCTCATTTAATACAGAGCACATTACAGTTGCTAAATGTAATGACTGTGGACGAACTGGGACAGGCACACTGGAAGTTAAAATCTTTCTGCGCATGTGCCGCATCCTTCAGAAATGCAGTCTCCCCCAGGGATCATTTTCAGATGAACAGTGGCATCTGCTTTGCTTATTTACAAACCTGCGACTGCCGTGAATGCAGTAGCCAACATTTACTAACCGTTTGATTAAATGGCAAAAACTGTAGATAAATCGCTCCAGACAGATTCAATGGACCTCATTCATCACGGCCTGCGAGGCCCATGCTGTTCATATTAACTCACGTTTAGGAGCAACGAAGGCGGTGTGGGTTACTTTTGCAAAAGTGGCTTGGGAGGCTAATGCACTGAGAGAAAGTTCCTTATGCAAATTAGCCTCTGCCCCCTAATTGGACAATTTGTCAAAGGGCCCGAGGACACAAGCATAGACTCGCTGCTTGATTAATTAGCGCCACTCGAATAAGTGCAAAGGCTGAGCAGGAGCGAAGACGTCTGCCTGACAAAAACTACATGGAGAAACTATTAAAAGTAATATAAAATCAGTTATTAAATGGCATGGCTCGGTGGGTGCCAATTTGTTCGCATAACTTCCTGTCGCCTTCAGCGGCACAAACCTCTGTGCGATGACCTGTGAGTATTGCCTGTTCGTTTTTCAAAACCCCTCCTCAGCTTTAATGCTTGACTTCTGTGGTTTATCTTGAAGCTGAATTTCTTACATATTGTTTATTTGGTGTCTATTCCTCACAGCGGTACCCCCAGACATGTTTGCATAAATACAAAGTTAACCTCCAATGATGAACTTTTGAATAAAAAAGTGCTTACCACTCAGATTTAAAAGTTGTGTTCAATAATAACAGGTTTGCATGGACAGTTCATTCAAATAGCCTACTCGACTTAGCTGCTCTATTTCTTAAGTTTGAATGCTGACTTTCCAAATAGGGCGCCCTATTTAGTAGCAGAAACTGAACCCTTATTATAGGCGTATATATTTATTCGCGTGAGAGCCCATAAGCTATGTTGATTAGGGCAATATTAAAAAAAAATCGACCGATCTTTGCCCAATGTCACTGAACACCGTAACCTCATCCTTGCATAGTATAAAAAAGGCCATAATGGACCTTTCAGTAACTAAATATTTATCACATTTTTGGGCTGAGGGAAGATGTTAACATTATTTCCCCTTATATGTAATTTTACCATTTTTATTTCTTGAAATTCATTCTAAATTGTATCTTCTTTCAAGGTAGTCATTTGATATGAATTAAAAAGGTGAAAAATATTTTTGAATAATTTCGTGGAAAATAGAGTAATTTAGTACACAGTGAGGCCCAGATCTAGAAAATGTGTGTTACTTTTGTAACTCCGACTGTTGAATAGGGTTTTACAACCCATTTGCGAATTATATTGGATTGTAATCAAAAGCAATGCAATGCAGTACAATGTTCTGCCTTGCATAACTTTGCATCAAGGGGGCTTTTCATGGGGGTTGAATTGGCGTTTCCATTCAATCACCCAACGGTTTTGACATGAATGACTACCTACATAGAATTGTAGACAAGGATTTGTAACAAAATCATATGCCTCCCTGAGCTAGGCATAACTACGAGAAATATTTGTTTTTTTCAATTGGCATGTGTGGTGCATTCAACAGCACACATACAACAGGCAAAGAAAAAAACGACTCAAGGCATATTTAAAGCATACTTTTTGTAGAGGAAGGTACACCTTCCTTAACAAAAACTATGCTGACCACAACACTATTACACAAAGTTGTCTGCTTCGGTGCTTGGCAGCCAAGAGTGTGCCATCGCAGGGAGAGAGCAGAACAGTACCACATCTTAGTAGATATGGTGCTGTTCTGTTCTTTCCCGCTCACACAAGGCAATACATGGCTTTACTTGCCATGTATTGCATAACTTCTTTGTAAATCTGTCCTATCGTTTTGTACAAGAAGGGACCCCTGCCAGTAAAAAAACTATCCTTACAACAATGCAGACACCCTGCACTATGAGGCAAGGGTGACTGCACTGGCTCATGACAACATCAAGTGCATCAGCTCAGGAAGAGAGCAGGACAAAACTACATGTTAGGAGATGTGCTGCTTTTCTGCTCTCTCCCATTCACGCAACGCAGTGCAGCAACTTTACTTGCTGCTCTGCGTAAATTCTTAGTAAGTCTAGCCCTGAATTAATTAACCAGATTGGTGACTTTCTATGCCACAGTGCAGTATGTTGCATGTAACAACAATTGGCTCTGCAGTGGATATGCTATTTCTTATATAAAACTTATTCAGTATCCTATATCACTCGGAATATGACAAACTAATTGTACAGACATTGGGGGATATTCTCAAGAACATGCGATAATCATCGCCAAAATAGGTTAATGCAATTTCACATATCGCCGTCTAGCGCAGGAAAATAACTCAGTGTCAACGTCACATTCTCAACATGGCGGTAACATGCGATGGTGTCCCCATAACATGTCAAATGTCTGTGATAACATTACAGGGACGGCGATACAAATCCAAACCCGAATGCAAAACTGTTGCTCTGGGCCCAACTGCGATAAAAAAATCAGCGATAAGCAGAGACACTCCTGCAAGTCCCACAAGTCAGGCTGCAAAAATCTGTATTAAAGTGGCAACAAAAAACACAAACAAAACCAAAACAACTGTGAAGCACAGTGGAGGTAGCCGGAGCAAGTACAGAGGACAACCAGAACCCCACAAGCCCCACGGAGGAGCAGCCTGGGACCTCGGGGTCAGGGAAGGGCAAGGAGAAGAAGAAGAGCTAGATTCGGTCCAGTTCGCAGGAAAACAGGATCCCGATCATGGAGGTGACACTGCCACCATCTAATTGCTGTTGTTGAAATTGTCAGCACTAAATGTTGCACCTACACTTGTCAGAGTGATGTGCTAATGCAGAGGAGTGATATGCACACAGGGAATATGTCTTGGAGTGAATTTATTTGCACATGCTGTGCCTGTGGTCATTTTGTCCTGTCCCTTGATTGCCAATGGCAGTCCCAATGTGACGTGCTTATGTGAAGAAATTGTTAATGATAGTGTCCCTTTGGGCTATTCCTCCTGCTGCTGCACTGGGTTGTGGTCCACCTGCCGCATCCTCATCATCATCGTCTGGTGCATCTGGCACATGGATCCATGGGGCATAGGTGCGTACACATATGTTGTGCAATACACAACATGCAAATATCATCTTGCACACTATGTGCAGGCTGTAAAGTAGTCTTCCACCTGTGATGTCCAGGCACCTGAAACGTGAATACAACACACCAAATGAGGGCTCCACAATGTCTCTGGTGCGTTTGTGGGCCGATTTGCACTGCCTCTGGGCCTGGGTGTTCGGGGCTCAGAGGAGTGTCATCATCCACGTGCAGAGTGCATATTCTTGATCACCTGTGAAAGGGGAGAGAGATGTGTCAATCGGTGGGTCGGCATTTTGTGCTGGGAGGCTTATTAATATATTGGTGTGTGATTTGTGGGACTTTGGGATTCATGTTTGACATGTATTGCATGAGGCAAATGAGCGGCATCCATGTGTATTACGTGGCCTCTCAGCTGCTCCTCACTCCCCGTGCCTACTTACTTGTGTGCGCTGCGCAGTTGCATCACTTGCACTCCTATGACACACCAATGTCATGCCTGTCTGAGCATGTCCACAAGCCTGACAACAACACTGTGATATTGACGTTGAAGGAGGTCGGCTGTGTGTGTGTAGGCCTATGGTGAGGATTTGGCAGACACAGAGACACACTCAGTAGTTGCTTTGGTGGCCATCCTGGAAGTGAACCACGCCCTGAGCCCTGGGCTTTTAATTTCCACTCCTACGCTGGCCTAGCCCACTCTGCTTATGCTTATAGGGGGGACGACATAGCTACATGTCCAAGGTCAACCCCACAGTCTGTGGTAACATGGTTGCATCCACTGTTTACAACACTGCATACACCAGCAGTACATGTCCACATGGACATGTCTGTTGCGGAAATTTTGTGCAGTGTCGGCAGGGGGCACAAGTAGGACATGTGTGCAGTCAATTGCCCCAACATGTGCAGGAAGCCATGGCGTAGAAGCCTTGCCTTGTCTCCAGCTGTTCCTGCGCAGTGTGGGTGAAGTGAAGGTGCTGGGGTACCAAGCTGAAGATGGCATCCAAGTGAGTTGTGATGAACTTTGATAGGGCTGGTTGTGAGACTCCCCCGACTCTGGCGGTTGTTGGTTGGAAGGTACCAGAGGCCAACAGGTGCGGCGCAGCACAGCCAGCAGCTTTGTCTGTGGAGGAATGTTGTTTGTCTGCTGTGTTGGTACCATCAGCCTGTGGGCAATGTGGGTCAGGATGTGGAGGATGGTTGTCCTTTTGAGCCTGTATTGGGCAATGACTTCCTTTGGCGTTAAGTCTGTGAGGCTGGTACCCTTTCGGAAGGACCGCTGTCTTATTCTGCGCTGCCTCGGTGGGAGTTCGGGGAGGGTCAAGGGGGGTGATCCTGGGAGTAGGGGTCTAGGGGGGCCTGGGGGTGGTGGCGGTGGTTGTTGTGGGCCTCTTGGGTCCGAGCTGCATGATCAGTAGCTCCATGACATGTGTTGGTCTGCCGATGTGGCTCTGAGCTGGGCTCCCTTTCATACTGCAGGTTGTCGTCCTGCTTAACACCAGTAAAAGGCAGGTGTTCATTCCCTGCTGCTGACACATTAAATACGAGAGACATTACACACATTAACATAAAATGCATGAATAAATCATCATGGTGTCCATTGAAAACATATCTGTTGGAGCGGGTAACCTATTTTGCTTGGATGTATAGTCTGCTCGTCATAGGTAAGGAGCACCTCTAATTACAGTACAGTATGCCATCAAGCTTTCATATTGGGAAAGCTTCCAGATACTGCATTCAGAATAAAAATAGAGAGATGTGTTTAGCAGTGTCTTTAAAAATAATACAAATTGCTATGGGCATCCTCCTTTGTTGAGTGTGTCTGTTTATGTTGCAAGTTAGTAATACAGCAAAAACATGGTAATACAGTATCCAAAGCAACACCTATGCAGACATTACATAGATCCAGGACTTATTCTGCAACTATTTCATAAGGATGTACATACAGAAATGTTGCTACAGTATGGACATAGCCATTGAGATTAAAATAACTAGTGTAGTCAGTGCTATTTGTAAAATATAGAAATCATCCCTTAGCACAGCGGTGCAAAGTTTTCAGCTAAAAGCTAAGTCCTACTGATTGAGTTTGCCCTGGGTCCTAAACAAAGAATACATTGTATGTGTGAGAGCGCCAAACAATAGTATTGGTCCAGATTCCAGGCCACATTGAAAAGTGTTTTGCCTGGGGAGCAAGGTGCCAATAAAGGCTGATTGGCATGGCTGTTTGCCAGAAAAGAAACAATTTGGCCTATAAGAATTGAACAGTGACGCATCTCCCTGTTGATGATATATGGGATATACTCAAATTTACAAAACACTGCTGCGCCCAAAAGCCTCTATACCTTGATAAAAAAACACCAAGTGGGTGCGTGTGTTCATTATCCCGTAATGTTCCCCAATGCTCTTCGTAATTTGTCTCCCAATTTCTCTGTGCAACTCCTGTTCCTGCATGTCCCTGCCCCTCATCAGTTTATCAGCATTCTCCACTAAATCATCCTCCACTGGAAATTACCACTACCTGCCCCATAACCCCACAGTTCCTCAAACATTTCTGCCTCAAATACAACAATGCTACAATCTGACCTTCTGTCTTTTCGCAGATCTATAAAAACTTGGCTTTTCTGCCAATAGATCCTTTTCCCCCCTGTTGTTCACTGTCAGCGCCGGGAAACCCCATGGGGTAGCTGTGTGCTGTTATATAAATTTAAATAAATAAATTAAATAAATAAATAAATAAATGCTCTGCACCACTGCTTCCCCCTTATCCGTGTTCTGCCCACAACAGCTGTACTCCATATACCTAACTCTTCTTCACCAATATCTACCCCATATATCCCATTATCCTGGCTTTGTGGTAACTACATCTAACAACTACATTTCGAATAGGCACCCTTTATTTTTGTTTTTAATTGAGTAGCAAAGAGCCCGGTCATTCCATATCCTGTTTGCAAAATAAAAGTAAATGTATATCATGGAATGTACAGGAACCACTAACCACTCAGATGGCTTTACAGACTGTCACTTTTTTGGCAGCTGGACAAGACAGGAGGTTGTAGCCAACAAGAGTGCAAGGAGGCTGGATACCCCTTTGGTAAAGGGATGCTGAATAGGATTTGCTCCCGTGGAGAAGAACGTAGTGGGAGCAGCTGCAAAGTCTGGCTGACTGGTGATGCACTTTGGGTAGATAGACGAGCAGGTTGGTCATGGTCTTCCCTCAATTCTCAGAGCAGTTTTTTGGGCAAAATATTTCTAAGTCTCAGTTTTGGATCTTGGCAGTTTGGCTATCTGGGTACCTGTAGCACCACAACCAAGGGTCCAAGATTGGAGAGACACCACTTGGGGGTTTAGGACGCACTCAGACAGGTTCAGGTTCATGATGGTGAACGTCTAATAGATCCTCATGGATCTGAAGAGGCCAGAAAACTTGCCCTTGGAGTCACTCTAGTAGTCCTGGGTTCAGATGAAGAAGATGGGCTCAAACAGCGGGCTGGCTTCTGAGGGTTCAAGATTAGATCCAGGAAGCAAAGCAATCCTTCCAGGTAGTGCAAAGCAGTGTTGTGGAGTCCACAGCAGGCCACAGCTGCAGGCAGTCCTTTTAAAGTCCTTCCACAAGCAACAAATAACTCTAAAGAGTGGGGCTGAGGACCCTATTTTTATATCTGGTGCCTTCTTTAAAGTTCAAAGTTTCTTGAGGTTTCTCATTTAAGTGCATGGACCTTTCTGGCTCTCCTGCCCTGGGTGTAAGCTGGAACAATGCAGTGGTGGTAGGCCCTTTGTGTGCAGGTAGAGCAAAGCCTATTCAGTTGGAAGTGGGACTGTGCCCAGCTCCGCCCCCTGCTTGCTAGCAAATCCGACCCCATTCTGCCAGCAGATGACTCATTGAGTCACACCTAATCCCTTTATTGTGTGACTGTCTGGGAGGAATTCACAAAGTCTGCCAGTTACACCCAGTCATGTGACCTAAGACAGGCGGCAAGCACCAAACTTTAAAGTACAAGAAAATGTCAGCTTGCTAAAAGTTTGTTATTCCCCAGAATGTCCTAGCTGATATACATTTAAATAAAATTCGACTTATTGAAAAAGATAAAATAATGTAATTATCTTAATCTTGATTTTGTTTCTAAGTATTATTGATACATTTAAATCATTAATTTGTAGCACTGTACTTCTTCTTCAGACAAAATCCAATACACGTAACATTCTTTTTAAGCTCACATTGATAGATTATGGTACACATTTCTTTACTCAAAAATACTTCTGTTCCAAACAAATACTTCAAAAACTAAAAAAACATATAACATAGATTATTAGTGATAAACCAGTCCAATAATTGCTTTGTTTTTCAGTTACTATTTTAGTCCTAATCCCTTCAGCTGAAACTCTTATTTGAGACTACTCTGGGGGTTGATAATAAACACTCTGGCCTGATTATGAGCTTGGCAGTGCAGGACTGTATCGCCAAACCCGTGAGTGCACTACCCACCAGACTATAACTTTTTCCTGCATGGCATGGACTGGTGCAGTCCATGCTGTGCAGTTACCTAGGTGCATGCACACAGGGCGGTACAAAATGTACGCCCCTATATGCACCCCATGGACCTGAGGCAACATGGACCCCCTTTCTTTCCTCTCTGCCAATGTTTTCATGGAGTAAGAACCACCATGAAAATCATGGTGACGAGGAAACTCATACTATGCTTGGCAGGACCACAGCGGTCCCGCCAAGCGTATTGTTACCTGAAGATCTCTGCACCACCACCAGGGATCTCTGCTCCTTGGCGGTTGTGGCGGTGCAATGGTGGTCCGACTACCCTAGTGGTAATAGCGTGGTCGGAAGACCGCTACTGCCATGCCCCCGATGTCTTGCAGTCTGTGGACAGCCGGACCACCAGACTAGTAATCAGGCCCTCTGTATTTATGTCCAATGTTGTTTGCAGAGTTTCCTGCACTTGGGTATAATGTATAGTCCAACTACCCAGATTAGGTCAGTTCAAAGCGTTTCAAACTTCCCTTTTCTTTCTGGTTCTCCTCAGGACCTTAACTGATTATTGCTCTCCTTCCCTAGGTTCTCGTTCCATTCTTGGGTTCTCCCAGGTACTCTGGCTTGCTTGCTTGCCAAGTCTAGCATCTTATTTTTTTTCTACTTTTTCATGAAACCACCACAGTCACTGTGCATGTTTTTTTCTTTGCCTGTTGTCATAATTTTCTTAAAACGTTCACCATTTAACCCATACTGCTGGCACTTCAGAGGCCTTTTGGTGCAACATTAGTTTTCACTACCAACAGATGGTGTCCGAAGAACAAGTAGTACACAGAGTGACTGCTGTGAGTCTTCTCTGCCCATATGTCGATCCTAAGTCATAAAACACAAATTAAATACAATTCACACCACTCACTAAAAAAACGACTTGATAAATACAGGTTACAAACATGTCTCTGGAACATTGTATCAACCAATGTTCTATTTTCTGTGAGGCAGCAAACCATGAAAACTGAAGATCCAAACCTATATTTAAATACATTCAATTGAATTAACTAACTTAAATCAGAATAAACTTTATTTATCTAAATAAATAGACCATAAAAGTACAATAACAGTACATAAAATGTGATTACTGTCTAACAGAGTCTATTACAATACATTATAAAAGCAGTCCATTTAGAGCAATATCATACATTGACATACCCCCATCATTAACATCTGATTGACAATGTTACATATTAAAGTTGGGAGCAAGTGGAAAGGGAGGAGGGCAAAAACCTCTGCTATGGGGCTCTATGCTCTCCTGCCAACCAGGATGTCAATCAGTCAAGAAAAGGAATTTATTTTGCTATATCTCTGTAGGATATAAAATGAATAAAGTATAATCATAACAAATGTTTAAATTGTGAAAAATAAAATTCTAAACGTTTTTTTTTTTATTTTAAACTGATAGGGGCATATTTACAAGCCCTGACCGCCACATGAATGTCACTTTTAAAGACATTCCTGTGGCGATACAGGATTCGCTTTATTTACAGGGCAGTGTTAAGCCACTTAACATGGTTTAACGCTTCCTTGTAAATGAGCCACCCTTTCACGCTATACTGAGCATGAAAGGGGTTGGCTATGGGTGCTGCTGTGGGTATTTTGCCGCAACACCCATTGATCTTGATGCTGCCCCCTATTTAAAAGGGTGGTATAGGAGGCAGCGCCAAAATTAAGACAAAAAAAACCTGGTCTTAACATGGCAAAACGAGGAGAAATGCTCTATTTCGCCTTTATTTTAGCTGTTTCTATGTGTGCTAGTTTGTGCAGCACACATGGAAACAGCAAAATGCCATGCATGATTGTTTATGTGCAGGAAGGTGTCCCTTCCTCCACAAAAACAATAATTTTAAAAATGATGAGTTGCAACTTCTATGTGTGCTGCAGAAGCAGCACACATAGAATTCACAAATCTTCATTTAAGATTGTGTATAAGCAGGAAGGGACACCTTCCTGCACATAAACAATCATTCCCACCAACTCAGGCACCCTTGCAGTATGGTGCCAGGGTGCCTGCAACTGCTCTAGGAAGCTGAAATTAACGCCAGTGCAGGGGGAAAAACAGGGCTGCACCGTATTGTTGTAAATATGGTGCAGCCCCGCATTTCAGGAGTGTCAGAGCGCATTGTTAAGCAAAGAGGTCTAACATCGCGCTCTGTCACTTCTTTGTAAATATGCCCTTTAGTTCTCTTAAAAAAATGCATTGCGGTATCATTAAAAGAGAGGCAAGAAAGATCGTTATTTAACATGCCATCATTGTTCTCCTACTCTTTGCTGATGACCACAAAAAGGAGGCCAACGAGTAGCATGCAAATGGATCTGCTAACTGTTGGATGAAATGTAAGGCTACCTAATATTATTTGAAGTTGTATCTGTGCAATACAGGAAGGATACATCATTTTCCTCGGGGCACTATAAAAATTACAAAAGAATAAAATGTGTAGGTTTGATTGTGATGACACCCTGTAATTAGGACATGGCTGCATGTCTTCTACAGAATGCTATTAGCATACATTCTATCTCTCTTAACCTTTTCTAGAAACATTTCCTTGATTCTAGACTTTGAAATAAGGGTGCAAGCGTGAGGATTCTCATACAGCTCCAGTAAGTCAAGTGACCTTAACGTATTTTAACATATTGTAGCCACCTTATACTGTGTGCAAAATCCAATTTCTGACTGTCCCTAATAATGCTGTGATTCAAATTTACTGACTCCAGATTGAATGCCACAATAAAATGTGAGCTAACCGGACTATCAGCCTTATTCATCAACGGGCCGTTTTGCGAGCCCCTAATAGCGATTCATAGCGAATCGCTATTAAGGACTCGCAAAACGGTATTCATGTAGGAATTGCTAAATAAATAGCGATTCCTACACATTCCTTATTTGCGAGTAGCAAATTGCTAATCGCAAATAAGGAATAACTCCCCATTCATTCCTATGGGCCAAAAGGCCCATAGGAATGAATGGGGAGTATTCCTTATTTGCGATTAGCAACTTGCTACTCGCAAATAAGATAGCGATTTAAAGGGTGCCAGGGGTGTCCAAAGGACACCCTGTAGCACCCCATAAATGTAAATTGAAACTGCTGTTGCGCACACACATGTCCAAAGGACATGTGTGTGTGCAACATGCAACTTAGAAAAATGCTTTTAAAAGCATTTTTCCAAGTTTTTGCTATTTACCGAGAGGTCTGACCTCTCGGTAAATAGCGGCCCGAAATTGCGAATTAGCAATTTGAAAATGGTTGATGAATTGCATTTAAGGAATCTCAAATAGAGATTCCTTAAATGTAATTCCTCGCAATTTAGCGAATTAGCAATTACCGACTTTTGCATTTGGGATGATGAATCCCAAATGCAAAAATTGCGCTCGCAAAGGGCCAGATTCTCAGAATCTGGCCCTTTGCGAGCGCAATTCGGCTTGATGAATCAGGCTGTATGGGCCATATGTAGGAAGCTGTTTTGCAATCGCAAACACTGCGAATAGCAAAAATTAGGGTGTATGCGATTGCAAAACAGACTGTTCCAATGTAGAAAAGGTTTCCGCAGAGCAAAAATGGGAATTGCTAATTTAGCGATTACCATTTTTGCGTACCAACGATTCTGCGAATATTATTGCGAATTCGCAGTCTGTGGCACAGTATTTGCGATAATCGCAATTATCGTTCCCGCTAAATGCTAATACGCAAATTGAGATGTAGCAAAAAATCGCAAGTAGAAATTTTACGAAATTCACAATTGTGCACTTCTTAATTACCACCAACTCTGAGCAGGTGGTAACCAGGTGCTACCTATTTAATCAGGTCCACAATGGCACTGGGACTTCCCACCATGGCTGGCCTGTATGTGATAGCCAGGAGTCCGCATATCAGAGATGCTGCACAGAGGAGAAGAAGCCAGGAACTGATCTACAGAGCACGCATCACCCTCTTCCAGCGGACCGAGGAGGACATCCATGTGAACTACAGGCTGCACCCAGACAGCATCCAGGACTTGATAGAGGAGCTGACACCCATACTTGGACACCCCACACACAGGGCACACACCATTCCCACCCATGTTCAGGTTCTGGGCTCACTGCACCTCCTGGCATCAGGGAGTTTTCAGGGGGTGATAGCCTCTCAGAGTGCAGTTTTGCGCTTCTTCCACACTTTCCTTGATGCAATGCTTCAGAGACTGCATCACCACATCCAATTTTCCAGCACACAGCAGCACTAGATCAGACCAATCAAGAATTCTACCAAATAGCCCAATTCCCCCAAGTCATTGGCTGCATAGATGGGACCCATGTCGCACTGTCAACCCCATCACAGAATGAGTATGTGTTCAGAAACAGGAAGTCATATAGGGCCCGATGTAGGTAAAAGTCATTTACCAATTTTTAAATACCGATTTTTACCGAATCGGTATTCAGAAATCGGAAAATGAGATGTAGAGAAAAAAATTCGGTAAAATACCGAATCGGTAAAAATTGGTAGCGTGTTTCGATACTTACCGATTCTGTAATTACCGATTCGGTAACTACCGAATCGGTAATGACAATACAAGCCTATGGGCCAAAAGGGCCATAGGAATGCATTGGAAAAACCGATTCGGCAATTACTGATTCGGCAATTACCGATTCGGTAAATACCGATTCGGTAAATACCGAATCGGCCAGCAAGTAAAAGTGAAACCAATTCAAACAGCCAATGAGGTGGAACCACCCTCCCCCACCCTACCAGGGAGTGGCTACCCAGGCAGGTGCAACTCATCAGAACTTTCTGGAGAGGCCGCCAGAGCTGAGCAGTGAGAGGGAGCAGCAGAGAGAGTTAAAGCTGATTTTGCAGACAGTGAAAATGGCAAGCAGCTCAGAGAGCCAGAAGGCTGATAGGAAGCGCAAAGTGAAGTTTAGCAGCATGGAGCTGCAAGTACTGGTGGAGGAGGTGGCGAGGGTCCACAGGCAGCTCTATGGGAGGCTGTCCCTCACAGTCCCAGAGTCTACCAAGAGGAAACTGTGGAGTGCCATAAGTGAGAGGGTCAATGCAGTTGGTGTGACCTCCAGGAGCCTGGAGGACCTCAAGAAGAGGTTTTATGACATCCGGAGCCTCACCAAGAGGAAATTATCAGAGCTCCACAAGCAGGCAGGTCTGACTGGTGGAGGCAGGAACCCCGCGCCCCCCCTGACTGACCTGGAGGAACTGGTGGCCACGACCATCGAGACGGAGAGTGTGGTGGGAGTAGGGGACATGGACAGCTCAGCCAGAGCTACAGCAAAAGGTAAGAAGCATGCACAGCATGACACACCCAACCAGACACCTCCCCTATCCCCTATAGCCTCAATGTACAGTCAAACCCCAGTCCAGTACTGCTAGCACCATACATGAGCAATGCATAATGTGAAATGTAGTCAGCTAATGTAGGAACTTTTGTCAGTGCACATTAATCTGCAAGGCACTTGAAAAAAGAATCAGAGTAATGAAAGTGACATGTGCAATGCTTTTATTTTAGTGACTGTAAGACATTTGCACTCAGTTCACAAATGCTTCTTTATACCTAGGGGCAACATCAGACAGTGCAGGCAGTGGAGCATCAGCTGCACAAGCGACAGCTCCAGCGACGGCGCAGAGTGTGGTGGCAGGGCCAAGCACCATGGATGCCTCGCAGGAGGAGGAGGACAGCAGTGCCATGTTCAATGAGGACGACCCTGTACATGCCCTCGTTTTTCCCCACTCCCCCCAACTATCACAATCCCCCCCATTGGTGTTCTCAGCTGAGAACTCCCCCTCACGGTCCAAGCCAGCACCTGCCACATCACCAGCCAGGAGGAGTATTGTGGCCCCATTGATAATCATGGAGGGAGCTGCGGGTCAGGCACCAGCACCCACACCAGCGACACCTGTAGCACAGCAGCCCACCCAGCAGGCCAGCACCAATCGCCGACCACGCACTCCCAGCAGTGCATGTCCATCAAGAGAGGGCACAGTGTTCCAAGGCCTTGAGGGGAGCATGGTGCGAATCCAGCGCCTGCAGGCAAAATCCATCCTGGCATGCCACCGCCAATTGCGTGCACACAACCTGCAGATGGTAGAAATGGCAAAGGGCTTTTGTGAGTTGGTGGCAAGCAACAAGGAGGTGGCACAAACAAACAGAGACATTGCCACAGGAATGGGACGCATGACAACCGCCATCACACAGCTTTGTGCCAGGATGGAACATAATGAGCACACAAGGCGCAGGGATGCCCGAGTACAAAACAGGGCAATTAACCGGCTTGCCGCCGCTACGTCCCAGCTATGTCGCCGAGGGGTAAATTTGGAAGAGAGCCTGACACAACACACTGCGGAGGTGACCAGGGGCATGGCCAAGATCACCAGTGCCATGAAGGCCCTCATCATTTCCAATACAGTGGTCAATCCTGCCCTGGACGTGGCCCAGGCTGGGGACAGCAGCAGCCGCAGCAGCCCGGCTAGCGCTGTGTCAGAGCCGCGCAGGAGCAGCAGGCGCTCCGCAGAGGCAGCAGGCCATGCTGAAGGGGGTGATCAGCATCCCAGTGGCACTGTGAAGCGCCTCAGAAAATGACTCTGCCAGTGTGGGTGAGGCAACCCGGGGCATTTCCAGTCCCCACATACAATTTCCTATTTTCACTTGTTGCACATGAGTGCTTGAACGTTCTTCCTACATTAAAAAACATTTTTTTTTCACATCCATAACCTGTGTGTTCATCTGTACTCACTCAGAAATAGTTGTCTGTTATTTCCTCCCATCTGTATCTGCCATCACTTGGTGTTGACACTCCAGCAGGTTGGGTTTGTGGCACAGCAATGTCTTCGTCATGGTCCTCGTAGTCTGATAACTCTACCTCAGTGCCCTTCTTGACCGCAAGGTTGTGCAACATTGCACAGACAGCAATCATCTTGCAGCAGGTGATGGGGGTATACTGCCTTGCACCTCCACTCTTGTGCAAGCATCTGAACCTGCTTTTCCAGATGCCAAAGGTCCGTTCTACAACATTCCTTGTGCTTTTGTGGGCCCGGTTATACCTCCTTTGGCTGGGTGTTGAGGGGTTGAGGTAGGGGGTGAGTATGAATGAGCGGAGGGCATATGCACTGTCTCCTAGAAGAAAAAGGGGTAACGTTACTCACATGCATACATGTACTTCACACTGCTATTTTTGTTATGGGGGTCTGACAATGTGTCTCACCTAGGAGGTATCCTTCACCAAATTCCCCTGTCGTCAGCCGCGCATGGATGCCGCTGCTTTGGAAGACGTAGGAGTCGTGGGTACTCCCTGGGAATTTTGCAACCAGGTCTGTGATGACGCACTTAGCATTACAAATCACCTGCACATTAATGGTGTGCGTTGACTTCCGGTTACGGTATATGTATTCTGTGTCAGCAGGGGGGCAAATCGGAATGTGCGTGCCATCAATGCAGCCAATGATGTGGGGGAATCTTGACATCTGGTAAAAGTCTGCTTTAGTTTGTACCAGTTCCGCATGGGTTGCAGGGAAGGAAATGTATTGGTCCATCCTCTGTATCATGGCGTCAAGGAATCTGTGGAAAAACCTTGACAGGCTGCTCTGGGTCACCCATCCTGCCACAGCAACTACACTTTGATAGCTGCCAGACGCAAGCAGGTGTAGGCTGCATAGCACCTGCACTTGTGTTGGGATTGCGTGTGCCCTTGGGGTGGGGTGGGCAAACAGTGGTTGGAGGTCCCTGATGAGGTCAGTGATGGTGTCTTGGGCCAACCTGTATCTCTGTAGGATCTCTGCTTCTGTGAGCATGCACAGGGTCACCCTCTGCCTGTAGACCTGCTCCTGTCTCAGCCATTCCCTCTCTCCTTCCTCCTGTAGCCGTAGCCGTCTTGCAATGACATAAAATGCCGCCATGGTGAAAGAAGAATTGCATTTTGGGTCCGTTTTTATTGGTTGCACCTGGTTACCACCTGATTCCAATCCATGGTAAATACAGACTCTTAAATACCGATTTTTAGGCAAAATCGGTATTTCTGAGCCTACCTACATCTCAATCTTCAATTTTCACACTTCTTATTTACAGAATCGGCATTTTACCGAATCGGTAGAATTACCGATTCGGTATATTTACCGATTTCATGTTAGCGATTCGGTAAGATTACCGATTCTGTGTTTTTTCCGATTCGGTATTTTACCGAATCGCTAACATACAGAATCGGTAAATATACCGATTCTGTATGTTAGCGATTCGGTAAAATTACCGAATCTGTGTTTTTTTCCGATTCGGAATTTTATCGATTCGGTTTAGTTACCGAATCGGTAATTTACCGAATATGACGGATTCCGGACTCCTACATCCCGATGGTTCGAATCCGCTCGGTAACGGCCGAAAATCGGTATTTTCGGCCGTTACCGACCGACCTACATCGGGCCCATAATTCCCTGAACAGCCATGTAGTGTGTAACACAAAACATATCATCACAGATATTGTGGCAAAATAACCAGGAAGCACACATGACTCGTTCATGTTTCGCCACTGTGGATTAAATCGCAGACTCACAAATGGTGAGTTTGGAGAGGGCTACCTGCTAGGTAATTGCATGGCTCACAAACACACAACCAGTAAAGCTTTGAACTGGCAGGACAGTATTTAACATAAATCTACTTTCACCCTACAGGTGACAGTGCGTATGCTGTACGTGACTACATCCTCACACCATACCTGAATCCAGCCACAGTCGCTGAGCGAAGGTACAACAGCGTCCACAAAGCCACATGCTGCCTCCATAAGAGTGGAGGTGCGCTACAGTACGGCCCTGAGACATGTTGCAAAATCGTGGTTGCCTGTGCAATGCTACACAACATCGATACCAAGAAGGGCACCCCAGTGGATCCGACAGACTCAGACACATCAGATGAGGAGGAACCAGCTCCACAACGCAGACCAGCAGGTGGTGCCAGGGCAGCTGCCAGGCGCCTGAGATGAGATGAGATTACACAGAACTACTTCTAGGTGAGTAATAAGGACACAATGCCACAGAATGGTGCCTAACTGAGATGTTTATTTCCTTTGCTGCAGGAATACATCTGTCACACAGCTTGACTTTTTTGTTAATACTTGCACATGTTTGTGCCACAGTGCTAGAATTGCCATCAGGCAATGAGTTCATATGGAATGTGTTGCTTCACACATAGCCATGAGTCCCTGATGTCTCTTCACCTCCTACGTGATCGCCCTGTTGCCCCTTGCTCAGGCTGCACACTAACCTCACTGGAGTCATCACCTACTCTCCCCTGGCGCGCACTCCAGCGTATGTCTGTTGGAAGCGGTGGAGTGTTCATACGTATCCATTGTGCCAAGTGTCCCTATGCCACCTGATGCAGCAGCGCGTATCTGGTCCACAGCATGTGTTACCTGCACCAGGCCCCTACCCACATCCTGGCAGCAGTGGGCCATTTCATGCTGCATACTGACGCATCTTCGGGCCAGCAGGGATGTGGCGGTTGACAGCTCTTGTGTACAAGTCAAGCCGGGTGTGAAGACGATGTTTCTCCTTGCGCCTGGCTGCCCTGTCTCTCCTTATCTCCCTGAACAGTCCTTCCAATGCACCTGTAATATCCATTACACCGAGCCTCAACTCTGTCAGGTTGCGATTGTGTGCAGCTAGTTGGCGCTGTATGGACCTTATTCCTTTCACTTTCAGGAGCTGTGCTTTCAGCATGTTGCCTTCAAGGCCAGAGAACACTGTGTCTTCATTGACAGGAGCGTTGCTGGTGGAGGGCCGTGCCCTGCTTCTTGACCCACTCCCATCTCTAGGTTGTACAGGGGACTGTGGTGTCTGCTGTTCTGAATGCTGCCTCTGGACTGGCTGTGCCTCTCCTGCTGTGTCTGTTGCCTTTGCCTCCGGCAGTGGTAGTGGTGACACTATGTGGCACCGTCTGCCTGGCGCATGTTCTGCTTGTCTTGCTGTGCCCTGCTCCTCCTCCCCTGCCTCGTCCTCATTTTCTGGTGTGTCCACCCCTTCTGCCATGGTTTCCTGTGTTGCTGGTGGTGCTGTGAATTTAAATGCACCCATTAATTCTGTGTCCTGTCTTGCATTTGTTATGCATTCAAGTTTACAATTTTCTATTCACTTTAGTACTATCTGTCTGTTTTATCCATTTCCTGAATGACTCATCCCTATTCCCCTTTCCTATGTCTCACTGGTCCAGGTATCAGTGCATGTGACTACATATCCCATAATGCAATTCTGGGTGTGCTTGTGGACATGTCCTGGAGTTGAACTCCGGTTGGGTGTCTGGGGGTGTGAGTGGGTTGGGTATGTATCAGGGGGTTTTGGCATGCATCTTACCTTGTCTGGTGTCTGTGTGTTTGGAGCTGTCTAGGTCAGCCACACAACTCACACTTTTCAGGCTGAAGGGTGCCCTCCACCAGCTTCTTCAGGGGCATTGGGTCTGGTGCTGCCGACGTCCCACTTGCGGTCTTTTTGGCCTCAGCCAATCTTGTATCCACCCTCACCTTTGACTTTTGCCGCATGTCGTACCACCTTTTTCTGAGGTCTACGACTGAGCGGTGTGTGACACCAATTGCATACATTTTTTTCTGGATGTCACTCCATATTTTTCTTTTTATTGCCTCTGGCACATGTAGTGAATTGTTTCCAAACAGGAAGGTCATGGCTGCTGATTATTCCTGGGTGAGGACCTCCAGCTCCCTCTCACTGAATTTTAGTTTTCTCTTTCTGGGATTTTCTTCCTGCTGCTTCTCAGTCCCCTGGGACTCCATTTCTGCTGCTTTCAGTTGCTGAGCAAAAACCTCCAACCCTCCTCACAGGCTCTCACTCTGCTTCTGGCTCTCACTCAGCTGCTGGCAATCAAGTGCAGCATTGGCAGTCACACTTCCTGGTTGTGAAGTTAGCATTCTGCACCTGAATAGCGGATTCCCGGAATTGAGATTCTTTAATAGCGATTACCCAATTAAGGAATCGCAATTTGAGTAATCGCTATATGATTCTGCGAACTTATGGACATCGCACATTTTTTGTGATATTTTACCTACATCGGAATTTGCGATTCTGAAAATGTTATTCGCGGATAATCGCAATTTCAGAATCGAAAATTCTTTTTTACCTACATATGGCCCTAGGTCTTACATAAATTGGGTTCCAAGTTCTGCGTGATAGTTGTAATTTGAGCAGCTAATAGCGAGAGCTAGCAGCCTTTTATAAAAACCATCCTCTGTTCAATGTAAGACCTCAGTTGCCACTATGCCCCAAATCCCTGCTCCATAGGTGGTCACTGAAATAACTTTGGCATGATATATTTTCTTAATTTCAGGGATATGTTTGGACCCCAATTTCTTAATACATGTTAGATTCCCCATAATATTTCTTTCCATTAGCCAGGGCCCTATTAGCAATCATATCTTTCCAAGTTTGTTTGGCATCAAAAAGAATGCTCAAATAGGAAAAAGTAACAACCACCTCGAGCCTTCTGTTATTTATGAGAAAGGAGGCATTTTCATCGGGCAATTGAGACTAACTTAAATCATAACTTGAAAGATATTGAATACAAATGAGTTAACATAAGCTTAAGAAACATCATGGTGGTTCCTTTCAATGTAGCAAATGTTTGACAGATGGTACCATCAGGAATGATACAAGGTTGTTAATCTTTTAAAAAGTGAAAGAAATTGGGGGCTTATTTACAAGCCTCTTGCACCGCCGGTCCATCACTTTTTTTGACACACCTGGGGTGCAATGTTGTGCTTCATATTTACAACGCCATGTAAAGCCACCCTGCCTGCCTTTTCATGGCATGGTAATGTGGCCCCTTTTCATGCAGCACTTTGCGTGAAAGGGATGTTCCATGCTTTTTGCAGTGGATGTTCCCTATAACATCCAGGGATTCTGCCGCAGTCCCAGATTTAGAATGATTCATAAACCTGGGAATGCGTCAGAATCCTACATCTCCCCAGCAGAGGCCTAAGAAGGAGCAACGAGGAGAAATATTTTTGTTTCTCCTCGTTTTTTTTATTCTTTCTATGCATGCTGCATTTTGCATCACACATAGAAAGAGGAAAACACCTCTCATGATTGTTTTTGTTAAGAAAGTTGTCCCTTCCTGAACAAAAACAATAATCCCCTCAAAGCAGGCACTCTTGCACCATGCTGCAAGGGTGCCTTCATTGGTGCATGGCAGGTAATTGTGCACCGGCGCAGGGGAGTGCTCAGGGATACGTCATATTGTTGTAAATGTGACGCATCCCTGTGCTGTGAAAGTAACGCAGCATGGCAGAGCCAAATGACTTGCGGCCCACGGCTGCATTACCTTCTTGAAAATAAGGCACCTGGTGTATTAATTAATGGGGGTAAGTAACCACCACAAGTAATAACAACAATCCTTATTGGGGTGAAATGTTAAAATTACTAAATTAACTTGAGCTCAACCCCCGGTAGCTTTGGAACAGACGAGACAGGTTTAACTAAGAGACACTAAAGAATGTATGCAGAACCAAAACAGTAATAACCACGGACAGCAACAGACAATGTCCTGGTCAAGAAGTTGACTTTTTTGGGAAAAGTATTGAGCAAGGCTCCTTGGCAGCCTGAAACTTTCAGCGCCTCAGCCCAGTGAAGATTTCTACCCATTGACATAGTCACTTTTTGGAGCTCAGATTCTTTTAGTAGGGCAGAGCTGCAGGTTGTAGCCAAAGAGGACTCCACGAGGCAACATACGTTCTCTGGAGGTCTGGCTGAACCATATTTGGCGCTGCAGAAAAGCTCTGAGTGGGAGCAACCTGAATCGATGGCCCAGCGACATTGGATCGGCCTGGCAGGTTGGCCCAGACAACACATGAATCTTAAAGCGCAAACGTTTCTAAATTCCAGGTTTCAAGAGGTGATAGGATGGGCACACTTTCACACCAGCCAGGGTCAAGGACCTTGGGGACAGCACTTAGGGATCAAGACTCACTCAGGTTGAGGGCAGGTCCAGTTGGAACTGGTGAGCTGGGCAGTTGCAGAAAAAAGTATTTTGTAGCTTGCTGTTTGACTGTAGTTTGTACATGAGCTCAACCATATGGCCTTGGAAGCCCACTTCTTTGTCTTGGGTACAAGAGGGAGAGCAAGGCTTCTAGGTCACAGAATGCCAGTCAAGAATGTGTTGTGAAGTGGGTACTGTGGATGCCACATTTATGTCTTACAGCAGTCTGTGGTTAGGGGAGGTTCCTTGCCATTTCCCAGCTAATGGGGTAAAGTTCACTGGAGTAGCCCTACTCACATCTGCAGCATTTCCTGTGTGCTTCACTGCAAACAATCTAATAGTGCTCCTCACTACGTAAAACCAAGATGGCAAAACCGTTATTTCCTCTACAGAGCTCCTAAGCCCACTCCAGAAGTGTGACCAAGGAAATGAGCAATACCTTATTTGTAATCACCCAAAACCAGTTTTGGGGGCAGCTTACCTCCTACTGGGATTGGTGCCTGCCTGACTTGGAGAACAGAGAAATTCCATGCCCAGGTGTAAGCTAACATATGTGTGACAGGGCAGGCTCTTAAAGTTAATCAAGTTCCTAGGCACAGTCCATATGGTCTACCTGCAAGAGGAACAGGCACACCTCCCCACACCAAAGGTCTTTGTTTTGCTGTTGGAGCAGTTTTCACATGTCATCAAGGGAGTTATTCAGCTGCCAGCTTGGCACTCATGCAAATGGGCCTCCAGAGGCTTCAGGCAGGTAAATGGTAACTTTTTAAAAATACATTTTCCACGATATTTAAAAAGAAAATGATTACATCAATGAATTGAGCTTGACTAAATGTTACAAAAAGTCAAAAAATGAGATATATATGTGTTTCCTAGCTGGAGATAACATTATTGCATTTCATTTTGTAGCCCAATGCTTTCCTATGGAACAGGCAGCCTTGCCACACTGAAAATAACTTTAGAGCTGTGTCACTGTAAGGACAAAAAACGTTTACATGCTCTATTTTTAAATAGCGTTCACTCACAATAAGGCCTGCTTAGGGATGACTTATTAATATTTAAAAGGAAGGGTTAGACCTGTCAAAGTGGGTTATTTTGACAGTTTGCATTTGCAGTTTAAAACTGCACATCTAGCCTACAAATGGAAGACCTGCAGTCATGATTGCACTGTCACCGCACAATATGTGCTTATTTAATCTACAGGACCAAACACTAAGGGTCTATGGTAAGTTAAAAATACCATTCATAGGTGTATCAATTTCATTTTGAAAGGGGGTGCACTGGCACTTTACCACTGGTATGCAGGGATAACATTCACAGAGTTCTACAACCAGCAAAAACAGCCAATGCACAAATCTGGGGGTACACCAAGCAAAAGAAGTTCATTTCCAACAAAAACTTTTTTGTTTTTGAAAAACTGAGGGCTTGCACCCCACACATTGGGAGTTTTCCCCCATAGTATGGAGTTCATTTTTCGTGATGTCCTGTCCCTCAGACATATGGGCAGAAAATAAAAGGCATTACAAATCTACCCTAAATAGAGAAGATGTCATGCCCTTCCTCTGACTGCCCATACACTTTTAGCCCATCAGAGGGAATAATGTGTTAGTGGAGATAATAGAGCTCCATTGAAGGAATACGTAAAGTCCACTCATCAAGCTAGTCAAATTCTTTATTTCGTTTAATTAAAACCATAAAAGATACAACCACACAAGTCATGGTTAAAGCATTCTAAACTAAAAAGAGCAATCAATGGGCAGATGGGCAATTACTAGAAGAAAAATGGCTCTGGTTAACATAATAAGCCAACATGGGGAGAGACATTGGTGTTACAACCCCCAAATAGTTCATAGTTAAGTTGTCTCTGACAGTGCAGGTGGGGCAATAGAGCCATGAGACTAAAGTGCTAGTGCATTACCAAATATTATATAAAACAATTACAAAATGTATAGCCCACACATAAAAAAGCAAAACATGATAGCCCCTTTACCCTTAGTGGTGCCCTTACTCTGAATCAACAAATGACTGGATTAAAATACATAAAATGTTGCCATAAACACAGATATTTACAATATAAAAATAACAGCAGTGGGAATTAAACCTCAGTTGTCTGGTCATTGCAGTTTTCATTTTGTCGATTAGGCCAGACATTGGTGTTAATAGTGCCCTCCTTCAACTAGCCAAAAAATGGACTAGGAATTTCACAGTTGCGCAAGCGAAAAAAGGTCTAGCATCTGCCTATGCGCAGGGCATCTTTAGAGTTTCGGGTCCCTAATAGTCTGCACACTGGAGCTAACCATTTGCTCCTTGGTTTGGCATAGGCTGTGCAGGCAAGAAAGACATGGCCTATTGATTCATGTGGCCATGAGCAGGAAGGGCAAGCCTTAGGTTAAAATGTATTTATCAGCCAGGAGTTGGTAAAGGCGTTGATTGGTAAACTACCATGCCTGAACTGTGTGTACAATTTCCTGTCAGCTGGCACCTTAATGATATCAAAGTTGCTTTCTAGATGGCAACTGGTTTTCAAATCGATGAAAGCATCTGTTAGGCTGCCATGTTGGCTTTTTCAGAAAATTGTTCTGCTCAACCCATGCCCAGTACAATAGCTTTATTTCACCTCTAGAATAGGAAGGTGGATGACCGATAACGTGTTTGGGCAAGCCGATGCTTCACTGGAGAGTATCTATGTGTTTGATCCAGACAATCTTTTTGGTAGTATCCAAAACAGAGACCTCGCTGAAAGCTGTATCATATGGTGCCAGATCAGGAGTGGTAACCAATCTGTGCCAAAACAGCAAAGGGTGAAGCCTCATAAATCATTAATAGACTTAATGCCCAGATCAAGTTTGAGAGGAAGAAGAGGAGTGCTTTGGGGAAGGGATAACATGTTCCTGAAGAACTTGTTTTCCACTGTTGAGAGATCTTTTACGTTTACTGTGCCCCAATACTCCGCCCCATAGAGAGCACTGTTCACAGTCTTACAGCTGTACAATTTAAGAGCAGGTGCTACTGGCTTGGTGTATGAAAGGTGATGCTCCTGCCTCAGAGCAACAGTTAGCTGGGAGAATTTCAAAGATGCCTTCTCTCGATGGTTCTTCCAAGCCATTCCCTTAGAAAGTTCAATCAAGCAATCAGAGTACTTGTAAAGCGCGCTACTTACCCGTGAGGGTCCCAAGGCACTGAGGGGAGGGGGTGTGCTGCTACTGCTCGAAGAGCCAGGTCTTGAGGAGTCTTCAGAAGGCGAGTAGGTCTTGGGTCTGCCGTATGTGGGTAGGGAGGGTGTTCCAGGTCTTGGCGGCGAGGTAGGAGAAGTATCTGCCGCCGGAGGTCGTGCATTGGATGCGGGGGACAGCGGGGACGGCAAGGCTGGTGGAGCGGAGCTGGCGGGTGGGGGTGTGGAAGCTGAGTCTGCTGTTCAGGTAGGCTGGTCTGGCGTTGTGGAGTGCTTTGTGTGCGTGGGTGAGGAGCTTGAAGGTGATCCTCTTGTCAACGGGGAGCCAGTGTAGGTCTCTTAGGTGGGGGGTGATGTGGCTGCAGCGGGGGACGGTGAAGATCAGTCGGGCGGAGGCGTTTTGGATGCGTTCTAGTCGTCGTACGTGTTTGGCTGGGATTCCTGCGTAGACTGCGTTGCCGTAGTCTAGTCTGCTGCTGACGAGGGCCTGTGTCACCGTTGTTCTTGTTTTGGTAGGGATCCACTTGTAGATCCTGCGGAGCATGCGGAGAGTGTTGTAGCAGGAGGAAAAGTCGTCCCAGGCTGAGGGGGTGGATCTGAGGATGAGGACCTCCGTCTTTTCCGAGTTCAGCTTCAGATGGCTGCTCCTCATCCGATCGACGACGGCCTTCATTCCCTCGTGGAGGTTCATTTTGGCGGTGTGCGGGTCCTTGGTGAGGGAGAGGATGAGCTGGGTGTCGTCAGCGTAGGAGATTATGTTGAGGTCGTGATGGCGGGCCACTTGTGCGAGGGTGGCCATTTAGACGTTGAACAGCGTTGGGCTGAGGGATGATCCCTGGTGGACGCCACAGATGATGTCGGTGGCTTCGGATCGGAAGGGTGGGATACCCAAGTAGTCGAATGAGCTGACCCTTTCGAGCGGGACATTGTCCAAGAACAGATTTCCCTTAGAGGATTTGTGAGGGTTCAGCATCATTAACTTGGCTTTAGTCGTGTTAATAGCCAAGCCCCTCTAGTCACAAAGAGCCTTGAATTGATTCAATAATTTTTGGAGGCCCATGGGGATTTTAGAAACCAGGAGGGTATCGTAAGCGACTAATAGTGTGGAAATGTTATGGCTAACCAAGGGCAGAGCGTCAGCTGGAGTTGAGCACAAGAGATCATTTACTTGATTAACATACAGAGAGAAAAGGATTGGAGCTAAAACACATCCCTGACGGACCCCCTGCTTGATCTTAATAGGCTCAGTGGTTTGAGCCTCGTTTGCCCATCTCACACAGGAAACATTTTCTTCGTGCAACCTGATTAGGAGTTCCAGGATTGCCAGGGACATTCCCATATCCCTAGGTACCCGCCACAGTAAATCCCTGGACACAAGATTGAAGGCTGTTTTTAAATCTATAAAGGCAAGATATAGACTACCCTTGCCCAACAAACCTACCTTCCAATACAGCATAACAAGATGAAATACTTGATAGGTATTGCCGGTCTTCCACCGAAAACCCGCTTGAAGTGGTGATAGGATGTCATTCTCATCCATCCAGTCCTGGATCTTAACTAGGAGACAACGGCAGAAGACCATTTTTGGCACAATGGATTAATCTGGTCAGACAGTAGTTGGAGGGCTTCGACCTATCCCCCTTCATAATAATAGGAATTACTTTCGTCCCTTTCCACGAGTCTGGGATCCTTCCCCGCCAGCGATGTTATTGGCCAGTGCCTTAAAATATACGGTCCAGTTGTCCCTGTCTGCATGGAAGAGGTCACCAGGAATGCCATCCGGACCTGGGGCTTTTGCAGGTATAATTGCATCCAAGGAAGACAGGATTTCCTCTCTAGTAAATGAGAGGTTACATACTGGGTGACCTATGTCGTGAATCATCTGGGGTCTGTCAAGAATATTAAAAATTGAATACAGATCACTAAAATGCTTATGCCACACTGCAGCTGGGATGTTATTAGCCAAAGGGGGTGATCTTTCAAAATTGCCCTTAGACAAGACGGACCAGAACATCCTGATATCTGGATGCTGGATGGCCTCCCCAAGATCTTCCCATCTCCTTTCATCCCATTCTCTCTTGGCTTTAGCTTGTGCCTGTCTATATTCCTTCCTGACTTCACGTGTCTTGGGTGCATCCCAATCTCTGATGACTGGAGACAGTCTCCCTCTCATAACCCTGGACTCCTTATTGAACCACGAGTTTGTTCCTAATAATCTCCGCTGCTTTGGTCTAGTCTTGTGAATGGGAACATAAAAGGACTAGCCAAATGGTCAAAGAAGTCCCTATGGAAGATGCTAAAGCTAATCTGCGTAGTCGGGTCAGTGGTCGCTATTGTCAGAATCTCCAGATGCTTTTCTAAATCATCTTTGATTAATTCAAATTTAGGTTCATCTGCCATAATAGCGGGCCATTTGAGCCAGCGTTTATCATTTGTAGGGAGTACTTCCTTTGTACTCAATGAGATAGAAGAGACCCTCCTCTTTTCACCCCATGGATGTTTGACAGTCAAGCTAACGGGATTATGGTCACTGTCACAGGACGGTGTAATGACCATGTCCCGTACTAGATGCCATAGGGTGAGATTCACAAGTAGGTAATCAATCCTACTCGACCCATTTGGTCCACCAAAGGCCATCCCCCTCCTTTGTTGGAGCTGGTTCTCCCTTTGGTGGCCCTCAGCCTATGTTCCAAGGATATTGCATTCAGCTGCAGTGCTGCTTGTGACCATTTTTTAACAGGGGTGATCTCCAGAGGTGGTACCATCCACACTTTATCTTCCTCGCTCACATCATAAGATTCAACTCAGGCGAGTGGCTCGAATGTAACATTAAAGTCACCACTGACTGTTAGGGGGTGGCTGTCTTGTCTTGCATCCAATAAGTTGTCCAGGGCATGGAGGGTTAGGGAGCTACCTCCTCTAGTACTTCTGGCGTACACATTGTAAATATCAATGGACTTGCCCTTGCCACTATTCAGCCTAATTCCAAGGATATCTGGGCTATTAGTGACCACAGTTGAATGTGACGTTAATTAGAGTAAGCGATTGTGTTTTTATCCAAACCAGGCACCTTTCAGGTATAAATATACCAACGTTGCCTTAAGCAAACACACGGTGGTGGTTTTGGAGCAGAGCAGCTATCCACTTGCCCGAGAGCCCAGCTGATGCGAGAGCCCACGGACGCTGCCCCTCCCTTTTGACGCACTGAGAGAGACGCTGTTTTTCTCCTGCCGAGAAATCCAGCTCCGGTGTTTCCAGATACCTTCGCGGGTTACTGGGATATCGAGTCCTGAGAGAGAGATACAAGACCTCCTGCTTTCTAAAACCCGGGTACGGAGCTGACTAAAACCTTAGAGAGAATTCTTGACTCAGATTCTTGGCAAAACAAACTTAACTTAAACTACTACTTACTTCCTAGGTCAGGTACACCGGGGTAGGCGTATTTAGAAGCACCAGTTGAGCACGTTAGTCAATGTATATAAGTATGTATATATTTTATCTATTTTAAAGTATCTTATGGCTAAGAAACCATATCAATGCTTTTACAGTATTATTTCTTAATCCTCCTTTTACTGTACGCACTTTACTTTACTATGAGTATTGCAATTGTGGCAATTCATTTCTCTTGTATGAGAAAGAAGACTGCTCAATAAATAACAACCTTTCATTGAAAACGCCCGTCTTTCTTTTCTCTGCACTCTGGTGAAACTAAGTATGCACACTTGACTGAGCGAAATAGCTGTCTATTGTTTTCGCATGACTCTAGAGATACACTCTTATTCTGAGAGAGCAAAGTTGTCATGTTATATGGTTGTCAGAAGCTAATCCCTTCTTGTCTATCCAGGGAAGTTAAACTCCACCTTGTTTATTCGAGAAAGTTTCTAGTGACCTCTGAGCTAGCTGGCAAAAACTTAAGTCTAATATAGTCAGTAGAGACCTAGTTGACCTCAGTCCTACGTCTACACTGCTGAATATATTATTCCAATGAGCAGAGCCTATTGGGACTATAGGAACTACACTACATGGCGCCCAATGTTTGGTAAGGCGATAAATCTAACGCAAGACGTTAGAGTAACTCGGTCGTGCTTTTTCACACAGACCCCTTTTCCCGTAAATACTCCAAAAGACGTCTGGAAGGGGTTAAAGGTTAAAATCCGCCGGAACTTAGTAGGAAGAGATTTCTATGTATAGTTTTTGTTTAGTCAACGTTGAAGGATACAGTGTTCCAAAATATTGTGCACCTAATCTTTGTTTCCTTGAAACTTGATCTGCAACAAAAACCTTTCTGTCAGTAAAAATGTCAGAAAGTGAAGAAGAGAGGGAGGCAGCTAGAATAGCAGCTCGACTCCTAGCGGATGAAACAAGTCTCAAAGAAAATGACCCGAGTGTTATACTCATTCCGGTCAACATAAGGAAAACTATAATTCTTAAACTTATAGAAAACGGACTAACACCGAGAGGTGGAATAGTCGTATTCGTAATTGAGGCCCATGAGTATCGGCAGACAGAGGTATTCTATTCATGGATAAATTTTCCAGCAGCAAACGCTGTCACACACGACTTCCACTATTACAAAATAGAGGAACCTCCGGATTAATACACCCCTTTCGAGGAGGTTGAAATCCCATTAAAATACCAAGAGCACCTGCTCTGGTTTAAAGGCGCCCTAAAACATAATAATCACATCACCAGGCTCGGTCCACTAGGCAGACCAGGAGAAACGTGGCCGGTTCTAGCCAGCTAAACACCACGTTCAGACATTGAAAAAATGTCAGTACCAGAACTTTTAGCTCAGCTAAAATGACTGATTAAAATACATAGACAATTAGTCCAATATGTAATGCGGACTACGACAGTCCAACCAGCAATTAACATTCCACAGCTGGCCCCTCATCGGGGGGACACAAACAAAATAACACCACAGAACATACAATCGTGTCTTGGTAAAACACCCGCAAAACGGGAACAAATTCCATTCTGGTTAGCAGAAAAAATCACTCAAATAGAGGCAGTGTTTCCGGATACTACCCCTACTGAGAAACACAGAATTCTGACTATCTGTCTTCCAATGGGGATCGCACCACATGTGGAAGACTGTGACACTTGGGGCACAGTCTTTGCTTCCATTTACACAAAAACACATGGTGTTCCGTTCATGGCGGTTATACCAGATGTACTAAGACAGATTCAAAATGAATACGGTCCAGAACCTGCTTTAACTCTGGGTATGAAATTACTTAAAGACTTCAAGCAGGTCTCGGCTATATTATTAGCCAACATAAAAGGAGAAGCAGCATCTGTGGCAATCCGCCAGAGATTGAAAGAAACAGATATAGCAGAACAACCATTTGAACTTGCCAGAATCATAGAAAAAACCTATGAAGAACTAGGAAGAGATAGTTTGTTTGGAAAACCAGTAAAACCCCATCTAACTGAAAATCCTGAAAAAATATTTATTACAAATAATTTAAACACTCCAAAAAAGAGCTGGGATGGAAATAAACAATCCCCTCCCAAAGAAAAAAGATTCCAGTCCAGAGGAGGGTCTCCTGGGCGGAGAGAAAGATCTCCGGACCAAGGACACAAGTCTCCCCAGAGGGAGCCCTCTGAGAAAAGATACAACCTTAGAAATAGGGATAATCTAAAGAAACCTGATAGATATCAAGATATTGATACACGTCCCTCTCGATCTTTTCAGACTTCCTCGCAGAAATCGGAAAGAAGAGGACGGTCAGAACACAGGGAAGAGCACGTCAAGTGCAAAGACAAAGAACCTGCTCATCAAAGTAAAAAATTACAATTTCCAAGAAAGAAGGTAGCCAGTATTAAAATAATTAAACATGCCGAGGATCATGAGGACACAACTGAAAAACTGAGAGTGGGCCCAGACAATGCTAGACAGTGCAGCAGAAGTGACAATAGCTCACAAGATCCTGATGAATCATCTGGAGACAGTGGACACGAATGAATACATTCAAGTGGAAACTGCAGATACCAGAGTTAGCAAACTTCATAAAATATACGAGATAACATTACGTATAGAGGGAGATAAGACTAGGAAAGTAAGGGGTCTCTTTTGGGATAATCTTTCAAAAGGCTATGACATCCTTTTAGCTGAGAAAGACTGGCCACCAGAGTTTGTCAGGGAGTGCCCTCATGGCGAAGAAATGATTATGCCTGCCTTCTCAAATCATATTCCAATTCATAAAAAATATACATATGCAAGAAAATGGGCAGTAGCTCAAGCTCCTGCATTATACAAAAATCATGTAGGATGGGATGGGATGAGGACTCTCCTCCTCACAAAATCCAGTTAAAATGTCAACCCACTGCACAAAGGCAGTACCCAATTAAACAAGAAGCTAAAAAGAAGCTAAAAAGCAAGTCAGGGAGATCTTAGATCAACTTGAATACCGAGGGGTGATTGAAACATGCACCTCTCAAATTAACAATCCTTTGTTTCCTGTCTCCAAGCCAGATGATTCATATCGTCTAGTTTTGGACTACAGACACCTTAACTCATGTTGCAAAACTTTTGCAGTACAAAACTCACACAGTGCAGCACTAATGAATAACATCGTGCGCAAAAAATACAAAACAACATTAGACATCTCTAATGGATTCTTTTTTCAAAACATAGCACCTGAAAGCAGGTATTTGACCGCTTTCTCAAGACATGTTAGCTAAAACAAAATTACAAACACGCGAAAACATACGCAACCTTGTAATCCGAGTAATCCCAGGAAGATGCGGATTCACGTACCTGACCTCTAATGAGGGAGAAACGGTACCAATATCTTACAAATCACATTTGTACACACAAGCTGAAAAAACATTCAGTATTACAGAAAACATTGTAAATGCGGTTCAAACTGCTGTAGCAAAAGAAAGAGCCCAAGCACAAGGCAAAAGGATAACTGTTTTAACAGCAGAATCAGCCTTTGAGGCATTAACAAGCCCAAGCAATTTGACTAACGTGGCATTAGATCCAAAATGGATCGAATGGGAAAATTCTCTTGCTGCAGAAGACATAAAATACTACTTTGACCCGGAAATTAAAAAATTAAAAAATCTAAAATATGAATTAGAATATCCTCTGCCAATCGAGATTCTACCTCTACAACTTTACACCTGTGTAATATATACAGACGGATCAGCACAACCCGCAGTTGGGGGTAAACACAATTACAGTGCTGCGTGCGCGGTTGTTAAATGCCGGTGGCACAAAGGAAAATTGAGACCATTGGTAACCATGACTCAATCTGTAAAAGATAGTTCGGATCAACAAACTGAACTACTAGCTTTAAAGATGGCGCTCGATATTGCGGATCGTGAATTCCCCGCACTAATAGTGTGCGATTCGCATTACTGCGGCAAAACTTACAATAATGACTTGCAGAACTGGGTTCAAAATGGTTTCAAAGATGCAAAAGGTGGCATAATCAAGCATAAAAAGCTTTGGGAACAGATAGTTCCTTTGCAGAAGGAACTACAAAAGACTCACGTGATCCATAAACTGAGTCATCAGCGTGATGGCGTTCACGCTGCAGGGAATTCATTGGCTAACACAGCCACAGCGGAAGCAACTAACCCGGCTTCCGTAGCCACAAAAAAGCGTTCAGAAAAATACATAGACGGGGAAACCTTGCTGGCGGTAAAAACGTCTTTACAAGGCAACTGTGCAGCATTACCCCTGAACTATCCACTCAATTATACATACATAATCGATGCAAACTCCGTTCCTTTTGCTTGAATCCCTGGAGTGGGGGATAGAGTAAATCCAAACACGAACAGGAGAATCTTCTTGATTCAAGAAGCACATATGGGATTGGGTCTAAGGCACCAAAAGATTAATGAATCTCTGAAAGAATTACAATCAGAATATTGGTGACCGGGAATGAGCCTGCAACAGGACAAATTTGCAATAAACTGTCCAAACTGCAACAGAGATCGCAGTGGCGAACCAGCAGGAGTATTGCCATGGCTCTTCGTATAGAAAGCATAAGGCAATCTATACGCAAAATCCAGCAGGAAAAATGCGTCCCATTTATGTTTAAGACTAGTTTCACTTAAAATGTAGACACCAGCGCTCGACTGACACCAGAACTGTTATAAAAATGATTTGCGAGTCTATATCGGCACATACGCAATTGGCATGCTACATTCTGACCAGGGACCTGCTTTTAGCTCTCCAGTTTATAAGGAGGCCATGACCAGCATGGGCATTGCATTGCGGTACTCTTGTCCCTTCCATCTTGAGGGAAATGGGATTGTGGAAAGAAAAAACCGAGACATAAAGCAATCTATAACGGCGAGGGTATTAGGTTCGGGTGGGTCCAACATTTAACAAGTGTCCAACATAGTCTTAATAATCTGCCAAGAAATTCTCTAAAAGGTTTCAGTCCGTACGAACTATTGTTCAGGACTAGAATGCATATTCAGGACTTAGATAGTCAGACTTCAGTGGTAGAAGAAAAATGCTTTGATTTCAAAGATCGTTTGGCTATTTTACAGGACTTAAATGAAACAAGAAAAGACCTGAGCAACGTAAAGTTAAAAGAGCAGCCAACAGCCACTGAAGATAAACCACCTGTCCCAGCAAGGCCTGTCTGGATTCCAAAGATTGGGGATCTGGTCAGAGAGAAGATCGCGGTGAAGAAGGAATTTGGGCCTTCTTACAGAAAAGCAGTACCTGTCTTAGCTATCAGCGGAACAAGATCAGTTGTACTACCGCCCCTTGCTTGGTAAAAAGGAGAACCGAGTTGTATCGATCGACCGGGTAAAACCACAATCATGTGGCCAATAATAAGTAGTAGGCCCAGTGGACTCCCAAGAAGTAGCAGAGTACCAAAACTTGCTACAATACAAGAGGTTCAAACTGAGAGACTAATCACATTTGATAAACCTGCAGTGAATAAAAAAGGACTATGCAACAATGCCATGGAACTTGTGCCTCTTGAAACCCAAATTGCAACAGTTCGTCAAGAAACACCAGTCTACAACGATGTAGCCTCAGACTATGCTAGTGAAACAAAGAAAAATCCAAAAGCAAATGAAAATTCGGAAGTGATTCCAACGATTGACAGAACTGCATCTGGCTACTTCATCAATTTCGATGACTTTTCTGAGGATCCAAGCGAGCCTGAAGAACAGCCAACAACAAAAACTTTTAAAGACAAAGTAACAGAACTCTTTCATCAACTCAAAGAAACCTATCTGATTTCTCCATGGATTGAATTTTGGATTGTGTTAGGTGTACTTTTCCACCTGCTTTGGCTCATCATGGTTCTTTGTTTGGGAATCATGGTTCTTTGTTTGGGAAAATTAATTGAGGGAAAATACAGTACAATGGACACAGCAAGTCAGAACATCAACTTGGTCCTAAAGCCACACAAGTCATCTCACATCGAGAAAAGAGAACTATCATCAGTAAATGTCACAGCCAATCCAATACCCGGTGGGGTAGCATGGGACAAAAGGATCGCTATCGTCCATAAGAAATCAATCCGCATCTCAACCAGCTCGGACGCCAACCTCGCTAACTCTGAACACCTTCACTTCCAGATCCACACCGACCCCAAGACCACACTCAGAGGCACCCTCCTCTACAGACCACCAGGACCCCGCGCAAAATTCAGTGAAGACATCACAGACTTCATCACTCCACACGCGCTCCCCTCCAAAGACTACATCCTTCTGGGAGACCTCAATTTTCACCTTGAAAAGAACAACGACCGCAACACCACCACCCTCTTGGACAACCTCGCCAACCTCGGACTTAAACAACTGGTCACCTCCCCCACCCACATCGCAGGTCACACACTCGACCCCATCTTCACCTCCAGCAATCATGTCTCCTTCAGCCACACTACGGATCTCCTCTGGACTGACCACAGCTGCGTTCACTTCACATACAACAAGCCCAAAACCACCAACCACCTCCAACCAACTCTGCAAAGAAACTGGAACAAAATCACCACGGACCAGATCTCCGCATCGCTCCTTCTAAACACCCCAGCCCACTCTTCTAACGCAAACGAAGCCGCCGCCAACCTCACCCTATGGTTATCCAACACCGCCGACACCTTAGCACCACTGAAAAAACGCCAAAGCAAACCTTGCAGCAAAAAGGCCTCATGGTTCAACGATGATCTTAAGAAGTCCAAGAAACTCTGCCGCTCCCTTGAAAAGGCCTGGAAAAAAGACCCAACCACTAGCACCAAGGACGCCTTCAAAAACGCCACCCGCACTCACCACCAACTGATCCGTAAGGCCAAGAAAACAGCATTCAAGGATCGACTTGACAACAACGCCCACAACAGCAAGGAACTTTTCAACATCGTCAAGGAATTTTCCAATCCCTCGGCCAACTCCAACGACATCACCCCCTCTCAAGCCCTCTGCGACTCCCTAGCCTCATTCTTCCACAACAAGATTGCAGACATCCACAACAGCTTCGACAACCAACCCGGAAACCAACCCACCCTACCATTTGCTGAACATTCTCCCCCCGTGAACACCCTTAACGACTGGAACCCAATCTCCACTGAGGACACAATCCGCCTGATGAATTCCATCCACTCAGGATCCCCCACTGACCCATGTCCTCACCACATCTTCAACAAAGCAGACTCCGTCATAGCACCGCACCTCCGAGACGTCATCAACTGCTCCTTCAACTCCGCCACCTTCCCGGAAGACTGGAAACACGCTGAACTCACCGCCCTTCTGAAAAAACCCACAGCGGACCCCACCGAACTCAAAAATTACCGCCCCATCTCGCTCCTTCCTTTCCCGGCCAAAGTCATCGAGAAAGCTGTCAACAACCAGCTCGCCGCCTTCCTCGAAGCCAACAAATCCCTCGACTCCTCACAATCTGGCTTCCGAGCAAAACACAGCACTGAGACCGCCCTCATCGCAGCAACAGACGACATTCGAACTCTACTGGACAATGGAGACACAGTCGCCCTCATCCTCCTCGACCTCTCTGCAGCATTCGACACAGTCTGCCACAGCACCCTTTTACAACGCCTCAATAACATTGGAATCCAAGGAAAAGCACTTGAATGGATCACCTCGTTCCTCACCGGAAGAACCCAGAGAGTCCGCCTCCCACCATTCAAGTCCAAGGCCACTGAAGTCATCTGTGGCGTACCACAAGGATCCTCACTCAGCCCCACCCTCTTCAACGTATACATGAGCCCCCTCGCGGCCATCGCCCGCCAACACAACCTCAACATCATCTCTTACGCGGATGACACTCAACTAATCCTTTCTCTCACCAATGACCCCAGCACCGCCAAAACTAACCTACACGAAGGAATGAAAGAAGTTGCCGAATGGATGAAACAAAGCCGTCTGAAACTGAACTCAGACAAAACAGAAGTCCTCATCTTAGGTACCTCCCCCTCTGCATGGGACGACTCCTGGTGGCCGGAAGCCCTCGGAAAAGCACCCATCCCGACAGACCACGCACGGAACCTAGGCATCATCCTGGATTCTTCACTCTCAATGAACAGACAAGTCAGCGCCGTATCCTCTTCCTGCTTCAACATTCTTCGCATGCTCAGAAAAACATTTCGCTGGATCCCCACCGAAACAAGGAAAACAGTCACCCATGCCCTGGTCACGAGCCGACTGGACTACGGAAACACCCTCTACGCAGGCACTACCGCCAAACTCCAGAAGAAACTCCAACGAATCCAAAACGCCTCAGCCAGGATCATATTAGACATCCCACGCAACGAACACATCTCTGGTCACCTTAAAGACCTCCACTGGCTACCCGTCAATAAGAGAATCACTTTCCGACTGCTAACCCACGCACACAAATCACTCTACAACATCGGACCAGATTGCCTCAACTCACGATTGTCCTTCTACACCCCCTCCCGCCAACTACATTCTTCCAGCCAAGCCCTCGCCACTGTACCCCGCATCAACAAGACCACCATGGGAGGCAGATCCTTTTCATACCTGGCTGCTAAAACATGGAACTCACTCCCCGCTTACCTTCGCCTTACCCAGAACCACCTAGCATTCAGAAAGCAACTTAAAACGTGGATATTTGACAAGTAATCCTCCTCCCCTTTCTAAGCGCCTTGAGACCCTCTGGGTATGTAGTGCGCTATATAAATCCCCTGACTTGACTTGACTTGACTTGACAAAACGGATTACGAAATCTATGGCCCGGTTGAGCTCTTGAAATATCCACATCAGTTAAAGATTTCATTAAGTGACTTTGTAAAACCAAATACATTCTCTGATGATTGGGACTTTGAAAGTATTAATGATATGATGTCAGATTTAGTAATGTCAGCAAAATGTACAGAACATGATTATTTACAGGGTTAATCAAATTATGAAGAAATGTATTGTTACAACCACTTTGCACATCACTATTTGCATAAATCTGCTCAGCCTAGAAATGTTTTTAATTATAATCAATGGGAACATTGTGCAACTCCACCGAAAGGTAGTTCAAAAACATTTTATGAGAAATTCCCATACTTCTCAGGGTTCAACACAAGTGATGCAGAAACGTTTTATTTCAAACTGTTAAATAAGACAGGGATGAAAACAATGCTGACAAACACTAAATTGATCTATTCGGAAACATTTTTCCAAATATTGACTACATTTGGTTTCGATTTTTGGAAACATAACATTGAGACAAAAACCATCTGGGGTACAAAAGAATGGCGGGTCCAAGGTCTAGAAGCATTATTTAGAGCCTGCATGATCCCAGAACAAATTATATTCTTGAATGACACCATTCAACAGACCAGGCCAGACCCAAGATACTCCCAGAGACAACATCCAGGTATAGTAACAACATACAGTGTAGGGAAACTCTGCCTCGAATGGCTACAGAAATCCACACTGGCTGAAATTAAGCAACACTTGACTTTACTTAGAGACGGTGCTGACTTGCGTGATTTCATAATGGGACCACGCAAACAGTGTCAAAAATGTTTCATAGCGGCCGGTATATATGCTACTTACAACGAGGCTTGGAAAGTGATGCAAATTAAAACAGCAGAAAAAATACGAGAAATTGATCGTATTAATTTGGAAAAATCATTTTCTGTTGTGGACAATGGGTTAATGACTCTGTCCTCCAGAATATATTCACTGGACAGTATTGTATCCTCTGCTATTGATATCATAGAACAAGACTTACTAATGTTACAACACGGTCAGTCCCAATTACGTTCTATTGTACAGCTTGGCTGGACGTTGCAAAATCTGCGTTCAGGCTACGTGCCCTGGCGTTTAATCAACACAACATCATTATTCCCTATCTTTAACCTTACTGATACACAAATCAGTTTGGCACAAAAAGGAGCAGACTATATGATTCTGAGCATTGAAAAACTTGAGAGATTACCATTGACAATGTCAGAAAGACCTGTCATTGAATGGATAATACATGGAATAATCACAATTCCGATAACAACTTTCCAATTTAAATACCTCCAAGAATATATACCAGCGGGCCAGTATGAAAGGTTGGGTAAAGGGTACATTAAGTCATCATGGAAATTACCTTACACACACACATGTTATAGTGAAAAGAAACAGAATGTATTTCTTAGTGGGAAAAATTGCAAACAATCACTAAGCGGTATACTTCTGTGTCAAGGTATTAACTTGCATGGGGCCTGTGAGGGGACTTCAAATAACCTTTCATGTCACCAGCATGGCACACCTGCAACACGAATAGAGCCATTCTTTAGACGACTTTCTAACTGGAGTTACATTCTAATAGTGGACCACAGCTGTTGTGGCATGGTGCCAGGAAAAGCTTATCTTGTAAGCGTGAGTTCCATGGTCACTTGCTGTATGTAAGTATTGTATCCAAACAGCACTCCAGACATGGAGGCAAAAATTGGGCCTTCTTTGAATATCTCTTCTATTCGAATTGATACTTTAAGCAGAATAAAGTCTGTCCTTTTACAGACAACGGTGCCCTTGAGGTCATCAAAAGAAACGTATGATCTGCAAGTTGCAAGGACAACGCCAGAGATGCATACCCTTTTATCAACAAATTGCCCCGTGCATTTCGTAGAAATGCTAAGCCAAATCCTAAATATGTCTGATACCAGTGGTATCCCACATATATTTAAGACAATTTTTTCAGGACTGTTAACACCCTTCGAAACAGTTCTGGGCACTTTTCCTAATTTTGTCCATTCTGTCTTTGGCGGCCTACCACTTCTTTTGGGACTCGTAGCAGGCATTTTATTTTTACTACTTCTGCTTCGATATGGCAAGCCAAGTCGCAGACAAGACTCCAGCAACAATGGAAGAAACTATCCTAGCTATACGCTATCGGGACCGCATAACTAAAGTCCTTGGATTAGCCCGGCTAAGAGATCTGAATATGACCTGGTTTCTTTCATTCAGACCCATCTGGCAGAATTGCATCTTACATGTGCTTCGATGTATGCTATGCGGAGAAGAATGCGTGTTGTACGTCTGTCTTACACTACCATCAGCAGTACCAGTGGATACAGATACTTTGCTAAGTCCTGTAACGGCTCATGCATCGTGTTGTCCCCAGCGGTTACCCATCCTGATGACGGCATTCGTTGAGACTTCGCCACTACGATTAGGCTGTAGTGAAGTACGTGAGGAGAGCAACATCACCCAGGTACGAACTTCTGTGAGCATTGCTGATCCTGACATCGACGATAGCAATCATGCTCGAGACTGCTCAGTTGCGGCATTTTCGAACTTAATCGAACTTTCACCTGAAGCCGTAGACAACTTTTTTGCGAGTCTGTCTGAAATGATGTTCTCCCCTGAACAAAAAGAATAACTTTTTAAGCAAACGAGCACACAGCGTTCCCTGAACTCTGAATTCGGCCTTCAGCTTTGATAAACAAAAGCTACTGAGAATATTTGGAACTATTTTTTTTTCTCACCACTGAAAGCGAAATTATTTTTTCTTTGATTCCAAAATATTTACCTTTTTACTGGCACATGTACTCTGCTTAAAGTAGAACTATTCTTAGAGAACAGAGCTTCTATTTTTAGGAACTCTAGAGACAATATATTACCTCAGCCTCTAGCACATTTACAGCGACTGAATTTATATGTGATGGAATGGTCTCGACCTTCTTTTCTGTATTAAGAGCCATTTCATGTGTAAATTTCGCAAATTGTTCAGCTAATCATATATATGCATCGTTTTAACTGAATGATTACACTGCTTGAAAAGCGTACAGTACTAATATAATTCTCGTGTATTTCGCATACACCATTTCAAATGCAAAAAATGTATTTTGGGGTGGGTTTGAACTCACATGCACCTTTAAATGTTTAATATTGCTTAGTTTTAGTAATGATGGACATTAGATCGTGGAGTGGGTATTGTGTTTTTATCCAGGAGCCTAAATCGATATTACTATTTTATGCCCTTTTTCGGTTATAATCAATAATATCTCTATAACGGCATAGTAATCATTTCCATATTCAGTCGTAGCACATGCTGTCACATTAAGCAAGGCTACTTCCCCAGACTCCTAGAAAGCACAACGAGTTCTCTAAACAAACCAAACCTCCAGCAACCTGGGAAATCCCCTTTGCTTTTGTTTTGATTTCGTCCTAGAACTCCTATAAAGCACTGTAAGAACGGCCAGTTCTTAGTGACATCTTTATTGACATCTTATGTCCAACCTTACGTCAAACCAGGCACCTTTCAGGTATAAATATACCAACGTTGCCTTAAGCAAACACACGGTGGTGGTTTTGGAGCAGAGCAGCTATCTACTTGCCCGAGAGCCCAGCTGATGCGAGAGCCCACGGACGCTGCCCCTCCCTTTTGACGCACTGAGAGAGACGCTGTCTTTTCTCCTGCCGAGAAATCCAGCTCCGGTGTTTCCAGATACCTTCGCGGGTTACTGGGATATCGAGTCCTGAGAGAGAGATACAAGACCTCCTGCTTTCTAAAACCCAGGTACGGAGCTGACTAAAACCTTAGAGAGAATTCTTGACTCAGATTCTTGACAAAACAAACTTAACTTAAACTGCTACTTACTTCCTCCTTCCCACGTATTAGGCTTAGGTCAGGTACACCAGGGTAGGCGTATTTAGAAGCACCAGTTGAGCAAGTTAGTCAATGTATATAAGTATGTATATATTTGATCTATTTTAAAGTATCTTATGGCTAAGAAACCATATCAATGCTTTTACAGTTTTATTTCTTAATCCTCCTTTTACTGTACGCACTTTACTTTACTATGAGTATTGCAATTGTGGCAATTCATTTCTCTTGTATGAGAAAGAAGACCGCTCAATAAATAACAACCTTTTATTGAAAACGCCCGTCTTTCTTTTCTCTGCACTCTGGTGAAACTAAGTATGCACACTTGACTGAGCGAAATAGCTGTCAATTGTTTTCACACGACTCTAGAGATACACTCTTATTGTTGTCAGAAGCTAATCCCTTCTTGTCTATCCAGGGAACATAAACTCCTCCTTGTTTATTCAAGAAAGTTTCTAGTGACCTCTGAGCTAGCTGGCAAAAACTTAAGTCTAATATAGTCAGTAGAGACCTAGTTGACCTCAGTCCTACGTCTACACTGCTGAATATATTATTCCAATTCGCAGAGCCTATTGGGACTATAGGAACTACACTACAAAGCAACCCACCTGATGGCCAGCCATGTTTAGATGGAATAGCCTGTCTATAAAAATGTCATGAACCTAGGGATGAACATGGGGGTCAGGCTCCATGTTTCCTGCAATAAGCAAACCTCGTGTTGATTGATAAACTCAAGCCAGTGGGGGCACTCAAGAGTTTTCCCTTATGCACTCCACATTCCACAACACTATTTCCAAAGTCCTGCTATTGATTATTGGAGAGAGAACTTGGGGAGATGGTGGGGCAATTGGATGAATCGTTTTTTCAGGGGATAGCTAAGTATATCTCGACCGCTGGCCTGCACGTGATCACTCATCACTGTCGTTGTGGCTGTAGCTAAGACCAACTGTAGGTTTAATGGCATGCTCTCAAGCTCTTGGAGGGGGCCGTCGTAGTGAATGTGTGCTATAGGTGGAGTAAGGTCCACTCATCTTTAAATAAAGTTTGTGGATCAAGTGTTTGGTGGGTGAGGTACAGCATTGTGTTTGTAACAGAGTATCTTGTCTGACAAATAAAGCCCTTATTCTAACATGCAGCATTTAAGAACATTCTCCACTTCAGCATCAAATCAGTGTATCTGTTTATCATGCGCTTAGAATCATTGAAACAGCGCATGTCAGTAGGGTTCACATTATAAAGCAAACCGTATACATTTAGAAAACACTATTGAGTTACTCTTTCATAAAAGGAGAGGTTGGCTTCAGTTATAATCTCTTGAAAGAGCTGAGAAACTGACTTTCAGATAAAGTAGAGTCTGATGATGCACAATGGTTAATGCTGGTGAAGATGCAATTGACTGTCGATCAGAGGAGGGTATCTTTGAAGAATTTGCACTTTATCAACAGGACCAAAGCTAGTAGTTGTTGTTTTAGGTCACCTCCATCCTAACTATGACAATACTTTGAGCCTTTGGGTGCTGCAGATCACAGGCATGGGAAAGGGATCAACTGTTGACAATATGGTGATGTCCTTAAATGTTATACTTGGGACAATCTAGATACAACCATAATATCTGAAAATTTCACTATGTCAGGATTACTTTCAAATAAATCTGCAGCAACTTGCTCTTGCAGAGAACACTATACTAAGCATTTTGAAGCAGTTACCACAACAGCAGCTGGTGCTGGATGAGAACCAGTGTGTTGAAGTTTTGACCTCGAATTTGAGGCACTTTTGTTATCTTCATTGTAATTGGTATGGCAGGTAGATATATCATGGCATTAAAAACTGTGAAAAATGATGTTTTGGTATTCCTGAAAATTGTACTGATTATCTATAAATAGTAGTAAGAAGGTATTCTATTTAACGAGTTTCACTTTTTTCTATTCTCATGTACTGTGAACTTACTTTACTTCCTTCATCCCTCCTGTAGTCTTCTGTGTGGCTTCCAAATGGTTTAAAAGTAGATGAAATATAGTTTCCACATAATCTATTTAATTAGGAGTCCAAATTTCATGAATTCCATGTAATCTAATGAACAATGTGTGTTTTAAAATGTTTACAATGAGTATGATGTAAATTTCAATTAAATAGTTGATTTTAAAAGAGAAATGTTAGTGGAGCTGTCTAAGTAGAATGTACATAGAGACATAATAACCAAAATCAGTAAGATGGCCACTATCTTTTATAAACCATGTGCAGTATCCTTTTTTGCCACAGTAAATACTGCAACATTTGTAGTCTTCAAAATGTGCATTTAGGACATGATTGACCTTGTGAGGTCACTATCGAAGAGTACATGTTGACGCTGTGCAGAGCACTAAGAAGACCAAAGTGTATTGCAATAAATTGCCTTAAGATAAATGAACTAGAAATATGTCCAAGATCACTACCAAAATATGCATACGGATAGGGAAATTTGATTAATTTCCAAGTTATTCTCTATGGAATATCGATCTGCTCAGTGGACATAGGAATCTCCTGGACCAGACTTCAAGAGCACAGTAATAAGCCATCTTCACAATTTCAAGAAATTGAAATGAATTGAAAGAGATGACCACCTTGCAGATTAATCTCACAAGGAGACACATTATCATGCTAGAAATATTAAATTACTGAACCAAGACCAAGACCTATAAGTAGCAGGGCAAATCTCGCTCTTTTAGTTTCAAGAGAAGATAAATTGAGGAAGGGTACAACCATGGATACATTTAAGAGCTCAAAAATGGAAAGCAACCACTTGACATACCAGTCTCCTTTTTTATTATTCAGAATTCTGGAAGGCATTACTAGACTTAATCAATTCCACTTTCCAGGTTTTGCTTGGAGTTTCATATGAAGTTAATAACTGGAAGTGGCCACCTTCCATAGGCTATAGTCTGTGCAAGACTTTGTTTTATCCAAATATAGGACTAGCAAGAATCTGGAAGATATATGAACTTAGGGGTGGGTGTAGAATATAACTCCGCTTATAGAGTTTGTGGATTTTTGGGAACTTCTCACTCCACTTGTAGCATGGAGTTCTTGCTAAATTCAGCCCTTAGGTGTGTATGGAATTTTGTTTTGCTGATGTACGCGAGTCTTGGTTTGACGTGCGCTGGTGAGTGCCATGAGGCTTGTCAGCTGCAATTGAACACACATGAGATTAGGTGGCCATTTATGCCCCTTACGGCCGTGACAGCTCTAATTCGTGACGCTGGGGAGCATGAGTGGGTACGGCTGCCACTCGAGCAGATTATCTTCCTGAGAAGCAGCTAAATCTCCTCAAAAACATATTTTCAAATTGATATTCTACCCAACGGACAGTTCTAGTAGTTCTTTAGTGCATGAAGTATTAGTTTGAGTAGAAAGTGCCCCAGAGACTCCAACTTCCTGTTCCTGTCCAGCAGGCTCTTCTTAGTACTTTGGCCATCTCTAGGTGACTTTTCATATAGATTTGGAGCTGAAAGGATCACTCTTTTTGTCTGCTGCATATATACTGTTGGATCTAAGCACTTTGTTTTTGTGATATCACAAGTAAGCTTGAACACTGTTGTATAAGGGAGTTGTTTGTTTGATAGAGGGAATATGTCAGCATTTCATTGTACTTTTATTTGATTTTTAAAATTTATTGTGCTGGGTAGCCTGCAGTTTCAGTAGGGGACTAGTTAATTTATTGCATCTAATTTTCAATCTTTTGTAAAGGAAAAATGTTGCACAGTTCAGTACACTTTCTCCATGTTTGTTAATAAATTTGCAATATATTCATATATTTTACAATTTTACTTAGGCTGACAACTGGTAATCCAGGCAGTAGGCTCAGTACTAGTCATGGGTACGTGTAACAACTGTTTCAGTGGTACATGTTGTTTAAAACATCATTTAGGGCAGGGATGGTATTGGATTAAAATAGAAAATGTTTTTTGAGAGGTATAGCATGTTTATTTCTGCAAAAAGTGTATAGGTGGGGTAATAGTTGATGTCTTTGGGAGGATGTGTGTTGTTCTAAATTTTTCATAGCTCAGTTCATTTTCATTTTAACACTGTTGAATTGATGATAGCGTTTTCTTCAGTGGTACCATGCCTACTTTGTCTGGCCATTAAGTGTGTTTTCCATAGGGCACCATTTGTCTTTGTTCATCATGCCTCATGGCCTGAAGCCATTGTGTGTAGTCGTTGTCCGTAGGCCTTCATGTGTTCTTTGTTTTCCAAGCCTTCTTGCTTATTATTTGCCAATGTGGCCGGTGGTCATTTTATGCAGCCAGCCAGTGTCCTTTTGAGATACACCTGATTGTGTTCTTTGTTGTGTCCATGCCTTCTTGCTGGTTGTTTTTATTTGACCATGTGGCCAGTGGCCATTTTGTGTATCCAGCGAGTGTGCTTTGGCCATAGGCCTGCATGTGTTATTTGTTGTGGCCATGCTTACTTGCTGGCTGTAATTGGTTGACCAGGTGGCTGGCAGCTATTTTGTGCAGCTCTCCTTAGTAGACTTTTTTCCTGTTTTCAATCAAAAGCCATTATTTAGGGAAACATCATTCATTATTTAAAGATAATTCCATTTGCACCTGGACTCCCAGCTTGCCATTGGTGCACACATACCAATATTAATTTTTTAATGATTATTCCATTTCCCTCTGGACCACCATGCTTATAATAGGTGCACACCGCATTTATTTTTTAAGGATTATTCAATTTTGAACTGCACCTCTCTGACTGCCACAGGTGTCTCCCATGCTTAGATGCACATAAAGCACACATTTAAAACTATATGTTGTTGGTGCTGATTTCAAATCAAACATTTATGTTATGGTTGTGTGGTTTGACCTTGGAATGGATACACTATTGGTAAATATTTAAGATAATACCTTAAGTAACCACACTAAATTATATTGTGTCTGTGTGTGTTGGATTCAAACTGCAACAATGTCACATTTCACTAAATGTTTTTCTTTCTTGTTTTCTTTTAGGTGCACAAGGGACCTCACCCAGAGTACTGCCAGACAGAAGGGTTGTACAACGTGCCATGACCACACAACACATGACGTGAGTACTCCAATCTCGGCCACTGGTGCAGCTAAGTGCCTCTGCCAACTGGCAGCTTCACAATGGCCCCAAAGAAAGATGCTACCAATAAAGTGGCCAGTGGCAACAAGCAGCTTTTCACTACTGGCAGGGCACCCGGAACCATTTTCTGCAAAATTGTGCCTATCGCACAGAGCAAGCAGGAATCAGCACTCCCAAAACAACAGCACCACCCCATCCTCAGCCCAAACCCATGTCTCTCACCGAGGCAGCCACTGCAATCATGATGAGGCCATCAAGCAGTGACTTTGAATTGGATTTGTCTCTTTTGTAAAGTTGTACTCAATTATTGCACGAAGATGAGCACAGTGGACAACAGTCACAGCCAGTAATAGTAGATCTTCCTGAAGTAGGAGCAGAACAGGATATTGAGCTCCCCGCTGAGCAAAAATCTCCTCATTTAGAACCGTTGGCTTCCAGATTACCAGCAAGAAAAAAGCAAAGGCACTTCACCGTCTTCTCCGAGCCCCCTTCTAGTGATCTGGACAAGGATTGGACCCCAGCTGAGTCAGAGACACGTCAGGAGAGGATCAGGAGAAGGAAAGTCCCTGAAAGCATTCAAATTATGGAAATGGGTGAGTAGGACAATGATGAACCAGTCATTGTGGAAGCTGGCCCAGAGGAGGCTGACATTACCCATCCTATTCAAGCTGTTCCACGGGATGTGGCACCACCGCAAACACCAGTGCAAGCTCCCATATTTGTAAGACACCCACTGAGACCTGCATGCACCACTAGCTCAGTAGAAGTACACACTGCAAAGAGCAAATCGTTGTCACACTCCCCTCCTCTGGGATTGGCAGTGGCACCAGTGGTCACGAAAAAAGTTCACCTCCCCAGTTTTGGACTTTTTTACAATTAGCAAGCAGAAGGATAGCATTGCAATATGCTCCATTTGCCACACAATATTTTGAAGAGGGAAGCCTGGTTCACACTTTGGTAGTGGAGGCCAAACAGCCCATATGAACAAATACCAGGCAATCAGGTGGGGGCTCACTTTTAAAAAATTGCTTAAGGTGATGGTGGTGATGAGAGAAGGGAATCAGTTCCAATCACAGTGGAAGGTGATGTCATAGAAGAGAGTGAAATGCTTTTTACGCACAGCAGCCCTGTACTCAGAACTGCACCAGTATCACCCACCTCAGCAACCTCGCAATGGCACAAGAGTCAGATGGAGACACCACAGTAACAGCATATAGTGACTGCCCCAAGACACAAATTGTGCCTACCACTTCCTTGTTCTCTCTGGAAGTCCCCTACATCAGTGGCACCACAAAAGAAAAGAAATCAGGCTACTATTCTTGGCATATTTCGGTAGGAGAGGCCCTATGAACGCAACAACCGAATGGCCTGTTTGTGTAACGGGAACCTGGCTAAAAAGTTAGCGCAGTCCCTCCTCCCTTTTTCTTTTGTGGCAGCTATTTTCCCAAAATGGAAGGTTCCCAGCAATGCCTATTTTGCCAGAGATGCTGTTCCAGCACTCCGTCACAATGTGCTGCAGTTGGTTGGACAAACTTTGCAGAACAGTGCTGTTCACACTATCCACCTGATGGCAGACATGTGGACCAGTTGTCAAGCCACTGATTACATGTGTATCACTGCACAGTGGATCTCCTTTGTGGGGGTTAGGCAACAGGTATCTATAGGTCTTGGAGCTGAAGAAAGTTTTAAGGGCTTTTGGTGGCATGCAATAGTAGCCATGTTCTCCATGGAGAAATCACATAAAGCTGCAAACATCTTGGAAGACTTTAACAGCAGGGTGTTTGAATGGCTGTCACCCAGAGCTCTCAGGAAAGGATTTGTTGCCACGGCCAATGGCAATGATATAGTTAAGTCCATGGCAGATGGTGACCATTTCAGGGTCCTGTGTATGACGTATTGCATCAACCTCATTGTGCAGGACTTTCTCAAAAAGAAGATGTAGTCAGCAGAATCTGTACTAATTTCAGCCATTCTTTTAAAGCCCTGAAGCAGTTGAGGATCACTCAGTGTTATAATAGGGTATCATTTTAAGCCATCATACGGAATGTGCCAACACATTGGAACTCAACCTACTACATGTTGCTACGTCTATTTGAGCAATACAAATCGATCAATTGTGATGGATAAATGGAGCCTAGTCAAATGGCTGATAGAGATGCTACTTCCTTTTGAGGTTTTCGCACAGGAAGTCAGAAAAGAAGACAGTACGATGGGCCAAGCTATGCCGTTGTTTCATCTGCTACAGGCCCAGTTAGAAATGGTGGCTGAAAGCTTAGCAGCTGTAAATGAAGATGTGCATAATGTGGTTCACAGCTTAATCTTTCACTTGCCTGATAATACAAGGCTGCAAAGAGGCATCATGTCATCCAAAGAGTACATCTGTGCCAGAATATTTCATCCACAATCAACTACTGCCCACTATCATTCCTTTTTTAAAGGGGGGATATTCTGAATACAAGACATAGATTGTTCAGTGAACCAGAAATTTGAGTTCCACCCCCAGGCACCAGTTCTGGAGTGTCGCCTTCAACTTCCAGAGAGGGCAATCCTTTTATGCAGCCAACAACAACAACACCTGCAGCAACAACAACAGGAATACAGCAATCGGCCAGAACCTCTGCAATGGGTTGGTTTCAATATGCAGGTCTTATGTCCAGTGCAGAGGCACAGGCAACAGAGGTTGAGCAAGTGGCAGCACCAATGACCATTCAGAGGATGTTCCAGGTATATATGAATAACCCAAGAGAAGTTTATGTGGATCAAAACCCATTAGTGTATTGGACTGGGAAGATGCGCCACTGGCGAGAGCTCAGCAGGCTGGCAATAACGTATCTGGCTTGTCTGGTAGCCAGTGAGTGTGTGTTCAGTGCAGCTGTTGCAGTTGCTACAGTGAGAAAGACCAGTCTCTTGCCCCAAAATGTGGAGAAAATGACCATGATCAAAATGAACCAACACTTCATTCCAAACAATTACACCGTTCCTGAAATAACACAGGAGGAGGAGGAAGATGACGGTAATTGGCCAGATTCCAGTCTGTTAGATCATGATGACCAACTTCAGGGTGAACCACCTAAGTCTGAGGATGAGCTGTACTTCTTTTAGTGAGATTATTTATTGTCAACACAAACTGCCCCCAAAAAAGAAAATTAATAGATATAGCTAGTGGAACATTTTGTTTGTGTCTAACTTAAGCAGCCCCACCATTTTTAGGTAAATGCATGGCTGGTTTGGAGTTGTAACATCATGCGGTGAGGTATCTTCCCCATTACTTACAAGGAAATTCGACAGAAATACCTGCCTCCCTCTCATGTCTAGCCTTCTTTAATTTTGCCCAATCAGGAATGCCACAGTAAAGATTAATTGATTTGCAAGACTGCCAAATTCCAATATTTTGATCACCACAAAGAGGAGGTACAATTGTGTACCAAATAAATACCTAGATCCCTTCGATTGGAACAGGTAACTAACTTTTGCACCAATGTGATGAGACGATGTGGGAGGATGTTCAACTAATAAATTGTAAACTTTATTTTGAGGATTTGCAATGTTTGGGGCTGGATGAGTGATAATTATTCCTGAAGGTGATTGTCCCTTCACAATTAAAGAGATTTTCTTGCAGGATCCACTTCTTCATACTCAAGGATTTCATAACTTGTTTTAACTAAATAGCTCCCTATTGCACAGGTGAAGTTACTATTGCTAGTTTTTGTTATAACATCAGGTATTCTTTTCTTTGTTGTGTCATGGTGGTAGTAGTCTGGTCTCAGTCTTTGTAAAGCTATGATTGTACTGTAGTTCCTTAGTTTTCGAAGGCAAGGTGCACCCAGATGTTGTACCATGCGCTCACGTTCTAAATACAGAGTGTATAAAATTTGGAATAACTCCGAGGATTGTTTGAAAGGTGCTCAGGAATCCTGAACCTATGGTCTTAAATAGGTGTACAATACCACTCATATCTGACATGTTAAAGATACGACCCACCATTTCTATGAAATGTAGGGGGCAGTTGGTACGAATAAGTGCCAGTATCTCAGTCGAGGTCCTTGCAATTTGAAGTTCAAAGGTTTCTCGACCGGAGGTTAAGGGTACGGTCTGCTGTAAAAGCATGGCTTTCAGTCTGCTAAAAGCATGAAAATGTATAAAAGAAACATTCAGTGACGGCCATAGCGGTGCATCCCTGACTGTATTTGTTAGTGGAAACAATACTTGCATGCAGCAAGTAACCCTAGTGTGTACGGTGACCAGATAGGTGATGCACGGAAGCATACCACAGCAACCTTGATCATTCAGCATCAAGTAACTCTCTAACACCTCTAACACTGGCACGATCACGGCAGCTGGAGTTCCTTTTATGTGGAAAGAGATATTCGCTATTGAACCAGTACATGCTCCGCGCAAAACAATATCTTGGCACATGAGAGAACCGCTTAAAGCATTCTTGCAGTTTGTACCACTCAGAAACACTTCCCGATCCCCACTCCAGCATCGAAATCTATATGGTTAATCCCAGGATTTCCTAATATATTCTTTATCCAATTTTTCATATCTGCCTGCTGAAATGGATTTGTGCAGGAGATGATGACCATAATGTTTGTAACAGTACAATGTGTCATTATCTGAAGACCCTCTAAAATTTCATTATTAGAAAATGCAGCAATTTTCTCTAAATCAGAGAACATGTTATTGATTCTTTCAGTGTCCAAAACATCAGAAAATGTACTTGAGGTAATGATATCACCTAATGAAATTTTAAATACATGATTATTTTTTTTAAAGTTCGGTCATGCCGAATATGTTAAAATCAATCTTGTCCCATCCAGTATAGGAACTGCTGTAATGATCACTGATGACAAGTCTCTTTGTTCATGATGTGATGACGGATGTGGCTTCAGTAGGTTGTTGACCTTTTGGGCTGTGTAACTTTGTTGAAGATAGCGTCCATTAAAAAGCATACTAAAAGTTAGTACTAAGCCTAGGCAGAAAAGAAAAAACAATATCCTAGAAATTACCCAGAGTTCAATCCAAGGTGATACCAGGTATGTCTTTTGAAGAAAGAGAAGAAAGTTCTTTAATTGTTGCTTGAATGGTGTTTTGGCTAGAGTTGTTTCTGGCTCACTTGGATCCAGAGAAAACATATCAAAGTTCATGAAATAGCCAGAAGCAGTTCAATCAATTATAGGAATTGCATCAGGATTAGTTGAAATGTTATTTTCCTCTCGAAGAGGCATGTTGATGTAGATGTCTGTATTAGGTCTAATTGCAACTTGTGAATTATTCTGATGTTCATTTTGAATTTCAATGTCTGGTTCAAGTTGAACAAGTTCCATAGCATTGTTGCTTAGTCCTTCATTTTTTACAGGTGGCTCTTCAAGCGTGATGAGTCTTTCTGTTTTAACTTCTTGGATTGTAGAGAGTGAAGGGCTTCTGCTACAGCGGAGTCCACCAAGCCTACTGTTTAGTATCGGCCATGCAGTGTGGTTTGATTAAGTCGATTGAGACAAATCTTTTCTCCTTTTTTCCGTCAAGAGGAGGGAGCAGCACTGTTCTTGTTACGTGTACTGCAAGGACTGGTACAGGTTTTCTGTATGAAGGTCCAAATTCCTTTTTGTCCGCAATTTCTCTCTGACCAGATTCCCGACTTTGGAATCCAAACAGGTCTTGCCCTGGTTACCTTGACTTCCTCAGTGGCGGTCTGCTTTAGATGGACATTGCTTTGTTTTGTCCTGGATTCATTTAGATCCTGTAAAACAGCCATACGATCATGGATGTGAAATGGTTTTTCATCCACCACTTCGCCTTCACAAGTAAGATCAGGTACCCACATTCGTCTCCCAAAGAGGACTTCATGTGGAGTGACACCCCCTAGAGAGTTTCTTAGCTGGTTGTTTAACGGCTGCTGTACCCCATAAAGGTGTGTAACCCAACTACCGCCTTGCCTAATACCCTAGCTGTTAAAGATTGCTTTAAGTCCCGGTTTTTCCACTCCACAACTGAATTTCCCTTGGGGTGGTACGGAACGGAGTACCACAATGCTACACCCATTCCTTCCATGGCCTCTTTGTAAGCCCAAGAGCTAAATGCAGGGCTCCGTCACAATGTAACATGCTAACTGCGTATGTGTTGTTAAAGGCTCGCAAATCTTTGATCCCAGTTGAGCGTCAGCCAACACTAAAGCCATACCCATAGGAATCTCGAGCATGAGTCCACTGCAACCATGATATATTTGTAAGCCCTGTCCGTTTGTAAGGGGCCACAGTGGTCCAAGTACACACATGCAAGAGGTGTGTCTGATTTTAACAATGGCATCTGCACAGGTTTTGCTACTGTGGAGCCTTTCATCTGCTGGCAGATGTTGCAATTCAAGCCATTGTCTTTAGTTTTCTTAGTTACTGAACCCTGGCCACCAATAGCTCTGTTTCAGCAGAGAAATAGTCGCTGTAACGCCTGTGTGTGCAGAGCCTGAACTCCTGTGTGCAGCTAGTATTAAACCTTGCCTACAATTCATATTTGGTATTACTCTATCCCCCACTCCAGGAATCATAGCTTATGGAATGTTTTGTGCATCTAACTTGTAGGAGTATTTAAGTGGAAATGTTTTAGGTACTGCTGTGCTGCCTTTGCGTGATGCAATGACAGCTACTATAATATCATAATAGCAGCCCCCTTTGAAACTTCATCAGCGAATGAATTCCCTGCAACGTGAATGCCATTATGTTGGTGACTCAGTGTGTGGATGACAAGAGTCCTTGGTAGCTCGGTTTTTAAGTCTGCTACCTGTTTCCATAACATTTTATGCTTAATTGTGCCACCTTTTGCATCCTTAAACCTGTTTTGTTCCCAATTATGTAAATACTAGGCCTGGGCGGTAAATTCTGTTCCGCTCGCGGGATTTGCGGAATTTGGGTAATTTCGCATTCCGCGGAGAACGCGAAATTGCCCAAAATTCTTGGTTCCGCGACTTCGTGAAATGTTTTGCTTGTTCGCGTTCTTAAAATGGGTGTTCTCGAGATATTTCCCCCGAGCACGCAAACAGCAACTGCGAACAGGAAAAAAGCATCGCGAACAAGCAAATCCGCGTGTTCGCGGAATTTCTGCGTGTTCGTGGAGATTTTTTACAGTTTCGCAGAGATTTGCGTAACGCGATTACGCAAATTCCCCCCAACCCTAGTATATACTCATTGTACGACTGTACACAGTAAAAGGAATCACATGCGATTAGTGTGGGCAATTTGTGATCCGTATTCACAAGTGCTAGTATTAGTGCTTTTAATTCTGCCAACTGAGCCATGCAGTCTCCTAGAGATTGGGTTTTTGTGCAGCTAAGATGGAACTTGCCATCACGCATGCAACCTTTAATGATAGCACATGCCGAGCTGTATTGCTGCTTACTTGCTATGGCCGGTTGCGCAGAACCGTCAGTATAAATAATATATTCATACTGATCGAGAGGCAAGATTTCATTTAGTAGACTATATTCTGTAAACTTGAATCAAATATGTATTCAACGTCTGTTGCAGTAAAATAATTGGCCCATTGCATCCATCTTGGATGTAACATATTCGCATTAGGAATACTGGCCTTTGTAATGACCTTTGCAACAGTTTCTAAAGCCGGTACCGGGGTTACGACAATAATGAGTTTCCCCTGAGCCAGTGCTCTTTCTCTTGCTACAGCCGTCTGAACAGCTGTCAGGATTTTTTCTGTTGAAGTAAAACGCATTTTTGCATTTGTGTACAGGTGTTTTTCCATCATTGAAGGTCAAATAAGTGTACCCGCATTGACCCGCAATTATACGGATCACCAAGAGGCATATGTTTACATGTGTTTGTAATTGTTTGGAAGCTATCATGTCTTTCTGGAGTGAACAAGGAATATTAGTATGTTCTTGTGTCCAATTTCTGGCTGAAAAGTCAGGTTTTATTAAGCCATAGAAAGGTTTTACCCTTTGTGCGTAATCCAACATGTATGTCCTGGGCAATTCTGGACAGATCCGATCTCTTTCGGGAAGACCAGTCTCCCTTAGTAAAGTAGCCGGCTTTGAGTGCTTCAGATAAAACCTGCTCCTGCAAAAGAAAGGTTTTGAAGTTAACTAAGATTCTTCTAGGTGTTTTCCTGCTAGGATTTTTTTAAAGAGTCCCTGTGGATTCTCCTCTGACTATCAGCGTCAAGGTCTGAGGAGTCAATAGTCGGGATAAACTCTTTTAACAGGCCTATAATTTTTTTTTTGATGTAATACCCTGCAGACCTTCTGGGACATTAAGAACTTTAATGTTGTTGCGCCTGCTGTTGTTTTCTAGAGATTCAATTTTATCCAACATAGATTTTTCACCACTTTTTAAGGGTTGGATTTCAACCCGATTTGCCTCAACTTCAATATTTAGGGCTTCCATCAGACAAACCCTCTCCGTAATATCGGAAATTTTCACCTCCAATACTTCACAAGTGTCTTGGAATTTAGCCTGATTTTCTTTCCGAGATAGCAAACCTACTCCTAATCTCTGAGGAAAGATTTCCTAGCATCCTCATCAACTCAGACTGATTAGATCTTTTAGGATCGTGAGGGTTATCATGGGAAGTGTCAGGAGACGACTGGATGGAAACCTGAGGTAATTCCTGGGGGCAGATGGTAGGATTTTCAGAACAGTCTCCCAGGTCTTGATATCTATTTGAAGTTGGCAAATCGTAGTAGCAGTCTTGTCACCTATGTGGTCCATTATATGTCTACCTTTTTTCTGGTGAGGGGCGCAGGTTGAGGTGACTCTTGCCTTTTTAACTGGAGTGTGTTTGTTTGACCGATTTGCTGAGCTGTAGGAAGCACCTTAAAGAAAGATCTAAGAGACGGTGTTATTCTCAATTGAGTTGAGTCCTTCCATGGCCATATCGAAGGAGACGCAGAAGATGACTGAAGTAATTCAGAGTTGAAAGAGGTCTTACCCCTACCTTCCTGCTTTGTTTTTTTGCGACCGCTCTTCCAAGCCCGGGGACCCCAATAGAGCTGTGTGAGAGTTTCCCAGAACAAAATATTTTGTTTCTTAAAGCAACCGTAGTAATAATCACAAAAAGTACCAAGAGAAACACATGCATCGGGAAAATGGCTGGCATTGGAACACTCCCTTGCCTTCAGCGGGAGCTTTTAGACCCATTTTGTTTTAATTTTGTATTCACTTTGTCAGCGTCTATCTGCGCTTTTATCCCCACGCTGCCTACCTTGCCTTGGGGCTCTGTCCTTCACTTCGCCGCCTGCGCAGCCGAGCTGGTCGCTGCTGAGGCCGCTTAGTCCCTCGCCTGCCGCCTTCAGCGGACGCTCCCCCCGGCCACGCCCACTCCTGACCACGCCCCCTCGGGCCGGTACTTAGGGGCTGATTGAGAGCTCTTCCCTTCATTGGAACACTCCCTTGCCTTCAGCGGGAGCTTTTAGACCCATTTTGTTTTAATTTTGTATTCACTTTGTCAGCGCCTATCTGCGCTTTTATCCCCACGCTGCCTACCTTGCCTTGGGGCTCTGTCCTTCACTTCGCCGCCTGCGCAGCCGAGCTGGTCGCTGCTGAGGCCGCTTAGTCCCTCGCCTGCCGCCTTCAGCGGACGCTCCCCCCGGCCACGCCCACTCCTGACCACGCCCCCTCGGGCCGGTACTTAGGGGCTGATTGAGAGCTCTTCCCTTCATTGGAACACTCCCTTGCCTTCAGCGGGAGCTTTTAGACCCATTTTGTTTTAATTTTGTATTCACTTTGTCAGCGCCTATCTGCGCTTTTATCCCCACGCTGCCTACCTTGCCTTGGGGCTCTGTCCTTCACTTCGCCGCCTGCGCAGCCGAGCTGGTCGCTGCTGAGGCCGCTTAGTCCCTCGCCTGCCGCCTTCAGCGGACGCTCCCCCCGGCCACGCCCACTCCTGACCACGCCCCCTCGGGCCGGTACTTAGGGGCTGATTGAGAGCTCTTCCCTTCATTGGAACACTCCCTTGCCTTCAGCGGGAGCTTTTAGACCCATTTTGTTTTAATTTTGTATTCACTTTGTCAGCGCCTATCTGCGCTTTTATCCCCACGCTGCCTACCTTGCCTTGGGGCTCTGTCCTTCACTTCGCCGCCTGCGCAGCCGAGCTGGTCGCTGCTGAGGCCGCTTAGTCCCTCGCCTGCCGCCTTCAGCGGACGCTCCCCCCGGCCACGCCCACTCCTGACCACACCCCCTTGCCGCACTATTTACCATGTGCTTTTACCGTTCGCGCAGCGGACGGGCGCAGCGGGCGCGCCGTTTGCGCGCCGAAGGCGCGCCTAAGGCAAGCCCGTCTGCGCCCGTCCGCGACCGACCGGGACCAGGGGCCATAGACCCTGCTCCTCGCCTGACGTATTCTTCGGCCCAACTCTTATCCTCGTCTGCCTCAACCCCTCTATCACCTTCTGTAGCTTCCCACTTATCCTCGCTTGGTATTAATGCCCCTTCCCCTCCTGGCGCCGCCTTACCTTTCCCTTCTTCTCCTCTCTCCTCTCCTCCCCTTCCCCTATGTGTGTCCCCCGGCTCGCTTCACGCTTCTGCTATTCTTTTGAACACACGTTCGGCTGTAAAAAATCAAACTGCTCTCTTTAATCTACTGGACACGGACCCCCCGGATTTCCTCTTTCTCACTGAAACCTGGTTCTCCTCCCACTCTCTTCCGGATCTTCTCGCTATTCTCCCGGCAACCCATTACGCCCTCCGTGCCGACCGCCCAGATGGCAGATCTGGCGGTGGCGTGGCGCTTATAGCTAACCGATCCTTGCAGTTCCAGCTCCTTTCGCATCCTGGCATTACCAATGTTGACTTTCTGGTGGCCCGTTCTCTCAACCTTCCGGTTCCCCTCACGGTGATTCTCCTGTATCGTCCCCCTCAGTATATGTCTTCTTTTGTGTCCTCTCTGCAGGATCTCTTGGCCGCCCTGGCTGTAGATAATTCCTCTCTAATTCTACTCGGGGATTTTAATTTTTGGCCAGATGATCCGCAGGAGGGCCCCCTCTCGAAAGACTTTTCCGCTACACTCCGTTGCCTCAACTTTTCATCTCACGTCTTGACCCCCACTCATACTCACGGTCACATTCTTGACCAGATCTGGTCTCTCCGCTGCAAACCCCTGGTGTCCTCTATTTCTCCTTGTGGCTGGTCGGATCATTTTCTGATCTCCTTCTCCATCCCCCTGGGTCAACCCGAGAAAGCTACCCTGCCCAAGAACATCTGGGCTCGGTGCTGGAAGAATGTTGATCTTAACGACCTTTCCTCTTCTCTTTCTCTATCGGCTCCCGGCCTGTCTGATCTCCCTGTGGAACACCAGGCGGATGTTATTCGCACTTGGCTTTCCTCGGCTTGTGATCAGGCCGCCCCTCTCAAAAAGATTAGATTGGCCCGCCATCACGATGCCCACAGGTGGTTCTCCAACGACCTCAGATCCCTGAAGCTTGAGCTCAGACGGTCGGAACGTCGCTGGCGTCGTACCTATTGTCCCACTCTCCGCCTGAAGTATAGGGCTCTTCTTAATAACTACAAATCGGCCATTCTAGCGGCCAAATCTAAATACTTTTCGGACCGCGTTGCCCTTTCGGCTAATAAAACTCGCGAGATCTTTTCTCTGGTCCGTAGCCTTGCCACCTCTGACCGTACCGGACTTTCCCCTGCTCCTTCGCAATCTCTTTGTCTTTCGTTGAACACTTTTTTTATTAATAAAATAATCACCATTAAGGCCAACATCCCGACTGTGCCTCACCTTGACCTCCCGGCCCACTCCCCTTCCTCTTCCTCTGTTTTTGATCACTTTGCACCCATCTCACCCGAGCTTTTCCTTGACCTCCTCGTCAAGGTCAAGTCCGGCTCCCCGGCGGATTGCGCACCTGCTCGCATCCTCAGAACTCTATTTACCAGTTGTCCCACCCCTCCCCTTTCCTTCCTTAATTCCTGCCTGGCTCTGGGTTCTGTCCCTTCCTCCTTTAAGTCTGCCATTGTGCTTCCCATTTTAAAGAAAGCCGGCCTGGACCCCTCTCTCCCATCTAATTTTAGGCCAATCTCCCTCCTTCCCTATCTTGGGAAAATTCTTGAGAGCCACGTAACATCCTGTCTCTCTTCCTACATCGAGGAGAATAACATCTTGGCCTCCCACCAGGCTGGCTTTCGACCGGGCCACTCCACTGAGGGCGTGGTCCTCGCGGTCCTTGACGAACTCAAGGGCAGGGCCGATGGTAATCTCCCTCAGGCCTTGGTCCTTTTGGACTTGTCTGCTGCGTTTGACACGGTCGACCATGCTATTCTTCTTGACCGTGTCAGCGCAGCGGGCATCCAGGGCACTGCCCTCTCCTGGATCGCCTCTTTTTTGCAGGGACGCTCACAGGCAGTCCACCTTTCCACTTTCTCTGCCCCCCCCCTCCCAGTCACGTGTGGGGTACCCCAGGGTTCTTCCCTCTCTCCCCTTCTTTTCAACCTCTATATCCGCCCCCTTATTTCTTCACTTCTAGAGCTGGGGGTCTCGGTGTATAACTACGCTGATGACCTCCAGCTCGTCTTCGATCTGTCTTCCCCCATTCACTCTCTTCCCAAGCTCAGGTCGACTCTTGTCTTTATTTCTCAGTGGATGAGCCTCAATCATTTGAAGCTCAACCCTGATAAGACAGAGCTCGTCCTCACTGGTGGCCCCTCTAATCCCTGGTCCTCTGCTCATTGGCCCCTTTTCTTTGGTCCTCCCCCTTCTCCGGTTTCCTCTGTTCGGACTCTGGGCATCAAGGTCAGCAATGATCTTTCGATGCATGCACATATTAGTTCTGTTGTATCCTCTTGTTTTCTTTCCCTTCGTCTTATCCGCAAAATCTCCCGGTTTTTTTCTGTTGATGCACTCAAAGTTATTATCACTGCCCTCATTACATCCCGCCTGGATTATGGCAATGGCCTGTTTGTAGGCATTCCTGCCTACGAGACTCGTCGTCTCCAGGCCATCCAGAACCAGGCGGCCCGTCTTGTCCTTCGTCTCCCCAAGTTTTCCCATATCACTCCCGCCCTTAAAACCCTTCACTGGCTCCCTGTTCAGTACAGGTCCCAGTTTAAACTTGCTTGTCTGGCCTTTCGGGCGTAAGCCCGCTCCGCTCCTTTTTTCATTAACTCCCTCATTTCCTCTCATGCCCCTTCCCGTTCCCTCCGTTCCTCTTCCCTCTCTCTCCTTCACGTTCCCCGCTTCCGAAAGTCTCGCACAGGGGGCACCCGCTTCTCTGTGCGCGCGCCGCAGATCTGGAACTCCCTCCCCCTCTCCATCCGTTCCATCCCCATCTTTTCTCACTTTCGGAAAGCCCTCAAAACTTTTTTCTTCCTACAGGCTTTCCCGGACTAATTCCTCCCCCTATCTGTTAGGCAGATGTTGATGTGTTCCCCAGCGCCAGGAAGCCGCTTGGCCACAGAGCGCTTTATAAATCCCTTTTTCATTTCATTTCATTTCATTTCATTTCATTTCAGTTAGACCTGCTGTGGGCTCTCTCTGCAAGCCTCCGGAATATTTTGAACGAAATGCCCCTGACCCGCCTGCTGCAAAGTATTTTCCTCATGTGAAGATCCTCCTTTCTGGCAAAAGCGCTCCTAGCCTCGGCTGCTGTCCAGGCGTGCTCCAGCAAAATCTTTGCATTGTCCGCATTTCGTCCATCATTTGTTTGCTGTAACACTTTGACCTAAGTGGGATGAGTATGCCCAGACGTGGGTTCCTTGCTCACTGTGCCACTGTATTCAAGCTAGGCTGGCTGAAGAAGGGTGACATACCCTGAAACCGATCCCAGGATGCTTGTTTCCGGTCCAGGGAGGACCTGGCCTAGAAGTTCAGTCTGGACTGTTCCCATGGGGTACAGGATCAAGACTGATTTGCATATGGCTGGGTCCAAACTGGAGTGGTGTAGTGGGGAAAAGAACAATGGATTTAACCCAGATCTTTTGACTGGGTGAGAATGTTTGCACTGTCAGCATTCCGTCCATTATTTGCTGTAACACCTAATACCCAGGGGCCACCATAAAGGTAAGGAATAACTGATGTATTTTTTAAATGGTGTGTATTCAAAGTTATATTCAGTTTAAAATATTCACCCTTGTGCATTAAACCTTTGAAACATAAGTAACTCTAAAACTGCACATATTAGAGTGAGGTAGGGTTTCATTTGAGTAGTGTCTCCATGCATGAGATTACCACTTTTACACATAGCAGGAGTGCTGAGTAACAGGTTACTGTTAGCCACGTGTCCATAACCAGGCCAAAGTAACTCTAAAACTGCACATATTAGAGTGAGGTAGTGTTTAATTTGAGTATTGTCTCCATGCATGAGATTACCACTTTTACACATAGCAGGAGTGCTGAGTAACAGGGTACTGTTAGCCACGCGTCCATAACCAGGCCAACTTATGGTAGATCTAAGAGAAAGTAACTTAAATATGATGATTTTGCAGATAGATTTGTTACATTTATGATTTTAAAAATTGCACTGCTTTATTAGTTTACTGCACATAAAAAAGATAGGCCTGTACTATATTTTTATGGGTTGAGTTCTCCGACCCGATTGCGCAGTCTCTCGTAGTTTGTGAATAACAAAAAATAATACACTTACTCAAAATTGCCAGTTTACCTTTGTGAATCAGGTCATTTGTCTCACTATTATAGGCTCCGATTAATTTCTTAAAAATAAGTTTAAGTGCTGCTACACTTTTGGCTCCCTGGTGCCAACACAGGCACCCTTGTGTAATGGCGCAAGGATGCCTGCATTGTAGGAAGAATAGATTTTGTGCAGGAAGAAACACCTTCCTGCACAAAAACAATCATCCTAGAGAGGCAGTTTTCTCTTTCTATGTGTGCTTCTGAATGCAGCACAAGTAGAAAGAGATAGAAAAGAGGAGAAATAAAGATATGTTTCCTCGTTACACCTCCTTTGGGGAGTCGTAGCATTTTGACGCATTCCCAGGTCTACCACTAATGATAAATCTGGGAATTAAACAACATTCCACCCATTGAACGCCACCCTGGGGGCAGAGTAACACAAGACAGAAATGTGCACTGCCTTGCATTACTCTACATATATCAAGCAATGCGGTACCGTGCAAGCGGAGCTTGAGAGGCTTGATAAACTCACTTTGGCTTTTTGTTGCCCTTGCCCCTTGCCTCGCTAAGAGCCATGTGAAACCTTAATAAATCTGTCCTCAGTTTCTCTCCAACTCTTTGTTTTAAGATAGCATGCAGGTGTTGTTCAGAGAAAGGATTTGGTGTGCGTGTGCAGACCCTCAATGATGAGGAACAGCAGGTGCTCAGTATTTCATTAATCAGATTTTAATAGAGCTAGCTTTCCATAGTTATTTGTGTTAGTTTACATTTGCAGACACTCATCTTTGCTTGCTTCCTGCTGTGTTGTTATGTCGAACCGGAGCTTCTTATATTTCACATCCATTCTGAATCTCTTGTTATGATTATGGCAAGATTGTAAATTATCCTCTGCACTCTAACCTGATTACCTATTATCACTCATTAAACCTGATGAGACTCGCACATCATCCGGAATAAGCCACTGCACCTGCTTACTTCATTAATTGTTTTTTAAAACAACTGTACTTTCCAAAGATTATTTGTAATAAACAAAGTTCTGAAACTCACTACGAATAGGCATGCTAGAATTTTCAAGGTGTTCTGCTTGTCTGTGATCTTTGTGATATGCATCATCTTGGTGTCCCCCAGCTCCTCCACTTTGGCATAAGGACACCAACCAGATCAGACGTTGCTCGCAAAAAATATTTCAGGTGGTTCCTCACCGGCGCACCAGCAGTCAGTGCACACAGAAGAGAATACAGCATTGAATCTAACTAACATAAGGGTGCTGCCAAGTAGATCGATTGAAAGGCAGCCTAGTAGAATGATCACGGAGAATATCGGACCAGCAGATTTTGAAAATAAGTTTCAGTGTGAGGGAGGCCGAGAGGTCCGGGTCTGGAGTGAGTGGCAGTGCTTTAACCCTATCAGCACCTATCCATTAATGGAGGAGGCAGGGCTTGCAGCCCAGTGATGCCCAAGCCAACATACCCTACCCTACCACAGAAATAATTAGCAAAGGCATCTGAGGCTGTCACCGTCATTGCTAAGAGGTAACATCGATCCGAGCATGGGCTGCCCAGAGTCTTCAAACATGAGGTGGAACGGGGGTCTCCGCGGAGATTGTGTGATGAGCGACTATATTGAGTGACACACAATGGCACTGTGTGAGTTGACATGCCTTGAATATTATCCCCACAGAAACCTAACATTTGAAACATGAAGGGAAACAGATTTAGACACAAAGAAATATTAATTGATACATTTAATGTTTTAGACCACTACAATCCTTTTGGATGTTTCCTTTAATGACCGGACTACTTGCCTTAATTGGTCATTACTCTGATTTTTTCCTATCCCATCCCAGTACTTACACTATGAGTGAGGTCCCTTCAGCCTCGTCAGTCTCCAAAAGGTCAATCCCCTTGTTGATATTTGTTGTAACCCACCGACTTCACTTTCATAAAGAAAGCCCACAGCCACCAAATCTTCTGCACATACCTGTCAAAAGGATGGCAGAAAGCACCTACAAGAAGTAAGGGCAGGAGATAAGAACTGAGACGGTGAAGGAACAATGGAAGCAATGAAAGTTATTGGTAATTAATCCAATTTATTTCACTGTTACAATGTACTCACAAAGTTTGTCTTCATTGCAATCCACCAAAAAAGGCAAACGAAACATCGGATGTAATGCAGCACCCGCCTTTATTGGGTTCATCATAAAAAAAGACAAAGGATAAAACAATACAGTTCATCAGATGCCGGAGCCACCCGATAATCCACCACCATTTTAATGTCCAGTGCCATGATCAACCAGCAGTGTGATACAAAAGTGGCAGGGTAGCTCATGTCCGTAGGGCTAAGGGAAACCTGCCAAGCTCTGCCCATGAAGCTGCCCTAACACTTGTTGAGTGGACCTTGAAGCGACTGGCGACGAACAATCCAGCCTGGCTGTGTGCAACTGAACTCACTAAATGTATCCTTATCCTGCAGTAGTTAAGAGTGAAAAAAGTATGTCTTGCATCCTAAAATCAACTGACATATAAAAATAAATCTAGACAGTATGGAACAAATCCAGTAAATATAGGTGAGTTTCCACATCAGAGGAAATGTGAATGAAAGCAAAGTTAATCTTTGGGAAAAACAGTGGAGCTAACCTCAAGACTATTTTCTCTGATATAATCTGCAAATTTGAAGGACAATAGAGAAGAAAGCCCAACTAGCCCATCCTCTGGGCAGACACAATTAAAATAGAAAGAACAACTTTACAGATTATTTTCTAAGACCTCTTCCAACGGCTCATACCGAGGGACATAAAAAGCTGAAATGACCAGCAGAAGATCCTAAAGAGCAGCCAACATATTAACCTTGATCTGTCACAAGAAAAACCTAGTAAAGGCCAAATAACCACATCTCACACAACAGAAGTCTGACTCATGGTTTGCAAAAAGCCTACATATTAGACCAAAGCAAAAGAAATGTTCACATCGAGAGGCTACAATCAAAACTCCTGCAGAAACTGCATAACAATTCACAAGCAGGCTGTTGCAGAGAAGCATTCCTGATCATAAAACGTTGATGAAAGAAGTCTTAAAGGTGGTCAATGGCATGCATTGTGGATAGCCTCTGAAAAGCCTGAATGGAAAATGGCATCGAGGGTCAGAGTGCTAGATGTTGAAGCTGTGCCCTTTTAACTTCCAAACCTACTTCAAGTACCAGGAGATGTAACATTGGGTTCAGGGTGGAGTTCTAGTATGACAGCAGATCAATATTTAGGAAATAATTTAGGAAACTATTAAAGTATGAGTTTATATGAATCAATCAATCAGGACATTTGTTAAGCACACTAAATACCCGTGAGGGTCTCAAGGCGCTGGTGGGGGGGTGCTGCTACTGATCGAAGAGCCAGGTCTTGATAAGTCTTCTGAAGGCCAGTAGATCTTGGGTCTGCTGTACGTGGTGGGGAGGGTATTCCAGGTCTTAGCAGCAAGGTGGGAGACGGATCTGCCGCCGGCGGTTGTTCTTCAGATGCGGAGGACGAGGGCGAGGCCGACGGAGTAGGGGTGTAGAAGCTGAGTCGTCTGTTGAGGTACGCTGGGCCGGCGTTGTGGAGGGCCTTGTGTGCGTGGATGAGGAGCTTGAAGGTTCTCCTCTCATTGACGGGGAGCCAGTGTAGGCTTCTCAGGTGGGTTGTGGTTTGGCTGCGGTGGGGGGTGTCGAGGATCAGTCGCGCCGAGGCGTTCAGGATGCGTTGCAGCCGTCTCAGGAGCTTGGTTGACGATCCTGCATAGAGGGCGTTTCCGTAGTCCAGCCTGCTGGTGACGAAGGCCTGGGTGACTGTTCTTCTCGTTTCGGTGGGGATCCACTTGAAGATCCTGCTGAGCATTCAAAGGGTTTTGAAGCAGGAAGAGGAGACGGCGTTGACCTATTTAGACATGGAGAGGGTGGAGTCGAGGATGACCCCCAGGTTGCGTGCATGGTCGGTTTGTATCGGGCTGTTCCCAGTGTTGTCGGCCACCAGGAGTCGACCCAGGCTGAAGGGGTGGAGCCGAGGATGAGGACCTCCGTCTTTTCCGAGTTCAGTTTCAGTCGGCTGTGGATTCTTTATATTGATGTCCGAATATCGATGGTACTTAATATTGAAGAAGATGTTGTTTTTTAATAGCAAACATATATTGAAGTTTTAAATAGTAATATTTTAATGTAGCTTTTAACACATTTTTGGGTGTTGTGTAGGCTAATTATGTTGATTTGAGTATTATTTTTCTAAAAGTACTTTCATACTTTGGATGTTTTCTTTAAATTATGTGTTTTTTAAATATTTTTAGTGGACTCATTTTAATACCATTTGCAAACCTAATTGTTTTAGGTTGTTGTAATTTACAGGGATTTTGGTTGGGTAGTGTTTTAAGTGAATGGTGTAAATGCTTTAATTTATTGGAATGTTTTTATTGTATCACTCCCATTAAAAAAAATATTCTTTATATTTAATGGTATTTATTTATTGGTATTTTTGTTATTTAGGGGTTTTGGGTGGGGAGTGTTTTTAAATATATTTTTCGAATCTTTTTAAAGTTAAGTACATTTTTAAGGCTAGAATCAATTTTCTGCCTCTCCACGGTCCAAGGCTTTACTTTCCAGCCAAGTCACTTGTTTTGGTTGTCAAAATTGACCAATAGCACAATGCTGGAAATGTTTCCTGGTCAGAGCTGCACAGAGGTAAATACATTTTCAATGCGGTTAAATAGGGGCTAGCTTTCAGCGCTGCAAAATGCTCTGAACAGGATGAACTTGATTTTCTTTTCCATATTGAGCATGCTATTTCTAGGCAAAACTCTATATCTAGTCCATGTCCTCCAGAGGTGGAAAAAATGGCTAAGTATCTCTTTTTCTCCAGCTGCTATAAAAGTTAATTCTGGTTGCGTCTGTGGCCCCCAGTTCATCCGGGCAGGCTGCTTGGTACCGGTTATAATCACTCTGTGCCACCAGGAGGCTTTGAATCTATTGTCATCCAGGTGGGCCTTCTTCTTCAGCCATAGTGTTCCCTGGTGAATGAATGTTTTGAGGAGGTGGTGGTGAGCTGCCAATTTTGTCATGTACACTGGCAAGTTATTGGATAATTTTTCCTTTCCAGTCCTGTCAACTCTGTCGCCTTACATCTATCTACTCTTGCAGCACTCTTAGCTTTACTGTAAATATACACTGGAGCCTTAAATCCAAAATTAACTACTACTACCATCAGAAGTGTTTCTTGGTTTCCTCAAACTATTCTGCTATTTAAATGATGTCTTCTATCTGTGTCAGGGCTAGCTAAGATCTGTTTATCTCACTCTTAGGACTGGATCTACAAAGTTTAGGATGGTCTTTGGAATGAATGGAAGTAGATCTTAATAGCCCCATTTGGAATCTCCATGTTAATAGAGGTAGTGTGTAGGATATCCTTTTTACAGTGTTTCTACTTTTCTCTGGTGTTTAATTCCTGTCAATTGGGCAGTTGTTGACAGGACCCCTGCCTTCCTGAGCCAATAGGCAAAGTCATTGCCCTTCACAGAGCTGGGTGATTAACACGGAGCAGAAATGTGTATTTCGCCTCTGGGAGTGTACTGAGTGTCAAGATTGGCTCCAAGACACTTTTAGGTCAAGCAGCTCAAAGATATGGAGTTAGGAACCAATGTCACTTCATTATTGATTAGCCCTTCCTTATGTTTTTGTAATGTTTATGAGAAACTTAATCTGTTTACTTCCCTTTCATATCTAGGTGATTATTTTTTCATTGTTAACCTATTTCTGTTTTTGTTCTTCAGATTGGGATGTTTATGGCCCCTTGCTCTGCCTTCCTCAGATACAAATTCCATTGTTTGTTTCCTGGTTTTCCTACATGCATACTCTAGTCATCATTGTTAAGTTCACTTCTTTTCGTAATAATTCTTAAATTGTTTTTTTTGTTACCCATTCATCCATTTTTGAGTAATTTATCCTTGAGTTCTTATTGTTACGTCTTACATGTTATTTGATTTCTTCATATGGATTTTGTCAGAGTCATGATCGGCACAGCTGCATTAAGATTTATGATTCCATCACATCCTTCGGGTAGTTTCTATTCATGTCCGCATGGGCTCAGCAGACACCATGATATTTTTCCTTTTAGTCGCCTTTTATGTTCCTGGTTTCATGATCGGGGATGTTTTCCCTCTCTTCCTCTTTTTCCTGTTCCGTTTTGTTCCATTTCCACTTTTTTCAGGGTTGTCTATTAGTCTGTTTATATTAAACCATTTGTTCATATAACAATATTCATTGAGTTGAATCTTAGATTTGTTTTTTGTCACATTTAACCAGACTCAAAGGTCAGCTGGTTTTATTGCAAGAAACCTACCTCTGTCAGGTTGATGTGGATACATTGAAGAAACAGTGAGTCCACAAAGTATACCCATCACCCTCTACTCCTAATAAGCATGGTGTTGCTATATTCTGTCATAAAAACGTATATAATTTCTTTCGTTTCTCAAAACAATGCCTTTCTTGCTATCGATATGGTGTGAATTCAATTTGACTTATCACGTTCATATTACTATATTTAAAAGATTTTTCAAATGTATCACCATTTGTTATGATATAATGATGTTATTCTTCAAGAAAAAAGTAAAGTTAAACAAAATATATTCCTATGCCTCTCCATGGAGAATTTAACTCAACATACACACTGATAACAGCGTTGGGATATCTAATCACTGTAAGGACAAACAGTGTAAAATATGTACTGTACCACTTTTTGTGTATTACGCATCCACTCAAGTGGGTCTACCAGGCACACTTTATGGGTCAGTTATAGGTTTATAAAAATATGCGTTCCTAGCCGGGAAAGGATTTTGCTTTTCAGGCGTCACTGAAGTACTTTTAAATTGCAGACCTACCTCAGCGCAGTGATGCTCCTGGCAGCCGTACACACTGCACCGCTCATATATGATTGTTAAACTCCACTGCCCACAAAAATTGATTGCCTTGTTGTAATAAATCCATCAAAATGTATTAGTAAATCATTGAAATCTCAGTGCAAAACGTTTACAAACGATAAAGGTAAAAATTATGATGTGTACCTTATCCGAGTGTGTTGGTCACTTATCTTACATAAACTATTATTTAGAGGTATCTGCAAGGATGCATAAACAAAGTATTATATACAACACATTTGGATCAGGAATAAATAATGAAGAAACTGATTTTTTCTTATTATTCTTGTAGGCACCTTTTATTCACAATACAAAAACATTTCCTTTTCACATTACAAAGAATTTCTTACTAGCTTCTAATTAGCAAATCAGAAGTCGCTTTTTGAGTTGTCCTTCAGAATTCTTACCTTTAGGAGGCTGTTGGCAGAATCTTCAATATTAGGCATACATTTCCATCCTCCCAGTTTCTGACATATCTTTTAAGGTACTTAATGAAGCTAGACTGCGCAGCAGCAGTACACCCTCAAACTATTTCCCTCCACAAGGATGAACTTCTCTGGGGGACGAGGCATCACATGTCTATGACCAATGTTGAAACGGACAACAAATGAGGACTAAATACAATGCAAGAGGTAACCTTGAAAACTATACTCTTGTTTCCAACATTAACTTCATTCCTTTTGGTTCATTCCTTCAGCTCATGACCCTACTGTAGTTCAGTTATGTGTCCACCATATTTTAATTCCTATTCAGCTGAGCAGTGCATTATTCCCTGTTACATTTTAACAGTCAAAGGTCTGTGCCTTCGTTTTCTCCGAAGGTTAACACTAGCTTTAAATGTAGCATATTAGCAATCTTATCCATAGAGAAGGGTCACAGATCTCAGGTTTGAATAAATGGTATCTGTCTTTGCCTTTCATTCATCATGGTGTGACCCTGTGTAGAGTATTGAAATAGAAGTCATCATGAGAACAGCGAACTGTGCTGCACTGATCCCTGCAACTTGAAGAAGTCCCTTCTTCTATTTACAAGACTGACCAGGATTAAATGGTTCAGGATACAATGCTGTATTTCTTACATGAAGGCAACAAAAGGTTTGAGATATTTGTCAATTCTCTTCAGTAAATAGACACTGCTTGACATTATTGTAATTGCTCCTAATTGGCTCACACCAATGCTTGGTGTAACAACAACTCAAACAATTTCTAACAATCTCTCCATAACCAACCCTTGAACAATCAGAGTTGGTTTGTTTTGTAGTGTTTACATGTTTTGGTGAAACAGGAAAGAAACATTTCTTTCTTGAGTCACTCACCAGGGTTTCCCCAAGGTGACATGCTTCATCATTGGAGCCATCCCAGTTCTCTACAAACTGGGGCATGCTACGACTTGCGGAAACTACGTAAGAGCACTGAAATGGAAGACTATGTGTGGTGCACAGTGTGTTGGATTGGGTGAAAGTGATTAAAAATACCTTGCTAGTGGGCTAAAATACTTTATTATCGCTCCTAGGTTGGTATATCTAAAAGGGGGTGTTACACGAAAAAACCTAACTGTAATGGGTAGGAGTTCTGTGTAAGATCAACATGTTTCGAGCCTACCCCTTGCTCTTCATCAGGGTCAAAGAGGGACAAGCCCTGTGTTTCTGGAGGACCTTAATCCTCCTACTGGGATTTCTGCTACAATTAGCTATTTCCCTCAGGCACAAGACTACCAGAGTGAAACCTTGCAATGCAGATGAAAAGACTATTGAACCATAAGTAGTGTTGCTTTTTGAAAACTACTCCTACAACAATTGTACACCTCTTGTGATGTAATACTATTCCACTTCATGGTGCTGTATTGATGCTGCATACCCTTCGACTGTCTTTCAGTGACCAAACAGAGTGGCGTATTCTTTTAAGATCCATACCACTCTTTGCCAAGCTGATTGTACAAACTTAATTTTGCAGATACAGTTACCTTCAACTCAGATGAGTTAGACATCCTAAAGCAGGCTCGCTAGTGTTCCCAGTGGAGTGTTAATAGTTGCCACAGCAGCAGGATCGCAACTCTTATTCAGACTTACATATTGTGTGGTAATTCTCACAACTTCCACTTCAGGATAGTTAATCAGCTAAGCAGTGGCTATAGTACAAGTTCCTACCTTAATTGCCAACCTGACTGTTTCAGAAACTTCTTGCAAACAGACTAGTCAGTGCTTGCCCAAATTGGAAGTATTCCACACAGAAATATCACATAATGCAGATACCCAGATTTGGTCACTCATACCACTCAGCTGTTAGTATTCCCACAAAGTAAAGCCTTAGTCAATCACCTGGCTAAGATATCTTCCCAGCCTCCTGTGAATTATTATGTAGTTAAGCATTTGACATTTCAAGGCATATGTGGACATTACTTCATGAAGGTGAAATTGTTTCTATTGAACTCTGTTGCTACACAGTCCTTGCAAACCATGGCCTATTTGTTGTGAGATTAAATATTTAGATACTCAATGGAACTGATCTGTTCTTTACTTGAATTTCCTGGAATACTGACCTAAATGGGCCTATTTCCTGTGCAATATCCAATTCAAGTTATCTACCAGTCATTCTCTTCACCCCATCTACATCTAAATGAAAAGAGCCAATCCAATAATCTCATCTACATCAGTTTCTCAACCCATTCCCCATCTCACAAACCATCCACTTCCACTTACCTCAAATGCATAATCTAAGAATGCAGAGCTGCTAATGCCCATCATGTATGATATTGCTGAGCTAATTTTTAGACAAAATTTGACTTAATATGTATCACCAAATCCTTGCTCAATGTGTGCTATCTGGCCCTTCCTCTCTGCCCTCCCTGTGCCCAGTCCTCTGATCAGACCTGGCCCGTTCGAACCCTGCTGCTGGATTGAAGCCTCACTGCTTCGCACTCTGGCCTTGGCCTTTTTTTCTGCTTTACCTCCAACTGTGCTTTTCCGCTCTTTTACCATTTTGCCTCTTTCCTTTTACTGCTTTCGTTGACACCTTTTGACTGTTTGCCTCTTTTACCGATATTGCTTTTGCACTCTCACTCCTGCACCCTTCTTCACCTTTACCCTATTTTCTTATCATTCTTGCACTGTCACTCTTGCATTCTTTTTCACTTCAGCTGGCTTTCTATTGACATTTTCACATTATTTTGCCCGCTCACTCCTGCTTCGCCAATTCTCGCATCCTTTTTTACCTTCTTTTGTCACCCCATTTCAACTCTCCTACTCTTTTCTCATTTCACCTGCTCTTCACTATTCTCTATAGCCTTCTAATTTGCTATTTTTGCCCATTTTTGTGCCCCTTGGTCCCTCTCTGCTGCCTTATGCCTCTTTTTCTGTTCTTCCTTTTTCACTCTTGCTTTGCTTTTCTGCTCTTTCTCCTTTTTGCCTCTTTTCTTTTTCTCTGTTACGCCTGCATTCTTTTTTACATTTTGCCTGTTTGCCTCTTTTCTTGATATCGCTTTCATACTTTTACTCCTGCATCCTTCTTCACTTTTTGCCTATTTTCTTCCACTGCCACTTTTGCATTCCTTTTTCCACCTTTTGGTTTCATTTGACCGTTTTGCCTCTTTTTAGCCGTTTGCCCCTCCTTTGCCAACTCTTGTGTCATTTTTCACTTTTTTCCTTCTGCAGTGTAAAACAAAATGATGCAACCTACCCATGCAGAATGTGATAAGAGCCCGAGATTCCAATATCTCACTAATAGCCATAAGCTTTGGGATGAATTTAGGCCCCCTGATGGGCTGGGGCCCCTTGGAGGCTTTGGGCCTTCTCTGTGCGGCAAGGGCTGCAGGGGCCTGTGTTACACCCCTGTTTCCATGTTTCCACTTTCCTGCTCTTTCCTAATATCACCCGCTATTCATTGCTCTCTGTAGCCTTCCTTTTTGCTATTTTTTACCCTTTTGATTAACTCCCCCCCTCTGCTGCCTTCCTGTCCATTTCTTGCAATGCTCAGTTAGCGGCTACTCTCGTCTTTTCTCACAGCTCACTCCTGCCCCTCACAGCCCAACCCACCAGCCCCTGAATCTCCTCCCAGGCCTACTTAATTGTCACCTCAGTGCAGACTCACAGTGCAGGTGTGCTGAATATACACCATAGGCAAGCCCATCTGCACCCATCTGAGCCCTGCCTGCACTCAGTAGCAGGACTGCTAGTCTGCCTCCCATCCACTGCCTCTCAAGATGCTACTTGATCTTTAACCTTGACACCCTGAACACTGGACGCCCATCCAAGTGCAGCACCCAGGCCTCCCCGTTCAGCACCAGATATGATATATGTGTGTTCTCCTGCGCCGCCTGCCACATCTCCTGTGTGCCCCCTGGCCGATACTCCAAGCCCACCCACCATAGCACCGACTGAGCACTGCATAACACCTCGACACAAAGCACCCACACCACCCTGACATTCCTTCTCCTCAACACCTGATCGCTCGACAAACATGACATTGAAGTGTGCGAACCTTGTCAGGACCTCTCCCCCAGACCTCTTTCTCACAAGACCTGGCACAACCTTACATCTCCCCCTGACATTGCAGAAGCCACCCCTTTGGTTTCAAGGTTCACAAGACAGAAGAGAACCGGCAAACCTGGAGGAGGACTAGCCATCATCTATAAAGAAAACATGCATTACTCTATCACATTTGCAAACTCTAGGGAGTATCTTGAACATTCGCTTTTAAGCTTAACATATCAAGCAAAACCGCATTAGGAGGGGACCTACTCTACTGAACTCTAGAACAAAGATCCAACTTAGAAAACACCATCATAGACTTCATCACCCCACTAACTCCAGCACAAGCACCTTTATTCACCTCAGCAACAACAACTTTCACATGGATGACGACACCAACCTGAACCATAATAACCTCTTGGAAGACTAGAACACATTCAGACTCACCAGATGAGTGAATATCTCACTGACCTTGCCGGACATCTCCTGCTATCCTTATCTTCTCCACCATCACAGGTGGCCAAGCCCACCTCCCTCACCTATACTGACCATCCCCTTGCCCAATTGAACCTGCATTTACCATACCAATATAGAACCACACTCACCAAAGACGTTGGATGCAACTAGACCAAGATTCCAAAGAAACTTGATGCACAGAACTCCAAACCTACCACACATTCTGATCTCTCTGGATCAATAACAAAGTTCAACTTCTGGATTCCATTTTGCGCTGACACCCTGGATCGCTCAAAACCATTGCCCCCTCATGGACTAGACTGCAAGCAAATGGGAACACAAATAGCTTCCAATTCCCAAAATGCCACTACAAGCAGCTGGAATGCTGATAGCTGCCGAACAGCAACAACAACAGAAGCACCACCAGATCCGCCTTCTGCTTCTATCACCAGTGACCCAGATCAATTGAGGTGTGGGGCAGCGGCCAGAGTGGCTGACTCTGGAGCATGGGGATCACAGTTTGATCCCCAAAGCTGGCGACAGCTCAGCTCAGCAACCTGTGACTCTGGGCAATAGTTCACTTAATCTCCCCAATGGTCCCCACCCATAGGGGTGATTACTTCCCACTTTACAAATACCAGATACCGTTGATGTTTTTCCTTGTCCTTGTGGGTATGCAGTCCAAGGTTGGCAGCCCACCTAACCTATATTTAATGAGTTTTTTTGTTTGACATGCAAACATTTATAATAGGTTGCAGTCCCAATTTGACATAGTTATTTAGGACCCACCAGGCAGGCGTACATGAAGCCAATTTTTGTCTGCTGGCCACGAAGTCTGAGCTGCCACTTTGGAGATTTCATTTTAAAAGTTGCAGAAGTGAAGGAGGTTGCCCTCAGCGCATGTAGTTCTCTAATGAATGATCCAAATCTGAAATCGAAAGAGTTATTTCTAGCCATAGTTAGTTTCCCAATTAGTCGGCCTTTTTTCAAAAAGGTGCCTCGTCTTTCCAGGGTTTTGTTAAAAAGCCCAAACTTCAGCCGAAGTTGTGCCAAGGAGGCATGTTTTTGGAGGTAAAAAACCCTTCTGAAGGGGCTCACTGAAAGTCTGTCCAGCAGATTTGAACCACTTCCAAGTACGACATCTGATCCATCGACTAGAGTGGGCGGCAGTTTCACACAAATCAACATCAAAACTTTATTTTGCATTTAGATAAAATGCATAAAAGTACATAGGTAAAAACAATTTATTACACGAGAACAAACTACTAAAGTACATTTACCGAACGAGTAAAAGTTTAGAATAGCTATTAAAATTCGTCTTAAGATAAAAACACGGGTTGTGCAACGCATAAGCTACCTTCGGGGTGGTCAATGATATTAGGAGGTATCAGTTACAGATTTAAAAAAAAAATAACTAAGAGCCCCAGTTTTTAGAAAGCGGAAAACACAACAATCGTATACAGTAACGACCAAAGTGATTTTATTACATGTGTACAGGTACCATTACGTCTGTTTTTATGCACTTACAATTAAAAATAATAAAAACGATAGAGAACAATTATTTAAAGGTAATACTATATATATACCAGTACGAGCTCCAGTACTAGCTCCAGGCAGCATACGCAATTACACAAAGTCTCATTTTTAGGTACAGAATCTACTGACCAGGTGGGGACTTGGGGTACTCACTTGTGGTAACTTCCTTAGGGTGGGGCTAGAGTCGCACTAGAAGCCTTACATGCTTTTACCGCGGCTAGCATGAAAGAGGCCAATGCATAGCTAATACTGTGGAACGCAAGGAAAAAAAATTCATGGTGGAGTGATGTCGTTTTTAGGTCTCGCCTACGCAGCGCACATGTGCTACATAGGAAAAGACCTTTAGTAATCGGTTCAGCTTTGCTGCAAAAAACGTGCACGCATTGCATTTCTTTGAATGCACGTTTGGCGATTCCCTTGCGGCAGTGATCTTTCAAACCATGTGTTAATTACAAACATATGGTTACTGCTCGCGCCCGCAAGGCAAACTGGCACAGGCCCCTCTTCTCTCCCCTCCCCCTGCTACCTCCTCCTCTCCTTATTTTCCGCTCCCTTCAACCGCATTCCACCATGCCACATTTGCCCTCGCCCTCCAGCTCCTACTTCTTCACTCCTAATTCATCCATTCAGCCTTGGGCGCACAGTAGGAGGTCGGCCTGAGCCGGTGCTGCCCGCTGGCTGGGGGCAGAGGGCTTGAGCAGGGCTTAGAAAAACAGAGTTTCTGAGCAGATGTGCATTGTCCAAAAGCCGGTGTGAGAACAGAACACATAGCAGACACGATGGGGATGTCACCTGAAAGTAAGAAGGGTGAGGAGCGAAAGAGGAGGCTGTGTACCTGAAGAGGAAGATCATGCTGCTGCGGGCCATCTCCCTCACCATCGGCACCATCATCGGAAGCGGCATCTTCTTCTCCCCCATGGGGGTGCTTTAAGAACTCGGGGAACATCGGCCTCTTCCTCCTCATCTGGCTGGCCTGCGGGATCCTCTCCATGTTTAGTAGGTGTATTCTGAACCCCCTGTCATCAGGGTGCTTTGTTTCCAGCCAGTGTGTTTCTTTCAAGAAAACGGGGTATTCTGGGAGCTGTAGTCTTGGTTTCAGCTCAGTTGAACCAATCAGACGTATAGTAGCCCTGGAGTGGAGACTGCATGTCCGAGTGACGAGCAGTGTCTGGTACCGATACCCGAAGGGCAGTAGAGAAACCTCGGCCTCGTCTTACTGCATGTTTAGCACCAGCCTGTGCGAAGCCTTCACGTCTTGCTGCAGGCCCCCCTCCCTGGTACCGTCAGACTCTGCCTCTGTTACCCGAAGAGGATAACACCAGCATTGCCCATCACGGATACCCCAAAACACTGAAAGGTACTGACAGGTCACAGCCTGGACTCAGTACTTTCCCTGGAGAGTACTCGTATCTCTCAGCATGGGTTGGAAATTTGTCACTGAAAAGTTGTGGCTCTTTACAGCCTGGGTTCAGTATTTTCATTGGAGAGCACTGGTATCTCTCACTGATTCTGGGTAGAAATAAGATCAGGAGTCAATTATACATATACATTGCACTGAAATGTGTTTTATATTTTTTATAGTTTTGATACTGTTGACAGCATTTATGATATTTTGAGCACGCACAAGATAGTGCGGGTATTACTAAACTTCTCCCAGGTGTGGTAATAAACATTGACAAACAGTAGGCTAATATAGACTTATTTAAGTACGAAATAATAATTATCCCTGTTTGATTTTGTATTTTATTTTAGATAGAAATTCACATTTTAATACAAAACAGGATTAAAGGGGTACAATACAGACATGAAGGGCTAAGATGAACATCAATCATTGGAAAATTACATGATGCCATAGTGTGCTACTGGACATATAGAACAGTGGTAGTGACAAAAGAGAGAAACATGGTTACAAAATTAATAAACTATTGAGAGGAAAATAAAACTACCTTAAAAATATAGCAGTAAAACAATCCAAGTTGAACAAGCATTGGCATAGCCAATAGGTCTCGCCTTTGGGACCTTATAAGTGCTTAGCCATACAACAGTTGATGTTGTTGCACCAAGGATATTGTGCTGCATAACTTAACACTTATAAGGTCCCTAAGGTGAGACCTATTGGCTATGCCAATACTTGTTTCTCTCTTTTGCATAAAAAGGACAGTTTTGAGTGAATCACTTTCAGTAATGAATCATTAATGAGTCCAGGGAGGAACCCAATTTTTTTAGAAAGCTTTATAAATGTGTATAGTAAGGTGGCTGCTGTTTTACATGAATATCCATGGTCACTGCCATGTATCTATAGTCCAAAACGATTTTAAGGTACCACTGGATTGCTTTCTTGTTTTTCTGCCCATTATTATGCTTGTTTTCTTGGGGATGAAGGAAAGCCCATTGCATTTCATAAAATAGTCCAGTTTGTCCGAAAGCCGTTGCAGCACCACTCTGGATTTGGATACTAAATGGGCACCATCTGCATAAAGAAGGCAGCAGATTGATTTGCATCCAAGCTTTGGAGGTTTGTATTTTTCACGTCAAGGCGGTGCCATCCCCCAATTTTACTTGGAGTCAAGTATTTGAGTACAAGGTGATTATACTTTTCAGTAAAGAAGGCAGGTGCCATATGATGTTATGTGGAACAGATTTAAAGGCCGCCTTGAAATCCACAAAGTATAGACATACCAGGAATTTTAATTCATTCATTTTATCAGCCACCATTGTCAGAGCCAAATGTTTTGCCAAGGTCCCCACCCCCTTTCTAAAACCTGTTTGATGAGAGGGGGCAATCCAATATTCATTTGCCTATGACTCAAGTTCTCATAGCAGAAGATATGCATAATATTTGGCCTCATTGTCCAGCAGAGAGATGTGTCAATAGGTTCCAAGGTCTGAAGTTTTTTCTCCTTTATATGAAAGATGAATTATCACCCTTCTCCAAGATTCCGGTATTTGTTCGGTAGAGATGCAATGATTAAATAAAAGTGTTAATAGGGACACCCAGTACTACGGTTGTCTCTAAGGAGTTGTTGAGGTAGGCCATTTGACTCAATCTCGTTTTCCCCTGTTGATTACACCAACACCCTATTTACTGGCAAAGCCTGCTATTTCCATGGAAGGGGGGGCACAAGTTTCTATAATTCATGATTTACTGTTAAAACCTGTCATTTCCATGAATGAGGGGGAACAGGCTTCAATACTTTGTGATTTTAGATATTCATGTGGCCTAACGGCTAGGGCGATGGATCTCGAACCTGGGGAACCGCGTTCGAGTCTTGGCAATAGACGCTCAATATGCTGTGATTCTGGGCATATCACTTAGGGATATATTCACAAGAACGTGTGCTAAACATCATCAAAAAATGCTAATCATCCAAGCTGCCACTACAGAATCCAGTTTCAAGAAGCTACTAAAGACCTGGCTCTTTGCCCAGAATAGATAAGCACTCTCCCTCCTTTTTTGTGCTTTCCTCCTTAACAAGTTCTGCATTTTCAGCGCCGGGACACCTCCTTGTGAGGTAGCTGTTCGCGCTTTATAAATATCAGTATTATTATATTATTATTATTAATTCACCTTTACACATCGCAGCCTATCCCGGGAAAATAACCCTGTGTTAACGTGGAATTCACAACACGGCGATGCCATGCAATAGTCCGCCTAAATGCTGCCAATGTCCGCGATACAACCACTACGACGAAGATAAAAACACAAACCCCAATGAGTAAAAACACATGATGTGCCCAAACGCGATAACATAACAGTGACAACCAGAGAGAGGCCAGCAATACCCACGTGTAATGCAGGAAAAAGCACAAGAACAGCATACGGAAAATGCTACTAAAAACAACATCAACTGCGGAGTACCACGGATGCACCCTGACCCACTGCCGAGGACAACATGAGCCCCACAATCCCCACGGAGGAACACCCAGGAATACAGGGCTCGTGGAAGGCCAATGAGAAGAGGAAGAGGAAGACGAGGTACAGTCGCAAGGAAAACACAATTATCGCCACGGATAAGCCAGACACCACCACCAACTGTATGTCACCTCCAACTTGTCATTGGCAACAAAGAGGCAAAGATGGCACAGCACCCCGGACCATGTGAATGCCGTCACATGGCAGAGGAGGACAATGGAAGAGCACAAGAGGCCCTGGACTGATGTGAATGGCAAAACCAAGCAGAAACTTGCTGCCAACACGGAAGCAGCAACACACCCTAGAGGAGGGGGGACAGCAGAACACCAGGCGCAGAATGACATGGAGAAGATGGTGGCCACAGTCACCAGGCAGGAGACGGTGACAGGAGTTGGGGAACCGGACACTGTCGAACATGACCCGACACCACATCAACAGGGTGCGCACCGATCAGGGAGTGGGTGGACGGGGGAAGACAGGCCCAATGGCACTTATGCATAATTAAGCAGAGCACACTGCACACCCACAATGACTCAGCATCATGTCCCTGTTCTGACGGGAACACTTCAGCACACATACAAACACCAAGTAGTCCCATGTACACCAAAGGGGCCCCCACACAACACATCAACAAGCACACAACCAACACATACACTTGTGTGAAACTCAGCAAAAATACATATACGTCAGCCACACTAACAATGCAAGAGACACCACATGAAGAGTAGCATGGCTGCAGTCCATTCATCATGTCAATGTTCATGGCACGATACTGAGGTGGCTGAGTGCGGACCACAACCGGGAAGGAGCAGGGCACACTCAGACACAACCATCTGCACAAACAACCCCTGATGTCGACGACACATCTGTCGACAAACCATGCCCAAGAGTCACAACTCGAAACTCGACAAAGAGCACAAGTTACCCAAGTCTGCAACATCTCAGCACCGTGGAAGCACAGAACTAACAGGCGCACCGCCTGAAATCGGCCAGTGGCAGGCAAGTCAGAGCCGCAGTGGCGAATCAACCGCGGTGCAGAGAATACACATAAGTATAAGTGCACCTCAACATTGACAGCATCCTGGTACAAACAGCAACACCTCCACAACAGAACACAGGACACTACAGGTGCCGCAAATGTGCACGTCATGGCAAATCACATCTGGCACAGCAGGAAACTGTGACATGACAATGTACACACACAACCTGTAACCTGCAAATATGTTTTAATCATACATGCTGTATTTTTGGACATTTTGTACTGTCCCATGATTGCCAGAGATGGCCACAATGCCACATGCTCATGAGAAGTAATTGTCAATGATGGTGTTCCTACCTGCCCCATTGTCCCCATCATCATCCAGTGCTTCTGGAACTGGGACCCATGGGGCATTTGTGCGTACACAGATGTTTTGCAACACACAACGTGCAACGATCAACTTGCACACTGTCTCCGGGCTGTACAGAAGCCTCCCACCTGTGCCATCCACTGAAACGTGACTTCAACACGCCAAATGTGCGTTCAACGATGCCCCTGGTGTGTATGTGGGCTGCATTGTACTGCCTCTGGGCGGATCTGTTCGTGTCTTGGAGGGGTGTCATCATCCAATGGCAGAGTGCATATCCTTGATCTCCTGTGACAGTTCAAGGAGAAAAGAGTCAATACTTGGTTCAGCAGGATGTGATGGCAGGCCCACTAATCCAGTGATGCCTGTGCTGGCTGTGTCTGGGGTGAGTATAAGCCAGCCCTCAGGGAGTAGCTGGTGCTGGCAACAACTCCAACATTCATCAAGCACTCAGGCAAGTAATGGCCGAACAACAAGGGGGGATATCTTGAGTCACACAGGGTTAGTGGCCCTGGATGCACAGCGGCCAACACGGGCCCACCACCACGGGACGCTGACCTGTGGGAGACTGGAGTAGGGTCACGGATGCAGAGCAGGTTTCGGGAGATGTAAAAGAAGCTTGTCGCGGAGTGTCTCAGTCGACAGTGGAAGGTGTACCCCCAGGGCATGTTGCAGAGGGCACATGCCAGCTGTGTCCGGCAACATGAAGAATATGAATGCCACAGACTCACACCAAGTCCGTACCTGCCAGTTGCTGATGATAACCCCCAGGCCATAGATGCAGACACCAATGGTGTTCTGCCGGAGCCTGGTGGTCACTCACGGCGCACAGGATTAGTGGCACCACCTGTCACTGGTTTGTGTTGAACAGGGTTAGTGGCACCACTTGTCGCTGGCTTGCTTTGAACAGGGTTAGTGGCACCACGTGTCACAGGCCTGCCATATGAAATTATGCCTTACTGATCGAAGGGAGTCTGGCACTGTGGCCGCTGCCACTGACTTGGGGTTACTGCCATTCAGGACTCAGGACACAGTTCCACATGTGGGACCTACTGGGCCGAAGAGGACACCGGTGAAGTATGATTGTCAATGAGAAAGGAGTAATGTGGGCCAGCGTTGTGGGGGCCAGCGATGGTCTACGGAGGCTGCAGAGGTTGCGGGACTGGGGCTTGGAGCTTGCACCGGCACATGGTGGGCCCTCTTTGACACACGACAGTGTCAGCAGGTGAGCAGTGCAGCCTTGGGGCGCTGGGGCGGGTAGGCCTGCTCTAGGTATCAGCGTCCTGGGGTGCAGCAGGCGCACAGGGTCACAGGCCCTGCTGCTCATGGTGTCGGACTCGTGGTGGACTGCGAGGCACCGCCCTGTCAGTGACATTGGCCTTTCCGGAAGAGAACCACACTCTGCACCACAGGTTTTTTATCCACACCCCTGCGCAGCCCTGGCATACTCAGGGTGCACCCACTGTGCTCACGCACACAGGGGGGAGGCAGCGACCAAAATTTCCACTATCTGAGCCACGGCCTGGTGTGACATGGTTGCAGCCACTGTTCAATACTCTCCAGTCACCAGCATTTGTGGTCTGCATGGACATATCTGTGGTTTGCATACCCATGTCTGTCCTGCACATCCACGCCTCACTTGTCATTGTATACATTGTCATTCACGGGTCACTTGCATCCTTTGCACATGGCTGCATTGCGCATCTATACATGTTCAGCTGTTGTGTGGTTGTGGTGCCATGATATGGCTGTATTGTGTGCAGGGGTACCCCAGGGTCACCATGGAGTGTTGTTGTCATGTCTCGTAGGTGGGCATGTTCATTGCCATGTTGTATGTGGTTTGGTCACGTGTGCTTTCCCACAGTTGTGCTTTGTGTGATGGTGGCTTTGGGGGGGTGTGGTGTGTTGATTTGGAACTTACCAATGAGCAGTACAATTCCTTATGTGCCATCCTGGAAGCATTGGTGGATGATGGACTGTCGGAAGATGTAGGAATCCTGCACTCTGCCAGGGTAGTTTGCAACGACATTGGTGGAGAGTCCCCGGTGGTCCACTATTGCCTGCACATTGATGGAATGCGTGTGCTTTCTGTTGCGGTAGTGGTGTGCTGTATCCGCAGGGGGCACAAGTGGGACATGTGTGCAGTCTATTGCCCCCAACACGGCCAGCAATCCAGCTATGGCATAGAAGCCTTGCTTGGTCTCCTGCTGTTCCTGCGCAGTGTGAGGGAAGTGAAGGCACTGGGGTATGAAGCTGCAAATGACATCCAGGACAGGTGTGCTGAACTTTGATAGGGCTGGCTGTGAGACCCCGCCGACTCTGGCAGTTGTTGGTTGGTTAAATGTGCCAATGGCACAGGGCTTCTGAGAAACTTCTGAATATTTCCCCAATTTTATATGTTGTGGGGACCTATCAATACATATTCAGGGTATATTCAAATATTATTTCCATTATTTACATTATACTTCCCAGCTATGGAAGTAGCATTGACACCCGACTATGGAGGCGTATAAACAGTTGCAATGTCCAGCCGCTCAATTTAATAGATAACTGCTTGTTAAGATGGATGCAGCTTTACTTGACTAGAATTTACATTAGCCTGGACCAGTGCCTCCTGTGTTAAGCAGGTTTTAATGATGGAAGGGGAAGCGATTTGTATCTGCAGAATAGCTTGATCTGTTTTTCCTGAAAATTGGGTTATGTCCATGAATTCTACATAATTTTTTCAAGAAATTGGATATATTATATCACAAAATATGTGCTCAGCAGCAGTTGGCTGCTGAATAGACTGTTTTTACCTTGCTTTCCACAAACCTTTGCGTTTTTGTTCTGTTGGGGGTTTCCTTTGGGCGGCACTTGCTGTTTCTGGGGTTTCTCTAGGAGGGCTGCATTGTACATTGAGCGCAGTGATCACCAGTTCGTCTGCGGATTTAGGAATTTCTATTTCAGGAACTGTAGTCTTTGTACTCTAGTTGCTAACAGCTATGTACCCAGGATCTGGTTGTGCATGTATTTCCACTGTGCACAACATCATAGGGTGCCCAGCATTGATTGAGATACTTTCTTTAATTCAATACTTTGGGAATCCTTTTGTGCGAATAGTGCATTGGGAGCGCTAGAAGCCTTGTTGTACCATTCCGCCATGGTTCTTTGCAAAATTGCTGGACAAGTTGAAATAGCACATGGCAGTGGGGGAGAGGTGTATAGTTCTGTTTTTATTGTCTCTTCTACAGGCTTACTTCCATATGTACTACTGCACAGGGGTGAGGTCATGGTTTGCATCTTTAGATCTGTAATGTTAAACATCCAACAGAAGAAATAGTTTATTAAGAATTGGTGAACAAGTACATCTTCTAAACTCTGGATACTCCAGATTAAATTTTACTGAGAACAACCTTTGGGCCCGCACAATAAGAGTGTTAAGTGCATCAAGTTTGTTGTCTATACCTGACACAAACACTGCCAGGGCATTTAATAGTTCTACCTGAACTTCTATATTTTCAGAATAAAATTTCACTGATTGGGTAATGGACAGGAGCATAGTCGGCGGTGCAGGCAACGGAGCTGGTCGATGTACCAGTCGGGCAGTGACCGAGTCGGTGACGTCCAGGCAGAGTGAAATGGTGCGGGATGCAGTGCCCACAGGACGCAGTGCAAGCAAGGCTCGTTGCCAGTCCTCAAAATGGTGTCAGTGAGGCCAAGAATATGGTGCGCAGTGCGGCAGTGCCTTCTGTGGGGCTTTCAGGATACGGAATCCTGTGACGGGCTCGGTGACAGAGTCAGTTGCCCTTGTCTTCTGCAGTGACTTAAACAAGCGGTTCCACAGATGGTGCCCAGAAGGACGGCGAGGTCTTTGCTGTTCCTGATACCTCTTGAACAGGGGGCACGCTCCACTTCCAAGCCCTTGGATGCATCACTTAAGCAGGATACCCACACAGTTCCTCTCTTCTGCAGAAACAGCTACTGCACACCAACCCCAGACAGCACACAGCAAGGGGCAGTACTCCACCTCCAATTTCTTCCAGTTTTTCTCCTTGGCAAAGGTTCCCCTTGAAGTCTAAAGTAGTCTGGGCCCCATTAATTATACAGCAAAATTCTTTGTACTCTGGTGGCTGAGAAGTCCTTTCCCCAGTCAAAACGAGTTCTGTCCTCTCTTATGCAGCTTCCTGGCAGGAGGTGGAGACAGCATTGTCCTTGGCAGACCAGGCCCATTCAGGTGTGAAAGGAATCTACTCCCCCTACTCTAAATGCAGCCAGGTCTACTCAGCCCAGCCCCAAATCCCTCTGGAAAGACAGGACACACCTCAACTCCCCAAGTGGATGTCTGAAAAGAATGCACATTTCCAGCCCCTGTCACTCCTAAACCAGACAGTCAATGCACAACCTAGTAGAGGCACACTGGATGGCTAAGCAATAAAATACCTACTTTTTAAAAGTGGTATTTTCAAACCAAGAGTGCAAAAATCACCCTCACTAAAAGAAGCATCTTAACATTTTGAGTGCAGGCATATCAAACTTTATTTTCCTATCTTTTTCCCATGGACAGTTATGCTTATAAGATGTTATAAGAAAAATCTCCATTCTATCCTGTGGGGATAGATATCCGTACAATAGTGAAAAACGAATTTAGCAGTATTTCACTATCAGGTCATGCTACACACCTCAGGGCATGTCCTACCTTTTACATACACTGCCCCGTGCCCACAGGGGTACCTTGGGCATACCTTAGGAGTGACTAATGTGCAAGAAAAGGGAAGGTTAGGGCCTGGCAAGTAGGTGCACTTGCCAGGTTGACATGGCAGTACCAGACTGCACACAGGCTCTGCAATGGCAGGCCTGAGTTACATTTACATACTACTTATGTGTTTGGCACAATCAGTGCTGCAGGCCCACTAGCAGTATTTGATTTACCGGCCATGGGCACACATAGTGCACTATACTAGGGACTGCATAGTAAATCAAATCAGTCAATTATGGAAACACCAATCTATAAAAATAATTTACAAAGGGAGCAATTGCACATTGGCACTGAACAGCAGTGGCAAAGTGCCCAAAGCAACTAGCCCAGCAAAACAAAGTCCAACATACAGCAAAAACACTGGCGGCAAAGGCAAAAATACAGGCGAAACCCAAGGCAATGACATCAGGTCTAATAGTGTCGTTATGTCCATCTGCAAGGGCATCATGCCCAACTTATGCTGTTTGATTAGCTATAAAACTTGTGAGGGCACCTTTTGTTCCCTTGAACTGCTTGCAGCCCGTCTTTATCCTTTGGAGTTTTTGTCGGGGGTCACTGGGTTTTTTGGCCTTTTCTGAGATTGTTCCGGTGCAAGTATTGGCAATTGGCCTAACGAAACTGAGGACTGAAAGAGCCTGACTGTTACCTGCAGTGTTCTGAATTTGATGGTGTTGAATTACCTGAGAGACAGGGTAAGTAGGTTGAAGGATTTGTTTGCCCGTGGGTTCCGCCCCACTGACCATTTTCCGACTTCTTATGGGATGACCCTGTGGACCTAGAGTTTCTATAGCATTATCTGTAGGTTTCCAATGTGGCCTGGTCTTAGCTCTTGATCCTACTCTTAATCTGATACCATGTCTCTACCGATAATCCATGGTCGGTGCAGCAAGCCATTGCAAGCAAGCTGACATTTGCCTTCTCTGGCACCACATTGCCCTGCTTTCTCTGATTGTTTCTTCTGGTTTGCAGAGGTGAGGATGAAGAGTCAAGGGCACTAGGCAGCAAGAGACCAAGAGGGCACCAGGTGCAGCATGAACATGGCCCTAACACCTAGACTGACCAGGGCTGCAGAGATCTCTACACCCAAGGAGCACAGAGACACATGAGGCAGCACCTTGGAGAGTGGCAGAGCTTATGGAGAGGCAGGAGGAGGGAGGAAGCAAGTGCCTAAACAGCAGTGGAGAGCAGGGATCAACAGAGAAGGGCACCTAAATGTGGTGGGCGGTATGTGGGCACAAGCTGCACCAGCCTAATGCCAGCTGCTTCCATTCAGCGTGATGAGTTGCAGCCTATTGCACTTACCACCACTCAGCGGCGCTGCTGTATGGCCAGAACGTGCTGGGGCTGGAAACACTTGATTCTCCTTTCCTCTCCTTTCTCCTTACTATCAATAGTTTTCCTCCTCCTCTGGTGAGGACGACCATGGGAGCCCTGCTGTCCGAACTTTCTGACCTTCTGTCTGCCATTCAGCAGCGAGCCCCTCCCTGCTCCTCGCACGTTTCTTGCACTAACACTCATTATTTCCTGGTTTTGCATCTCTCTCTGTTTCTGCCTTCAGTCATGTGCAGGCAGAGATCTTCCCTTATGGTGGGGGTGTGACTTACAGCCTCACCACCTGCCCCACACTTCAATTTACAATCCTTAAGGCCTTGGACAAGGATACAATCTTTAAGGTTTTGCCCAAGGTCACAGTAGGTTGTGCCACTCCCCCTTATGTCTCTTCCACCGACTACCATAAGAGCAGGGAAACAACATTTCTGAGTGTATTGCTGGGGCAGCTGTAGGTTGTTCATTACCCTGCCTCCCACGAGCTATAATAGGAGAAGCAGAACTGGGGCAACTGACAACTGTCCAGGTGTCCTGTTTTTTTCTAGTAATTCAGCCACAAGGCATCTGAGATTTTACATGGTGTCAGCATTACAACTGTAAATATAATAGTTGGACAGCTGTCAGCTTCTCCATACATTGTTTCCCACTAAAACTTACAGAAGATGGAAATCCATCCATATGCATGCTCTAATATCCCGTCTGCAGTTGTGGACACAACAAGGTGGCACCTATTTGCTGGTCCACAACTCCAGGATGCAACTGCCTATCACCTTTTAAGCAAAGGAGAAATGAGATAGATAGGGCCTGAATCACCCTGTCTTATATTTGGAGAAGTCTTCATGGGGATTTGTCGAAGAAATGGATCTACACAAATACTATGGATCTTATGTAAGCGTGGGAGCAAGTAAAAACAATAAACATACTTTACTATTTACCATACAAAAGAGGAGCTCCTTCATTCTATAGCACTATGCCATCACTCATATGCTATAAAAATGCAAAAATGTACTAAGTACACCTTCCTAGCTGGAGAGGGCATCACACACATTAAACAAAAGAAATATTTTTTAAAAAAATGATTAGTTGAAAAAAACTATTAGTGTTTGCAAAAACCAAGAGAGATTTAACAAAATGGAAAGCACCATTGAGAATGCTGAATGAAAGTACTCTTACAACTCTTGTTAAAGAACATAATAGGTGTTCTCGAACTACCACATTTCATCACTTTTACTAGTATTTCATTTTGTTTGTAATATCCAGTACCTGATCCCATTAGTGTTTTTTTTTCTGGCTAGAGAAATTGAGCTTCATCATTATCTGGATCCCTGAAACTTCAAACTTGCTTGAGCAATTGTAATAAATTACTGTAAGTGGCCACTGATTCAATACAGCCTGGGCTCATTACCACCTGGTGGTGTTGAGGTTCATTACCATCTTGGGCCATTAAGGTTTTTTAGCGCCGTGGGTAACTTTGGCTCGTAACTGGGTGTGGTGACTGATGCTCATGCATGACTCTACCCATTGCAGCTAGGACATTTTATATCAGCCAAATTAAAAAATAAAACCTGAAAAATATTTGAAAAGTAATATTTAAGATTTAGTTAAGGGTGATGGCACAATAGTGGCTACAAATGAAATTCAAACAGACCAGAAAATAACCAGTTTAGGAAGTAACCTAACCATAGCTTACACCTTCCGAGAAAGTGTGAAAGGTTGAGTGCATATGCGAATGACATTGTGATGGGTTGTGTTGATAAGTATGTGATAGTTACAATGGTTCAGTCATGCTACTTTTGTGTAGTGAGAGATGAAATGGATTGGTATTTGTACATTTTCTCTTTTTTGAAAGTGTTTTCCCACATCATTAAATAGGCCTCACATCATATTGTATGATTGTAGCTTTGATGTAGTTGTATGAGTGGGGTTCATTGCCTTCTGCATTACATCTATGTGTCAACATAAGCATAACACTACATATATTATAGATAATTTAATGGTGCATTCTATGAGTGAAATATTATGTGACATTATTAAACAAAGATGTTGGGGTGGAACTTAAGATTATGTCACTGTTGTGCTGTATACACCATTGTCTCTCGTGCTACCTTGACTAAGCTATAATTCATAATCCTTTCAAAAAAATTAACTAAGGTTTTGCAGGAAACAGTCTTGTTCTGCATTAGGCAGTGGCTGCGATACATATATTTATTTATTTGGTATACAGTACACTTGCATATTTTCCTTTCATTCTTTTCCTATCAGGTGTCCTTATGCCATATGAAACTTTTACAACTTTGTGAGGCCAATTCACAAAAGTTTTAACTAGTACAAGAAATGGTACTATGAGAGTGTGCTTTTAAATATTCTTGTTTGTCTTGGGTATGGACCCTGTAACATCCAACTCAGCACTGTCAATTTTGTTTGCAGTAAGTATATATTCGCATTTTAGATGTACATGTAAGAGTAGAGAAAATAGTACTACAGGAGTACTGATTTCGGTGCTCCATCCATATCTTTGTGGGAATGTAAAGGAGGCATTGGATAACATTTATTTCAATGATGTATGCACTTTGTTTAACAGTACTTTAATATAGGAGGAAAATTATTAAAAGTTTGCATCCAAAGTCACTCAAAGGGATTGATTCACAAACGTATTTATTGTAAATTGCACTTTTTATTCATAGAGTGCTTACTAATCCCAACAAGTCATTGAAGCACACTACTCTTGAACCCGAGGTTGGAGTTAAATAGGGAGAAGATTAGTATTACATGCTTCACTTTTTTCTTTGATGATTAGTTGTGATAACTTTCTGCTTTTGAGATCTCATGCATTTACTGTAGTGTTTCGAAAGGGATAGTTTAATTGAAGGTTGATTGAAGCGGAATAGTAAAGGGAAGATGTTATTTGGAATGATAGATATTTGTGTTTATTTGTTGAAATACACTGGGAAGGAGGGAAGATATTGGAAAGGATATCTGCAAGTCCATTGCAGTCAGAAAGGTTTGGAATGAGTGAGAGAGTGGTACAAGGGGCAGAGGTTGAAGGGATTTTTTTTCAATAACTCAACATTAATATATACATGTATAGCCTGGCACCTTACTCCTTAGAATCCCCCAAATGTATCTGTAGAGTGCCTCAAGGACATTCGCCCAGCCCTCTGGCCAATGTCATCCGCACACATGACATCAACATACTCTCTGTTAGAGCTGGCATTTCTTGGCTTGGTTACCCCTGAAATGTTGCCTCTACGTCCTCTATTTTTGATGCTGTGATGAATTTCGTTTTGCTGGATTAGATGCTTTGGGCACTTTGCCATTGTTGATCAGTGTCAAAGTGCAAGTGCTCCCTGTATAAAGTGTCATGGTAATTGGGGGTCCATAATTGGTATGTTTGGCTTACTATTAAAGCTCCTAGTAAAGTGCACCATGTGTGCCAGGGCTGGTAATTAAAATGCTACTATTGGGCCTTCAGCACTAATTGTGCTACCCACATAAGTACCCCTAAAAGGGATCTCAGGCCTGCCACAGCAGTGCCTGCACGCATTTTGTTAACTGCCTTGTTGTCCTGAAAAGTGCACCCACTTGCCAGGCCTTATCCCTCCCTTTTTTTTATGCACATCAGACACCCCAATAGTAGCCTCAAGGTACCCCCCTGGGCAGGGTGCAGTGTATGTGAAATGTTGGAGATGTACTAAGGTGTTTACCATGTCCTCACAGTGAAATACCGCCAATTTCGTTTTTCACTGTTGCAAGGTCATCCTGCCCATACGACCAAATGGGGATTGCAGTGTAACATATTTCCAGCATATCTTCCTATTGGCAGAACATGGAGAGATGGAGTTTAGTGTGCCTGAACTCAGAATTTAATAACACATATTTTTGTGGAGATGGTTTTTAAATTGTGCGTTTAGAAACCACGCTTTTAGAAGTGGCTGGTTTCTTGTCCTAACCATCCTGCATGCCTCTACCTGGTTGTTTGTTGCATGTCTGGGTTTGGATGTGAAAGGGCCTGGGGAGGTGTACTGACACCAGGGAGGAGTAGGTGAGACAGCAACAGGCTGGCCTGTATTTGGTGTGGTGGGAGGAGTAGCCCCTCGGATGTGAAGAGGGCTGTGCTGATGCCACAAATGGTTGGCTCCACCTCTTGCAAAGCATCTGCGACCCAAACCCTCACCATCAAAGGAAGAAGGTGCGCACTGGCAGAAAGACACCTGGGGGCGTTCTGAGTTCTATTGCGCGTCAAAATACACTCTACAGCTGTGCTATTAAAGAGCAGTGCAATCACTAGATCTTGTGCAGCAGGGAGGGTACTCCACAGCGTAGACCAAACAGTGGTTTGTACTCTCCATAGGGCCCGGAGTGTGCTTATTCAGCACTACCCTCAGACTACAGAATAGACACAACATGGTTCATCAATCAACCTCTAAGGCTGGAAGCGCACAGAGCTGCAATAAGGCTTCTGGGCTGCCAGTTTAGAACACTACATTCAAACCCCACATGTGGATATACCATTAAACCGCGGAGCTGGCTGTCCACTGCACTCACTTTTATCCCTATTTATTTGTTGCGCATTTAATTAGCCTGAGCTAGATCCTAGGGTATTGTAGTGTTTTCCATGAGCACCCTTTACATTACAGACGGACACGTTCATTTCCGTTTTTATTCACGTGGATTTCAAGTGATTTGCCCAGAATCAAAGAATGTTAAGACGTCTCCGAGACTCGAATCTGGTTCCCTGGGTTCAAAGTCGGCACTGGGCTTGGAATAGGCACTGCAGGGCTGCTTGTATCACACAGCGCAACCACGTAACGCCGGGATCAGCTGGACAACCCAGCATCCTGTAAGCTGCAGATCTCCTGATGTTAGTCCCTTGGCCATTGAACTGAGAGAGTCTCTCATTGTTTATGCTCCCAACCCCACATACCCCTCGCCCCCTATGAACTTCAGTCCCCAGACAGTAAAACACCATCCTTGAATAACATTGAGTCACACACAGCCTTCTATAACATTTACACTTGCAGGCCATGGTGGCACACACTGCTTTACGTAGAGGCACTCTCTGGCCTCTTGTAATCACAGGTGCCGGCTACAAAGCTAGACACAGGGTTCTGTAATTTCACATGCATAGCTGGACTTGTTTGTAGTTCTCCGTAGTGAACCTATCTGGGCCACATTTCGAAGTTATGCTGTCAGCATTTGTATTATGCACTTCCTCCATTTGCATAGCACTGAAACACTTGCGTCGGACCACTGAAGCCTGTAGGCGTTACTGTGCGCTTTAAGGGATCACGAGTTGGGTACCTGTTGTACAGCACCAAAGTCAGAGCCGCTCTTGGAGTTACAACAGCCTGGCGGGCCTTCAGACACGGTTAGAGTCTGAAGGTAATCAAAAGATGTCTGTAGCTGAGGTAGGCATTTGGTAGAATGAGAGGTATCTAAAATGGTGGAGAAGATGCTGTTTTTAAGAAAATAGAGATTTGATTGGCTGTTGAAGAAGATTATACATTCAAAAATAGGGTGCATTTTACTTTGTTTAAAAAGCATGTTTCTTATTGGTTAGTAAAAAAGGTTTGAAAGGTACAGCAGAAAGAATAAGGGCATGTTTTGCAAAGGCAACCACACTTGCTGTTCTTATTTGCAACATTATGTGGTGAACTTGTGACCTGTCAGTTAGGTTGAATGTTGCATGACCTGTTGCTATGGAAACTGGCATTACGCAGAAGGGGTGAAGAAGTCAGTTGAAAAGGGTAATTACCTATAACCAATGGAAATGTATTTTTAAATTTGAAAATCTCTGGGAAGCAATGTCATTTGTTGCTTATGTATATTTGTATGGAAAAATAGAGGGAAACCTTGCCATTACTCGTTTCACCTTGCAGAGCCTGGTAATCTATACTGACTGTGTGTAAAAGAAAATCCCGTCTGAGTGTGTGAGATTTTTCATTCAACAGATTTATTAGAAAGGTGAGTTATATATTGTTGAGGTTTATTTAAAAAAGATTTGACAATATTGTAAAACTGTGTTGTTTGAAATATATTATTAAATGTAGAGATTTATATTGGAACTAGTTTAATTGTACTTGAACTTTCTTTGAAAAATAGTCTGTAAAATAATATACATATTTTTAACTCTGTTCAAAGGATTAGCTGAATGATGTTTCATATTTTTAGATAGCTAGTTGAAGATGGCGTACAAATGAGTATTTTGAAAGATGCTCAAATAAGGTGTAGTTTATTAGGCATGATTTTTTCTTCTCTCTACAAAGGTATAGTTCAATGATACTGCATAATTATAGATACTTTGGTAAAGATGCAGTAGGACAGTGGTGTTTGAAAGATGATCATATGAGGTGTTATTAATTAGGTTTCTGTTATTAGTTTCTACAGAAGGTAAAGTTAAATTATGGCATATAACTAAAGATAGAATGGTGAAATAAGGTGGTGTTATTTTTTTTGTAGTTTAAGCAAAGGTATAGTTGAATGATGCCACATAATTTTAGAAATAAAGCTGAAGATATATGTGGTCTTGAAAATGATCATTAAATATGTTTTTAATTACTCTTCTTTCTTAAGTCTGTTCTGACGTATAGTTTAATGTTGTTGCATATTTGTAGATTGAATGGTCAAGATGTAATTTAAAAATAAACCACCATATATTACACTTTTTGGCATGTTGGACTTATCTACTTAACTAGATAGTATGTAATGAGTTATCTATGTCTTCAGATATTACTTATACAGTTGCATGTACGTTTAATGTACTCATGCAGTGACCCAGGCACGAAGAGGTGGAGGGAAAAGGTGTGGCGCCGCGGCTAGGGTGACTGACTCCGGAATTTGGGGATCACAGTTCGATCCCTGGCACCGGCGGCAGATTAGCCCAGTACCATGTGACTCTGGGCATTAGCTTGCTTAATCTTCCCGACGGCCCCCAGCGCCTAGAGACCCTTACGGGTGATTGTGCGCTTTACAAATGTGGATTTATTATTACTCATGCACTTTTGCAATCCTTTGAGTGCTACCTATACAGTTTAGTAACCTCCCTTTTACTACCTATACACTACTCCTATTACCCAGCCAGTCCCACGTCCTTACGCAATCACCCTAGCAAAGCCCAAGCACTTATAAATTCACCATGCACTCTCTGTGCAGCACTCTAAGTATCCAGTCACTATCCATGTACTCATGCAATGACTCGGGCATTAACACATGCAGTGCTGCAAACAAATGTGCTCTATCCATGCAGTCCTCTAACCACCTCCACACTACTGATTCACGCTTCCAGTTACCCAGGTAGTTCCCATGCTGTCCAGCAATCACACTGTCACTCTCCGTGCACTCCACCAATCCTCCAGCAAGTACCATGTCCTTATCTAATCACTGTACCAAAACCCAAGCACTTATAAATTCACCTTGCTGTCAACTTGCAGCACTCTAAGTATCCAGTCACTATCCATGTATTTGTACAATGACTCAGTTTAGTAACCTCCCTTTTACTACCTATACACTACTCCTATTACCCAGCCCGTCCCATGTCCTTACGCAATCACTCTAGCAAAGCTCAAGCACTTATAAATTCACCATGCACTCTCTGTGCAGCACTCTAAGTATCCAGTCACTATCCATGTACTCATGCAATGACTCGGGCATTAACACATGCAGTGCTACAATCAAACGTGCACTATGCATGCGACCCCCCCATCCACCTACACACTACTGATTCACTCCTCTAATTACCCAAGTAGTACCCATGCAGTCCAGCAATCACACTGTCACTCTCCGTGCACTCCTCCAATCATCCAGCCAGCACCATGTCCTTATCTAATCCATGCAGTCCTCTAACCACCTCCACACTACTGATTCACCCCTCCAGTTACCCAGGTAGTACCCATGCTGTCCAGCAATCACACTGTCACTCTCCGTGCACTCCTCCAATCCTCCAGCAAGTACCATGTCCTTATCTAATCACTGTGCCAAAACCCAAGCACTTATAAATTCACCTTGCTGTCAACTTGCAGCACTCTATGTATGCAGTCACTATCCATGTATTTGTACAATGACTCAGGCATTAACACATGCAGTGCTACAATCAAACGTGCACTATGCATGCGACCCCCCCAGCCACCTACACACTACTGATTCACTCCTCTAATTACCCAAGTAGTACCCATGCAGTCCAGCAATCACACTGTCACTCTCCGTGCACTCCTCCAATCATCCAGCCAGCACCATGTCCTTATCTAATCACTGCTCCAAAACCCAAGCACTTATAAATTCACCATCCTCTTTCCTTGCTTTACTCTAATCATCAAGTCACTACCCATGTACTCATGCAATGACCCAGGCACTAATACATGCACTATTACAATCCTCTATCCACTGCCGATGCAGTCCTCTAAACACGTAAACACTACTCATTCACTCCTACAATTTTCCAGTTAGTACTTATGTACTGCAGTAAATACATTGTGAATTCAAAATAAAGCGTTTAATTGTTTTTTATGTAGAACCTGTTTGTTTAGTAAAAGAATAGTATAGTTTATAGATTTATTCTAATAATATTTTTTTAACAGATATTCCTCATAATCATTAAAAAATCATGACTAAAAAAACAGAAAAGAGGAGACAACAAAAGAAGAACTATTATTTGAAGAAAAGACAACGGCAAGAATTATATGAACTACATGTGGGAAAAAATAAATATTCTTGTGGTAAGAGAACAAAAGATTGTATTAAAAGACTTTCAAAGACTAGAAACAGTTTGCACAATGTAGAAAGTAGAAAGAATGCCTCAACAACAAAGAAGAATGAGAAGAAAAAAGGAGAAAGTAATGGAAAATCATGTTTTCAAAAAACAATGTTTGGTAAAAGGAGATAGAAATAAGGAAAAGAATGTTTCACAATAGATTTGTCTTTAATTTGTTAAAAGATGAAACCGATTGAAACTATTGTTGAGAAGGATTTTGAAATAAAAAGGAAATTATTCATTTTAGTTTTAAACAGAATTCGATCATTAGATAAGCCAATACATTTTATGAAGGACAAAATTAAAAAGAAGAGACTAATTAACAGAACTAACTTTTGTGATTTTTTGGGGGTGAATGGAAGCACAGTTCAAGTTCAGAGCCTTTTTTTAATGAAGAGAGTTATTTTCAACCCAATATATTATTGCATGCATTTGATACCAGTGGTCGTACTTATGAAGTAAAAAACGGTTGTCCAATTGAAAAAGAAATGATGGTTCCTAGAAATGTAGAAGAAATTATAGCTGATGAAGTTCTAGGGAGACATACTAAAGCCCTAGTGTATACTTGGGGTTGTAATAGTATTTGTAGAATACGACAGGAGTCTATTAATATTTTATGGCATTTCTTACGAGCGTATAGTTAAAAAAGTGTTAAACAAAATATTAAGATGCCGCAAGGACTAGAGCCTTGCAAAGTGAGAAAAAATACTGGTTTGCAAGGTCATTCTCTGGCTTGTCTTTCTAGAAAAGTGTGTCACAGTTAAGCATGGGCGGCAAATCCGTTACGTCCGCGGATTTGTCGGATTTTTGGTGAATACGCAATCCGTGTATTTTACGTATTTTACACAAAATCCGAAAAATCCGCGGATGTAACGGGTTCAAAAGTTGAACCCCCACCCACTCATGTAATGGCGCCAGCAAGCTGCCAGCGCCGTTGTAAAATAGTTACAAAGTTAGCTTGCACAGGAACCACTAGATAAAACGAAGCAGGTGCTGCTTTATTTTATTTAAGTGCTTCCTGTGCAAGCTAACTTTGTAACTATTTAACAAGGCGCTGGCAGCTTGCTGGCGCCATTGTAAACACACACATGGTCGCTGGAACTAGTTGAAGCTCAAATGCAGTGACTCATTCATCAGCCCAGAAACAATCGAGAGCGTTGTCGAGGCTGGGCAATGTGCCTTCTTTATCGAAAGTCAGCTGTGATGCTGGATAGAGGCCTTTGCATCCTTGACTTTCACGAGCACAATCCCTGTGCTGTTCCTGTGACCTGGAGTCTCTGTATCTTCATCTGCTGCTCTGATCGGCCTCTGACCTTTTATACACACAAGAGGCATGTGCACTTGCATGGAAGCCCCGTCCGTTTGGCCATGAGTAGGCACATTGTGTTCGCACGGGTTTCTGCACGTTCGCGAGCGTTTTGTACAATAAAACCCTCGCGAACTTGCGGAACCCGTGCGAACACGCAAAAAAAAAAATACGCTAGGATCCGCGGATTTTGCGTATTGTCGCAATCCGCAAATACGCAAATACGCAGATCTGCGGATTGCCAATACGCAAAATCCGCTCATGCTTAGTCACAGTGTTTTTTTATCATTTCAGAATGCTAGCAGTACATCACTCTTAAATGCGGAAGTTACTCAGAATATTATATTACGCAAAAAGTCCAGGAATAATTTTAAGTGACTTAACCAGTGCTCTTTTGCATGGGTCAGTATCAGATGTAAAAAACGTTTGTGATGAAGTAGAGTTTTGTTACTCTAGTCCTGAACAAGAGTGTAGTCAAAGTGAGACATTGATAGAAGTAGGTGTTGAAGAAGACGTGGAACATAGTAGTACTGAGAAGTTTGAAGAAGAAATTACGAATTTTAAGGTAATTTGTTGGGAAAGACCAAATTATGGGGTCGATTAGGATGGCGGTTTTTCCGCATCCTCCGGGCCGGCGGAAGTGTCCGCCGGCCTGGAGGATGCGGAAAAACCGCGGCGGAGACTCCAAAGACCCACCGCCAAATTAGGATGGCTGGTGGGTCTGATAATCTGTCCGCCGCTTTTCCGCCGCGGTCGGAAGGCGACCGCGGCGGAAAAGCACTAACATGTCTGGCGGTGTCTATCAGACACCGCCAGGCATATTAGGATGTCTGAAAATATATGCTTTTCCGCGGCGACTTTACCGCCGTGGAAAAGCATACGGACCTTCACTTCGGGGGCCCGTTGCGGGCCCCCTGGGTGAAGGTGGGGTGGGGGGTGCACATGGGGGGTACCTATGGTACCCCCCTGCATTTGCGTGCACAATGCAGCAGGCACCGCGCGGTGCCTGCCGCTTTGTGCACGCAAATGCTGTGCATGGATTTTTTACATTGCGGCGGATGCAGCTTGAAGCTGCACCCGCCGCAATGTTAGAGATGGAGGATGTGACCGCCACACTGGCGGTCACATCCTAATTTGATCGGAGGGAACGCCGCAGCCCATGCGGACGTTCCCTCCTCCTCAGGGGTCGCGGACGGACTCAAGTCCGTCCGCGATCCTAATCGACCCCTAAGTTTGTATTTGTTGCTGACAAACTCACTATAAAAATCAGACTAGGAATGTTGATCTGTATTTAAAAAGTGAAAAAGAAAACAATGATAAGTGGAAGGAATTTACAACTTTGGTAAAAGATTGCTTTGATTTGGGTAGTGATCAACGTGTTTCTAAATATTGTTATAACAAATTAGAGGACACCAAAATGCCAGCTAGAGCAGTAGAAAATAACCTAGAGTTGGTAGCTATTCCTCCAGAACTGGTACATTAAAAGACGCACGAGTCTATTCTGATTCAATCTGTGCACCCGTTTCAGGCTATTGTTCGTAGGGGGCCTAAATCAGGTAAGCTGCCTCCCATAGATTTACAGAGAGGATTAAAAGGAAGAGTTGTATATTTACATTAAGATTTAAAGTAAAATATTGAAATTATTGGTGTAGAGGAAGAGGAAACGGAATCAGTAGTTATTCTAGTGATGGTGTTTCTACGAAGAGTCGGAAAATATGGCATGGATTAGTAGATGTCAGCTAAGTGCAAAAGGCAATGTTATATCACATAAAAAACACAATGATTACTACAAAAATGTGTATAGGAAGAAGAAGAAATAGTTTTAGGAGATAATAGCGAGATGTCAAGTGGCCAATTTGAAAAAGTGGCTATGTCCAAAAGTGAAGACATTTATGAACATTATAGTGTATATCCTTTACATTCCAAATAAGTGATAGAAAATACTATTGAATTATTCCAAATGAAGAAAGCAAAGGGGAATCCCATGAGTGTTTGGAAAAAAAGTTTGGAAGTTGTTTTCCATAGCTTTTCCCCACTGGAAAAGGTGGACGATATGATGAACGACCAGACCAGATTCCCACATCAAAATATCAGACAACCAGATTGTACTCAGAAGATCCAAGATTTCGACAATGTATCCCATAAATGTTTCATCTTTGGTTTGAAAGTGACTTGTCTGGACTTTCATATGCAGTCAATCACATATTAGAAACAGGACTTCATCTTCAATATGTTTCTACGAAGGAACTCATGGACAAAGTACATGAGAGAGATGATCATTTGTAATCTCAATTGATTAATTTGATGGCGTGTCAGCGTGGTACTAATGAGTATGTTATGTTCTGTTAAAAATATTTATACCGCGCTCGGTCACCAGACGGTTTCATGGCGCTCATAGACAATTGCGGGGGAACAGTGCAGCAGAATAACTCAATAGGCTAGCTGGAAAAAGTGAGTTTTGAGTAATTTGCGGAAGCAAACATAGCTAGGGCAAAGTCTGAGGGAAATAGGGATGGAATTCCACAAAGTGGGGGCCAGGAAGGAAAAACACAGTCCTCCATGCTTTTTCCATTTGTACCTTGGAACAATCAGCAGGTTGTGGGAAGTGGAACGGAGATCTCTCGAGGGGATGTAACGCTGAAGACTGGATGTAATAAAAGCAGGAGCTTGATCAGTAAGAGCCTTAAAAACAGTGCAGCCAAGTTTGAACATGCAACGATAGGCCACGGGGAGCCAATGCTGGGTCCTCAACAGAGGCGAGACATGTTGATGTTTGGGCTGATGAAAAACCAGTCTTGCCGCCGAGTATTGGTATCGTTGGCATGCAGAACTTAAATGAATGTTAAGGTACTTAGGAACTCCTACTTGGTTTGTTACGCTAGGCTGTGCTGAATGGGACGATTTACTTGAATTTCTTCGAGGAGCAAATTCAAATTTGAATTCAAGACAACTGGGGAACTGTGTCCCTTGGATCCTGTAAATGTGTGCAGATATTTTAATCATAGGTTTCAAGCTATGATGTCTTTTATCTGCAATAAAAACAATCCTCCTCTTGGAGAAGTTATTGATTTCTTTTGGAGAAAGGAGTATCAAGCTAGAGGTGGTCCTCATATACATATGCTTTTATGAATCAAGGATGCACCAAAATTTGGAACTGATTCGGATGAGACTGTTTTATCTTTTATTGAAGACTATGATACATGTGCTATACCAAAAACAAGATAAGAAAACACCTTAAGGCAACAAGTGTTACGGTTTCAATCTCATCGATGTAGCAAATACTGTCGATGGAAATACAAGTCAAAGGAAAAGTTTTATACCAAATGTCGTTTTGGTTTTCCCTGTCCAGTAATATCCAGTTTCATGTCAGCAGTGAGACATACCATCACTAGAAAATCTCCGAAAAGACTTACAATTTAAAAAGAAGTGAACAATCTAAGTATATTAATGATTATAATCCAGTTATTTTGTCGATGTGGGATGCTAATAATGATATCCAGTATGTTAAGGATAATTCCATTGCTGTTGCTCGGTATGTAACGTCATACCTTACAAAATCAGCAAAGACAGAGTTGAAAGAAATGTGGGAAGAAATTTCCCACAAGAAGAGTCTTAGTAAGAAATTGTACAGCTTTAGTTAGAAGATGCTGTTCCATCGAGAGATTGGATCCTAAGAATATTCAAATCGGTTGTCCTCTGCATGTTTATATTCAAAGTCAAGAGGAATAGTTTGGGTAGTCTAAGCAGAAGAGGGGGCAATAGACTCATAGCCCTGAGAAAAAGACAATCCAAATGGATATTGGAGCTTGAGACTAAATCCCCTGGGGGGCACAATTTGGACGAGGAACTAGCTACCCATCTTCATGAGAATTAAGAGGTAGTGATGTAATTGGGACATATGCTGTTACAATGTTTGCTGTAAATGTAAATACAATGTGTGAGTCTGTAGGATGCAAGATTTTGTATAATGGTTTTTAAACCTTTGTTTTTAACTTTTTTCTTTTCTTTCTGTTTATGTTGTGCAAAAGGAACAGGAAGGGACTTTTCTTCACTTTCACTTGTATAAGACGCACGGTTCATCTCTTCTACCACTCCCTCCATTCTTTTTTCTTTATAAGATTCAACCTTCAAAGGATATAAGCTAAGGAAAGATAATGAGTACAGGTTGTATCGTATAGGAAGACTGCTTTGAGGCAGTCAAGTGGATTATTATTAGTTATATTTTCAACCACTTTTTTCTTGCACTTTTTTGTAACTTGGGGTCTCTTTAACACAACAATGATATCTGTGGGTTAAAAAAGCCAACTATCTATGATATAAGGAGGACTGTACTTGATGAACTGTATAGCAAAGTGGGCACTAGTCCGAGATTATAATTGCGCACATCTATAGGCACTAGTCCGAGTTGCATGTGAGTAGCAGAACCCAGTATGGGATATCTGCGTGTCCCAATACTTTTGACTGAATGATAACGTACTGTTTTGTTTTGTTATAAAATATACATGCATTACAGTGATTGCAGTGGGTCTCAGTATATTCCATTTAATTAGGCATGGATGGATTAAATTGAGCCGTTATTTTGTTTCGTTTTTTTATTACTGAATAAGGCACAGAGAGACTGTGAACCGTGCAAAAGGCAGCCTTAATAAATATTTATCAGGATTAACAGCCCAATGATATATTATGTTTACTGAACATAACGTGTAACATGCAGAATGCAGAAATGCATTTTTGATTGCTGTTTATACAAAAAAGTACAAAAAAGTATTTGTTTAACAATGAGCACGCAAGCAACATTTAAGCGTGTCCTCCATTCAAAGATGGCGCCTCCGTTTACAGATACATTGGAATGGTATTTTGAACCTCGTTTATGTTTACACTTGTATATTAAAACTTTATATATGCACGAGTGTGTTTCACGAAAAATATCGTGTGATCAAGACACCGCCGGGTGTCGAAACGCGTAGCGGTAATCTGGAATAAATTGGTGATTACTTTACCTTCTCTGAGTGCGCATTGACATTTATTCATATTTGGTTGATATATATATATATATTCACTAAAAAAACATAGGTTTCACTTTCGTTATAGTTAGGAATTAGCATTTAAAAAACCTTTGAAATTCACTAAAAAAAACATAGGTTTCACACCAGTTATAGTTAGCTGAACATTTTACTCATACAAAACCATTGAAATTCCCACGTTATAGTTAGTTGGACTCACTATAACTCGCACGCCCGCAATCCACTGCTGATGATGTCACATATTACATCATTCATGACATGGTCAGTGACATCACTGATGACATCACTTCATTGAGGAAGAGCCTCCTCAGCCCAAGGTCAAGGAGCATTTTATTTGGAAGTTTTTTTCAATACCCGCAGGATTAAAAAAGGTGAATGCTCCTAAAGTGGAATTCAAAATCTGCAAAACTGTGCTTTCCAGAGGGGACCCTAGAAGGAAATACAGTTTTGGGAACTCCACAATGATTCGCCACGTCCAACGGAGGCCGCCCCAGAACTATGCCCGGGAAAGTGTCTGAGACCTGGCACGTAATCCCCCAAGGGATGGTGCCTCTACATCTACTGGAGGAGCCACAACATCAGGAAGAGGACGTGCAGCGGAATTGGAGATAATTCCGAACATTCAGCCTGTTTTTAGTGATATTACTATAAAGTGCAAGCAATGCGATGAAATGCTTTGCTATGGTGAGCAGAGCATCAAGCTCATTGCACGCAGGAGGCAAGAACATCGCTGCCCTCCCCAGCCCTAATTTTTCCCCTTTGTTTGCTCCTGTTGAGCAGTTTTGCATTCCCTGTTTTTGTTTTTGTTCGGAAAAAACCTAAAAAAGAAGAAAAAAACATTTCTTTTAAGAACTACCTCCAATTCTCAAAAAAAAGCTGTATTCTTAACAAATTCAAAAGGAGTAAATGAAGTGGAGTGCAGTGAGAGAGGAAAGGAAAATGAGTGAGAAAGCAAAGAAAGGGACGAGAGGGGAAGGGAAGTGAAGTAGGGGGACTGAAAGAAGGTGAGTGTGGGAGGTGAGTGAGGAGAAGGGGAGTGAACAAGGGGAATGAGGATAAGTGAAGGAAATGTAGTAAAGGAACGGGAATGTGGAAGGGTAAGAAAAGAGCAGTGATGTTGGGGAAAGAGTGGTGATACAGACTGGATAAAGGCAAGTGAGTGTGAGACAAAGGGAGTAAGGGAGTGAATAGACAGAGAAGGTGAAGGAAAAAGTGAGAGTAGAGTACTGAGTGAGGGAGGAAAGAAACATAAGTGAAGGAGTGTGGCTGAGTTATAGGGAGTGAGCGTGAAAGAAGAGGAGTGACAGACTAAGGGGTCGGAGAGAATGAGGCTAACAGAGAGAGAATGAGGGAAGGGGAGTGTAAAAGTAAGAGGACAGAGGGAGTAAGAGAAGGAGTTAGTAAAGTGGAGTAAGGAGAGTAAGGGAAGGGAAAAGAGTGAAGGAGCAAAAGAAGGGAAGAGAGTGGAAGAAAAGTAAAGGAAAAGGTTTGAAAGAAGGTGAGTGTTGGATTGTAGCTGAGTTATAGGGAGTGAGTGTGACAGAAGAGGTGTGAGAGACTAAGGGAATGGAGAGAATGAGGCTAACAGAGAGAGAATGAGGGAAGAGGAATGTAGAAGAAAGAGGACAGAGGGAGTAAGAGAAAGAGTTAATGAAGTGGACTAAGGAGAGTAGGGTAAGTGAAAAGAGTAAAGGAATGAAGTAAGGGAAGAGAGAGGAAGGAAAGTACAGGAGATGGGTAGAAAAAAGGTGAGTGTGGGAGTATGATTGAGTTATAGGGAGTGAGTGTGACAGAAGAGGTGTGAGAGACTAAGGGAATGGAGAGAATGAGGCTAACAGAGAGAGAATGAGGGAAGAGGAATGTAGAAGAAATAGGACAGAGGGAGTAAGAGAAAGAGTTAATGAAGTGGACTAAGGAGAGTAGGGTAAGTGAAAAGAGTAAAGGAATGAAGTAAGGGAAGAGAGAGGAAGGAAAGTACAGGAGATGGTAGAAAAAAGGTGAGTGTGGGAGTATGGTTGAGTTATAGGGAGTGAGCGTGATAGAAGAGGTGTGAGAGACTAAGGGGACGGAGAGAATGAGGCTAACAGAGAGAGAATGAGGGAAGGTGAGTGTAGAAGTAAGATGACAGAGGAAGTAAGAGAAGGAGTTAATGAAGTGGAGTAAGAAGCATAAGGGAGGGGAAAAGAGTGAAAGAGCGAAAAAAGGGAAGAAACAGAAAGGAAAGTAAAGGAGAAGGTTAGAAAGAAGGTGAGTGTGGGAATGTAGCTGAGTTATAGGGAGTGAGCGTGACAGATGAGGTATGAGAGACTAAGGGGACGAAGAGAATGAGGCTAACAGAGAGAGAATGAGGTAAGGGGAGTGTAGAAGTAAGAGGACACAGGGAAGGAGTTAGTGAAGTGGAGTAAGGAGAGTAAGTGAAAGGAAAAGAGTAAAGGAATGAAGTAAGTGAAGAGAGAGGAAGGAAACTAAAGGAGAAAGTCTGAAAGAAGGAGAGTGTGGGAGTGTGGCTGAGTTGTAGGGAGTGAGCGTGACAGAAGAGGAGTGACAGACTAAGGGGACAGAGACAATAAGGTTAACAAAGAGAGAATGAGGGAAGGGGAGTGTAGAAGTAAGAGGACAGAGGGAGTAAGAGAAAGAGTTAATGAAGTGGAGTAAGCAGAGTAAGGGAAGAGAAAAGAGTGAAGGAGCAAAAGAAGGGAAGAGACAGGAAGGAAAATAAAGGAGAAGGTTTGAAAGAAGGTGAGTGCGGGAGTATGGCTGTGTTATAGGGAGTGAGCGTGATAGAAGAGGAGTGAGAGACTAAAGGGACGGAGAGAATGAGGCTAACAGAGATAGAATGAGGGAAGGAAAGTGTATAACTAACAGGACAGAGGGATTAAGAGAAGGAGTTAGTGAAGTGGAGTAAAGAGAGTAAGGGAAGGGAAAAGAGTGAAGGAGCAAAAGAAGGGAAGAGACAGGAAGGAAAGTAAAGGAGAATGTTTGAAAGAAGGTGAGTGTTGGATTGTAGCTGAGTTATGGGAAGTGAGTGTGACAGAAGAGGTGTGAGAGACTAAGGGAATGGAGACAATGAGGCTAACAGAGAGAGAATGAGGGAAGAGGAATGTAGAAGAAAGAGGACAGAGGGTGTAGGAGAAAGAGTTAGTGAAGTGGAGTAAAGACAGTAAGGGAAGGGAAAAGAGTAAAGGAATGAAGTAAGAGAAGAGAGAGGAAGGAAAGTAAAGGAGAAGGTCTGAAAGAAGGTGAGTGTGGGAGTATGGCTAAGTTATAGGGAGTGTGCGTGACAGAAGAGGAGTGAGAGACTAAGGGGACGGAGAGAATGAGGCTAACAGAGAAAGAATGAGGGAAGGGGAGTGTAGAACTAAGAGGACAGAGGGAGTAAGAGAAGGAGTTAGTAAAGTGGAGTAAGGAGAGTAAGGAACGGGAAAAGAGTGAAAGAGCGAAACAAGGGAAGAGAGAGGAAGGAAAGTAAAGGAGAAGGTCTGTAAGAAGGTGAGTGTGGAAGTATTGCCGTGTTATAGGGAGTGAGCGTGATAGAAGAGGAGTGAGAGACTAAAGGGATGGAGAGAATGAGGCTAACAGAGAGAGAATGAGGGAAGGAAAGTGTAGAACTAACAGGACAGAGGGAGTAAGAGAAGGAGTTAATGAAGTGGAGTAAAGAGAGTAAGGGAAGGGAAAAGAGTGAAGGAGCAAAAGAAGGGAAGAGACAGGAAGGAAAGTAAAGGAGAAGGTTTGAAAGAAGGTGAGTGTTGGATTGTAGCTGAGTTATAGGAAGTGAGTGTGACAGAAGAGGTATGAGAGACTAAGGGAATGGAGACAATGAGGCTAACAGAGAGAGAATGAGGGAAGAGGAATGTAGAAGAAAGAGGATAGAGGGTGTAAGAGAAAGAGTTAGTGAAGTGGAGTAAAGACAGTAAGGGAAGGGAAAAGAGAAAAGGAATGAAGTAAGAGAAGAGAGAGGAAGGAAAGTAAAGGAGAAGGTCTGAAAGAAGGTGAGTGTGGGAGTTTGGCTAAGTTATAGGGAGTGTGCGTGACAGAAGAGGAGTGAGAGACTAAGGGGACGGAGAGAATGAGGCTAAAAGAGAAAGAATGAGGAAAGGGGAGTGTAGAACTAAGAGGACAGAGGGAGTAAGAGAAGGAGTTAGTAAAGTGGAGTAAGGAGAGTAAGGAACGGGAAAAGAGTGAAAGAGCGAAACAAGGGAAGAGAGAGGAAGGAAAGTAAAGGAGAAGGTCTGTAAGAAGGTGAGTGTGGGAGTATTGCTGTGTTATAGGGAGTGAGCGTGATAGAAGAGGAGTGAGAGACTAAAGGGACGGAGAGAATGAGGCTAAGAGAGAGAGAATGAGGGAAGGAAAGTGTAGAACTAACAGGACAGAGGGAGTAAGAGAAGAAGTTAATGAAGTGGAGTAAGGAGAGTAAGGGAAGGGAAACGAGTGAAGGAGCAAAAGAAGGGAAGAGAGTGGGAGAAAAGTAAAGGAGAAGGTTTGAAAGAAGGTGAGTGTTGGATTGTAGCTGAGTTATAGGGAGTGAGTGTGACAGAAGAGATGTGAGAGACTAAGGGAATGGAGAGAATGAGGCTAACAGAGAGAGAATGGGGGAAGAGGAATGTAGAAGAAAGAGGACAGAGGGTGTAAGAGAAAGAGTTAGTGAAGTGGAGTAAAGAGAGTAAGGGAAGGGAAAAGAGTAAAGGAATGAAGTAAGAGAAGAGAGAAGAAGGAAAGTAAAGGAGAAGGTCTGAAAGAAGGTGAGCGTGGGAGTATGGCTAAGTTATAGGGAGTGTGCGTGACAGAAGAGGAGTGAGAGACTAAGGGGATGGAGAGAATGAGGCTAACAGAGAAAGAATGAGGGAAGGGGAGTGTAGAACTAAGAGGACAGAGGGAGTAAGAGAAGGAGTTAGTAAAGTGGAGTAAGGAGAGTAAGGAAAGGGAAAAGAGTGAAAGAGCGAAACAAGGGAAGAGAGAGGAAGTAAAGTAAAGGAGAAGGTCTGTAAGAAGGTGAGTGTAGGAGTATTGCTGTGTTACAGGGAGTGAGCGTGATAGAAGAGGAGTGAGAGACTAAAGGGACAGAGAGAATGAGTCTAACAGAGAGAGAATGAGGGAAGGAAAGTGTAGAACTAACAGGACAGAGGGAGTAAGAGAAGGAGTTAATGAAGTGGAGTAAGGAGAGTAAGGGTAGGGAAAAGAGTGAAGGAGCAAAAGAAGGGAAGAGAGTGGAAGAAAAGTAAAGGAGAAGGTTTGAAAGAAGGTGGGTGTGGGTGTATGGCTGAGTTATAAGGAGTGAGCATGATAGAAGAGGTGTGAGAGACTAAGGAAATGGAGAGAATGAGGCTAACAGACAGAGAATGAGGGAAGGGGAGTGTAGAAGTAAGAGGACAGAGGGAGTAAGAGAAGGAGTTAGTGAAGTGGAGTAAGGAGAGTAAAGGAAGTGAAAAGAGTAAAGGAATGAAGTAAGAGAAGAGAGAGGAAAGAAAGTAAAGGAGAAGGTCTGAAACAAGGTGATTGTGAGAGAGGAATGAGGAAAAGGGGAGTAAACGAAGGGATTCAGAATAAGTGAGGCAAGCACAATAAATGAACAGAGGTGTAGGAGCATCAGAGAAGAGTAGTGAGGTTAAGGAAAAGAGTATAGGGAAAGTACATTTTGTACATCAACTTACCTTATAAGTAATGTTAACTTAATTACATATTATCATTAAAATGTATATCTGTGAAAGACAAAAGAAAATAAGTTAGAATATTTATAATATATATTTACAATACAAGAGACAAAGTAGGAGATTAAAAGTCATAAAAGGACAGTAAAAGATAAAGTAGAAGTGAAGGACTCAGAAAGAAAAACAAAGGAATGGTGAAGGTCAGAGAGAGTTAAAAAGAAATAGAGTGAGAGCAAATTACTAAAATGATAATGACATGGATACATTCAGTGAAAGTGAACAAGAGCAGGAGAGAGAAATAAACTGAAGGTGAGTAAGATCCTAAAGGAATATGCATTAGGAAAACTAAAGGAAGAAAGGGGAGTTATGAAAGGGGAGTGAGTCACAGAGAAGCAGGAGTGAATAACGGTTGATTAATGACAATGAGGCATGGAAGGTGAGTGATGGTGAATGTAGGGTTGTAAGACATTGAGGAGACAATGGGAGTAAAGGTAACAGAGAGGGAGTGAGGGAAGACAAGTGAGAATATGAGAGAAGAGAGGTGAGTCAGAGAAAGAGTGACTAAATGGCAGTAAGGTGAATAAAGGAAGGAGAATGACTGAGGGAGCAAAGGAAGGGAAGAAAGGGAAGAAAAGTGAAAAAAAAGGGACTGGGAAAAGGTGAGTGCGTGACGAGAGAAAGAGGAAGGGTAGTTAAAGATGATGAATGAGGATAACTGAAGGAACTGAAGTAAGGGAACAAGGGTGAGGGAGGGTGAGTGAAGGAGAGTGAGGTTGATGAAAAATGGAAAATAAAAAGAGGATAAAAGCAAGTGAGCTTGAGACAAAGGAAGTGAAGGAGTTAGAACATAGAGGTAGTGAAGGAAATAGTGGCAGAAAGGAACTGAGTAAGAGAGCAAAGAAAAGTAAGTAAGGGAGTGTGGGTGAGTTATAGGGAGTAAGCATGACGGAAGAGGAGTGAGAGAGGGAGAGGATCGAGAGACTGAAGCTAAGAGACAGGGAGTGAGGGAAAGGGAGTGAGGATGTGAGAGGACAGAGGAAGTGAGAGAAGGAGTGAGTGAAGTGTAATAAGGTGAGTCAGAGATGGGGAATTATTGAGGGAACAAAGAAAGAAAACAAGGGGAAAGCGAGTGAAGTAGAGTGACTGACAGCTGGAAAGTAGTGGATGGAAGAGAGGGAAAGGGCCGTGAAGGAGTGGTTAATGAGAATAAGTGAGGAAAGTGGAATAAGGGAAGGGAGGTGAGGGAGAGTGAAAAAAGGCCAGTGAGGGTGAGTTAGGAGGAGTGATAGAGGGTGGAAATAGGTAAGTGAGCATAAGAGAATGGGAAATATATATTTAATAATACAAAATACAAAATAATTTCAACAACATGTTACATGGTTTATTTTTGCTGTTCTCAGAATATATTGAATTTCACTTAAAACAGCCACTTCAATAGTACTCATCATATAACAGCGGGCACAAAAAAACACTATCAAAATGATTGTGTTTAAAAAAAACATAAAATCTTTTCTTAAATAATGTAAAATTTTGAAAAAACATATCTAAAGTCACTTTTGATCCATCCACTTTTCCACGAGGCCAAATAGTATATGGAAAGTCCTTTTCTTTGGAAATTAGTCCAGAGTATTCTTAATTTCTCATTTACCCGACTTTCTGAAAGAAAAGCTCCAACATCTTTTACATTATGAAACAAGAGTTTTATTTCCACCTCTAGCTTACTTTTTATAAATATTTTGTATAATACTCACAGCACACACTATATGATATACATATACTATCTCTATGAGAACTACATGTTTTTTATTATCTTCATCACTCTCATTCAGAAAGTAATTTTGAACAGCAAACTAAGTTATATTAACTGCTGCAATCTTCATAGGCCAATTACCTTCCCAAAAATGTTGGTTGTAAGAACACTAGGTAAGAATTTTGTAAGTCAGAAGGCAAACGTTGTTTGAAAGTCAATTGAGTATCATTACAGAGTTTCCATCCTTTTTGACATTTTAGATAAGCTGTGTAATGTCCTGATGTTGTTGAAGGACCATCATGGTAAATAATTGCTGCAGTTGTAAAGGTTCTTCTTGAAATTGATAATTGAGAAGCCACAACATTTTTAATTAATGTTGTCAATTTAGTTCCATCAGGTCTACATCATTGGAACATTAAAATAACATACTGTCCATATCTTTGTAAAAATAAAGTTGATAGCATTGCTGATTTACATTGAGTGCAGACCATGCTTTGATTTGCTTGTCTAACTAGATTATTAAATGACACTGATTTGCAGTCTGGTAAAGTCAAATATATAAATCTTTCAGTGTCTATTGTAGTACTACTTGAAAAGGAGCAATTGTCGCAGTCATGCTGCCATTTATAAGAAAGGCTAAAAAGATTTTCTACATCTACACCTTCATCTTGCAAAACAACAAGCATATACATTAGAAATTCCTGACAATCTTGCTGAATATTCTGTGAAAATTGATTTAGACCAGAACCTATGTCTAAAACATTTCGAATTTCAGAAACACTTTTGATTTTTGGTCTATCACTGCTACATTTCATAAACACAGAATTTAATAAACAACAAAATGTTTAATCACGATTTTCAGCAATCTGTTCTTGTACAGTTTGGGGAGCATTTATTCACCTCTGTTTGTAGTGCCCGGTACCTGAGTCCGCCTGCTCCTTTCATCATTTGATTTTCTCCTGCCTGCTCTGAACACCCGCTGCACGCCTCCCGCTGCCACAGTCGCCTAACATCACTGAGTGGCTGCCGAGTGGAGGGGGGGGGCCCTGCTGCAAGGAGACTAAAACTACCAGCAGCCTTAGCGTCCGGAGCCGTACCTGGGGAGCATCGCGCCAAGCGGCGCATAAATTACCGCACCACCTCCCGCGTCGCAGGACCGCGCGCGGGCAACGCCGGGCTAAGCCCGGGCAAAGGGCGGGCTGTCTGTGGCCGTCCGGGGCCAAACGAGGCCGGGCCGGGCGGATCCCCTTATTTCACGGCCAGGACTACTCGAACAATACTGTAGTAAGCTGTCATTTTCCAACTTTTGTTAAATGCCTCTCGTAAATACTGTCTGAGCACTTCACTGTTTGATACTACTTAGCGGTTTAGTGTGGTCTAATTAGTACCTCATTACCTGTAACGCGCACTATGACTTTGCGTGCTCCCAAAGGAAAATCTTCATTGTCAGGAGGGGTAAATAGAGGAACACTAGATAACTATGTCACCAGGGCCACTTCAGAAATTGAAAGGGAAATCGCACTCGCTGAGCGACAGGCTCAACGATGCCGCTCTGTCGAGCTTATTAAAAACAAGCGCTCATCCTTGGGTCCGATACAGTTAGCCACCTCGCCACACACCAGTAATCATACTGTAAGCGAGGGGCTTGACTTATCGAGCAATGATAGCATCCCACTACTCCTGCAAGATAGATCTTCTCTACTCGATAAAAATAGAGAACTGATCACAAACGCTTCATCTTCCTTTTGTAACTCGATACTAGAGGTGGAAGTTCTAGCAGACACACCTCCACCAATAGTAGAGATTGGCCAAAAAAAGATTAAAAATCCCAAGCACATTCGAGTCCAAGGACCACCTCCAAAAAAAAGAAGGAAGAGGGGGAGCGGACCACAGAAAAGTAAGACTAATCAAATTGATTTTGGTAAATCTTCTAAAGGCTCCCTACCTAATGTACCTATGACACCTGTCCTCGTCACTCCACCACACTGTCTAATAAAAGAAACATCTAGTGCCGATTTAATGGGAAGTATCGAACAATTAATTGGATCCTTCTTATTGCCTTTAATAGAGAGATTAAAAAGAATGGCGCACCAGTTGGGGTCTTTGGAACAAGCAATTGAAAAAAACACAGGGCTAATCAAGGACTTATCAAAGCCTACTCCAGCGCTCTCAATTATTGCATCGTCCTTAAACCCTACTGTCCAAAAGGAAGTAAAAACTAATAAGGCAAATAATTCAAAACCCTTCAGACAAACATCTCCCAAAATATTACAGGAAAATGATAAAACCAAGAGAATCAGATGGGAGGGGAACCCCACCTTTTAGGAAATGTTCAAAACCAAAATGGCCGTGAAACTCCAGCTGGGGTAATGAAGCCTAAGAGGCATCAAGTAGAATTGCCACTGGAAGCGGTTCCGCTTGTGGTGGTTCTTACAGGAGTCCCAATATTAGAGGATGGGAGGAGAAAAGATTATTTCCAGCTAAAAAATAAAGTTATGTATTGGCTCCGACAGAACCGACTACTTCCCCCAGACATAAATGGCAAAATATTACATGTGCGGCGTCTCCCCTGGCTGGGCCACAGAACAAAAGACTCAATAGGGGATATCATTATTATTAATTTTAGAGATCATAGAGCAGTTCCACCGCTACGGCAAATTGGTTATAAACAATGTCGCCCGGCATTACTTTATTTGCAGCTGTTGGAGGGAGAGCGGATGGTCCTCATAATAGTTGGTTTTCTTAAGTGCATCGAATGAATCTAGATTAAATATTGTACAAAAGCTAGTTTCTTTTTGATTTATAACAACATAAATACGGAAAGTTTTTAACTTATTTTTTCTGTATGCTGCTAACTGTCTTAATTAAGCGAGAAAAAGTTGTAATGGAAAAAGTTTTATTCTTAATTTTTTAAATAGAATGTCATCAAAGTTATGGACTATTACCCATGAGGTTGGTCTTATATTTTAACCTGTAAATATTCTGTTTTTTTACTGCAATGTATGTTCATATAACTGTCTATTGTATGCTTTTATGATTTGCAACTTAAATCGAAATAAAGCTTAATTTGAATTTGAATTTGAATTTGTACCATTTGGAGAAAAAAAAAACATTAACCACTACATTAGCATAGCAGTTGACACCAGAACTATTTTCAAACTGAAATCCAACAACATCTTTAACTGAATCCATTTTGTTTCTGCTTACAATTACTGGTTCATCTAGCTTTTTTCTTTTTGCTACAACTTCACTACAATTTTTCTCATTTCTTCTTTTTCGGCCTCCCACACGCTTTTCAAATAGAGGATATTGAGGTAAATTTGGAGCATACTCTCTTCTTAGCCTATTATATTCTTTTACACAATTTAGATCTGCATTAATCTTTGTCTCATCAAAATCAATCAGGTACAATCCTGATAAAGTTCTGACTCGAGATAAAGCAACATATGCCATACCCTATTTAAACACAGAACTTCCAATATTCACCAAAGCACTATCTACACTTAAATCTTGAGATTTATGAATAGTCACTGCATATGCCAAAGAAACAGGAAACTGTTTTCTGCGGACATATAAATCTTTCACAAGCAAAAATTGGGCAGAACAACGACTGATTTGTTGTACTTCTTCAATACCATCAAATTTAATTTTTATAAATTCAATTCCATCTCTATTTCGGTAATTCACAAAATCCACAACATGACCCATTGCTCCATTTACTAAACCTCTTTCCACATGTAAATTACGTCGTAAAATTATACGACAATTTAAAGATGCATACAGAGTCTTTTCCATACCAGCAGTTTTAGATATTGTCTTCTCTAAAGAATCCAATTTTGATTTCAACTTTTCTGAAAAAATAATAGTTGCTCCTTCATGTTCAATTTTATCAATAGCTTCCAGTTTCACAATCTCTTGATTTTCCAACTTTAACATTTTGTTGTTAAAGATTGAGCATTCTTGCAGATTTGGCATCAAGCATATGACAGATTTGTTTTCAGGAATTTTCTTAAAAATATTCTCTGGGAGAATATTTTCATTTGGAAACAAATTTTAAAGTAATCGTCCATGTAAAGCTTCTTTGCCATGCTCAGTTAGTTTTCCAATTCTTACATCTTGTAGAATATTTTTATAATCTTCATCCTTTGCCTGTCGCATATTTTGAAGCAGTTCTGCATATTTGAAATTTAACCAAATGTTTACATTTCCAATGCTTCCTAAGCAATTCCTGGTATCTTCATGCGTAAGCATTTTAAACACTGGCTGTCCTTTCACTGGAGTTAGTTGCAGTAGATCTCCAAAAACAATGATGTGTTTGCCTCCAAATAACACATCATAGTCTGTATTACGAATGTCTTGCATTCTTAAATGCACAAAAGCAAGCATTACATTTTATACCATGCTTACTTCATCAATGATAAGAAGTTTCATTTTCTTTAGGACTCTTGAAACTTCACAACAAGCTTCTCCAGCTAGCTTGTGGTATTGCAATTTGTTATCATGCTCCACTGGCAGCATCAATAAGCGATGTAAAGTAATCCCTTTAATGTTGTGTGCTGCCAACCCAGTTGGAGCAGTAACAACACAAGAGAGCGATGACTCCGTTGTTTTCTGCAAATATGTTGCAATCGCTTTAATCAGGGAACCTTTCCCAGTTCCTGCTTCTCCACTCACATATAGTCGGACAGGTACAAATGATGTACATGAGCAATCTTTTTTCTCATGAGATAAACCATGCTCAATGTGTTCTGTGACTTCATCATATATTTGTCTCTGCTCAACGTTTAGTTCTTATTCCAAATCTTCTAAGTCAACTCCATCCTCCTGAGCTTGTTCCATGGCTCTTTCAACTTCATCCATGGCAGTGGCAGCTTCATTTTGTATAATTGGTCCTCCTAGTGGATCCTGACTCAATGAAGCAGAACTCTGACTATCTTGAGAACTATCTCTAGCAATCTCTGCTGCAATTGTAGCTTCTTGCTGTATTTCCTCGTTCAACATTTGTAGATAATTTGAAAAAACAGGACATTCTATCTTATCCTTGGTTACATTGAACGAATCTTCATAAGTAAGAAAATCTCCAAGTAGTTCCTCTTCTGTACGCCAAGGCTTAAAGAGTTGCAAAAGAGCTAAGTAATAAAATTCCCTTTGTCTGGAGAATCACAACTCAATTTTCGATGATTAATCAAATGGCCTTTTCTTTGTTTCTCTAGACAGCCTTCACAACCAATTACAGCATATACACCTTTATTGATGTCTTCTGTGACGTTCTTTTTAAAAATATAGGTTTGCAGAACTTCATAGAGACAGCTGTTCTCAAGGTGAGTACTTCTATTTGGATAGTATGTATCCAACATGTTTGTCTTCAAAATATCTGTACTGTCTGGTTCTTTCTCCGCCAAATACTCTATTTCTTGTACAGATTTCAAAACTCGGTTTCGTGTTGCAGCAAGACCTACACTCACCCAAATGATGATTCTCGATTTGGCATATAGACTTGCTGATGATAACCGATCAGAAACATTCATATGCTCCAATTTCTCGATGCAACAACATTTTCAAACTGTAACTGTATAATTTCTTGCTTAGACTCTTTTCATGTGAAATTTCCTCCCACATTTCCTTCAGTTCCGTCTTTTCTGATTTTTTGATGTAAGACGTCACATATCGAGCCACAGCAATAGAGTTGTCAGCCACATATTGAATATCCATGTTAGCATTCCACATGGACAAAATGACTGGGTTGTAGAGACATAGAAATAATATGAGCAGAGACACACATACTGCTTGCAGAGACAGACATCACAGTTTGATCTTAGGCACATGACCAGCATTTAACATGTAATCTACCATGTCTGTCTCTGCAAGCAGTATGTGTGTCTCTGCTCATAATATTTCTCTGTCTCTACAGACCAAAAACAGGCCACCTACATATAAGCAACACATAACATTAATTTCTCATTACATGTAACATCCTACTCATGTGCCTAAGATCACACTGTGAGTGAAGCTTAATTCACCCATCAGTGTGATCTTAAGCACATGTCCACGATGTTACATGTAATCTACCATGTTTTTAAAAAACATGTACTTCCATATTTTTAAAGACATCAACTAAGCATATTATTCACCCAGATCCATTTAAAATCAAGCTTGACTCACAGTGTGATCTTAGGCACATGTCCAGCATGCAACATGTAATCTACCATGTCTGTCTCTGCAAGCAGTATGTGTGTCTCTGCTAATACTATCTCACTGACTCTAGAGACCAAAAACAGGCCACCTAAATATAAGCAACACATAACATTAATTTCTCATTACATGTAACATCCTGCTCATGTGCCTAAGATCGCACTGTGAGTGAAGCTTAATTCACTCATCAGTGTGATCTTAAGCACATGTCCACGATGTTACATGTAATCTACCATGTCTTTAAAAAACATGTACTTCCATATTTTTAAAGATATCAACTAAGCATATTATTCACCCAGATCCATTTAAAATCAAGCTTGACTCACGGTGTGATCTTAGGCACATGACCAGAACGTTACATGTAACCTACCATGTCTTCAAAAAACATATACTAGTATATTTTTAACAGCAGTGTATCTTCATTAAATGAATCATATATCAGATTACACACAGGCACAAACTAAAGTGAGACACAAGCAAAGATTACTCTTTAAGCTAATTAAGGCAAACTGTTACACGGCACCGGTGACATTATTGAAAAATGTGTAAATGTTTTCTCTTTTTTCAAACAGAAAGTCAGTGTAATGCTTCTCCAAAATTTTAAAAAGCAGACTTTTTTCCAGAAAAGATTTTGCATACTAAATCGTTTTTGGCACAAAGCACTGCTCATTTAAAAGAAACAAAGCAGAAACCTAACTCATTTTCAAAATACATTGCCAATATGCACCATTTTATTTTTAAACCACATTACAAAAAATGACACAAAATACAAGAATAAAGAAGCACAATATGCTTCTTAATCTTCCCCATAGTGCATACAGCACTCTATCTTTATTAAAAGAATCATTACTCACCTTTAAAAATGCTTTGAAAGATGTAGAACAGTGTCAGTCACACTCAACAGATTTTCTTAAGCAGAATCTCTGAATAATGCTTCTTTCACTGGAGCCTGAGAATAATGGCACAGATTCTTACTCATTTCAGACCCATATTCTTGTACATAACCAATCAAAATTGTTCCCACACAAATTCAAAACCAAACTGCACATTTGAATTGGTTGTACATTAGAAGACTTTGAAACTCACATAACATTCACCCATCCCCCCAGTGCTCATTCACCCTGTTACCATGGTAACTCCCTCCTAACCCAGCACACAGTTCACAAGTTCATCATACTATGTTTCAAAAGAATGCAGCAAGGGTGTTTGATCTCTCAATGTACTAGCTAATCATTTGCAATGTTTCTTGAAATGACTTTTTCTCAACCATTGAAATGACTTATTTAAAAAAAAAAGCATGCACCCTAATTTTCAGTGGTGAATTTTAAGAAAGCACCAATCATTTCTTGTTTTTCAACTGCACTGAATCTGAACCACTTTTTTTAAATAATTCCTACTTTCAAACTGCCATTTCATTTCCACAACTCATCTGAATAGAAGCACATCTACCTTCAAGATGCCAAAAGTCTGGTTTGTGGGTCATAGCTATGTCTTCTGGAGTGAAAAATTTGCAAGCAACAGAGGGATTTACAACCTTGATTTACCAAATGTGGACATTGTATGGATTGGACAGAGAGGATTGAAAAGTCACCAATTGATAAAATTGGTAAAATCCTTTATGCATCTTCCACACCCTAACCTTATAATTGTGCACTGTGGTGGAAATGACTTTGGCACTTTGACTGGGGTAGGTCGGGAAATGCTTTCATCTTTGGGCAATTGATGTCAGTTTTTCCCAAAACTGCCTTGGTATTTTCTAATATATGCCATAGGCAAAAATGGAACGGGTGCAACCAATTTTGTCCACAGATTGAGAAAGCAAGGATACATGTAAATAAATCTGTTTCTGCTTTCCTCAGAGACTATGGTATGGGTTCCATTTACCACAACAACTTGCGTTACAACATGCAAGGCATCTATAGGAGAGATGGTGTACATTTTACAGATGAGGGGAATAGAGTCTTCCTCTTGAATTTGAGACTCTGCATTGGTACCTACTTGTAGGTACAAAAAACACCCACATAACACAACAGCTGTTTTCAGAGCTAACTTACCTCTAAACACTCTTCAATATTTTTTTACTCTATTTTTTTACACTGTTTTTCCCCATGGTGCACTCAGGGTGCGCGTACCGGAGAGCGTACCCGGGAACGCACCAAGCGCTTACCCCGCGAAATTTTTAAAAAAAATTGTTTTTGGGCCCTTCAGGGTCCTTCTAAGCCTCCCTCAAAAAACCTAGGGGGTCAGGGGATGTCTACCCTGCCCCCTTTTAATCATTTCTCCCTTTTTTTTCACCTCAGGTGGCTTGATTTTCCCGAGACACAAGATGGCGGACTCTCCGGACTGTTAAGAATGTTGACAGACATCATACAGCCAATCAGCTTTCCGCTCGCGCACTCCCGTAGCGCGCCGGGTGTGCTGCCCGGTACGCGTACCGGTGAGCGCTCAGAGCGCGCCTATTGATATATTTTTTTTTTAAGTTGCCTTTCATAAAAACCACTGGAGCAATTTCAAAGAAATATAGAAAAGGCCATACTACATACCAGTACCTATCATTTTGCCAACTTTAGTGTAATTCCATTCATCCGTTCAGGTTGTAGCCGTGTCTAAATGTCCTATGGAAAATTTCATGGGGAAAACACATTTGAATGTTTTGAAATTTAGAACCAATCAAAATATTACTTTAGTTTGGAATTTGTGTGTGATGAAGTTTGATTGGTTATGTATATATCTTAAATGAGAGAAAAACACGGCCATTTTGTGATACCCCTGTCTGAGGTACTTTTGAGAGAAATTTTGGGTGCTCAATTGCTGGACTTTGAATAACACAGTACTAACTCTTCTACTTTCAAAAAGGTGAGTTGTTAATTTGTAAGGGGAACTATGTTGTGTTGTACACTTTAAGATAATTTGGAAAATGTTTCCTGTTAGTTATTTACAGTCCTTCTGTTGTAATTATGGATTAAGATAGGCTTCATCACATGCAGTGCTTTATATTTCTAGTTCCTGTCTGATACTATACACTGCCCAATTCATTTTAAAGAACTAAATACTTGATTAAGCTACTTTTATGTTATGTACTACTAAAAACGATAATTAAAAGTGATTACTTTTTTCTGCAATTTACAGCAAGAAATTTGAAATTAAAATTAATCAAAATAAGGAGACCTTGAAAATTTCATTTGAAATTTCAACGATATTTATTGAAATTCAAGATGACATGGATAATTTTTGGGATGAATCTCTTGACGAAGAATTAATTGAATGTTTGGATAAAATAGAATCATCAAGGCACACTTTTAATGAGGACATTCCTGATCATATGATTGAAGAGGAAATTCCAGATGAGGACATGCTACAAATTCTATTAAATTATGAAAATTATGAACAATAAATTAATATTTACAATTTCAAAATTAGTTGACATATTATTCATTTTTAATTCTAATTTATGAAGTAGTAGCAAAGTGATTGTATTGAAGTGAATTTTAGACTCTGCATCGGTACCTACTTGTAGATACTTAAATCACTCACATAACACAACAGCTCTTTTTAGAGCTACCCTACATCTAAGCACTCCAAATTCTTATTTTACACTATTTTCTTTCAATGTTTTTTCCTGTGGTACGCTCTGGGTGCCCGTACCGGTGAGCGTACATGGGAGCGCACACAGCGCTTACCCCGTGAAAAATGGAAAAAGAAAAGTTTTTTTGCCCTTCAGGGTCCTTCTAGGCCCCCCTCAGAAAACCTAGGGGGTCAGGGGTGTCTACCCTGCCCCCTTTTAATCATTTTCCCCTTTTTTTAACCCTTTGTTTCTCGATTCTACCGAGACACAAGATGGCGGACTCTCCAGACTGTTTATAATGTTGACAGACATCCGACAGCCAATCAGCTATCCGCTCGCGCACTCCGGTAGCGCGCCGGGTGCGCTCCCCGTTACGCGTACCGGTGAGCGCTCGGAGCGCGCCTATAGATATATATGTGTTTTTGAAGTTAATTTAAAAAAAAAACACTGGAGCAATTTTCACCAAATAAAGCAAAGGCACATCTGCGTACCAGTCCCTACAATTTGGCAAAGTTTCGCGTAATTCCGTTCAGCGGTTCGGGCTGTAGACATGTCAGAACGTCCTATGGAAATTAACATGGGGAAAACACGTTTTGGGACCCCCCTTATTTCTCAGCCCCCACTTCACGAATCCCCCCGAAACTTTCAGGGAAGGAGCAGAGCGGAGCTGGCCAAAATTTTGGAAAATTACACGCAAATTCCTCCACCGGCGCCAGAGTTATTCCCAATAGAATGTTGCGCATTTCCTATAGTAGCTAAGTCCTAACTATAACTACCTACTGGCGACCGTCAGTAGGTAATATATATATATATATATATATATATTTTAAATAAAACAGTAATATATACATACATGAATATGGATGAACCCACACATCTAGATAATAGCGTACAACTATATGCATACATATATACAGTTATGAAATGCACTTAGTAATATTGATATACAATGACTATGAGTACAGTGGGTAGGACTACAATAGTGCTCCTTTACATATTCGTACATGTCTTTGTGAATCAGCCCTAAATGGCCAACTACCTTGGAGCAAAAATGCAAAGAGGAAACAGTCATTTCTGTTTATACTAATTCCATAAAAATATTCAACGAATATTCCTATTTTTTTTTACCAATTTACATGTTTTTGGGCAACTCGCAAAGGCATCTAATGGTATGTACAAAGAGTACTACAGTACAACTACTTTACATAGTCCAAAATGCCTTTGGAAATGGGCCCCTACTTATTTATAGAGAGGAGCTTTGTGAGTAAACTTTATTCTTTTTGTACTATGGTGCGTGTCCTTATATGCCTCATGGACAGGAACCAGTCCCAATATTCTGTTTCTTTCTCAGTGTTCTCTAACAATTGAATAGCTCATAAAGAAGAGGCTAATGTGTAAAAAATAACATGAATATACCCATGCAAAAACCAGTGAATGTAAAATACAAGCACTATGATGGTCATATTGATGTGTTGCGCTGTTCAAACAAGGAAATATTCAAAGTACAGAAGAAACCTATTAACCCTCCTTAGAGTTATATGTTATGACATTTAGCTTCTTGAGTTGTGCAAGAACTTTTTCTGGTAGAAGTTTGCCGAATTTCACTGAAACAATCTCACTTCTCAAAGAATTTGAAATCTTGAATTGGAATCAGATATAATCACTGACAATGCCATCTCATGACTTTTGTAAATTTGATTTAATATCCCTGAGCAATTGATATCTTACTGGTAGTATCTAAATAAAGGCCATCTGATTTTTAGGATGATATATCTTCTATTGTATTTAGGAAAAATATTGGACCCCTGGCAAAACGTACTGCCAGCTTAGTAAAAGCATTCGTGCAAGTTCAAATTATCCTATCTATATTAAAAAGCGCTATTGTCAGTCTGCTATTCAATAAAACTCTACATCTCACAGTGCCAGTTCTTGACATAAGAGAACAAATGCTACAGTTACAGAATCAGAGTCATTCAGCAGCCCTGAGCCTGCTACTTTTACCTGCAATTTTCGATGACGTAGATGATAGGTTTCTGTGCCAGAGGCTTGAATCAGATGCAGGGGTGAAGGACAAAGCATTGAAGTGGATTCATTAATTTCTATCACAGAAAATGCAGGGCCAGATTTACTAAGAATTCGCACAATGGAAGGCAGCAAACAAAGTTGCTGTGTTGCCTTACGTACAGTGAAGAGAGCAGAATTTGTTACATTTCTACAAAGAAATGGTGCAGTTCTGTTCTCTCCAGAGCATGCACCAACACAGGTGTCCTTTTTCCATGGTACAAGGTTGTCTGTATTGTGGTCAGCATAGTTTCAGCTACTCAAAAATTATTATATTATTTAGGTCTATTCCCTACATGAATATGTGGTTCAGAATGCAGCACAGATGTAAAAAGGAAACATTTAGACGAAATAAAGATATCTCTCTGTGATATGCCAACTTCAGGTAGGCAAAGAATTTTGGCATAAGTCCATGTTGACAAACCTTAATAGATGTGAATTTGTCACAAAATATATTGTTGGATTCATGGGAACGCTCATGCACCACATATAGAATGCTCCCTCATGCAAAGTAGCTCAAGTCAAAATTCAGACTCTCATAAACTGGCAGTAATTCTTGGCGTATGGTGACCACTATGCCAACATGCTGGTGTTACAATTGTTCAGTTACTTCTTGACCTCCGGCGAGGAAACTGTAGCGTCGTGCTACAAATGATGACACTACACAATGTATATTTTACAAGAGCTCCTTATTATAGCTCTGTCCGGTTCCCCGTCTCTACTCTAACTGCCCCTTTCCTGTCGCCGCTCCTCCTCTTCCTGTGTCCCCCTGACTCCACCCACCAACAACTAGACTGCCCACAACCTTACATCTCCCCCTTTGTTAGCAAAATTAGAAAATAAAGTCTGACTTGGTTATAGCTCTTCGATCAGCCGCACGGGTCGTCAAATATCTCGTCTGGGCCGTAGGACCACACCTCCTCCAGATTCAGCTCTGGCATGAGTCCCAGCTCTCCGTACTGCAGCTGCACTGCCAGATCCCTCTGTGTCCAGTCTCTCAGTCATTTTGTGGAGGGCATCCTTGACAGTAGGGGTGCATTGTTGAAAATGCGACACATTCCTGGTAATTCTCCTGTTCTCTGATTCAGCTGTTAACATTGTGCCCTTCTGTTGAGTGATTATCAGAGGTTCAGCTCTGAACTTGTAATCTGTCTTTCTCTGCTGTTCCTGCTTGACCAGAACACAGTCCCCTTCTTGCAGAGATGGAGATCTGGCTCTCCTCCGAGTGTCAGCGTAGGATTTCCTTTTGTTCTTGCACTCTCGGTCAGCCACCACTAGCTCCTCATGCGTTCTTGTCGGCGACACCGGTCGCAGGGGCCCTTCCCACATAGGTATCCGTGTTCTGATCGGTCGTCCCAACATGAGAGTGGCAGGACATTTCCCTGTAGTGGCATGAGGTGTCGTTCGATATGCTCTTAAAACTTCATTGAGAGCCACTTGTAAGTCCTTCTTGTCACTGGTGGCTTGCTGGAATGTCTTCTTTAGGGTTGCCATAAATCGCTCCACCATGCCGTTGGCCTGAGGCCATAGAGGAGTGATCTTGCAATGCCTGAAATTTAGGTGCTTTGCAAATTCTCCAAATTCGTGTCCATTGAAGGGGGGGCCGTTATCGGTCTTGGGTTCTTTAGGAATACCCCAGGCCACAAACACTTCATCCAACACCGCAATAGTGCTGGTGGCACTGGTAGAGGATACCAACTGAGCTATCGGAAATCTGGAGTACTCGTCCATTATCACTAATACATATTTGCCCGACTGAATGGGTCCATAAAAGTCCATGGCGCGTTCTTGCCATACACCACTAGGTAGCCTTGACATCTGTAGGGGTGCTGGAGGATCTCCTTGATTGACCAGTTGGCACAGGGGGCAGTCTTTTAGAGTGAGTTCCATCATCTGGTCAAGTAGCGGGAACCACACTCGCTCTCTGAGCGCCCTTTTTGTAGCGACCACTCCACGATGACCCTCATGGGCTAAGTTGATGACACCCTGGCAGAGTTGCATCGGAATGACAATCCTTTGGTCCCTCAGTAGGAGCCCCTCTGAGGTGGCAGATAGTTTTTTTTTTTTTTTTTTTTTTGCAGAGTTTTATATAGCGCGAACTAGACCCGAACCGAATCAGGTATCAGAGCGCTTTTACATAGCACCAGTTGCGTTACATGAGGACACACTTTCATTTTTAGGCACGGGGAGATTAAGTGATTTGCCCAGAATCACAGGAGGTTTTTGGCGTCGTTACCGAGACTCAAACCCAGATCCCCAGGTCCGAGGTCGAGCGCCTTAACCGTTAGGCCAACCCTTCTCCCCTAGTTCTTCGCTCACATGCCTAAAGGCCTGCATCTCTTGGCGGATGTGTGGATCGCACCCTTCCTCCTCACTGTCATGCGCCATCGATTGGTCCGCAATCGGCGCATCACCTTTTGAAGGATGTCATCTTGAGCGTTGGCTTCACATATTGCCTCCAAAGGAACCGCCGGTGGTCTGGCATGGTCCACTACGAAGTGTATGTACTCTTCTGCCACAGATGGACAAGACACCTGTGATGCTTGAGGGTGTCTAGACATATAATCAGCAGGATTCGCTGATTATCCTGGTTTGTGCACTATGGTATATGTGTACTCTTCTAGACACAAACCCCAGCGCTCGATTTGAGGTGGCATTTTGGCTCTGGGATTTCCAAAAATGGCAACTAGCGATTGATGGTCGGTCACTAGCGTAAAGTGCTTGCCGTATATAAAAATGTGGAAGTGCTCGCACGCCCACACACCCGCAAGGCTCTCCTTTTCTGGTTGGGAATAGGCTTTTTCCGTGTCCGATAAACTTCTGCTGGCATAGGCCACGATGTGTCTCTGTTCCGTCTCATTGTCAAACTGAGCCAGTATTGCACCCAGTCCCACTGGGCTAGCATCAACAGTGATCTCAGTATTTCTCTTGGGGCTGAAGTATGCCAGGTTGTCCGCTGATTCGACGGCATGTTTGATTTCTCGGAAAGCCTGCTCGCATTGGGGAGTCCAAATAAATGGCTGTCCTTGTTTGGTGAGGGCCTGTAACGGGTGGCTGATAGTGGCATAGTCCTTTATATATCTGGCACAATAGCTTGCAAAGATCGAATGTCACTCATATCTTGTGGACTCTTGGTATCATTTAAGGCCATCACCTTTTCAGGATCAGGCTTCATCCCAGCTCCGGAAAACACGTGACCAAAGAATTTAAGAGTGGATTGATGAAATTCACACTTATCTTTGTTGAGCATGAGATTGGCCTCCAGAAGAGCATGGCACACCCGATCTAGCGCTTTTTCGTGTTCTTGGACGTTCGACCCGAAGACTAGAATGTCGACACTATAGTTTAGTGTATTTGGTATGTGATGTATGGTCTGGCGGATGGCTTCTTGAAAAATCTCCGCAGCGGATGAAATTCCGAAACTAAGTCGCTTGTAGCAAACAGCCCTAGATGAGTGGCAAATGTTGTTATGTATCGCGACTTCTCATGTAGTTCCAACTGGTGGTATCCTTTATTCAAGTCTAATTTGGAGATCACTCTTGCGCCATTTAACGATGAAATCATCACTCAGATGGGGTCCTGAATGATGTTCCCTTTCGATGGCCGTGTTGGGAAGCCTCATATCCACACACAAGCGCACCTTTTCGGGGTGCCCTTCTTTGGCACGATGACTACTGGTGACACCCACGGTGTTGGCCCTTCTGTCCTCTCGATAATGTCCTTTCGTAATAACTCTTGAATTTCATCTTCCACCGATTGTTGAAGGTGGAAGGGTACTCGCCTATGATGTTGTGCAACGGGACGTATCCGTTCATTGATGTGCAACCGGATCTGGCACTTGTTCATCTTCCCAAGTCCAGTGAATAGTTTGGGGAACTTGTGTATGATGTCCGGATCATCACTTACCCTGTACAAAATTTCAACCAGCCGAAGACGCTCCGCAGTGGGCAGACTGAGGAGACAATCAGCTTCTGGGCCTTCAATCACATGGATATATGCCGGCACAGAGGTGTTCTTGTGCTTGAGTGTGGTTTCAAATTTCCCCAGGCAAGGGGGATGTATGACGTTACAATGCATGCTTTTATCACGCATGCTGTTACAACGCGGTTTTTACATCGCATACCATTACAACGCATAGCGCTTTTGGGTGTTGGATAGTGAATAGTTTAATTTACTATTCCAACTCCAGTCCCCGTGGACACTAGGGAAGGTTATTGGATAGTAAATTAACCTATTCCCTATCCTAGAGCGCCCCCCAGTGCAATGCGTTGTAATAGTATGCGTTGTAATGACCGCGTTGTAATGGTAGTGCATTGTAAAAGTTTCGTTGTAAGTGATGTTTCCCGGCAAGGGAGGGGTTTCTTCGACATCCACGTGAACACTCTGACATAGGCTGGGCTCAAGGTACGTGGTGGTTTCATTTTGTTGTATTCAGTCACAGGGATATAGTTCAGTGATGCCCCACTATCCAGTGCAAACTTGGTGCATGGGTCCCCACACTTATGTCCAGTCTGGGGTATTTTTTTAATTGGTCTGGATCAGCTACCATGCAGATATACTCATCAGTGTACACCGATTCCCGAGATGCTGACCTGGATCCTCTCGATGGGGACCTCCTCACCCATTGAGACCTGCGAGACTCTCTGCTGGAGTGTGAGGAACCAGGGGATGACTCCGGCCGATCCTGGACTGCCTTGACGTGATGCCGCCTGGTGTCAGGGCGAGATTATCTCATTGTCTCTTTCATCCTTTCCTTGCGATATTCTCCACACATAACCTCAAAGTGATTTTTCCTCACTCATTTTCGACACTGCTGACCTAGTGCTGGACAGCCATCAGTGTGCGGAAAGTCGTATCCGCACCAATAACACTTTCTGGGGCGATCTCGCTTCTTGTCTCCTCGGCCAGACTCATGACGTCTGCGCCCTGTCGAATGTTTGCGGGATGGTGGCCTGGACGTCCGGCGTCGATCTCGAGAGCGTCTGCGAGAGTCCTTAGCTTGTACACGATATGCTTGCTCCTGCCTCTCACCATGCCCCGCCTCCATTCTTCTAGCATGTTCCTCTGCTTGATCGTGTATCCGGGTCATCTGTTCAATCTCATCAAGGTTGTGACTTTTCCGTAGTAGCCGCCTTCTGAGAGTTTCTGATTGGCATGCTTCAATTATTCGCAATCTTCTGGCATCTTCCATGGAGAACGTATCAAACTCACAATACCGAGACAGTCGTCGCAGTCTCATTATAAACGTACTTATCAATTCCTCTTTTTCTTGACGGGCTTGGTGAAACATGTACCTTTCATAGTCTACATTTCTCTTATGTAAAAATCTTTTGTTCAAAGCATCTCGCACCTTGACATATGATCCAGTTTCGGCAGGCGGCAATTCCTTGATTAACTTACTGACTTCTTTCCCAACCAGATTGCGCAATGCAATTAACTTTTCTTCTTCATCTGTGACTTTTGACCCTTTCATATAGTCCTCAAAGTCCTCCAACCACTCCTGCCATCTGGGTCCCATGCCCCCTCCAGCTATTAGGTCCAGTGGTTCGGGAGTACGCAGATATGAGACACCAGTCGTGATTGCCGTGGTTGTTGCCGCGTCTGCCGCGTTCCTTTGTGGTGACGTCGCCATCTCTGATTTAGGTCGTGGTCTCTTTGCCTTTGCTCGTGCTTGTATGTCACTCTTGCGTTTGCTTGTGTTTATCTTCTATTTTCTTTGCATTTGCTTTTGATTGTTTTCTTTAGTTTTTCCTGTTTGCGCCGCTTTTCCTGTTTGCGCGCATTTCCACTGTGCTCCCCCCTCCGCCTCCATTTGGTCTGATTGTTGTTTTGGTCATCTGTAGCCCGCCCCGCCTCCCAGCTGAGACGCCCTCCCACTGACCATATCAGCGCTCCACCACCGGAAAGCGCCGTGACTCGCTCGTTTCCCCTGGACTGAGTGGTCGCTCCCCAGTGTCCTGCTGTGTCACTGGTATCGTTGCTGCTTTGCTTATTGTGCCATATACTGCTGCCTGCTGTGTGCCTGGTAGACGCTGTTTTAAAACTGCATTTTACATTTGTTTAAATCGCCGCTTTTCCTGTTTGCGCGCATTTCCACTGTGCTCCCCCCTCCGCCTCCATTTGGTCTGATTGTTGTTTTGGTCATCTGTAGCCCGCCCCGCCTCCCAGCTGAGACGCCCTCCCACTGACCATATCAGCGCTCCACCACCGGAAAGCGCCGTGACTCGCTCGTTTCCCCTGGACTGAGTGGTCGCTCCCCAGTGTCCTGCTGTGTCACTGGTATCGTTGCTGCTTTGCTTATTGTGCCATATACTGCTGCCTGCTGTGTGCCTGGTAGACGCTGTTTTAAAACTGCATTTTACATTTGTTTAAATCGCCGCTTTTCCTGTTTGCGCGCATTTCCACTGTGCTCCCCCCTCCGCCTCCATTTGGTCTGATTGTTGTTTTGGTCATCTGTAGCCCGCCCCGCCTCCCAGCTGAGACGCCCTCGCCCCTCCCCTTCCACCATCCATATATGACAGCTGTCCCCGCGCGCAGCGATCACGCGCAGCGACCGCGCCCAATCCGCGCCGAAGGTGCGCCAAAGGTAAGCCCGTCTACGCCCGTCCGCGCCTGGACCGCGCCCAGCGCCAGACCCCCTGGCCCCCGTCCCTCCCAGCCCCCCTGCATTACCTACGATGCCGCAACCCTCCTAGCCCTTAACCCCGGCCGCGCTCCCAACTGCGTCCAAGCCGCCCCTGGACAAACCCATGGACCTTTCTCCTGCTTCTCCTGCAAATTCTGCGGCACCGACAACATCCCCGCTGCGACCACACCACAGATTCCCGACCCCAACCACCTACAATGCATCCTTCTCAACACCCGATCAGTCCACAGGCACGCCATTGACCTATGGAACCTACTAGACACCATTTCTCCGGACGTCGCCTTCCTTACGGAAACATGGATGAACGCTTCCTCCGCACCAGACATCACCATTGCCATCCCTGAAGAATATAAGATCACACGCAAGGACCGCACCAGCCACACAGGAGGAGGAATCGCTATCGTCCATAAGAAATCAATCCGCATCTCAACCAGCTCTGACGCCAACCTCGCTAACTCCGAACATCTTCACTTCCAGATCCACATCGACCCCAAGACCACACTCAGAGGCACCCTCCTCTACAGACCACCAGGTCCCCGCGCAAAATTCAGTGAAGACATCACGGACTTCATCACCCCACACGCGCTCCCCTCCAAAGACTACATCCTTCTGGGAGACCTCAACTTTCACCTCGAAAAGATCAGCGACCGCAACACCGCCACCCTCGTGGACAACCTCGCCAACCTCGGACTTAAACAACTAGTCACTTCCCCCACCCACATCGCAGGTCACACACTCGACCCTATCTTCACATCCAGCAACCATGTCTCCTTCAGCCACACTACGGACCTCCTCTGGACTGACCACAGCTGCGTTCACTTCACCTACAACAAACCAAAACCCAGCATCCACCTCCAACCTACACTGCAAAGGAACTGGAACAAAATCACCACGGACCAAATCTCCGCATCGCTCCTTCAACACACCCCAGCCCCCTCTTCCAACGCTAACGAAGCCGCCGCTAACCTCACCCTATGGTTATCCAACACCGCTGACACCTTAGCACCACTGAAAAAACGTCAAAACAAACCTGGCAGCAAGAAGGCCTCATGGTTCAACGATGATCTCAAGAAGTCCAAGAAACTCTGCCGCTCCCTTGAAAAGGCCTGGAAAAAAGACCCAACCACCAGCACCAAGGACGCCTTCAAAAACGCCACCCGCACTCACCACCAACTAATCCGAAAAGCCAAGAAAACAGCATTCAAGGATCGACTCGACAACAACGCTCACAACAGCAAGGAACTTTTCAACATCGTCAAGGAATTTTCCAATCCCTCGGCCAACTCCAACGACATCACCCCCTCTCAAACCCTCTGCGACTCCCTAGCCTCATTTTTCCACAACAAGATTGCAGACATCCACAACAGCTTTGACAACCAACCCGGAAACCAACCCAACCTACCATCTGCAGATCATCTTCCCCCCGTGAACACCCTTAACGACTGGAACCCAATCTCCACTGAGGACACCATCCGCCTGATGAACTCCATCCACTCAGGATCCCCCACAGACCCATGTCCTCACCACATCTTCAACAAAGCAGACTTCGTCATAGCACCGCACCTCCGAGACGTCATCAACTGCTCCTTCAACTCCGCCACCTTCCCGGAAGACTGGAAACACGCTGAACTCACCGCCCTTCTGAAAAAACCCACAGCGAACCCCACCGAACTCAAAAATTTCCGCCCCATCTCGCTTCTCCCATTCCCGGCCAAAGTCATCGAGAAAGCTGTCAACAACCAGCTCGCCGCCTTCCTCGAAGCCAACAAATCCCTCGACCCCTCACAATCTGGCTTTCGAGCAAAACACAGCACGGAGACCGCCCTCATCGCAGCAACAGACGACATTCGTACTCTACTGGACAATGGTGACACAGTCGCCCTCATCCTCCTCGACCTCTCTGCAGCATTCGACACAGTCTGCCACAACACCCTCCTACAACGCCTCAATAACATCGGAATCCAAGGAAAAGCACTTGAATGGATCACCTCGTTCCTCACCGGAAGAACCCAGAGAGTCCGCCTCCCACCATTCAAGTCCGAGGCCTCTGAAGTCATCTGCGGCGTACCACAAGGATCCTCACTCAGTCCCACCCTCTTCAACGTATACATGAGCCCCCTCGCGGCCATCGCACGCCAACACAACCTCAACATCATCTCCTACGCGGATGACACTCAACTGATCCTTTCCCTCACCAATGACCCCAGCACCGCCAAAACCAACCTACACGAAGGAATGAAAGAAGTTGCCGAATGGATGAAACAAAGCCGTCTGAAACTGAACTCAGACAAAACAGAAGTCCTCATCTTAGGTACATCCCCCTCTGCATGGGATGACTCCTGGTGGCCGGAAGCCCTCGGAAAAGCACCCATCCCGACTGACCACGCACGGAACCTAGGCGTCATCCTGGATTCTTCACTCTCAATGAACAGACAAGTCAGCGCCGTATCCTCTTCCTGCTTCAACATTCTTCGCATGCTCAGAAAAACATTTCGCTGGATCCCCTCCGAAACAAGGAAAATAGTCACCCACGCTCTGGTCACGAGCCGACTGGACTACGGAAACACCCTCTACGCAGGCACTACCGCAAAACTCCAGAAGAAACTCCAACGAATCCAAAACGCCTCAGCCAGACTCATATTAGACATCCCACGCAACGATCACATCTCTGGTCACCTTAAAGACCTCCACTGGCTACCCGTCAATAAGAGGATCACCTTCCGACTGCTTACCCACGCACACAAATCACTCTACGACATCGGTCCAGAATGCCTCAACTCACGACTGTCCTTCTACACCCCCTCCCGCCAACTACGCTCTTCCAGCCAAGCCCTCGCCACTGTATCTCGCATCAACAAGACCACCATGGGAGGCAGATCCTTTTCATACCTGGCTGCTAAAACATGGAACTCTCTCCCCGCTTACCTTCGCCTTACCCAGAACCACCTAGCATTCAGAAAGCAACTTAAAACGTGGATATTTGACAAGTAATTCTCCTCCCCTTCATAAGCGCCTTGAAACCCTCCGGGTATGTAGTGCGCTATATAAATCTTTTGACTTGACTTGACTTGACTTAGTTGTTGCCTTTGCTTGTGCTTGATTTCTGCTTTTCTTTTGCAGTTACCAGTGCTTGTTTTTCTCTTGTAGTTGCCTTTGCTTGTGCTTGTTTTGCTTTTCCAGTTGCCTTTGCTTGTGATTGATGTCAAAAACTGGAGGTTGCCTGACTTCAAAATGGCCACTTCTTGGCCTCGAAAGGGGATTGGTGGGAACAGCCTGACTTCAAGATGGCCGCCGTACTCGAAATCTCGTTTTCCACGAGATTTTGGCTCCCTCCAAAGCAATTCAGTCACCGGCAGGTTTCAGACACTAACCGGGCAGATGAGGGCCACGCTGGGTGCTGGGGCCTTCGCTTTCCGCCGCTTCCCCTCGCACAGGAACTCCTTCCAACAGGTAGGACCAGGGTGAGCTCCCGACGTCGCTACCGCGCCTGTACTTCTTCACGCATCTGGGGTAGGCACCCGATGCTAGCGCTCGGCAGCACTTCCTCCGCTGGGTCATTTCAGCGCTCGACCGCGCTTTGCTCGCTGGGCTTTCCACGACCGGCTGGTCACAAAACGCTGGGTATTCACCGCTGGCCGCTTCCTTCTCGGCGGCGGTTCCTGCCAGGCACACGTGTCGCGACGGCGACTTCTTTAGTGTGCTGCACGGGACGGGACAATTATCTCCTGGGGTCCAGGGGTGGCAGACTGCACCATCCCACCCTCGTCGCCAGCTGTAGCGTCGTGCTACCAATGATGACACTACACAATGTATATTTTACAAGAGCTCTTTATTATAGCTCTGTCCGGTTCCCCGTCCCTACTCTAACTGCCCCTTTCCTGTCGCCGTTCCTCCTCTTCCTGTGTCGCCCTAACTCCACCCACCAACAACTAGACTGCCCACAACCTTACAGAAACCATAGTATATTCGGGCGGGGGGTTTGCGTAGGTGGACCAATCGACGAAAAAATGCTGGCTACAGCAAACTGGAGATAATTTGTTACCAACCTTGCCAAGTATGACACATTTGGGGGAAATTAATGCATAAATTGCTCACTTTTGCCACATCACCACTAGGCTCCAAGAATATCATGCAATCAGAGCTAATTATAAGCTGACAGCTAACAGTCCCTGTGTCCCTCCTGGAGATGCTCAGCAAGGGTCCTGCAGTGTTACTTGGCTGCACATCACTGTCTGGCATCAATAATATAGGTGCTGGTGACACTGTCATACAAATAGAGTGGGGTGAATTCAGCTTAGCGCTCCTCCTTAAACTGCAGCAGTAGTTTCTCTGTGTTATCGGCCCTGGAGGGTACGTTTGAACAATTCAGTCTTTCACTCTCCCTAAGAAGGTAAAAGGCCTTTTTTCACTCGCACTACGCAACGGCAACATTAACTCAAAGACATATCGCCTGCCGCAGACTCACGGTATGAAGAAATGCTGGAAGCCTCTGGGACAGTCTAAGCTGTGACCAGAGCAGGCCGTGAGAATACACCGGCAGATCTAACTGTCAGTATGATAATCCAGTCTCCTCTTCAACAGCTATATACTAGAGATCAGAGACAAAAATATTTGCTAGACGGACCCTTGAAAAACCCACTTACTGATTACAGTGTCTTTAAAAGTTCAGCACACTGGCTCTCTAAATTGGGCTCATTAGATTTTTAAAACTTACCTGTACCCAGCCATGATACAAAAGTATTACTGTCCTCACTACCACACTCTGCTTTCACAGGTTTAAGGGCTGAGTTTTAAACTACTTCTCTTCTAAAAAAACACTGGAAAAGAGATTATGGGGCATATTTACAAGCCCCTATCGCCATCACAACATCACTGAAAGTGACGTTGTGATAGTGATAGGGGCCTTGCCTTATTTGCAAGGCAGTGTTAAGTCACTTAACGTGGTTTAACGCTGCCACGTAAATAAGGCACCCTTTCACGCTGTATTTAGCATGAAAGGGGTGAGTAATGGGTGTTGCCGTGGGCGTTCCACCGCAACACCCATTGATTTTGATGCTGCCCCATATTTACGAGGGCAGCTTAAATGCTTTATTTCTCCTCGTTCTTGCTGTTTCCATGTGTGCTGCCTTGGGCAGCACACATAGAACAGCAAGTTGCCTATGATTGTTTACGTGCAGGAAGGTCCTCCTTCCTGCACCTAAACAATCATTTTGAAAAAAAATGCAGTTTTGCAAGTTCTGTGTGTGCTGTATTAAGCAGCACACATAGAAGTTAAAAAACGGCATTTAAAGATTGTTTATGTGCAGGAAGGAGGACCTTCTTGCACATAAACAATCTTCCCCTCAACACAGGTACCTTTGCACTATGGAACAAGGGTGCCTGCGTTGGTACTAGGCAGCTAAAGTTAGCGCCAGTGCAGGGGGAAACGCAGGGCTGCACCATATTGTAGTACATATGGTGCAGCCATGCATTTCTAAAGTGACGAAGCGTGTCCTTAGCTTTCTTGGCTAAGCGACACGCTTTGCCACTTTATTGTAAATATGCCCCTGAGTGTGAAATACCTCCTAAATGCTCTCAGCACACAGGATAGATTAGCACCTGGAAATAAAGCAAGTGTTAACATTTCACTAAATGGTGAGCGCACACCATAGTTTTCCCCCACCCCGCTCCATTTGTGAGTTATGGGACGAGTCATGGTGCTATTTGGTGACTGCAATAGTGGATTTGGTGGTGGGGAAGAATAACTCTCCATGGTTTTCTCCACACCATTGTTGTCAGCCTGCCCCTTATTATGCCAGCTTGCGGTCTTCCTGGACCCCAGTACTGTACCGCTTGAAAGGGAGCTGCAGGTAAAATCGCTGTGAAGAATAAGTGAGTGGCTTCAGTGTGCACCAAGATTCTGGAGGACACAAACCCCTACAAAAACCCTCCCAAAGCTTTCATTTGGAAATATTGTGTAATGAACTGATTGTTCTCTACGTAGAGACAGATTGTTCTACTCTTCGCATATCATACTCCCTTCGCCATGAAGTGGGCCTGGGAGCAGAGTGTAGAGAGCAGACCCTTATTGAGCATTGACCCTCATTTGTATATAATGTGAGGGTCAGCTGTGCAGTTTCCCCAACTTGGGGGCTATGAGGAGGAAACCCGTTGTACGGTGGGAAGGGGACAGCATCATGCAGCTGAGGTACGAGGGGTCCGGCCCCAGAGAACTAGAAAACACAATGCCTAGAGTGAGCTATAACTGCACCCCCTATACACCTGTCTGTAGATTTGCCTGAACACTTCTATTGGCAGTGCTACATACTAAACTGCAACCCCACTGAGCTCCTGTGTTTGCTGCGGGCCAGTAACTGGCAACAGTAGATGTGAGCAGATCACACGCTGCTCTCCTTGTCAGATTCTACTCTCAGGTGAGCCTGTTCACATTGCATTCACCCCTAGCAAATGGGACCGATTGGGCCCAACTGCCATTAGTGTGCAAGACAAAGTGTTTATTTCTTTGACCTAGCCCAGAATGCACCATCCATTGTTCGTGTTCCAAATGAGATCACTTCGACCTTAGGGGAATATTTACGACTTTAGTGTAGCAGGGAAGCGCAGCAAGTCACCTTGCTGTGCTCCATGTGTCACAGGGAAAAGGCAGGAATGTGCAGTACTTATCCAATACAATGAATTCCTGTCCTTGTCCTTTGCACTGGCGCCCTTTTGTCAGCGTTAAGCCAACGAAGGCATGCATCCTTACAGCATGGTGCAAATGTGCCTGTGTTGTGTGCAGGATTGTGTTTGTGCAGGAAGAGATACCTTCCTGAACACAAAAAAATCCTGAGTGAGGCTATTTCCTCTGAATGCAGCAAACATAGAAATAGGAAAGAAACTAGGAGAAATAAAGATATTTCTCCTCGTTATGCCACTCCCAGGGCGGAGTATCTTTTTGGCAATTTCTCAGGTTTACCTGTTCTTGTAAATCTGGGAATGCATCAAAATTCATAGATGTTGCATGGGAACACCCAGTTAACACCCATGGAAATGCCTTCCTTGTGCAGAGTAATGCAACACAGTGATTTGCGTTGTCTTAAATTACTCAAGATTTATGAAGCCGCGCAGGGGAACGAAGGGTCGCCTGGCATGGCTTCATCAATCTCATTTTACATTTGCATCACTCTTACACCATGTCGCATGATCCAAAAGTAACGCAAAGGGACTCATAAATAAGCACCTTAGGTTTGTGTTCTGGCATAAGCACTTTAGAGGTCTTACTATGGCTTTAAGACCATTTCTACATTTAGCAAAAAGCAGTCATTTCTGAAAAGCATTTTTTTGCACAGACTTATTTGCTTTAGTCTACCCGTAATAGTGTCACTCAAATTGTCACACATAAATCACAGAAATGTCACACATATGTACACTAAAAATGAGATGTCACACATAAGTAAACTGAAAACTTGGCAGCTATGTGTTACATATGGATCAACTTAGGTATATGGGCAGTACCATAGAAATCTGATATTGGTGTAAAGGGGTACCCAGGACAAAATGTTGGCATTGACACACTGGAGGGAATTTCTAACATATAGGCAGCACCCAATGGCTCAAATGTGTCCACTCCTCTGTAATTACTGCATTGGCATAATAGCTGTAATTCTTGGGCATTTCATAGAAAAATAGTACCCACCTGTGCTGTCATACTTGCTCTTAGTACTGGGAAAAATTTGTAATTCTCTATGCATATTTTTGCTATTCTAGGCACGATGGTTCCCAGCCCTGATGTAATACTTCCACTGGCATTTTTGTAACAATATTACTCCTACTACTGTCTTCGGGCTCAGACTCTTTGGTTGGTTTGATTTATCCTACTTATGAATCAAGGGATGACCTATTTGGAAAAACGATGGGATTCCATATCACCTATCACACGGAAGCACTACTGGAAACCACACACAAAAGGTTTGTAAAAGAACCCACACTCTCATGATCTATGTGGCATACTTCACCATAGAGTCCATCAGCCAGGGCTCAACCTTATTCAGAGATCTCTTAATGGCATCGGTCAAAGGGATACTCCATTGGGAGCACATCTATGCATGAGAGTGTGCATGTGGGTATGTATCAATATCTTACCCTAGATAAACAACAACTGGATTCCATTAGTCCAAGTATCACTTTCACTTTTAATCGAGTCCAATTTACTGGCTTTTTAAAGGCGGGTTTATTAAGCATTTACACAATAGTCTAAGTTAAACAATAGAGGGAGTTTCTCATATTGAGTCACGCAGAAAACGTGGTATTAATCTCCTGGACACTTAGGGGCTGCATGGACTCCTTGGTGAATTTGTTATATATATGTATAAGCAAGCACCCCGTCGAAAGACAACAATTACGATGAAGGCTTTTTAGTATAAAGGGACATCAGTACATATATGTTAAATATTTCCATTCAAAAGAAACAACTGTATTAGTTTCCGTGCTTTGTAATTGTGCTTTAATTTGCTTGCAAGACTTGGAAAAAGAAAGAAATGCTCCTTCATAAATCAGTCGAGAGGCCTTTTTGTGGTGGCCCCAACGCAATTATAGTTTACTTGACATTATTTGTAAGAAATCATGTTGTTTATCACTCGTGTCCTTGAGCCACAATACTGTTGCACTCATCTGGATGACCAATTAGTCTGCTTTATCACTTGTCTCACACAAGGCAGCGAGGTTGAGCTGCCAAGCTTATTCAAGCGCTTGGTGTGAGGTGAGTCAGCTACAAGCAACGAGTTTGCACATCTTATAGCAGTTACTATTTTCAGTATCCAAATATTTCTTGACTTCAAAAGGAAAATGACTTCGTTTCCAGACAGTAAATTGCTCAATAATAGTCATAGAGCATAGTATTGATAGCTAGGAATGCCCTAAAATGTATAGCTCCTAATCTCTAGGCACTGTTGTGTTTTTCAACAATGAACCGTAAAAAGAATATTATCAATCAATCAATCAATCAATCAATCAATGCGTTATTGGTTAAGTTAATAAAAACCATAACAATGTCATAAAAGAAAATAAAGTCTGTCGATGTACAGTCATTTAAAATGTTTAAAAAGCATGTAAGTGTTTTTTTTTTTAAAATAAAAGACAGTTTTCGTATCATAAAACAGGCTAAAATGGAGCGAGTTGCTGTGTCAAAAAATTATCAACAATGTTGATATCACATCGGGGTTAATGTAAGGGTGCATTTGTGCAGCGGCTTAGGGTTTAGAAACAGTCAATGGATCATTGGACTGGACAGGACTGGTGCTGTGTATATCCTTGGGTCATGTTATCTTTTCGTGAAGTGTCAGCAATGTCATCATGTTACAAGTCAATTGAGGATCTGTTGTGCCCAGACCTTTAATAATGGCAGATCTGCAAGTTCGAATGCCCCTGTTGTTAAAAGCTCTTTTTAGTATCGATCCCCGGATTATTTTTAAGAAGGGGCAAACACTGATGAGGTGAATAATATCTTATCTTGTCTTACTGCACCACATAAGCTGCATGTTTTGGGGCCATCATACTTCCATGTTTGTTGGTCGGCCAAACTTGGTAACGCCCCGAATCTGATAGCCATTAGCTTTCACTTCAGATAAGGTGAATATGTTGACCTTAGGTATTCCGCCGGGCGTATTGATGTATAAGATTGGAGGACCATCCGGGAATGGGACCGCTTAGCTTGTCTGCATTTAACTTTTAATAATATCCAGAATATTAACATATGAGAGGTAACCTCAGGGTACCCATTAGGCCAAAACTAAAGTAAGATCTTCAAATGTTTTCATACATTCACCAAAAAGTTTGTTTAAAAGCTAAAGCAGCAGCTGGCTTTGATGGTAGCAAATATTCGGCATTCCCTGGCTTTGATAATTTTAGTATTGACTGAAAAATCATGTTACCATGAAACAATATCTGAATGAATAGTGCAGACTATCCCTCAAGGATAGCTTCAAACATGCACATAAATACCGACTAAGATTGGCAACAAACACACTGAGAGCAAACATAGTAAGAGAACAAGCAGCATTAACAAAAATGCCATGATATCAAGGTTTATGGAAAGCGAACGCATATTGCTCTTTTTCATGTGTAGGGCAACTCGTTCCATAATGTAGTTCCTAGGACAGTGAGTTTCCGGTTACCCTGTGTTTTACCTTTTGATGTAGGAACTATTAAATGTAGCCAGTCAGCTGACTGCAAAGTCCTGAAGGGGACATTTGTTCTTAAACGTGGGATGATACTTTGCAATGAAGGAGTTTTAAAAAGCAGGGTTTGAAATATGAAGGTAACTCTAGGTGCGAGTTTGAGACAGCACATAGATCAATTTCTACAAATTAGAAGTTTGACCCAATTCAGGTAATTCAAACATGAGGTGTTGTTTTAATCTCTTGAATGACACTAATACCGATTATGTGAACATGAGTATAGGTACATGATTCATGCTTGATCTGCACCGCTGTATAATGGATTTGTAACTCATTTTGTATATAAGTAGAGAATAACATTGAAAAGTCTAAAGCTCTGTAATTCACGATTTGTTCCTCAGACCCCGGATGTTGCTAAAGTTGCCCTTTCACTTGTTGCCAATTAACACACACGGTGGCAGGAAAGATACCTGTGGGTTAATAATTAGGCATGCATAAATGTGCACCTTTTTTAATTAGCACTGTTCACAGTTTGTTTTTGTTGTCTGTGGCACTCCATTGTTAGTACAAAGTGGCAGGTCTTGTTAGAGCCTCTTTTGAAACCTAATTGCAAACAGAACAAGCTTGTTAGGTTTAATGAAGGAATATTTTCCAATATATTATGTAAAGTAAACCTGCTTTCATTTTTCGTTGCAAGCTGTGCAGCTGCAGTAGACTTTTTTATGCTTTTAGAGGCCAGTGATTTGCAAAGATTTATTTCATTGTACTTTTGTAGATGCTTGAAGTGGGTGCCGCACTAAGGGGCCGATTACGATGGCGGGCGGACAAAGTCCGCCTGCCATCGCAGCTGCTAAATGGACCATCCGCAATAGTTGCGGCGGTCCCACCACATCAATTATGATGCGCCTGCCAGTGTGGCGAGCGCATCCTGTATATTTTACATTGCGTCGGGTGGTGCTGCAAGCAGCACCCACCGCAATGTAAAATATACATGCTGTCCTTTTATATGCACAACGTGACAGGCACCATGCGGTGCCTGCCACATTGTACATGTAGAAGCAGGGGGGTACCATAGGTACCCCTCATGTGCACCCCCCCACCCTCCCAACACCCTGGGGGCCCACAACGGGCCCCCAACAGCAGGAACCGCCTGCTGTTCCATGGCGGCAATGCCGCTATGGAAAGGCTGATCACGGCCTGCATTGTAATATGTATGGCGGTATCTTCCAGACACCGCCACCATATTAAACCCCTTTTTTTGCCCGCCGGCCGCCTCGTCGACTGGTGGAAAAGCGGCGGACGGTCTTTCCATCCACCGTGGACCCCCCCAGCCATCATAATGTGGCAGGGGGTCTTTGCAGTGACTATGGTGGGCGGATCGCCCCCGCCAGGCTGGCAGTGACCACCGTCAGTCCGGCCCACCATCGTAAACAGCCCCTTGAAGCCAATGGTAAAGTACCCAGGGAAGTACTCTGGAAGTATGGTAATGGAGTTTACCCAGTCATTTTTACCACACAGTTCAGGTTGTCGCAACTGGTAATGGGTAATAACAGTCCATAAAAACATTCTGTAGAACTGGCAAAACCGCACAATATTCCAATGTCTGAAATGTTTCAACACATTAAGTCCTACAGATAATACTCAAGCCATTTGCATTGCCAATAGTACAGACACAGCACATTTTGTGCTCGACTTGCATTTTGTAAATCATTCTGGTGCAGCACAAATTTGCCCACTTTTCACACATCACACATTTCGTCATACAATGTTAACAAATATGTGACATGAACGTGCATTTAGCACAAGTTTCTTACTTGATTTAACGATTAATGAAAATGTTTTATTTGACTTCACCTCTCCTGGGTTGGGCACCCCTGAATCACTCTGCCTCCACTTCTAATCATATTTGGCAGGTACTGCAGAATCAGCTACAGCAGCCTCCAAACTGCTTCTCATTTAGGTTCCTGGCCTTCCCTTGCCCCACACATGCCTACACCCACTTGTCACACTAACCCCAACTACCTAAAAAACACTATCCCACCCCCCTACAACTATAAATAATAATCATTATTTATACAAACAATACACTACACAAAACAACACAAAATATAAATACAGGACAAAAGTGACAATTTAGGGTCACAAAGCAGAAAGCAGAGACACCTACAAGACCAGGCAAAACCACCAAAGCCTCCAACAAACACTTAACATCTCCACCACCCAGCACAGACAAAAAGATAGTAAGTGAAAGTGAAAGAAACTTTCCACTTCCTGGTTTTCAGTATGGCTGAGCCATTACATCATTTCCTGTCTGGATGTGGTACGCTTTCGTCATATGCATCATTTTTCTAAATACAGCGTTGTTTTTTCTGACACTTTGCTAGACAAAATCTAAGTTGTTAGTTACACTATGGGCAAAGCATTGCTTTTGACTGTTTGCCCTTGATGCATGGTTTCTGGTGGATGCCCTTTCCACTCAGGTGTCACGTTTAGTAGTAAAGCAACTATTTATCTACAAAAGGGTCACTTTTACTACATGAGAAACACCTTTCATACCATTGAGTCAGTATTCTTAGTCCAAAGTCACATTTAGTGTTAAAGCGTGACTTTCTATGCCAAAGAGTCATATTTACTAGAGTCACATTTCATACCATTGATTCACTTTTCGTATGCCTAGGTACTGTTTAGTGCGAATGCATGACATTCTATGCCAAAGAGTCACATTTACCAGAGTCAAATTTCATACCATTCAGTCACATTTCTGAATCCTATAAAGTTTTAGTCTGAATGTATGACTTTCAATGCCAAAGAGTCACATTTACAACAGAAAAGTCACCTTTCATAGGATAGTATCATCTTTCTTAGTATATTGTAACCTTTCCTACTAGAGTGTCAACTTAGCTACTAAAACATGTTTGTTTAGTGACACATTGCTATGGAAATGGGCACGGCAAAAGTGGCACACAACATGTGATCATGCAAGGTGCATTGTTTTTGGGACTTTGACATTGATGCCTAGCTTCCAACCTGATTGTAAACTTCTGACGGATACTTCCAGTTGATGAAATGTGTGCACATAATGTTTCCTGGAACTGTGACATAAACACAAAGATAAGTAATAGTTCCAAACATTTATTGTCATGTTGAAACTTTGGTACATGTTGTTTAATGGTTCATTCACAAACATGTTTTTCAAGAAAAAGAAATGTGCACAATGTTTGAGGGTCTGTGATTGCCTACAGCTGTATTTTGGATGTCTTGAGACACGGGATTCATCCTCTTCTTTCTCCTCCTCTATCGGGTCCTGCAGTTGTAGGTCCCTGTCCCAGGTGACAATAGTCCGCACACAAATATTGTGCAGTATGGCACACACCAAGATGATTTTCCAGACCACTGAAGGGGAGTAGAGCAACCTACCCCCGAAGGCAGTGAAAACTAGCTTCAGGCGGTCTTCTAGGTTCCGCTGCCGTATTGCGGCCAGACCGGCAACCTTGTAATCGGGCCCCAGTCTCTGAGCCAGTGAGTTAAAATACCTTTATTTGGCATTAAAAAAATTACAATAAAAATACATCACTATTTGCACCGCATTAAATATTTAAGAATAAAATAAATTTTTACAACAATATTAGTTAAACACATTCATACAATTAATACCATACCAGCGTTTAAAATAATACTAGATCTATTAGTACTACAAGCATTGTATCACTCCACCTAAAATGGAATGTCCCCCAGATCAATCATGCAAAAAGAATATTAGCTAACTTATTAATATGTAATACAGAGAATAAGTTACCTTGGCATTATTTTTGACATATTTCATTAAAGAGCAAAGGATGAGACTCATAAGACTTCATGGATAATTAATTAGAGCCCCTGTTGATGGTCACTGTATGTACATAGTTTCCAAATCTTTACAGGATTTTAAATGTATTTATTTCCAGAAAACAAGTTTTTTTTGGAGACTAGATGTTGCAAAAACAATTTTGCCGGTCTAGCCCTATCTACCCTTAATTTGTGCCATATAAGGAAGAGATTAGGTTTTCTGGGCAAAGTGTAAAATGTGCACAAGATGATAAAGTGCAGAGTTCTCTGAATACTGTGGTTGTCACAAGGGTATTCTGAAAGTCTATCAAACCAGGTACCACTCGAAAGAAATGCAGCCAAAACATTACCACTATTTAATCTGAATCATATTAGATAAAATCTGTGTTGAGGGTTGTTGACCATATAAGCTAGGGCTCCAGTTCCTGGACAGTAAGTAAATGCTTGTGATACAAATTTGATGATTTACTTAGTTTCTGTGTTAATCTAAGTATCTCCAGGTTGCCAAAATACAATTGCTTTACTGTCAATTTATTTCTTAACACTGCTGTTTTGGATTTTTGAAAGGGTCATGAATCTTTAGTGACTGAAAGAACATCTAATATACTATAAGATGTTATTAAAACATACTAAAAATACCATTTACTCTTTTTTTTACTGTTCTCAGCTTTAATACTTCTTCACCCTAAATGATGGTTTGTAGAAAGCATCATCCTTGAACAGTGGGGACAAAAAATTCAATGGATTGTAAAAAAAAACAAATCTGCACAGTACATTACTACACATAAGTAATACTATGAATTTCCCCAACTTAAAAATATGTCTTATATTATTATATCTGGTACAATATCAGAAATAAATGTGAGACAGCCTTGAATTTGGAGATCCTTTTGAAACATCACTCCTGGTAGGCCAAATGATGTGTAAACTAATGAAGATCCATCTAGACAAAAATTCCATAGAATTATCTGCCACAAATAGAATGCAAACAGTGGTTGGAGAAACATAAGAGGACAATATCTTACTTTTGAAGATAGTGTTGAAGCTTAAAGATGAAGTAATACGAGTATGACCATCCACTTTCAAACTTTAATTAGTGTCCTGTGTTTAGTTGTTATATTAACTCCTTTCTCCAATATAAAAGGACTCGATTTTCAAAAATCTAATTAAAAACATTACCATCAGTAGGCTGAATAAACACACACAGAAGTATGTAGAAGCTCTTGTTGGAAAAACACAAAGAGTCGTTTGTTTTAGTTTTGAAGACAGTTTTTTTGTTCCATCTTAAGGCTGCTGTAATTGGAGTATCTCTATTCAGTTTTTAATTATAATTAGAGAATGTAGTGTTTAGATGTTTTATAAACTCCTTTGTCAAAGAACAACTTTTTGAGGACATTACACTCAATAGACTGAATAATGTCTAATAAACAGATAAATCATATGATAAATTGAATTTCGAGCACTCTTGAAGGGTTGGCATTAAACAAACTATAGACTTCTGTTCTTTAAGGAAATTATATATTGGTTCTACTGCGATAATATTAGATGGAAATAGTTTCATGATAAGGTAAGTTTCCAAAGCAAATTTCCTTTCTTTTGTAAGAACTCGTTCTCTATTGTCCTTCAGTATATCTTCACATTCAACATCTGATGCTTGGCGCATATTTCCTACTTATTATCTATGGTGAGCGGAGTCCAGTTGAGCAGGATCTGTGGAGGTGTGGCATGGTTGCATGTAGTGACAATAGGCGTAGATTTGCCTGATCTTGTGGTGGAAGAAGGTGCTGAGTTTGCTGTAGAGGTCTTGGGAGGTGGGATATCTGTGGTCTCGCTGTTGGGCCTGGTGAACTCCTTAATGACTGTGAAGAGTTATTTGCTGTTGCCTACATTGGTGTTGATTCTGTTGTGGAGGACCGTTTTATTTGTGATTTTGAGGAGGATGCAGTGTGCGTTGACGGTGGATTTGAAGATTGCGTGGGTTTCTGGGGTTTCGTTGTTTCTCCATCTCTTCTCGAGTCGTCTGCAGGTGCGTCTGGACTAGTCGATGGAGAGAGTGAACCAGCTGGCGTTCTTGGTGTGTTGCATGCCTGATGCTTTCTTGAGTGGGGTATAGTGTTGGTGCAATTAGAGATCCATCGATGGAGGTTGCGTGCAAAGGTGTTGGCATCTGTTCATGTCGACGGTGTGGTAGTGCTGAGAAAGGTGATGAAATGTTCTTCAGTGGTCTTGTTCCAGCTGCGATATGGGGGAGGTTAGGGCGGTGGTGTATGGTCGGATTCGTGAAGGTGAAAGGCATGCAGTGGTGGTCGTCTGTCCATAGAAGTCCATTGGCATGGCTGTAGGTGATGTTCCCGCTGATGGAGAATACAGGGTTGAGCATATGCCAGGCTGTATGGGTTAGAGCTGTGCCTAGCTGCCTGAGTCCAATGTTGGCAAGGTTCTTCAGAAGAGATGCTGTGTTCTGGTCCCTGGGGTTGTCCAGGTGTAAGTTGAGGTTGCTGAGTAGGATGTAATCAGTGGAAGCCAGAGCCCGGGGTGCAATGATGTCTACGATGGTGTCAGTGAAGGGCGGGCCGGGGCTGGGAAGCCTGTAGATGAGGATGCTGCAGAGTGTGGTGTTGGGGTTCGTCTGGATCTGAAAAAATTAACAAGGGACGAGAATAAAGGTAAAAGCAGAAAAGAAGGCAGTAGCAGAAGAAAGGCAAAAAGGGCAGAAAAGCAGAAAAAGAGAGAAAGAAGGGCAGTCCAGCAGCAGAGCAGTGGTGATCCACCACTAGACCACCAGGGGTGAGACACAGGTGGAGGAGGGCATCAAATCTCTGACCAGAGGGTCAGAGGCAGCTACCGGGCAGAGCTGTACAGTGAAGGGAGCAGTCCACTAGAAAGGTTAGTTGACTGGTTGGATGCTGAGGGACCTTAGGGTCCAAGAACTATGGATGGGCAGATTTCACGGAGTTGCACTATGCAGAAATCTGCAGAGGTACATAAAAACTCTGTTGAATTCCAAGGACTTCCGCTTTGCCCTATTTGTGATATGAGAACTTTGGACGCATTAGCTGTAATTTCACATTCTGAACTAACAAATTGGTACATAATCCTGCCGCATGGTAGATCCATCCACAAAAAATGTAGAACTGTGAAAGGGCTTCAGTGTCAGAATACTGTGAGAAGTGGTGGATTTTAAATCTCCACTCACAAGCATTGCATGTTTACTGTGCCCAAAGATGAGAGATGTATGGATTTAGTTGCTATTACACATCTTGTGCTGGAGGTCTTTAAACCTACGCTGCAAGTCTCTGTCAAAGCACTATTCACCCTGCATATGCCACTCTGAATGAAGATCCTGTAAACTTTGATGAGCCCAGACCATGAACTCCCTCCCAAACACACATCCATGGTTCATCCTAGCACCTACTCTTTGCACGGCATTCACACTGTGATGAAATGAAGCCCTTTGCCTCACAGCACACACTCTGATCCAGCGTCACCCTGTCCCTGCCAGTCACTGTACTGAATGCACCCATGCACTAGTCTCCAGTTCCCCCTGCCTTGTCCCCAGGCCATTAAGGCAAGGTTGTGAGACCCTTACTGTGGTCTTGAGAGCCAGGTATTGATTATCCTGTGTACAGATGACAAATGGGGCCAGGCCCAACATGCTCACTGACTCCTGTTCGAGTGATGATAGCGCTGCACCTGCACCGATAAAAGACCTCGCTTTAGGGACTTTATAGCCCTTCATCAATCACAATTTCCCAATTCAATAGGGAAAAGTATGAGTCATGCCAACAGATTCTGTGTCTGCATCTTATATGTCCAAACATGGAATATCAGAAGAGGGGAGGATATATGGAGGGAGAAAGAGAAAACAATAGGTGGAGATGGGATTAAAAGAGCGAGTGAGGGAAGGCAAGACATGTTAAGGAAGAGAGGAAAGGCAAAGAGTGAGCAAAGAAGGGGATAAAAGGAAGGGAAGGCATAAGAAGAGGCATGCTAGGAAAAGCTAGAGAAAAGACTGAAGGATGGATGAAGTAGGAGAGAATATTGAAAGGAACAAGCAAAGGGGCGTCAGGAAAAGGAGAGGGCCGATGATGAGAAAAGGAGTGCAGGTAAAAGCAAAGAATGGAAAACGGAATATTAGTAAAGAAAGAAAAAAGACGTTTTAGATGTCAGAAAGCAGTCGGAAGTGAGCGATTTGCTTCGCCTTTCCCAAAAGTTATTGATAAATGAATAAATGTCGGAATTTGTAAAGCGCACAGCTACCTCCACCGGAGGTGTCCCGGCGCTGTCTGTATACCGCTTAGGAAACCTTCCTGGCTTTCCTGGGAAATGTCCACTCCTGGGCACCCCCAAGGTGCAGCCAGGCATCCCAGCACTTTTGGGGCCGTTGTGGAGACTAAGCAAGCTATTGCCCAGAGTTGCAGCGTGGGACCCATGATCAGAACAGGCACTGAGGCGAGAATATCCGGTCAGGGGAATTAATGAGCCCAAGACCCGCCGAGGCCAAAGCTCTGCATCAAGGTCTGCCTGCTCTAACCATTGAGCCACACTTCTCCACATCGTGATCCATGATCGTGTGCTAAGAACATCAGAGCACAGAGGCTATTAGCATGTGGAGTGCAACGGTAGGGTGGATGGATGGGTAGTCTTTTCGAGTAGTCTCACTAAGCCCTTGGTGTGCTTAGACTCACAGATGCTCAGCACCAGGATTCCCTCCCAGGTTAAAGTGCACTGTACAAATCTGCATAACCACGCGGAATGGAAGGATGAACTAGCACAATGTTTATTAACGCATATACAGTCGGAGCTCAAAAAAAGCATAGTTTTGTATGTTTATATTATGCACTTCAATATCTCTTACATCTAGATAAATAATTCTTAAAATGTGAATACCACAGGGTAAGGATGTGCAATACCACCACTAGATTGCTCTGCTACTTATATATCGGTATTCCTGAGCAGGGCACACAGCAGGCCTGGTTCTAGTGATGAAGCAAAGCTTCGCATATTTTGCGGCTTGCCGAAATCAAGAACCTCATTTATGTGTAATAAGGTAACCCGTGTATGTTTTACTAACGTTTATATTAAGTTTGAGTAAAGTTTGAGACGCTTGCCTATGTGTATTTCTAATGAAATTAATCCATGTCCTCTAAAAAATGGCCGCCGCTTGTATTTTAGTTACTGCGCATGCGTCAGCCACACTCACGTGTCCTGACGCGTCTGCAGAAGTGGAGGGAAAGTTATGCGCATGCGTAATTCATAGCTGTGCTTATCATGTGGTACTGCTCGTGCCACTGCTCTTGTATTTCGTCTAAATGTAGCTAACATTTAAATCGCATAAGTTTATTTCTTGATGATGAGTTAAAAGTACAAACCCTGCGATGTGTTTTCATAATGACATTATTATGTATTAATTTGTTTTCGCTTACTTTTCATGTACCGCGGGCAATGGGGGTCTGAGTGAGAGGAGAGCCATATTGGAGGTCCCTTCTGCGCCTGTGCGACATTCGGCAGCACGAGGGACCTTGGCTGATGGAACATAGCCAGCTGGCAGTGATGGGCGAGATGCTCCTGAGAAAGTCACCTCTGCCCTGCGAGAACAGCGAATGTGGCTTCTTATATGTTACATTGTATAGATGTGCTACTGTTAGCTCATGGGAACCCAAACATGCTAGGCGGTCCCAAAATATGTAAATGAAGGCTTCAAATCGCATATTGTGATTGGTGTGTTACCCAAATCCTACCTTAGGACCAATCGAAATTGAGGGATTCTGACACTTTGCAACATTGGGGGGTGGTACACTGTCCCAAAACTGTATATCTACCCTGGGTTCACCTAGTGAACCGTCCGACTTGTCTGGTTTAGCTGACCTGTCACTGACCCAACGCACTCAATAGGTGACTGAAAATACAGAGAGCTGCGGAGCACTCTGTCCGAATTTGACCATAGACTAAGGTTTTACTGAACCTTAAAGTGCTGGCAAGGCACTTAGCTGGGAGTTCGCTGACCCAATCGGGGTCTTGATCGATATCTGCAGAGCGGGTGGAGCGCAGGCGTTGCTTCCTAACTGTGGGTTCCGGTCCTGTCCTGAAGAGGGTCCTGTCCTGAGGGTTTGCTGTCCTGTCCTGAGGTCCTGTCCTGACTCTTATTCCGAGGGTATCCTGTCCTGTCCTGGGTGTCCATTCTGCACCTGCTGTCCTTTGAGGGGTATCCTTCCTTGAGGGTTTCCTGACTTTAACTGACCCGTGGCCAGGGTTTGGTTTCCACACCTTTCTAGGTAAATACTGCTCCGAAATCTCTTGAAATTCTTGCACCTTCTGAATTTCTAACTTTTGCTTCAATAAAGTTCAACATTGCAAATGTGATATTTTCCATGCCTTTCCGCAACTATTGAAAGTCATTTAAAATTTTGCAAAGTTATTTCTATGTCTTCTCATTTGTTAGAAATTATATTTTGCATAGCAGTGTGTCATTTCCTGATATGGTCTAGAACTTCGTTGCCTAGGTTGTTCAAAGGCCCTTTCACCTTAAGTGAAGCGTGTTATTCATTATAAGTTCTTCTATAATCACACACACTTAGTCTATCACTGTTTTAGATAATACTGACTTGCATAAGTATCTTTTCTCGTTACATTTTATTAGTACTTTGATGATTACTCTGCCATTATTTCTTTATGCATATGTGATTTACATTTTCTTGGTTATTGATTGCCTTATTTTACTGTATCTCATGCAAGAAAATATTGAACTTTAGATAAACATTTAAAAACTTCCAGTTGTCCGTGGTCATTTACACAGTATTTTGAATGTTATTGGTTGGGTTTGTATTTTGTTGCCTTTCCTTTACAGCTAGCTCCCTGATTCATTGTGGTCATTAGGCACCTGCATCGGTGGATGGTAAGTCGGGTGCACTGAGAATTGGTAGCAGGGAACACACACACACCAAATTGGTAGAGCTCGTGAAGTCACCTGATCGATGTATATGGTGATTTGAAAAGTATATGGGCCCTGAAGCCGGAAACGGCGAAAACTATTGGTCGGGTGGCCTCGCGCGCTCTATCAGTTTTCTGGTAGCTAGAGGATGGTTAGGGACTAGTTGAGAGTAAGGCAGGGACTAGTTAGGCTAGTTAAGTCGGAAGCTGCTAGTATATCGATGCTGCTACAAGAGTAGGCACTTCGGGAGGATTGATCACCCACTTGAAATGTTTGCTTTGAAAATTCATGAAATGTTTTAAACTGTTTTCTTACTGTTATATTGATATATGTATTAACCCATGCGTTCGTAATTGTTATATGTCGTCTGGAACTCCCCGGGGAATTGAAAGGGCAAGTGGTGAATAGAATCCATTGTCCTGAGGTCACAGGTTCGAGGAAAGTTAGGTGCAGGTTAGGATAACCGGGAAGCACTAACTAGGGTTTTCTGAATACATGTGTGAATAAATGACAGTAACGGGGTTCATTGGCAAAATTCCCATAGTGGCGTAACCTAGTAAGGGTCACATCGGAAGAGTAGCAGGTTCCTCGGAGCTAGCGTGAAAGCAGAGGGGTCCGCTGAGAAACCTTAAACTCGGAACATATCCCGGAAAGAAGTGGATGAGTTTAGGGGAATAACAGGTTCACCGATGCTAGAGTGAAGGGTAGGCGGAAGAGATCTGCCCGCAGCAAGTGAAAAGTAAATGGAAGTAGTTTACTTGCAGTAATAGAATTCTATCTCTGTCTAGACACTTGAGCACTGTGGCGAATGTGTATTTGTTGTAAAATAACCAAGCACTGAGCACTTTAAAAGTAAGAAAGTTTCCGTTACCTTGTGAAGGGAGGGAGTCAGTCGAGAAGCGCCTCTGACGTCACTCTGTGCCGCGCTGGGATTGGTAGAAACAGCGGGCGGGTAGCGGAGCTGGAATTGTAAAGGAGGGGTGAGCGCCGGAGCGTGGGAACTGTCTCACGAAGGGGCCGCGCACCCATTGGCGGAGCTTATTTTGTGTCGCGCACCCATTGGTTGCACGATTTTCTGAAGCGCATTCTGATTGGAGGTGGTTTGTAAACACAGTTAGCGCAGAAGTCGTATGTGGCACTCGCGGACTACAGAGACGCGACCTGATCCAAGGCATCTAGGGTTTGAAAGGGATCAGTGGAAGGCTAACAGATACGATATTATGTACGGAACCAAGAGAAAAATGTCCCTTGTAAATAAGGTGAAAAATTATTTTAAAACGGACAAACCGATTAAATCAAGGGAAGGTGTTCTTGTCCCAGCACCCAATACTCCCGCCTCATTCATGATGTTTGACCGAGGGTACAATACCTGTGTGTGGCTGGAGAATTGGGTGAAATATACAAAAGATGACGGAGTATTGGCTTTTCCGTTAGATGGTACTTTCAATGGTAGGATCTTATTTAATTTAAGAACCCGAATGAATGAACTGCATCCCAGACCGAGACTAACGCAGTATGAGGCATTAGAGGAATGGGAGATTGAGGCTTTTGAAAGAGAAAGACCCCGAATGGACAAGGGTTTGACCAAGTGGTACCCCAGGCTGAAACAGGAGTCCAGGGATAAAAGGATGAAGCAGTGGAGGCAGAGCATGATTGTTGAGGGTCTGTTTCCCATGATGCCGGCATGTCATAACCCTGCAGCGGGGGGGAAAAGTACTGAAAAATGTAAGCATTGGGGGGCCCTAGGGGATTCAGATGATGAACTAATAGATGACATCTGTACCAGAAGTCCGCCACCTTACAGTGAGGGAACCCGACCTGCCAGTGTAGGAGATGTTCCCCGACGCCCCTTCCTAAAAGAAGAAGACAGGTCCCTGGGACTGGGAGGGGGTGGTCAAGTATTACCCTATCCTGAGAAACCCGAACTGGCGGAAACAAGGGGTATATATCCCAAAGTGCCCGCAAGTCAGGAAGAAAAATATTCACGTACAAAAACCTTTTTCCCCAGACCCTTGTATGAAAGCGAAGAGAAACCATCGAATTCAGGACTGCCTTTTGTTCAACCTCCATATGGGGAAGAGCGCAGGTCCTTTAATACTGGAACTTTATTCCCGAAACCAAATTATGGTGGAGGACCAAGTGAAACGCATCCTACTGCCCCGAGTTTTACTCCTCCGCCTACTGCCCCGAGTTTTACTCCTCCATTGACCCCACAGATATTACATGACACAACTCTAAGAAGGGTACTAGTGGAAAAGGAGCAAGAGGCTCTAGCTAGACAAAGAACAGAAATAATTCAGAAAATTTCTCAGATAAATACCAGTCCTGAGGCATTGACTATTCCAGTAACTATTGGACCGGTGGTCCCATTATACGGAAATGGTCAGGGAAATCCGATTACTCCAGTCATGACCCCAGTCATAGCAACACCGAGACAGGAACCAATCATCATAGACGATCAGTCCAGTGAGTGCGAGTCTGAAGTTGCATTCTTGGAATTGCCAAACAAACAGACCGGAAAGGGAATACAGCAGAGGTATAATCCATTTAATGCAAAAGAAATTAAATTAGAGACAGCAACAGGTACTAGGAATGTCTCTCTGGTAACTCCGGATGAAATTGAGAGTTGGAGTCGTGAATTAGAGAAGCACACTCCGCAAACAAAGCCTTTAGATCTCTACAAGCTGAGGGTCGAAATAGAAGAATTAATGGCAGGAAATGTGGGGTTGAATCGATTGAATACCTACTCTGAGGAAGAATTGTCGTTCATATGTAAAAGCTTTACAAGGAACACCAGAGTGCTCCATGAAAAACTGACCGAAACAGCAATTAGTATGGGGGTAGATATCTCAAAATCCAAGCCCTTACAGAAACCATACAGAGCAGACTTCTCAGACAAGGATATAGAACATCTGAATGTGGCCGGAAAGAAGCTACAGATTAAAGAATTAATGGGGGTACTGCAGAAATGGGGAGATGTGGAAAAATGGAGAAGCAGGTGGGCGAAAAAGAGGGAAGAGGTTCGCTCCCGACAAGTGACTCCCGAGTTTGCTTTAAGAGAGGTAGAAAAACCTGAGCAGTTATGCCCCATGCGCGAAGTTCCAGGAGGGAAATATGTGCATGTCCCCTGGTCTAGGCAGGATATTGTGTCCTTCACGAACGATTTTCCAAAATTAAGAGAGAAACCAGTTGACTGGTACCGGCAAGTGGAGAGGTTCGTGAAGGTACAGAAATGTCTGTGGAAAGACCTGGATGGGTTTTTCGACATTGTGGTTCCAGTAGATTTATGGACCCAGTGTAAAATAAACATAAATTGGCCCAGTGAAGAGTATCCCAGAGACAAGGACACAGGGGAGCCATCAAAGGAAGTCATGCGAAAATATGAGCAGGTAATTCAGCACTTGAAAGAAAAGGTGCCCGCCAAGGAAACTGATTGGACAAAAATAGATAGAACAACACAGGAAAGGGACGAAACAGTGCACTCCTTCTATGAGAGGTTATTGCAGGTATTTAAAACATACAGTGGTATTGACAACATCGACCTGAAGGATATGACACACTTTATTTACAGGTTTGTAAATGGTTTAAGACCTGAAATTTGTCAGTGGATAAAAGACAATAAAATCTGTTGGCATACTAAGAAAATGGATGAGGTCCTGCGGTACGCTAAGTACTGCGAGGACGAGATGGCAGAAAAGAAAAAGGCCCTTAAGGAGAAGGTTATGTGGGCTCAGGTGAAGCTCGCAGAACAGCAGGAAAAACAATTGAGTAACATGGTTAAAAATGCTGAGAACAAAAGTCCTGGGGGAGGGGGTGGAGGAAAGCCCCGGCCCAAATTTAGCAGGGAAGAGGCTATGAAAAAATTTCCCTGCCATCAGTGCGGCGAAATTGGACACTGGCGAAACGAGTGTCCCCAATTAGTCGATGTTAATGAGACAACTCCTGATTTAATTCCACAGACGCAGAAAGAAAGACCAAGAAAGACTCAACCCCAGGTAAAAACAGTTCAGGTGCCTCGAGCACCCAAACAGGTATACAGGGGAAGACAGGCAGAAAATGAAGAGATAGAGGTTTGGGAAAGCGGGGAGAACAGAAATACAGCAACTTCGCAGTATCTGCTGAATGATACCTTCCTTTGTAATGATCAGGACTGACGGGGCCTGAGAGGGGAGGACGAGGAGTGCGTACTTGGCGCTTCCTTGCCGGTAGACCAGTCTGGACCATATATTGAAGGAAAGGTTGACGGAAATGATGTCACCTTTCTGTTGGACACTGGCGCTACCCGTTCTACTGTAAGAACAGTAGACGTTCCAAACCTGCCCCTCTCGGGAGAAAACATCCAAGTAGTAGGTGTATCTAATCAATTGATTAGTACTCCTGTTACCGAACCAATGGAGATTTCAATTGGAAATTTTAAACAGATGCATAGATTTGTAGTCTGTGACACCAGTCCAGTAAATTTACTGGGACGTGATTTGCTGTGTAAAATGAACTGTACCATCTTTTGCACACCAAAGGGTGTCGAAATACAGACCCCAGATGAAGACGGCATTTATAAATTATTGTTGCTTAGACCTGACTCAGAACTTAAAGGATTGACCCTGCAGGACTTGCCCCAAGAACTACAGGAAGCCGTAAAACCAGAAGTGTGGGATTTCACTGGAAAAGATGTGGGTTTGATGAAAGATGTGGACCCCATACAAATAGCCATCAAAGACAATGCAGTATATCCTAACACTAGGCCCTACCGAATGAATGCTGAAGTGAAAGCAGGTGTCACTCTGGAGATACAAAAATTATTGGAAGGAAACATCATACAAGAAGTGATGAGCAGCCCATGCAACTCACCGATTATGGGCATCAAAAAGCCTAGTGGCAAGTATAGGGTAGTGCAGGACCTGAGAAAGGTTAACAAGATTGTAGTTCCTTGCTGCCCTATTGTCCCGAACCCTGCAGTAATTCTGTACCAGATTCCTTGGGATGCTGAGTGGTTCACTGTGATTGATTTGTGTCATGCATTCTTTTCGATACCCCTGCACCCCGACAGCCAATTTCTTTTCTCATTTGCCTTCGAGGGTCACGTGTATTGTTGGAACCGGGTCCCTCAAGGGTATACAGAGAGCCCCTCTATCTTTAATCAGATCTTGAAGAAATGTCTAGAGACTTTGACATTACCTGGGAACTCTGTATTAGTGCAGTACATAGACGACCTTCTATTGGCGTCTAAAAGTCACAGGGACTGTGTAGTTGACACCATTGCTCTCCTAAATCACCTGTGTGAGAAAGGGCATAAAGTGTCCCCTGACAAACTACAGTTCTGTGCGAAATCAGTGAAATATCTGGGACACCAGATAGAAAAGGGTGTCAGAAAAGTCACTTCAGAAAGAGTGAGAATAATTCAAAAGATGCAGTTGCCCCGTACTCAAAAGGAAGTCAGAATGTTCCTGGGTGTTTTAGGGTACTGCAGGCAGTGGATTCTGGGATTTGCAGCCTTAGCCAGGCCCTTGATAAAAATGACCACGAGAGGAATGCCAGATGTTGTACAGTGGGATGATGAAAGTCTAATGGCTTTCACAAGACTGAAAAACTGTCTGTGTACAGCCCCTGCATTGGGAATGCCAGATTATTCAAAAGAGTTTGCCCTTTTCTGTGACACTCGCGATAATTGCGCATTGTCAGTCCTGACTCAAGAACATGGCACAACCAGGAGGCCTGTGGCCTATTTCTCTGCCACACTGGACCCAGTAGCTGCTGGGTTACCAGGTTGTCTAAAAGCAGTAGCTGCTACCTGTGCAAGTTTAGAACAGAGTGAGTCCATTGTCATGGGACATCCTGTGACTGTTTATGTTTCACATGGAGTGGTAATTCTATTGACCAGAACTAAAACACAGTATCTCACCCCTAGTCGGCTGACTAAATACGAGAGGATTCTTGTGGGCGCAGCAAATGTAAACATTGTTAGGTGCGGTATTCTGAACCCTGCCACCTTACTTCCTGACCCCTCAGAAATGGAAGGTAGGGATGATGATGAACATGATTGTATTGATCTGACAGAGTTCAGTACCAAGCCACGCCCAGACATAAAAGAAGTACCATTGCCGGAGCATGATAAAGAACTATTTGTGGATGGTTCCTGTCTAAGACATGAATTAGGAGGCTTGAGTGCTGCTTATGCAGTAGTGTCTTTCGAAAAGATTGAACAAGCAGGTTATCTATATAACATCAAGTCTGCACAAGTAGCCGAATTGATAGCCATGATAATGGCTTGCAAAATTGGGAAGGACTTACGCATAACAGTGTATACTGACAGTCAGTACTGTTATGGCGTTGTGCATGACTTTGGCCAATTATGGATGCAGAGGGAATTCATGACTTCCTCAGGTACTCCCATTCGGAATGCAAAGGTTGTTCATGACCTTTTAGAGGCCATCCAGTTGCCCAAAGAACTGGCAGTGGTAAAATGTGCTGCTCATCAAAGGAGCATGGACAGAGTATCACTGGGAAACGATTATGCTGATCGAGTGGCTCAATGGTGTGCCAAAGATCGATATATTATAAATCCAAAACGAGGGGGGCCAGGAACCAGCTGCCAGCTTCAGGTGTTTGAGGAAGTGCCTACATGGGATGAGGTGAGAGAGTGGCAGGAGTCGGCTCCTTGGCAAGAAAGAGAGAAATGGAAAGAGGATGGATGTAGACCGAGACGTGTGGATGGTGTCATCATAGGTCCAACTGGTATGCCTGTGTTACCCCGACACTTGCTTGGCACAATGGCAAGATTAATACATGAAGGATCACACATTGGTAGGGATGCCATGATTCTGGTATTTCAACAGACTTGGTACAGCAAGAAATTCAGGAAGGTAGCAGAGTCCCTCTGCCAGAGGTGCCTGTCATGTCAACAGATGAACCCAGGCAAGAGGACCATGGTTGAACTGAGCAAGATTGGGAGGTCAGGGGGCCCCTTTATAAAAATACAGGTTGATTTCATCACCATGCCCCGTTGTGAAGGGAAACGATATGTCCTTGTCATTGTTTGTGTATTTTCAAAATGGGTAGAAGCTTACCCTACTCCCAAGAGTGACGCACTGACAGTAGCAAAGTGTTTACTAAAAGAGCTGATACCTAGGTTCGGAATACCATACATTATTGAATCAGACCAAGGTGGACATTTCCACAATGAAATAATGGCTGAACTGTGTAAGGCCTTTGGGATAAGGCAGAAACTTCATTGTGCATACCATCCAGAGGCTTCTGGAATAGTGGAACAAGTAAATGGAACTATCAAAAACAGACTAGCAAAGCTGACAGATGCTACTGGCATGAACTGGGTGAAGGCCCTGCCCCTGGTCCTGATGGGACTAAGAAGTGTTCCAGACCGCAAGACAGGCCTAAGTCCCCATGAAATCATTATGGGAAGAGTGATGAGACAAGCATGGGTGCCAGGAAGCAAACTGTTGAGTATTACTGATGATTTGGTGCTTGAATACTGCAGAAGATTGGGTGACCAAGTGCGTTCTATCTCTCGCCAGATTGGAGACGACGGCATCCTTAATCCAACGACTCCTCTCCACAACTTGGTTCCAGGAGACTGGGTCAAAATAAAGAAGCACACTCGATCAAGCTGTCTGGCACCCAGGTGGGGAAAGAAGCGCCAAGTAATCCTGGTGACAACCACTGCAGTGAAAGTCGCAGGTGTTCCCCAGTGGATCCACGCCGGACACACCCAGAAGGTATTGCCAGACAAAGGATTTGAAGAACCAGGGCAACCAGCAGAGGACCCTGAAGAAGCCAGACCAGTAGCAACTGACAACGAGCAGCCCAGCACCAGTCAGGTTGCAGGAACAGCAGACGTTGGCCCAGGAGTAGTTGACTGCGAACTGCCAAGAAACCAGCCTGCTGAAGAAGTCCAGGAAACTGAGCCAGGAGTAGCTGAAGACGAGCTGCCAAGCATATGGCCAGAAGAATGGATACCGATGATTGATCTGACCGAAGATCCTATCAGAACAAGAGAACGACTTAGTGAAGGTAGAGAGTGGACTAGTCAGGAAAAGCAAGGCACAGGCGAAGAACCTCAGCCACTTGAGATCCAAATCAAAACTGAGGAAGGAGAAGGTCAGACAGGGACAGAGCACGTGATTGATACAGATCCAGTGAATAAGACTGAACAAGTACCCGATACTGAACAGGTACCTGAGACTGAACAAATACCTGATATTGAACAAGTGCCGGATACAGAGCAAGTGTTCGATACTCCTCCATTAACTCCTGATGTGGATAAGGGACAGACGAGACATAGAGTAATAGTTCGAGCAGAAGAAAATCAAGAGATCGAAGTGCTTGAACAGGATCAGATAGAGTTAGAAAAACGGGTTCAGGAAACAGAAACAGAAACAGAGACAATTGAAAGCCAAAAACAAAATATTCCTGAACAAGGCCAGATTAGCAACCAGGCAGAAGAATTTGATGCTAGCCCTGGAACTAGTCAGATAAGGGAAGTAGGAGAAGAAAGTAGAGAAGAATTACCACAAGATAAAGAGAACAAGAGAAGAAGAAAAGAAAGTGAAGTCCAAGTACCAACTAAGAGAATAAAGAAAAGAAACAACCTTGAGCCTAGGTTTGTAAAAAGACTAAGACTAAGAATAAAGACAGTGGAAGAAAAACGTGCAGAAGCAAGAAGAAGTGCTCGAATAGCAGAGCAGGAAGAAGACTCTTCCAAAAGAAGGAGTGAGCGAATAAAAAGACAAAACAAAAAGTACAAGTCTCCTGAATGGACACTGGTTTTGGAGGAGCTTGAAGATCTTGATATAACTGACGTGAGTGACGGAGAACCTGTCCCAGAGTACTCAGCTGAAGAGGAAGACGAGCCACCGTGAATTTGCACAAAGTAAGCTAATTGTGTAAAGCAACAAAGAGGGGTTCAAGAGACTCCTTCTGAGCTAAAATGTCTGATTCAACAGTGAATGGTAGACCTAGTTGCAGCCGTTTTAAGACGTGTTGCAAGGTGTGTATATGTAGTATAGTAGTACTGATAGTTATCTGGATAGGATTAACAATTTTCATTCCCTTTGCTGTAAGTAAAGATACTAACATTGTCCCTACTGAAGTTGTAAATACTGACAGTGAAGAGCTGACAACACAGAGTGTAGAAAGACATGAGAGAGCATTGAGACAAACTAAACGAGACTTAGAAGCATCAGATGAGAAAGGACTACATTATCATGGCATGAAGAACAGGACACATTTAAATGTTTTCGCAAACTTGTTAATACACTATGTGGAGACAATGGAAATTGAGGATTGCTATGTCTGCATGAAGCTACCTACTTCGGTGGCTGAAGGCGTGACATACCATCATCTGCCATTAACTTATGGAATTTCCTGTAGCATTTTAGCTAGTTTATTTTACAAAAGGGGACCGTTACAGTATTATTACTCTAACAATGACGTGATCTTTTCTGAACTACCTATACGTGGGAACTTGAATCCTGTACATACCAAAACTGACACCATAAGATATATGGGAGACTACTTTCTGACTATAGGGAACATTGACATAGCAGACGCACACAGAGATAACTTGACTTGTTCTTTGCGTGAGCAGGAAAAGATGTTCCTGAACATGGCAGAGAAAAGGAGAATTAAAATTCAGAAGAAGGCTAATGACGAAAGTCAGAAAAAGCCAAAATGGGCAGAAAACATGGAAGGCACCTCATCTGGTGGAGCGGGTCCTGCTCTGTTGCTGGATTTTGAAAAGAAAGGCAAGCTATGTCTTCACCGCGAGAAGACTAGCTATTATAATAATGTTTTCATTGGTTCCAGTGAATGCGAACATAATTACAAGGTAATTGGAGGTTGGGGTTTCAAAAATGGGTCAGAGCCTGTGTTTCCTGGAATTTATTATATTTGTGGGGACAAGGCTTATTTCAAATTGCCGGATCACTGGTATGGAAGCTGCTACTTTGGCATTGTCTTCCCGAAAATATACCATGTGAATGGGAAAGCTGGAAGCAATGAAGATACTAATGGCTTAGTGCGTAGTAAAAGAGAAAGTATAGGTGAAATTATGGGTAGTATTTTCAGTGCACTGATACCTGGAGTGGGAGTGGTTCTGAACACTCACAGAATTTGCAAATTGTCTACTATAGTAGATGTGCTGTCTACTGAAACAGCTCATGGATTCCTGCTGGTCAATACTGAAATGGTTGCGATCAGATCAATGGTTTTACAAAATCGACTAGCTCTTGACACCTTATTAGCGAAAGAGGGCGGAGTCTGCCGGATGTTGAAGGCGCAACATTGTTGCACTTATATTCCGGACAAAAGTGTACAGATCAAAAGATATGTGCGAAACATTACTAATTTGGCAAAGGAACTCAAACCACTCGAGGTTGATAGTGCCTGGAAGAGACTGGTAGATGGTCTCTCAAATGTAGGTCATTGGCTTGCTGGCATAGGTAAAAGCTTATTATTCAAAATTCTGATGCCTATTGGTATTATAGGTCTTATTATACTTTCCATTTTCTTATGCTGTAAATACCGCAAGCGCACCAGAAAGCACGAGGTTAATGCAAGAGGGGTGAAACGAAGTGTGGATGAGATTGAATTAGAGGAAGTGAATGATCAGATATACAAAAAGGTGAAGACTTCTCACCCTGCTAAAACTGAAAGAGAAAAGCTAGAACGGTTGCTGGAAGAAATAGAACTTTATAAAGTGTGAAAGAAAGTTGGCATCTGGTTCCATTATAATTTGTGATGATAGTAGATATCATCAAAGAGGGGATTGATGAAGCAAAGCTTCGCATATTTTGCGGCTTGCCGAAATCAAGAACCTCATTTATGTGTAATAAGGTAACCCGTGTATGTTTTACTAACGTTTATATTAAGTTTGAGTAAAGTTTGAGACGCTTGCCTATGTGTATTTCTAATGAAATTAATCCATGTCCTCTAAAAAATGGCCGCCGCTTGTATTTTAGTTACTGCGCATGCGTCAGCCACACTCACGTGTCCTGACGCGTCTGCAGAAGTGGAGGGAAAGTTATGCGCATGCGTAATTCATAGCTGTGCTTATCATGTGGTACTGCTCGTGCCACTGCTCTTGTATTTCGTCTAAATGTAGCTAACATTTAAATCGCATAAGTTTATTTCTTGATGATGAGTTAAAAGTACAAACCCTGCGATGTGTTTTCATAATGACATTATTATGTATTAATTTGTTTTCGCTTACTTTTCATGTACCGCGGGCAATGGGGGTCTGAGTGAGAGGAGAGCCATATTGGAGGTCCCTTCTGCGCCTGTGCGACATTCGGCAGCACGAGGGACCTTGGCTGATGGAACATAGCCAGCTGGCAGTGATGGGCGAGATGCTCCTGAGAAAGTCACCTCTGCCCTGCGAGAACAGCGAATGTGGCTTCTTATATGTTACATTGTATAGATGTGCTACTGTTAGCTCATGGGAACCCAAACATGCTAGGCGGTCCCAAAATATGTAAATGAAGGCTTCAAATCGCATATTGTGATTGGTGTGTTACCCAAATCCTACCTTAGGACCAATCGAAATTGAGGGATTCTGACACTTTGCAACATTGGGGGGTGGTACACTGTCCCAAAACTGTATATCTACCCTGGGTTCACCTAGTGAACCGTCCGACTTGTCTGGTTTAGCTGACCTGTCACTGACCCAACGCACTCAATAGGTGACTGAAAATACAGAGAGCTGCGGAGCACTCTGTCCGAATTTGACCATAGACTAAGGTTTTACTGAACCTTAAAGTGCTGGCAAGGCACTTAGCTGGGAGTTCGCTGACCCAATCGGGGTCTTGATCGATATCTGCAGAGCGGGTGGAGCGCAGGCGTTGCTTCCTAACTGTGGGTTCCGGTCCTGTCCTGAAGAGGGTCCTGTCCTGAGGGTTTGCTGTCCTGTCCTGAGGTCCTGTCCTGACTCTTATTCCGAGGGTATCCTGTCCTGTCCTGGGTGTCCATTCTGCACCTGCTGTCCTTTGAGGGGTATCCTTCCTTGAGGGTTTCCTGACTTTAACTGACCCGTGGCCAGGGTTTGGTTTCCACACCTTTCTAGGTAAATACTGCTCCGAAATCTCTTGAAATTCTTGCACCTTCTGAATTTCTAACTTTTGCTTCAATAAAGTTCAACATTGCAAATGTGATATTTTCCATGCCTTTCCGCAACTATTGAAAGTCATTTAAAATTTTGCAAAGTTATTTCTATGTCTTCTCATTTGTTAGAAATTATATTTTGCATAGCAGTGTGTCATTTCCTGATATGGTCTAGAACTTCGTTGCCTAGGTTGTTCAAAGGCCCTTTCACCTTAAGTGAAGCGTGTTATTCATTATAAGTTCTTCTATAATCACACACACTTAGTCTATCACTGTTTTAGATAATACTGACTTGCATAAGTATCTTTTCTCGTTACATTTTATTAGTACTTTGATGATTACTCTGCCATTATTTCTTTATGCATATGTGATTTACATTTTCTTGGTTATTGATTGCCTTATTTTACTGTATCTCATGCAAGAAAATATTGAACTTTAGATAAACATTTAAAAACTTCCAGTTGTCCGTGGTCATTTACACAGTATTTTGAATGTTATTGGTTGGGTTTGTATTTTGTTGCCTTTCCTTTACAGCTAGCTCCCTGATTCATTGTGGTCATTAGGCACCTGCATCGGTGGATGGTAAGTCGGGTGCACTGAGAATTGGTAGCAGGGAACACACACACACCAAATTGGTAGAGCTCGTGAAGTCACCTGATCGATGTATATGGTGATTTGAAAAGTATATGGGCCCTGAAGCCGGAAACGGCGAAAACTATTGGTCGGGTGGCCTCGCGCGCTCTATCACTAGGGGGTGGGCCAGGCGCACCCAAACATGAGCCTGGCCCACCCAAACATGAGCCTTGGCCCTGGAATTGTACAACAATAAAAAATATTCAGATAACTGGTGATTTATGATCCTGCTGGAGAGCAATCATTTGTCTGTTGGTAGTATTCAAATATAGATAAACTTTATTTTATGTGGATAGTTTAGTGGGTTACTGACTTTGTCACAGAGATAATTCTGTTACTTGCAGTTCAGAAGTTACTATCTTAGCATAGTACAGTGACCTATGAACTGTCATTAAAGAGCTGCATACAAACTTTGCTTTCTTGTGTTGTGATATAGGGAGAACTTCCCCAGTCTTTCATTATTCTAATGTAGCTAAAAAGAGTTTGTTTGGGCAGTTATACATTTTTATCAGTAAAGCCAACCACCAACCAATGGAGTACTCTTTAAATCCTGAGTTTGAGCTTCTCCGGACTAAACCCTTGTAAAATATTTTGCAAACCAGTATGGATCACATGTGATTTCTACACCATGTAATTCTCATGTAAAGTACTGTGACACCCGGCACTGATATGAGTAGCGCTGTACAACAAATGAAAGCATATAAGAGAGGGGCAACAGAGAGATGTGGAGCACTGGTGGAGGGTGGTAGTGAGGGAATGGGAGGAGGAGATTATGGGTGTGGGGTGGAGCTACGGAGAGATGAGGGGCACTTGTGGATGGTGGTAGTGAGGGAATCTGAGGAGGAGGTCATGAAGGGGAATGGCTACGTAGTGAGGAAGGACACTGGTGGAGGGTGTTAGTAAAGACATCTATGGATAAAGAGGTCATTGGTGGGGTGCCAAACAAGACTTTCGCACCAGCCCTAAAGCCCTCCCTGTCAAGGCCATTCTGTTTTCGTTTATTTATTTAATAGTTGGGTGATTAGGAAAACTGTGGAGCATACTTTAAAGTGCGTGCTAATTACATTTACTGCTATATTCAATGTTTCAAGTTTGAAGGTGATTTTACTAATATTTTTTACCAGGAATAATGAAAGTGGAAACGGAGGGTGGCCGGTATGGGGCTGGGGACCAAGATCAGCTGTGAGAGAAGGTGCACAGGAGAGGGATGGTAGAAAAGTGGATAATCAAGCCTATAAGGCAGAGTCAGGGGTTAGGTGGAGGCAGTAATGAAAAGGGATTCTCCCTGAAGGACCGGACAGACGGAGCCCGAGTAGTGTCACTTGGCGAACACTCTGAACTTAGAAACCTCCTCTTCCCATCAAAAGGACATTACATGGGAAAAGAACACCTTTTGAGAGTGATAACATTTAGAAAGAGATTTGGAAAAGAGTGTATTTTCCTGGGCCCAGTAAGACTAAGGAGAGATAAAGGAGGGCCCAGAAGCAGTCCTGGCTAGACATAAGTGACAAATCGGGCCCGCAGTGACCCACCCGAATGTATCCTTGTCCCACCCAAATAAAACTTCCTGTAGTCGGGCCTGGCACACAGTTCATTCCATATTGCTAGTGATGTGCACAAGTATAGTTGGCAATTTGTTGGGGGCATGGCTAGATGCCTAAGATGGCAGACGCATCTTGAGTATGCTCAGTCCCCTATCCCCTGTTTATCTTTGCCATCATCGCGCCATTTCTACTTAGACAGCACGGTATACAACCTTTACAACGCAACTTTTACAACGACCTACCATTACCACGCAATTTTTACATCGCAGGATCCATTACAACGAAGTACCATTACAACGCATGTATTTACAACGCAGGTACTTTTACAACGCATACCATTACAACGTAAGTATTGGTAAGTATATAATTTTATTAAAAATATTATAAGTTTGGGTTTTTGGGTAGGGGTATTTTTAGGGTTCAGGGTCAGTTTTGGGTTTTTGGGTAAAGGGGTATTTTTAGGGTTCAGGGTCAGTTTTGGGTTTTTGGGTAAAGGGGTATTTTTAGGGTTCAAGGTCAGTTTTGGGTTTTTGGGTAAAGGGATATTTTTAGCGTTCAGGGTCAGTTTTGGGTTTTTGTGTAAAGGGGCATTTTTAGGGTTCAGGGTCAGTTTTGGGTTTTTGGGTAAAGGGGTATTTTTAGGGTTCAGGGTCAGTTTTGGGGTAAAGGGGTATTTTTAGGGTTCAGGGTCAGTTTGGGATTTTTGGGTAAAGGGGTATTTTTAGGGTTCAGGGTCAGTTTGGGGTTTTTGGGTAAAGGGGTATTTTTAGGGTTCAGGGTCAGTTTTGGGTTTTTGGGTAAAGGGGTATTTTTAGGGTTCAGGGTCAGTTTTGGGTTTTTGGGTAAAGGGGTATTTTTAGGGTCCAGGGTCAGTTTTGGGCTTTTGGGTAAATGGGTATTTTTAGGGTTCAGGGTCAGTTTTGGGTTTTGGGGTAAAGGGGTATTTTTAGGGTTCAGGGTCAGTTTTGGGTTTTTGGGTAAAGGGGTATTTTTAGGGTTCAGGGTCAGTTTTGGGTTTTTGGGTAAAGGGGTATTTTTAAAGTTCAGGGTCAGTTTTGGGTTTTTGGGTAAAGGGGTATTTTTAGGGTTCAGGGTCAGTTTTGGGTTTTGGGGTAAAGGGGTATTTTTAGGGTTCAGGGTCAGTATTGGGTTTTTGGGTAAATGGGTATTTTTAGGGTTCAGGGTCAGTTTGGGGTTTTTGGGTAAAGGGGTATTTTTAGGGTTCAGGGTCAGTATTGGGTTTTTGGGTAAAGGGATAAAGGGTAAAAATTAAATATAATTACATTTAAATTACATTAAATTAAATTGATTGAATTAAATTAAATTAAATTAAATTAATTAAATTAATTTAATTAAATAAAATAAAATTAATTAAATTAAATTAAATTAAATAATATTAATTTTAATTAAATTTACATTTAAAAAAATATTATAAATTTACCAATACTTACGTTGTAATGGTATGCGTTGTAAAGGTACCTGCGTTGTAAATACATGCGTTGTAATGGTACTTCGTTGTAATGGATCCTGCGTTGTAAAAATTGCGTGGTAATGGTAGGCGTTGTAAAAGTATGCGTTGTAACGTCATACATCCAGACAGCACACCAGGCACGATGGGCACTGCCTAGCTCCTGTTGCTCCTAGTAGCAGTTTTCCAGAGATCGTGGGCGCTCTGACACCTATGAGACCCAAGGTGCAGCCTTCATCATGCCGGAGCTCACGGCCTGGCCTACATGGCAGAAGTTCCAAAGTCTGCGCAGCACCAGCTAACTAGCCCGGGCGGGTGGCGGCTGGGATGGGTGCTGAGGTTTGCGGGACTGTGAAGCTCGTGAGTGCTTGGAAAGCTGAGGGGAACAGATATATTACAAGTCCCATAATACGAAGGGCACTGCAGGATCGCGACCACTAGTAGCCGCTGTCCTTGCGCAGCCTGAGGCCCGCTGCGGGGAGGCCCAAAGAACGCTTCTAGACGCGACACCTCAAGGGTCTTGCATTGAGGGGCCGCTGGCTGGTGGCTGGCCCTGAACCGACCAACTGCCCAGAGAAGCCCCTGCAGCTGTGGGGAAATGTCTGTACCTGCCAGCCTTCTGGGCCCTTACCCTGCCGCATCTGAGAAGGTGAGTCCAGCAGGGTGCTTAAGTGGTGGGAACCGGGAAGTGCTGGGGCATGGGGAACGATGGGGCCCAGGCCCCCCATTTGGTGCAGCGCTGGTGGAGTATGCGCGGTGCCCGGCACTCACTGAAGGGTGCCTAGGATTGCATCAGATACAAAACAGGTGTACTTGTTTGATTCCCATCTTCGTGGGGGTGGCCCGGTAACCATGTTGGTTCCAGACCTTGCCCTGTTAGTCTCCATATTGACTTTCTCTGAGGTAAGCAAACTACTGGCAACCACCAGTGGGCTAGTCCCACCTTGGCATGGGCAGTAACGGTTCGAGCGACTCGCTGGCAGCGCCCTGGGCTCTCCGCTGGGCCATGGCACAATTAGCCCTTGGAGCCAGGAGCCTTCAACCTCCCGAACTTGAAAGAACTCAGGGAAATGCCCTCACTGGACAGGGAAGGGGGTGCACGTGTAGGGTGTCGTAGCACCTCCCCGCTCTTATTTCTTAGCAGTCGCGTCCCAGTATAAGCAGCAACGGGGGGCGACATAAGGGTCATATCAGTCCCAGGTCGCTTTTCCACTCTCCCTTCCCTATGCAACCTCGAAGGACTCTGGGGGGGCTAGTGGATCAAGTCAGGCTTCACCGCTTTGCCCTTCATATCAGATTTATTGTGACACGAAGACTGACCGGGCCTGGGCCATGTGTGCTCGACCTGTCACAGATATGGAAGTGCTACCCCGACCACATGGTGTGCCACCTTACCGTCACACTGAGCAAATACCTATAGACTGTGACACTGACTAAGAGACCACTTACCTACACTGTAGGTGTGGCTCTCCTCGTGAAGCATGTGCTCAACTGCAGATTAATCCCCGCCACTGCCTGGGCGGCATCGGACTGGGAACCCACCCTGTGGACCATGGGGGTTTTCTTGAGGTACACGTCCTGTCAGTTGGCACAGGAAAATACCATCCACTCAGCACCATACATACTGACAGTTTGGGCTTGGATGGAGTCCCCGCTGGTGACGCATAGCCTGACCCTCCCTCCAGTCACTACAGCCCGGAACACCACCCCGAATACCCCTATGCCCAATACACAGCAACTAGCCATTGGCCACCTTTGCTCTGCTGCCTAGCAGGTGGTGACACCTCAGGACACTGGGGAGAGGTCATCCTCGAGGAAAGAGAAGCTCACGGAACCTCAGCACTCCCAATTCTCAGCTAAGCTTGACTCTGTACTAGCAGCAATGGAGAATATTGGCACAGCACTGGATCAGACACTCGCATTCCTCGAGACTAGGATAGACAAAGTAGACTAATAGATCATCAGAAATTAACTGTTCGAGTACACAAAACTGAACTCACGCTTTGAGATCTACAACCTAAAGCTCGCAGGATTTGCTGGCCCGTGTCTGTACCCTAGTTGATAAACTTGACGATGCAAAAGGTCGCTCATGCTGTAATAATGTGGGAATGATTGGCCTGCCTGAGGGGGCAGAGGGGCATAATCTGGTTGAATATATGGAGACCAGACTGATTGGAGTTACTTTGGTCAGGAGTTCTTGCCCATCAGTTCAGGGTGGAACGTGCTCATAGAGTACCCGCCCGCCAACCACCTCCTGGTGCTAACCAACGACCATTCCTATTCAGACTATTGAACTTCCGAGATAGAGACACAATACTGAGAGAAATTAGGAAGCATCCAGGGCCCAGGGTACAGAACGCTACAGTCCTATTCATCTTGGATTACATTGCCCAGGTGCAGAAGCGGCAGCCTCCTTTGGGGCTGTGAAACGCCAGCTGCAGGACCTTAACCTGTGCTATTTTTTGCTACTTCTGGCTTGCCTGCGGGTGGTTAGGAATGGAACCTCACACCTTTTTGACTCACCATCTGATGCTTGGGTCTGGCTAGAGGAGACAGGCTTGGCCACGTCATCTAGGTCACCTGATGATTCCTCATACCCTAGATGCGGCAGGCACAGCTGTTGAAGAGGTAGAGGTGGAAGAACACGCCAATGTGCCTCACCGATTAGCGCCCCGGACCAGAAACAGATTCTGACAGAATGTCAATAGGCACTACACGTGGTGGCAGCCCTCCACACCACGAGATTCCCATCAGCCTCCACAGCATCCCCATCCAGATATGGAGTTGATGTTGACTCCTTACCAGCATGGTCCGTGGACTCAGACTGACCTCATCTCCCTGTTGTCACTCCTCAGACCTCGGCTTTATCATTTGACCAACTTGAATAATCTTAGTATCACAAACTTTACCGGCACACACCTCCCTAAGTAATTAGCCGATAGATCACCTGCCCACAACCTGGCGATATAATACGTGTCTACATTATAACATGCACACACAATGGCATTTTCTCATTTTCTTTTTTCAGTGTTACTGACCTGAGGGATGGGTCACATGGCTTACCTCTGCACTCACCTGCCCTTCCCAGATTCAAAGTCTGATTGAACATTAGTTGTTATGTTTTGGCACATCTGTTTGGGTCAACTCCCATTAGGGGTTCGTTCTTATACAGTTCGACACTTTGACTGTAGAACTTTTGGTTTTCTCCAAATAGTTTCTGTTATTCCTAGTGACCCGCTGCTGAACCATGCGCTCTTATATTTCTCTACTGCTCTGCTCACAGAGCCCCACCACTACAACTCTTCCTCATGGCACACGTTAATATCATCACCTGGAAAGTAAGAGGGATATATCCTCTAGTCTAGGTATTCCATATACGCATATCTCCAGCGTAGATGCACTGGTATTGCCCTACTCCAGGAAATGCATTTGACAAGCATTGAAGCTGCTCGGTTGCGACTCCGCCTGACGGGGTCGGGTATACAGCACCACCTTCTCCTCCATAGCAGGGGGCACACTGATCTGGGTGAAGGCGGGGATTCCTTGGAAAGCAGAGGAGGTGGAAATCAACACCAATGGATGCCAGGCCCGACTACAGGAAGTTTTATTTGAGTGGGCCAAGGATACATTCGGGTGGGCCACTGCGCGCCCGATTTGTTGCTTATGTCTTGCCAGGACTGCTTCTGGGCCCTCCTTTATCTCTCCTTAGTCTTACCGGGCCCAGGAAAATACACTCTTTTCCAAGTCTCTTTCTAAATGTTATCACTCTCAAAAGGTGTTCTTTTTCCATGTAATGTCCTTTTGATGGGAAGAGGAGGTTTCTTAGTTGAGAGTATCAGCCAAGTGACACTACTTGGGCTCCCTCCCTCCGAGCCTTCAGGGAAAATCCCTCTTCATTAACGCCTCCACCTAACCCCTGACTCTGCCTTATAGGCTTGATTATCTACTTTTCTACCATCCCTCTCCTGTGCACCTCTCTCACAGCTGATCTTGGTCCCCAGCCCCATACCAGCCACCATCTGTTTCCACTTTCATCATTCCAGGTAAAAAAATATTAGTAAAATCACCTTCAGACTTGAAACATTGAATATAGCAGTAAATGTAATTAGCATGCACTTTAAAGAATGCTCCACAGTTTTCCTAATCACCCAACTATTAAATAAATAAACGAAAACAGAATGGCTGGTGCGAAAGTCTTTTTTGGCACCCCACCAATGACCATTTTATCCATAGATGTCTTTACTACCACCCTCCTACAGTGTCCTTCGTCTCTACGTAGCCCTTCCCCTTCATGACCTCCTCCTCAGATTCCCTCACTACCACCATCCACTAGTGCCCCTCATCTCTCCGTAGCTCCACCCCAAACCCATGTACTCCTCCTCGCATTCCCTCACTACCACCCTCCACCAGTGCTCCTCATCTCCCTGTTGCCCCTCTCTCATATACTTTCATTTGTTGTACAGCGCTACTGATATCAGTGTAGTGTGTCACAGTACTTTACATCATGCACACATTATACAGAGACAATAAATCAGTCTACGGGGAATGTCCCATAAGCCAATAAGGATTACATGGTGTAGAAATCACATGTCATCCATACTGGTTCGCAATATATTTTACAAGGTTTTAGTCCGGAGAAGCGCAAACTCGGGATTTAAAGAGTACTCCAGTGGTTGGGGGTTGGCTTTACTGATAAAAATGTATACCTACGCAAACAAACTCTTTTTACCTACATTAGAATATTGACAAACTGGGGAAGTTCTAACAATATAACAACATAAGAAAGCAAAGTTTGTATGCAGCTCTTTAATGACAGTTCATAGGTCACTGTCCTATGTTAGGATAGAAACTTCTGAACTGCAAGTAACACAATGATCTCTGTGACAAAGTCAGTAACTCACTAAGCTATCTACATAAAATAAAGTTTATTGACATTTGAAAACTGCCAACAGACAAATGATTGCTCTCCAGCAGGATCATAAATCAGCAGTTATCTGAACATTTTTTATTGTTGTACATCGGTGGCAGATTTACTGCCAGGGCCAAGGCTCATGTTTGGGTGGTCCTGGCCCACCCGGGCCCACCCTCTAGAACCGGGCCTGACGGATGCTATGTATTCCTCAAGCGTATGCTCAATGGACAGCCCCTCTTACTGGTCAAATTTATGCCCCCAATGTTTAACAGAACACCTTCGTTGTGACCTATCTAAAGTATTATCCCACTGGAACGATGTCCCATGGCTCTTAGGTGGTGACTTCGATTTAGTACAGGATGTCTTGCTGAACCGCTCTTTCCCACAACTTATGCACACAGCAGCATCATGTAATGCACAAGCTTTATGTAATTGGTTATTGCACTGGTCCCTGTCTGAGGTGTGTCGAGTACGCAATCCAGTCTCCCGTATGCGATCCCTCTACTTACCCGTCCACAATCTACGTGTGTGACTGGATCTCATACTGGCCTCATCTGCACTGCTTCCCTTAATCACAGTTACTGAATATCTTAGTTGCACACATTCAGATCATAACCCCCAGATCATGATGATTAGCTTGGAAAGGAGACCTCCTTTGATCCCTAAATGGCGGTTGCTACTGGTAGGGTTTGAGGATCATGCCTTTCAAAGATCCCTGGGAATGGTGCTATTAGACTATTTTGAACACAACGTCGGCTCCACAGGCTCTCTGTCATTAGAATGGGAAGCTTTAAAATTCACGAATAGGAGACGCTGCTTGGGCCTGACATGGAATATTCGCAAACAACTCAATACTTCCCTATGTGCTCTTGAACAAAAACTTCTTCATTACGGATCTAATTTAGAATACCCAACCTGAGACCAAAACACAACTTGAAGCAATGCAGGCGGACCAGCTTGAGTTCTTGGAAGGGCTATGCTGTCATAACTTCTTAGCTCACTCAGCATGTACACATGCCACATCAGACAGGGCAGGTAAACTACTTGCTTATATCATACGACAGGCGCAACCCCAACATCCAATTCACACCATGCAAGACAATTTAGGACATATGCGATACACCCAACTAGAAAGCCACACATCCATGACTTGTCATTATTCTATTCTCAATGCACCCTAAATGCATGGGAACTCCCAGCAAAAATGTGCCTTTTTGGACTCAATAGAGTTGCCCACGCTATCTCTCGACCAGCACCTGCCATTGGACTCCCCCATATCAATTTACGAGGTGTGGTAGGCACTACTGTTGTTGGCATCGGGGAAGGTGCCAGGATGGTATGGGCTCCCCGCTGAATTTTATAGGACATATGCTGATACACTTATCCTGCCCCTACACGCTCTCTATTGCTCTGCGATAGACAATTCCACGCTGCCACCTTCCCCATGTATAGGCAATGTAGTCTCCTTATTGAAACCAGGCTAGGACTCCACGACCCTGGGATCTGACAGGCCCCTATCAATTTTAAACACAGACTATAAAATTCCGGCGAAGATTTTAGCTAATCGACTTGTACCCTGCATCCCCACCCTGGTCCAGACCAGAATGGATGTGTACCTGCCTGTAACACGTCCCTCAAACTTCGCTGCTATTTCAGAGTGGTGGAATATGCCCCACTGGAATGGCCTCACTCGGTTGCTTAGTTTTAGATCTTGAGAGAACATTTGGCTCTCTTGAGTGGGATTATATTTTTGCTTCTTTACCCAGATTCAGCATCAGGACCTTCATTATTTGTATGGTCAGACTGCTGTACGAACATCCAACTATCCGAGTAAAAACGGGCCCTTACATCTCTGAAACCATAGCAATAGGCCACGGGACCCAGCAGGGCTTCCCCTTATCCCCCTTTCTCCTTTGCAGCGGAACCGCTTGCTGCATATGTCCATGCTCAAGTTGATGTGGATGACACACAAACAATCTCTCTATAATCAGATGACATTCTAATATTTGTTAGAGATCTCCACTCCATCCCTCCCTCCCTAGATCTGGCGCTGTCATCATTTGCTAATGTATCTGGATTGTGTGTCAGTGCAGTGAAGTCCACCCTTTTCCCATTTTTCTTGACCACCCCAGACCCAGGATCCTCTCTGAGTGCTGTCCTGGTGTCATAGTGTGTTGACACCTTCCTCTATTTAGGTATCCGCATCTACTGGAGCAAAAACAATCTTTTTGATGGTGACATAATCAGAGCCACAACCGCTATTCAGTCCCAAATGACCTTCTGGGGGACTCTCCCGATTTTCATCTTTGGCAGAATCGCCCTCACTAAAATGGTAATCCTACCTCGGCTTCTCTATTACTTTATGAAAATACCTCTCTACATACTTCCCACCTTCTTCAACAAATTTGAAAAAACAATTAGAGATTTTATTTGGGGGCATACAGACAGAGCTTTTTTATTTAAAAAATCTACCCACCGGACAGGGGGCGCCTAATTTTGAGCACTATTATTTGGCCACTCAGGTACAGTGGATTGCCAGGTAGCTGGCATCCCGTCATCTTTCAGAAATGGCAACTCTATGCCCTCCTAGATCTCACCTCATCCTCCTACATCTGTTTTATCCATGTGCAAGGCCCAGAGGCACGGACTCCCTGCTACTCTCAGTGGCCTATAAATGCGACAGAAGATGCGTATTTATCACCCGTGCCAAAAAAACATATGCCTCCTCTATCCCCCTTTCGGGGACACCCAGGGAACAAAAGATTACCACGGCGGTGGAATTGCATAATTGGGATACATCTGGAATTCGTGACACCGGGGACCTCTTCCGGGATGGTACCCTTATAGCATACACCGAGCTTATGTCGGGGGAGGGTCTCCATCCTGGGTATTTCTTATTGCACCACTCACTCATTGCAACCCTCTCATCCAGATAGGGGAGCCTGTCCACAGTGCCTCACGTGCACTACACAATCCAACACTTACACATTATGGGTAAAGGAGTCACTTGAGCCCATGGTTCACACCTTCACTCCTTCAGCATGCTGCAATCTCACTAGCCCCCTTAAAACTACAATGGGAGGGAGATTTGGAACATACCCTCTCTGAGTCAGAATGGACAGCTGCCTAGGAAAGCCCCACTTGCATTCCCTGCAACCAGCGCATCATCCAAATTCAGTATGTTTTTTACACCGCGCATACCTCATCCAAGCCAAATTTCAAAAGTGCTTTCACCATACAGACTCTGCCTGCCCTAGTTGGCACTTAACCAATGCAGACGTCCTACACAACCTATGGCACTGCCAATCTCAATGGGTACTGGATTGAAGTGGCCACCACCCTAGCCCGCTGCACTGACCGCAACATCCCCTCCCAGTGGGAGGTCTATTCCTTACATCTAGTTAAAAGTGGCAGGAAACATAGGGTCACTTCGAACTTCCTGGACTTGGGCCCAGCTACCCCTAAACATCCATTCCAATCACAAAACGGTGGAGAACACTGGTTGCTCCACCTGCCGTGGCATGGCACCACTCTGCTGAACTGCGTCTGGGCAGAGAGTGTTGCCCTACACAGGGAGGACCTGCTGGGCCTCTGCAAATTACCCCTGGCTGTTAGTTGGGAGGCTATTCTAGCTGATCTGAAGAGGCTGGACGAAGTCTTTGTGGATTCCTTCATAAGGCTGGGGGATGAGACTGCTGTAGCATAACTGGGAATACTCCTCTGCCACTACGTTCTTGGCGAAATATCTGGGGCAGATCCCTACCTGAGTCAGTCAACGAGCTAGCTCATACGCACGTGACATCCCTCGTATACACAATACACATGTGGATTGGTACCAGATGGGGAATGACGCAGCAGCGTGTCATCAACAGTTAATTTCCCACTCCTTCAGCTCACTTTGGTTTCATTCTGTTGAATTCCACTCCCACTGTTCCGATCTATGACGTAACACTCTTGGATTCTGTCCATTTCCACGAACCACACTGAGGTACTTGTGTCACAATTGATGCGATAAGTGACCCTCCAATGTACGTACTTTGTTTCACCTTTCATAGCACACCATAAGCTCAACAGAATGCGAGCTACTTCATGCGTGGGGGGTCACTCCTGTGATAATAGCATGCATATGACTGTTATTTTTCTCCTGCTGTCTTACTATGAAATGTTAATAAACAGACATAAAAAGTATAGTTGGCACTTTGTTTCGTAGATGCATTATTGACTATGAAGTGCAGGTGTAAAGAAATGCCTCAGAAAATACAACACACATGTACTATTAATAGAGCATGCTTGTACACGTATTGTGACAGTCTTCTTCTGAGTCACATGGTTCCACCATCCCTGCACCCATGTGCCAGGTTGTAGATAAGTGCCCGTACTGTAAGACTGGGGGAAGGGGGAGCAAACCCTCAGGTGGTTTCTCTCTTGCTCACCTCTTATCAAGAGCGGAGGGTCTAATCAACGAACACCAGAAGCTTCACGCAGCTCATGCACACAATCCTGAGGCTCTGTGAGGGCCCTCCGCTGCAGCCCGGGTCCAGGATCCCACACGCTTATACTGGTCTCACAATCCCATGCTGCTCCTTAAATGGAGCAGGAAAGTGATGTCATGTTCTGGGGGTCCAGGCAGGAAGTGTGAGATATCACTTTCCCCTTAGCAAAGGACTCGAACACTTTTCACGGATGCGAGTATGACACATACTGCCTACAGTACACTGTATAACATGGGGACTGAGCACTGAGTGAGCACCAGTAATCATAGTCAGCAGCAGCACTGAGCACTGGTAAACTCTGCAACATAACGTAGGTGGAGTTTTTGCCAAACTTTGTGCTCCAAGTGGAGCACGGAGTGGCGTAAACTCTGTAACTTCTGCCTGCGGAGCCAAATTTACCACCCAGGGCTATCAAGAATGCCTCCTGTTACCTCCAGTAAGTCCCACATAGCAGAATTGCTCAGAGCTTGTCGAAGGCCTGCCCCCTTTCTCCACCACTCTGCATATGCACCTCCTGGTGCACTACTATTTTGGGAATAAAGTCCCCTTGGATACTGAGGGTCATTGGGGGCCAAGAGGCCCTGCTGTTACCTCCAGTAAGTCCACACAGTGGGATTGCTGAGTGCTCATTGGAGGCTTTGCCCACTTTCTCCAACCTTCTGACAACGCTTCCGTGTGGAGTGCTGACTGGGGATAAAGTCACCTTGGATGTTGAAGGTCCTTGGGGCCAAGAACGCCTTCTGTTACAACCAGTATGTCCCACACAGCAGGTTTGCTGAGTGGTCGTTGGAGGCCCTACCCCCTTTCTCCACCGCTGTGCAAATGCACCTCCTGGTGCACCACTATTTGGGGGGATGCTGAGAGTCCTTGGGGACCAGGTACCCCTGCTGTTGCCTCCAGTAAGTCCCACACAGCAGGATTGCTGAGTGCTCCTTGGAGGCCCTGCCCTCTTTCTCCACCACACTGAAAATGCTTCCTTGTACAGTACTGATTGGGGGGTGAAGTCCCTCTGGATGCTGAGGGTCCTTGGGGGCCCAGAACCCCCATGTTACCGTGGGTGAGTCCCACACAGCATGATTGCTAAGAGCTCGTTGGAGCCCTACCCCCTTTCTCCACCACTCTGCAAACGCACCTTCTGGCCCACTACTGGTTGTAGATGAAGTGCCCATGGCTGCTGCGGGTCCTTGGATCCAAGAACCCCTCCTGTTACCACCAGTATGTCCCACACAGCAGGATTGCATAGAGGCCCGCCCCCTTTCTCTATCACTTGGCCAATGTGTCTCCTGGTGCACTACTGGTTGGAGAAGGAAATCCCCTCGGATGCTGAGGATCCTTGGGGGCCAAGAACCCCCCCTGTTAGAACCAGTATGTCCCACCCATTGGGATTGCTAAGAGCTCATCGGAGGCCCTGCTACCTTTCTCAACCACTTTGCAAATGTGCCTCCTGGCACACTACTGGTTGGGGGATGACGTCCTCTTGGATGCTCGGGGTTCTTGGAGGCCAAAAAACCCTCCTGTTATCACCAGTTAATCCCAGTTAATCCCACGCAGTGTGATTGCTGAGATGTCATCAGAGGCCCCAGCCCCTGTGTCCAGCATTCTGCAAACAGGCCTCCTAGTGTACTAATAGTTGGGGTATGAAATCCCCTGGATGCTGAGGAACATTGGGGCCAAGAACCCCTCCTGTTACCACCAGTATGTTCCACACAGCCTGATTGCTGAGAGCTCCTTGGAGGCTCTGCCCTTATATCCACCCACTGAACTCACCCATGCAGCCACTCACACACCCTTTCACTCACCAATAAAGTCACACTCCGATTCACTCTTCCATAGATCCACTCACTCACCCATACAGTCACTCATAAAGTCACCCACTCACCCATACAACCACCCACACACCCACTCACCAATGCAGCCAGTTACACAGTCACTGCAACATCCAAACAGTTACACAAGCACACACTTATTCACCCATATAGGTACTCACAAACCCACTCACTCACCCATACAGCCACTCACACACCCACTCACTCACCTATACAACCACTCAGACATCCACTCACACATGGGCACATACAGTCACATAGCCATTCATATAATCTGTGTTAGAAATAGTATCGTTGATTAGTAGTACACAAAGCATAGTAATGTAACTTTTATAGTAATTTAATATATATGTTTAACACTCATAAACATTTAGAAAACACTCACACTCACTGGATGATGTCATCAGCGGTCTTCAGTGATGTAACTTGAGATGCCATGAGTGATGTCATCAGTGATGTCACTGACCATGCCATGAGAGATGTAATGAGGTCATAAGCAGTGCATTGAGGGGCATAAGTTATAGTTAGCTAAGGTAACGTTAACTGTTGAATTTCAGTGGTTTTAAACGAGTGAAATCTGAACCTAACTATAACGTTCCTGTAGCTTGGGTTTTTTAAATGAATATATATATATATATATATAAAAACTGAAATTCAACAGCTAAAGTTACCTGAGCTATATATATATATATGTGTGTGATATTTTACATGTAAATTACTGATCAAATGTCATTTTATTTGAGTGCATAGAGTTGGCATATATATTAAAGTTAGTTAAATAAAAGTCTGACTAGAAATACTTTGTTCATTAAACTTCTACCCTCCTAATCATTGCAGAATTTACATAGTGGAAGTAGAGCACATTCAAAGAGCTCATGTTATGTCAAAATGAAGCAACACCGTTACACTATTAATGGGTTTATATGTTAATTTCTTTGTAGTGAGGATTGCATAGCAGCCTTAACAGACAACCAGTCCTCCACAATCTACTTGGATTTGCCTTGCTGTCTTCAAAATAAAAAATGGGATTTATTGGACTTCATTTGAGAATGTTGTAACAAGCTTGTGGCTTCTACAGTTATTACATAGTTTCGCTTTGCATTATGGGTTGACATCTAAATACATGTTTTGCTGTGAGCCGTTTTATACTGCTTCAAGTCAAAATAGAGTTTATTTCAGAATAAATAAATATCCGTCAAAACAAATTGCCATTCCATTTATTAAAGCTCTTTAATATACATCACAAATACAGATTCACAACATTATATAAAAAATACAAATTACTATTATATCATCATCATCATTATCTTTATTTCGACAATGTTGTCATAAAAGAAGTCACATATTGAAACAATTAAATGAATACAGTACATATATAGATAAGACGATAGATAAAAAGAAAGTACGAGTACCCACACAACTTATCATTACATGGCAATCGATAAGACAAGGAGTAAATAGACAGGTGTCTGTATATTCCTCCATTTTAGACTACAATATAAATGCAAGCGCCACAAGATTTGTGCAAGTGTGGAAGCTAGGTTCGAATTCAAACAGTATTTACATACAACCTTCTTTTGTTCCACATAGGTCCCAGGAATTTTGTTACAGCAAATACAATCATCGGTGAGAGATCCGTTTTAAATATTCTAAAAGCTTGCATGCAGTGAGTTATCCCCAAATTTCTACATAGAGGGACGATCCAGCCCCTCCTGGATTTTTTATAGACGGGGCAAAAGAACAAAACATGCATTTCATTTTCCTGCTCCGAAATACAACCAGGGCAATTTTTTGGAGAGGACGGGCACCACTTACTCATAAGGGCTCTAATAGGTATGGTGCCATGTCTCCACTGGAGGTACAACTTTCTCAAAGCAGCAGGACTAACATCGTCTAAGACAGGCTCAAATTGATAAAAGTATTTAATCATTAAAAAAGTACCGGTTAAGGTACCACTTTGAGCATTTGATGTAAGAGCGGTTAATTTATTAGCATAGTACAATTTGGCCAAATACTTGCGAGGGACCTTAGTGCAGGCAGACTCTGGGTCAGACCACATTTGCGGGAGACCTATTCTCCCAAATTCCTCTCTCACGTACTTCAGCCAGGGAAGTTTCCCCGCGTTCGGGAGCCTTAAAACATCCGAGAGCTCATTCCTGTAGTTCTTGAGCTCAGGGGTGGTATAAAGTCCCTGCCAGAAAGTCAGCGGTTTGAGGGCCAATTCCTCATCTATCGATCTGAGGCCCAGATCAAGCCTCAGCGGCAATAGAGGTGTACTGGGGGGCAAAGCCACCAGCTATCTTAAAAATGTATTCGCGGATCCACACTGGTGGCCCCAGAGTTCTCCACCGTAGATTACTGCCTGGAATTTGTATATTTCAAGAGGCGGGCCAATCGGTTTAACAGAGGGTTTATTTAAAAGCTTAATAATACCCCCCCGCTAATTGAGCCTACTTCAGTTGGGATTTTATTTGATATTGGACCCAGGTCATGGTTTAATTTAAAGTGAGCCCCAGATACTCAAATGTCTGAACCCTTTCTAACCGAACTCCACCTATCTTCGTATTTGGGCGTGTTGTAGAAGGAGGGTTAAAAATCATGAATTTGTTTTTTGCGGGTGTTTATTTCCAAACCCCGTTCCAGACAAAATGACTCAAAGCCGACCAGGACTTGTTGGATGCCCATGAGGGACTTTGAGAGCAGTAAAGTATCGTCTGCGAACATGATAGCAGAAACCTGAAAGCCAGAGAGTTTAGGAGCATCGCTGTTGGGTACCGCGTTCAGGTGTGTGATTACCCCGTTGACGTAGAGGCAAAATAGGGTGGGCGCCAAGACACACCCCTGTCTCACCCCTCTGCCAACGGGGAATCTAGCTGACAAGGCACCGTTTTTTCCACACCTGACCTGCGCGAAATTCTCCCTATGTTGTCGAATTATCATGTTCAAGAGGGGGAATGGAATGCCCAGTTCAAAAAGCACAGTCCATAATATTCCGCGCGGCACCAAATCGAAGGCCGCACAGAGGTCCACAAAGACAGTATATAGTCAACCGCCCTCAATCTTAACGGTTTTCCAGAAAAGCAGGGTCAGGTGGAAAATCTGATCCGTAGTGGATACATTTTTCCTAAACCCTGCCTGGTAAGGGCTTAAGATGGAAAATTCCTCTTTCCATTCTAAGAGGCGATCTAAAATCAGCCTCGCGAAGATTTTTTGTGGCACATCGATGAGGCTGATAGGCCTGTAGTTGGCTGGGAGTAGAGAAGAACCCTTCTTGAAGATAGGGACTATCTCAGCTCCCAGCCAAGTACTAGGAACGGCCATGCCCCTTTGAATTGCATTAAATAAAACCGTTAGGTAAGGGGCCCAGACCATGGGTTCATGTTTGAAAAGGTCGCCTGGGAGTTTATCCAACCATGGCGCATTGCCAACTGCAAGTTTGGAAATGGCAGCACGGACCTCTCCCTCAGTAAACTCTTCCTCATTAATTTGGGCAGTACTATTATAACTAACAATGGTCATATTAATATTGATAAGTGAAAGTGCATGTGGCAGATCTTTGGATCATCCAACTCTTTCCTTTGGTGCAAGCAACAGGAGGCCCAAAACAGAAAAAACTGATTTTTTTGACATTATAAGACATATTGTGCTAACTGTGTATGAATCTTTTTGCATTAATTTAAGAGGTTAGGAAAATATGGGAGCAGAAGAAAATCCTCAAGCAGACCACTCAATCTTTATGTTAGTAGTAACCAGCCTGGAGAGAGGTACATTGAGATAAGTACACCGAGTGAAGGCCTTGTCTATGCAGAGGTCCCACACTTCATATATCATATATAAGCTAGAAACGTGTAAACTAGAAGGCAAATCATACCAAATGCAGTGGTTGGCTATCTCTAAAAGTCATCAAACTAAGTTCTGACATTTGCTATGAAGACTGCATCTATACTGTGTAAATAACAAATTATCAAAGGCTGGTGCTTCAGAACTTATCAATTCAAGGACTTCAGCCAGGTTGTTGATGAAGACATATGGCCACAGGACTCGATGTACACCACTAGGATCAACAATTAACAATACCAATCTGTTTTGTTAGTTTAACTAGTAGCTCTGTGCCCATATCTGGGGGAATGGAGCAAGCATCGCAAAAGCCTGCACCCTGCCCGCTGGTAGGCAGAGAGGAGCTGCCAGTCCCCACAGCCCCTAAACTTTAAGGAGGTATGTGGGTGGTTGGCTGGGACCGTGCATTCCCCAACAACAACAAAAAGCAAAAGGAGAACGATGCATGGTGCAAGGGCACACAGCAGAACAAAAGGTGGCCACTTTGCTCAGCACAGCAGGAGAGATGCTCATCTTGCATGCTCCGATCCAGGATGGTGTTACAGCAAACAAATGATAGACAGAATCCTGACAATTCAAACATTATCTCCCAGTCAAAAGATCTGGGTTAAATCCATCGTTCTTTTGCCCACTGCGCCACCCCAGTTTGAACCCAGCCATATGCAAATCAGTCTCAACCCTGTGCCCCATGGGAAAAGTCCAGACCAAACTGCCAGGCCAAGTCCTCCCTGGACCGGAAACAAGCATCCTGGGACCGGTTTCAGGGTATGTCACCCTTCTCCAGCCAGGCTAGCTTGAATCCAGTGGCACAGTGAGCAAGGGACCCACGTCTGGGCATACCCATCCCACTTAGAACAAAAAGTGTTACAGCAAACAAATGATGGACGGAATGCTGACAATGCAAACATTCTCCCCCAGTCAAAAGATCTGGGTTAAATTCATAGTTCTTTTGCCCACTACACCACCCCAGTTTGGACCCAGCCATTCACAAATCAGTCTTGATCCTGTGCCCCATGGGAATAGTCCAGACCAAACTGCCTGGCCAGGTCCACCCTGGACCGGAAACAAACATCCTGGGACCAGTTTCATGGTATGTCTCCCTTCTTTAGCCAGGCTAGCTGGAATCCCCTGGCACAGTGAGCAAGGGACCCACGTCTGGGCATACCCATCCCACTTAGGTCGAAAAGTGTTACGCAAAGAGATGATGGATGAAATTCTGACAATGCAAACATTCTCCCCCAGTCAAAAGATCTGTGTTAAATCAATCGTTCCTTTTTTCCACTACGCCACCCCAGTTTGGACCCAGCCATATACAAATCAGTCTTGACCCTGTACCCCATGGGAACAGTCTAGACCGAACTGCCATTCCAGGTCCTCCCTTGACCGGAAACAAGCATCCTGGGACCGGTTTCAGGGTATGTCACCCTTCTTTAGCCAGGCTAGCTTGAATCCAGTGGCACAGTGAGTAAGGGACCCACGTCTGGGCATACCCATCCAGGATGGAGTGCCCCATAATGCCCTGTGAGACTGATCAATTTGCATATTTTGCTGCTTGTGGTGGCACTAAAATGGACAGCGGGGCCCACAGGGTGGGCCCACCAATGATATTAAGGAGGCATTGAGGGACTGCTCCCACCACGGAATTTCTACAATTTGGACCCTATGTCTGTGGTGTCGTAGAATCCTGGATCTTCCCAGGATTTTTATTATTCGTACAATACAATGCCAAGGCCTGAAGGTGGGCTAAGGCGATACATGTACTGAAGCATCCTCTAAGCACTAGCTCTATGTTTTCACGTAATGTAATAAAAATGTGTTGTCCTTAAAGGGCTGTGTTTATAATTGCATTGTTATGTTGGGAACATTTATATAAAGCACACAAACATGTTTTACTCATTTTAAATGTCATCCAAATTAATTCAAAGCACATTAAAGGAGCTAAGTGCATTTCAGCATGATTATTATTAGTAATGATTGAACTTATGTTCAACCTAATGTGTTTAACAGGGGGTTTGCTGCTCTTGAACCTTTGACCAAGCCAATAGATTTACCTTATTTGTTTGTATGATCCCTTTAGAGGGTCAAAGGTGATTATGCCTTGTCATTTGTGACATTTTCCATGTGCCTATGTACATAGTTTTACATTGCTGCATAGTATTTAGTAGTGTGTGTAGTAAATGTGGCTTTCCTTTTTCTAAAGAAAAAACACTGAATTGGACAATCATTTATTGATTGTTTTCATTGAATGCCAGTGAATGTTGATTACTAGTCCACACCACTTTCCCTGAGACCGCCTTGGGCTGCTCTGCTTCGCTACCCTGAGAGAGTTAAACACTACAATGGGGTGCTTAGTTCCCAGTAAGGAGAATTGTGGACCTATTACTTGTGCAGGCCATACAACTGATAACCCAATTTCGACAAGGCAAGTTTCTGTATAGCTACTATTACCATTACTTAAAATCACAATCACCCTTTCTTTTGAAAATGACTTTTATCATACAAAGCCTTACCGTGGTCACACTTTTTCATGATCAGGCTTGAAAGCACAAACAATGTTGTAGGCATCACTTGAGAGGGGGTTGGGTCTTCCCACATGTTGGGAGCAAGGAGTACATGTTTTAATTGGGCAGAAGTGTTGCAGGGTTTCTGTACTCACACAGAACTGTGCACAGAGGAGTGGAACCTCGGCAAATTAGGGTGTCCCAAAACTTACCTTAGCAACCAACTCACCCCTTACCGAGCTAGCTACAGTGTCTCATTGGACATATCAAACACCCAATGTTTAGACAAACCAGAACATGAACTTACAGTACCTCAGGGTACGTGGGACTCATGAACACTCTTTCGTTATATTATCATTACAAACCAGAACATGGAGTAAAGAAGACACATGTGCATTTGAAATGTTTATTTACTAATGCCGTCTTCTCAGGCGCAGTATCTTTGATAATACAAGTATACTTATTATCAGTAGCAAAATTATCAGCATAGTTACTAAGACATAAAAAGCGAATGGTGACAGCATGTTAACATGCTGTAATGAATAAGAGTTAACAACACTTATATCTCACCCTCCCTAACACATATATTATATTATTATCTAAGAAGGTCTCTTTGGGTTGTTTTAGGGCGGGCCCATACCTTAGTGTCCTAGCATGAAGGAATCACATCAGCATACACCAGCTCTCTCTGCATGTGCACCGCATCAAGTGTGTTAACAATTCTCGTGCAAAGCAATATCAATCCCGCCTCAAGCCCAAGTTGGCAAAGGCTGCACTTGTGTTATGACTATGAAGGCGTGGAGATCAGACCTCATAACAATTCCATATCGTGTTGCTCCTGAAACTTCAGCACTCTCCGTGCAGACATGTTTTATTAAACAAAGCAGATATCAGAGCAATAACATATTATTCTCACATTCACCACGGCAAACTACTAGGTTGAAAGCTAAGTCAACAAATGAGGGTCGTGTGCAGAAGTTGCAAGAAAGGAAAAATGGCGTTTAAATCTCAAACGTACCTATGCTAACTTAACACGATATAGGGATATATAGGAGTTATACAACACCCCCCCATGATCCGAGAACGGACTAAATAAGGTAACAGAAGTGCCATCACATGAGAGCAGAATCCATTTATAAACGAGCATGAATATAAAAATTAATGCTAAAAAAAAATAGCCCACAAATATACTGTGGCTCAAGCCAATAGGCAAGCAAAAAATAAAATGTCTTGACCAAAAGTCAATAAAATCAAGGAAATGCTATCAATCAGCATGTCAATTTGAGGCAGTGTCTATGATAAGACCGTATATGAAAAGTAAGCTGCAACAGCCTCCAGGAGGAAGTCACTGTCCTCATCAGAAAACAGTTCAGCCATCCAATTTAAAAGATGAAAGGAACATACGTGATCCTCCAGTACCGGATCCTCTATAACCATCAGAGGACAGCTCGGTGGGTTCTCAAGAAAACTTAGTTCCAAGAAATTTTGCGCTGCCGACAACACATCCCAGGGACCCATTAGTCCATGTGCCACCGCCAAGGCCATAACCCTTTCGTCAGAACAAACCAACTCGTGAGCAATGATAGGACTCATCAGTTGATCAAAATCGACGTCAGAAGATGCTGGTCCGCAGAGACACAAATCAATGGCCCAAAGGAAATCACAGGTCAGACAGCGAAATACAGGCTGGACACAGGTGAAATAGGAGAACCGAAAAGATAATCCAAACGCCGTGCTTAGAGTCGCTAACGGCAGTGTGCCATAGTAATCAAGCATGCGGTTGCGAAACCGCGTCAGTAGTAGCTGTGCGTGGTCTTGCACAGGAAGGGCATCCATATTTAAAAAGGCAGAAAACCACCAATGCGCCAGCCGCTAATGCAAGCAAAAACGGGAACCCTCCAAACAAGGATGAAAAAATAGAATGGAAGAAAGCAGGGATGACTCCAAAAATCTTCTCAAAGGAAGTCACGAGACCACCGCTAACAACTTTAAAAAAATGTGCTAGGCCCGTTGTGGAGGATGCGTTAAAGATAGAACGGACCATGGCTCCGAAATGCAAAGGCAAATCAGTGTTTAAAAGAGCCTGAACCTCCGTACGGGTGTTAGCAATGTGAAGCACGAAAGTTTCACGGGCCGAGCTCAAGGCCACCTCTTTCTGGGACAATAGAGCTCTTATTCTAGCCATGCCGCTGAATTCTGCTCCCAAGGTCGGTATCTGTGGCCAAATGGAAGACTCCCTATGTTCACGTGTGGGAGGATAAAGAACATTTCTGCAGCAAATAACTCGCTCACTAACCGTTACTATGAAAGCTATACCTTTAATTAAACCACAGCAGTTTTCATTATTGAGCATTAAATAACTACCATTCTCTAACAATTTAAACGTGGGGATGATAGCAGGAACTGGCGTGCCCTGTAAAACGCAAGCCATATTCGGTCGGTCCTTGTTACATGAACCGTGTAACTGTATGTGTCTGCACATTAAAGAATGATCTGGCGTCTCAGTACACTCATCCCCTGTTAGATAAACCTCTTGTTCATCCTTGAAACATCTGTATGTGTATGGGAGTGACCAGACCTCATGAAGAAAACCGCTACCTAAGGGTTCAAAACGACCTATTGGCACATATTTCATACAATTTGAAAACTTATATAAAGCAAAAGGCAGCGTTATTAAACCGTGGATAAGCCACGTCGCAGCAGTGGTCTCTGCCACAGAAAAAGGTAAAGATTCCAATCTTTCAATATGGAGCATAGAAAAGGAAGCATCACGCATTGAAAGCAAGCGTTGTTTGTCTGTCAAATTAAATGGTGCAAATAAAGAGGAAACGTTCATGTATCCCCAGGGAACTTTACCCATTTTTAGAGTCTGTAGTGTCCATGCAAACTGCATGATTGAACGTAATTGATTTTGTCCATGGTATAATACAGACACTTCATCATGCACAATATCAACAACAGACGACACAATATTATCTAATGTGTAAATTCTAGAGGAAAGCACGTTAATGCTATTGTCAACAACTGCAAGAACTTTCTCAAGATTTGCCTGATCAATAGCCCTAAGGCGTGAAGCAGCCTCAATTTGTGAGAGTTTCCAAATTTCATTGTAAACACCATATAACCAGCGTTTCGACCTGCCACTAGCTGGGCCCTTAATGAAATCATTCAAATCCACGTCTGCATTCAGTTTGGAAAGGTGATACTTAACCGCAGGTAAAGTTGAATGTTTCAGCCAAGCTTGACACAACTTGCCCACTGAGTAAGAGGTGACAGTATGACTCAAATCAAAACGGGGATCAGATCTGACAGTCTTAAAACCGTCAGTTATGTTTAAAAATCTCTTTTGGCAAGAATCAGCACTACGGTGCCAAAGCAGCCAACCCTTGGGATTCATACTGGAAATGTTAAAGGAGGAATTCAGAAGCAGAGCCTGTATATCTCTAATGGACAATTCAGTAAAATTACTCCAATTCTCATATTCCTCCAACTCTGGGAAAGACGGGGTGTTTAACCTTTTAGATGTAGCCAATCCAAAGCACGTCGTCTGGGAAATGGTTTCATTTAAAAACCACATATGATTTGGGATGAGACATGCACGGTGCAAAGCCTCAGTGCCTTGTACCTGCCAGGCCCTTGAGCCCCAAACTGATTTAAGGTCTATGGTATCCTTCCATAATTCATACCCTCCAGTAACTAATTGATCCAGGAAGGCCTTTGAATATAACAATTTTGTATTTGTAAGTCGAACCTTGGACAGTGGCTGTTTGTGAAATTTAAAATAAAAGGACTCGGGATTGGACTGATTAAAGTCAGTGAAATAAGTATACTTTTTAAGAAATGTTTCTGAACTCCCTTGTGTTGGTGCTGGGCAATGTTCCCACTGAGTAAAATTAACCGCATCCCTTCGGGAAGATGTCTTGTGTAAGAAGTGATTGCCATAATGTTGGTAACAGAACAATTCACCATAATTAGCAGATTCTAAATATAAATCCTCAGCATCAAAAGCAGCATAATATTTCAAATCAGAAAACAAACTTTCCACAGCATTAACATCCCAATCATCAGAACGAATGTTTTGTTTCACCACATCCCCCATATTAACTCTTAGTACATTAGGGACATTAACGACTTCCGTTGGACCATGAATCTGAAAACGAACTGCATCCCACGCGATTCCATCCAGAACAGGCCACGCTGTGATGTTAACCAAAGTCAAGTCTCTTTTTAATCTGTGTGTAGAATGTGAAGAGGAAAGCGGGGCCAAAGTTCCATTCAAATGAGTAATGCAAGTTCTCTCCTCGACATAGTGTCCATTCATAATTCGAAAAAAATAAAACACAAAACCAATTGACATAAAAAGGTAAACTGAAAAAAGGACCAGCCAAATGTATATCCAAGGAGGTATCAAAAAATGTTTTTTAAACAGGCTAGCATATAATGCAATTTTAGAGGGTTTTTTCGAGGCAAGGGAAGCAGAGTCAAAGGAAAATCTGGATTCCGTGGCTAAACGAGCTTGCAGGTCAGGCATGGACAAATCAGTGGGGTATGTATAGTCTGTCTCATCAAGGTTAGTTCCAGGTAAATTATTCAATAATGGAGTGGAAACAGCAGGTAATTCGATGGCCACCTCAGGTTCATTATTATAAGCAGTGGGCATAATTGAATTTCTCACAATGGAAGGACAGGAAACAGCCGGTGTCATGCTAAGAAGAATCGGCCACTCTGTGTATCTTGACATTGTCAATAGAAATAAACCTGTTTTCCTTACGACCCGGAAGTGGTGGTAAAATGACTGTTCTTGTGCCCTTCACTCCAAGCACTGGGACCGGAGCTCGATAGGAGGGACCAAACTCTTTCTTGTTGTTGATCTTCTCTCGAACCAGTTCTCCAACTTGGGGTAGCCAGCCAACTACCGGGATCTGCAACGCATCATCCGATGTGGAGGGCAAATGTTCCTTTGCAAGAGTGTCTCTCGTCTTTTGTAGATTCTGTAAAACATTGCAATGTTCATCTGCGTCAAAGGAAGTGGCGCGAACCACCGAGTCTAGACCGTCAAGGTCAGGGACGAACATCTTGATGCCAAAGAGCATTTCGTATGGGGTCCGCCCACCCAGAGACCTTCTAGGGAGATTATTAAGAGCACGCTGCACGCCATAGAGGTGAGCCAGCCAATTTCTGCCAGTGCCTATAACTCGGGCTGTCAAAGATTGCTTTAAATCACGGTTCATTCGTTCAACTACACTATTACCCTCGGGTCTGTAGGGTGACGAAAACTTGACTTGGACCCCCATCGAAGTCATGGCATCCTTATACGCCTTAGAGGCGAAAGCCGGACCCTGATCCGAATGGAAGGTACCACAGGCAAAAATCCCTATAAAGATACGCAAATCTCTGATGACAGTCCGGGAATCAGCGCTGCGATGTGGCCATAACCACACAAAGCGTGTGCATGAGTCAACTGCTACTAAGATGTATTTATACGCAGTATCAGATGAAAATGGACCGCAGTAATCTAAATAAACACAGCCTAGTGGTTTATTAGAAATGTACAACTGAGTCTGAGGCGGACGCGTAGCAGTTGAAGGTTTAATCTGCTGGCATATGTCACAAAGAAGGACATAATCACGCGTCTGTTTGTACAGTCCCCGCCACCAGAAACGTTGTTGTAGTTGCGTTACAGTGGCTGAGACGCCCGCATGCGCAGACGCCACACCTTCATGAGCCGCTGCAATCAAGTCTGTTCTGCGATCCGAGTTGGGAATCAGCCGTTCCCCAACATCAGGAATTGTCACAAAAGGAACCTTTTCGGGACTTAAGTGGTATTTATACTTCGAAGGGAATCCCGAAGAATGTTTACTTCCCTTCTCAGAGGCAGCAATCGCTGCCAAGATGTCGCTATCAATCTTGGTTTTAGACCTAGTAACTGCTGCAACTAAGTATGTAGATACTGCTGATTTCGCTGCTTCATCAGCAAGCGAGTTGCCAACAGCGTGAACTCCCACGCGCTGATGACCGAGAGTATGAATCACATAAACGAGTGGCAACATAGCCTTAAGCTCTGCCACTCGAACCCAGATCATTTTATGTTTTATTGTGCTACCCTTGGAATCACGAAAGTCATTTTGAATCCAAAAGAACAAGTTTTCATTGTAAGACTGGACACAGTAGTAAGAATCACTTACAATTAGAGTAGTAACACTTGGATCTGCGTACTCCAAAGCTAGTAATAGAGCACGAAGCTCTGCCAATTGTGCAGTGCAATCGCCCAGGGGCAAAGTGTGTACCTCCCTGGAAATGAACTCGTCATTCAACATAGCACCGACCACAATGGCGCATGCGGAAACGTAGGCATGTTTAGAGCCATGCGCAACCTGCGCCGACCCATCAGTGTAAATGATGCAATGGAAGTCCTCCAAAGGTCGCATCGCCAGAGGAGCAGGATGAACGAATTCATACTGCAAGTACTCCTGTGACCGTAAGGAGGCGTCAAAAATAAACATGACATCTGCGGATGACAATGACGCAGCCCACTGAATCCACCGAGGGTGCAAAGCCTTTGAATTTGGTACACTGGCTTTCGTGACTGCCTCTAAATGAGGACAGGGTGTTACCACTAGCATGCGTTTCCCCTGTGACAGAGCACGTTCTTTTAGAATTGCCATCTGTACAGCAGTTAAAACCTTTTCTATGGTGGGAAACCGCATCTCAGCCGAGGTGTACAAGTGTGACTTGTAAGCAATAGGTACTGTGTCACCTTCATTAAAAGTGAGGTAAGTGAAACCCACCGTCCCAGGAATTATTCTTATGACCAGGTTGGTGTGGTTATCACGAGTCAGTAAATATTTAGAAGCGAGCAGATCAGCCTGCAAGGATTGCAAAATGGCTGAATGCTCAGGCAGCCAGCATGATTTTGAGAAAGTTGGTTGTATCAAAGCATACAAAGGCTTGATACGCTGGGCATATTCCGGAATGTAAGTTCTGCCGAAATTCAAAAAGCCCAGTAAGGATTGTAATTTTTTCAGAGTTGTTGGTGCGCGCAATTGTGCGCACTTCTCCAAGAAGTGAGGAGCCAAACCTCTACCTTCATTGTTGAGCTCATAGCCCAAAAACAACACTGTGTGTTCAGCAATGTGCGATTTTGCAAAGTTGAATTTGTAACCCATGTCTGCGAAGTTGCAAACAAGAGAATTTACACGACACAGATGCTCCCAAATATCGTCGTCTGTGAGATATATGTCATCCACATACGAAAAAGCATCAGGGTCGAGTGCCTCCAGAATAGAGACAATTCGAGCGGTAAATACACCAGGACTATTCTTGTAGCCCATTGGAAGACGCCGGAATTGCTTTTGGACTCCAGCGCTTGTAAAACTGGTCCATTGGGAGCTAAAGCTGTCCAGTCTGTGGGCATAAAAACCATTGGATATGTCAAGCGTTGTCTTGAAACGCTTACGCACTAGACTATCCACTAGGGCAGAGCCGTGGGTATTCTGTACTGCACAGTTACGGCAATGCGAGTTCAAATGCCGGTAATCCAAAACCAAACGATATGATCCGTCAGGTTTATTCACAGTAAAAAGGGGATTATTCATCGGTGACACACACGTTTCAATAACTCCCTGATATTCCAATTGTTCAAGGATTTCCGCGACGGAAGATTTTGCTTCACGCCTAATGGGATATTGAGGTTGAGGCTGCGGCTGAGACCGCAACGGAATTTCGTGGCAAGGCGACAATTTATCCCAACCACATTGGTTACGGTACAGAGCTGGCGCGAGAGCCCGAGCCCACTCTTCTGCAAAATGCTGCGCATGCTCTTTCGAGACAGTGTTCGCGAAACTGGGTAGGATTACCTCCTCCCCTCGCGGCGCCGCGAGCACAAAAGGTGGGGGCCAGTCAGCCTCCGAAAGTAAAATATCATATGTAGAAGACAGATTCTCCCAAAATACACCTTTAACGGTACGCTGTATGTCACCTTCAATTAACAGGACAATTTCAAAAAGTCTTTCAGGGGGAGCAAGTCTCGTATCCGCTGTTTCTATCACAACGTAGACATCAGTCGCTGTCACCCTCAGTAGTGGACGCAGCGCCTCTCTGACTATGGTTATCTCCGCCGCGCTGTCCAGCAAGGTCAGAGCCCACGTCAGATTCAGAAGCCGCGTTCTCACTATCTGTGGCATATCGATGCGCTGTTAAGGCTGCGACTTTCTTTTTCGCAAACTGCGGACGCCTAGGCGTAGAATCCTCCTGCTTCACTGCGCCGTCCGTCTGGCGGGACTGACCACGTCCTTGTTGGCCACCACGTCCACGTCCACCCCCTCCTCCTCCACCGGTTTTCGGGGCCGATGTGTCCTGAAAGGAACGAGGAGAGCGTTGATCAGAACCCTGAAAACGATCAGGTGATTTAATCATCGCGCGGTCGCGCAAATCATAAACTTTTTCGGGTGGCGCAGGAGCTTGTATTGCAGGAAAAGTACCCTGAGTCTGCGTTGTCAGCTTCCCCTGTGTCTGTTTTTTAGGCCAATTTTGTTTCTTGGACTTGGGCTGGGCATCTGTCACTGCAGATTGTCCCTGTGGTTGTTTTTTCTCCTTCACTGGAAAATATTTCAGACCTCTACTTGTGCGGCCAATCGTTTTATAAGCGGCCACCACAATCTTTGCTAACTGGCGGGGTTTGTCGGCATCGGGCAGAGCAGCCAAAGCATTCGACACCTGAAAGTTAACTGCATCTCCTTTAACATTGGAGAGAATGAGATCACTAACAATCTCAAAAGAACCACACAGGCGCATACCCAATTCAACCGCTGCCTCTGGACCGTGATCATTCTGAACACGTCGAACGATTTCAGGCAGGGCAGTCATAGACGGGGTGCCGAAGCACCTTGTATAAACTGCCGCAAATGTTTTTCCCCAGCTGTCACAGTCAGCCAGTTCAGGAGTAATATCCTTCGGTAGAGTAATCGTCAACATTCTATGTTTATCAGCAGGAGTAGAATTCGGAAAAACCGCCTCCAGTTGATCAAACTTCTCTGCTAGCCAGAATGGGAAGTCATCGTTGTCAACAGGACGCGCACCAAAAACCGAATTTACCATCACTGGATTGAGACGCATTCCGCCTCGTTCCATGGGAGCGGCCGCACCCCCCTGGGGACCACCAGGAAGATGTCGACCGATGTATTGCACTAAAGCACGAATCACGGAAATGGAAACTACATGTAGCCTGCGAATTTCTGCCAGGGTACAAGCCCCGTGATTCGGGTGCGGGGTAAAGCCACCCAACGCAGGCCAATTAGTACCTGGAATTGAGAGTGGACCTAACCTCGCACGGGACAAAGAGTGGGGGAGGGCGCCATCAAACCAAACTCGATGCTGCCAATGATCAATAGGTATTTCCAAAGCCCTGTATGGCGTATATTCAGCCGGGACATCCGAGGCGGTGTAGGAGTGGAACAAACCAGAATTAGCGTCCACAGCCGGAAACGTAACCCAAGAGTAAAACAACTCGTAAGGAAACGCCGGATCTGCACTTACCACGAAAATCACAGCCATCCCATCTACTGGGACCTGGTACGTCTGAAGATGGTTGCGTATCGCTACGCGACTATGCTGCGCAATAGCCACCGCTGCCGCCATTACAGAATTGGAAACAAGAAAACACAAAGAACACTTTGTAGCACAACTGGGTAGTAATTCAAAGAAACCGTTTGAGTAAGAATCAAGCTTGAATAAAGACCTATTTTAAAAAATAGGCAGGTTTCACCGACACCCCGTTTTCCGGAAACGGACGTGAAGGGGTTAAGGCATGAACGATAAACTACTCGAGTGTCATGATATAAGACCACCGAAACCGTTGGGCGCCATGTTGCAGGGTTTCTGTACTCACACAGAACTGTGCACAGAGGAGTGGAACCTCGGCAAATTAGGGTGTCCCAAAACTTACCTTAGCAACCAACTCACCCCTTACCGAGCTAGCTACAGTGTCTCATTGGACATATCAAACACCCAATGTTTAGACAAACCAGAACATGAACTTACAGTACCTCAGGGTACGTGGGACTCATGAACACTCTTTCGTTATATTATCATTACAAACCAGAACATGGAGTAAAGAAGACACATGTGCATTTGAAATGTTTATTTACTAATGCCGTCTTCTCAGGCGCAGTATCTTTGATAATACAAGTATACTTATTATCAGTAGCAAAATTATCAGCATAGTTACTAAGACATAAAAAGCGAATGGTGACAGCATGTTAACATGCTGTAATGAATAAGAGTTAACAACACTTATATCTCACCCTCCCTAACACATATATTATATTATTATCTAAGAAGGTCTCTTTGGGTTGTTTTAGGGCGGGCCCATACCTTAGTGTCCTAGCATGAAGGAATCACATCAGCATACACCAGCTCTCTCTGCATGTGCACCGCATCAAGTGTGTTAACAATTCTCGTGCAAAGCAATATCAATCCCGCCTCAAGCCCAAGTTGGCAAAGGCTGCACTTGTGTTATGACTATGAAGGCGTGGAGATCAGACCTCATAACAATTCCATATCGTGTTGCTCCTGAAACTTCAGCACTCTCCGTGCAGACATGTTTTATTAAACAAAGCAGATATCAGAGCAATAACATATTATTCTCACATTCACCACGGCAAACTACTAGGTTGAAAGCTAAGTCAACAAATGAGGGTCGTGTGCAGAAGTTGCAAGAAAGGAAAAATGGCGTTTAAATCTCAAACGTACCTATGCTAACTTAACACGATATAGGGATATATAGGAGTTATACAACAGAAGTTTTGCTTCCACAAAAACTGCTTGCTTTCCATGAAGCTGTGATCATTTTGTATATTTATCCATCTGCTTAGTGCTATTACAGGATATTACAAGCCATAATTGAGCTACATACTAACACATGGATCTGTATAAAACTTGGAGACGGATCCTATATCTCCAGAAAAATACAAACATCTCATGGAGTAAAACAATGATGCATGCTGGCACCCCTTCTTTTTAATCTCTCCATTTTCGATCTGTCGGAATCACTCGACAAAGTCAACTCTCATCCTTCAAAACTTGCCGGGGTAAGAGTTAGCAATTTACTGTATGCTGATGACCTTGTCCTGCTCAGCCATACCAGGGTCAGCTTGCAGAGACTACTCGTTTGGCTGTCTCCTTACACCTTCGAAAATAAACTGAAATTGAACTTATCAAAGACAAGGGCAATCATCTTTGGGTTAAGGAAATACCAAGGTAGCGGTTGGCAGTTCAATGGTAAAAGTATTTATAGAGCCAATTTTCATATAAATATCTGGGGGTCAACATGGACAGAAGGGGTTCATTCTCCAAACATAGGGACGAGGTAGAAGCCAAAGCTTTGACAATCCAGGTGGCATTTAAAAACCTTGCAAGGCAGTTGCCCAGCCCAAGTCTGACCCCTTTCATAAGTGTCATGAAGGCAAAAACACTCAATTTCCTCACTTACAGCCAGGAGATCATGCAAGGGAAAGACAACAGCCTTGTGAACAAAATAATATTAAGAATCTTCAAACAAGTGCTGAGCCTTCCAAAAACCTCATCCTCCGCTCAAATATGACTTGGGTTTGGTCGCCAAGACCACCGAGAGGTAGGGGCTGGAGCATTCATCAGGTTGTGTAACAAGTTACGTACTTCCAGATAAGGAAGCTTGGAGGCCTTTGTGTGGCAAGAAATTTCAGCTGGCCAGCTTGGTAGATCGTACCAGTGTTATTTACAAGACTCTTTAAAACTCCTGGATGCAGAAAAAATCTGGAGCTCCAATCCATCGCAGGAGGCACTTTGTAACAACCTGGGACCGTCACGAATACAGGACAGTACTCAAAATACAAATGGACATCAGGACACTTCTACCTCTAACCCATTTCACCCCCTACAGAACATCGACACGGACGTGGACGTTCAGTCAGAACACTGGCCCTTTAACGCTGACTGGGAATACCAGTGGGAGGAGTCAAGACAGGACACGGAGACGTCTTATTCCAGGGAAGACGAATCAGGAGCGTGTTTATTCACCTGGAGGGAGGAGACTGGAGAGCGGAGTGGAGCGAGAGCGAGAGACGAAGCGAGACGGAGTTCGGAAGCAAGTGACGGAGGAAAGCCGAGAATCGTAGAAGAAGAAGCGGAGGCGAAGCCAGGAGGCCACCGACTCTACGAGCCGACCAGCCATACGCCCAGGGGAGGTGTATGGCTCAACCAGGTACGAGACCGATTCAGGGGCTGGGTCAAACGTACAGCAGTTAGTACCGATTAAACCTGGGTTGGCCATACCTTGTCCGGGTGCATGCTTAAACCCCCCCTCCCAGCACTAAATACCCCTCACGTCGGTAACCGTTTGTGTGTGCATCACCTATGGTTTGGTCCTCACTCCTTTTCCCCATCACCTGTTTGACCTAGTGGACAGACCACTGACATACTCTATCCTCTTTCCCGTATATCCCAACGAGCGGCAAGACGGAACCTGAAGAGCCTAGTACGAGGAGAAGACCCGACCGAGAGCAAAGAGCTGCGGCCGCGAAATCTCGGATAAGAAAGACCGCAAGAAGTCGTTCTCCCAGAACGAAGAGAAGTCAAGAAGAAAAGCTCAGATTTGTTGTACACTAAAATAAAACCCACAAATACTAAGATTAACGTTTTGCCTTTTCATCCCGCCCCCGTAACAGTGGTGGAGAATGCGGGCATAGGAACCATCTGTGGAGTAAAGATGGAAACCGTTGTGAATCAATTAGTAAAAGGACAAGAAAGAATCGAGTGGGTAATAGAGCAGCACCTAGTCTCGGCACAGGCGGATAGAGAAGTTATAAAAAAAGCCTTAGAGGAGAAAAATGAACAAACTTGGGTAGACCCTGTTCAAAGGGGAGGAGCAACGGAGCGAACAATATCTCACGGAACCCCAGCAATATCACTACAGAAATATAGGGCAGGAGAAGACCCTGACGCCTTCTTATTGAATTTCGAAAGGGCAGCTAGGGCATGTGGTTGGCCGGTAACCAAATGGCCGTTTTTTTTGGCACCATTATTAGGAGGGGAAGCCCAAGCTGCCTATCAAGTGGCAAACCCAAATGGAAATACTCCATACACGGAGATAAAGAAAATAATCCTGGATCACTTGGGATTAGATCAAGAGGCATACAGACTAAGATTTCGAAAAGAAAGAGGTTCAGTTGGGGAAAACCCCAAGACATTATTTGTAAAACTTAAGATGGTCGCGGACAAATGGCTTACGCCTTCTACAAGTACTAAGGAGGATATACTGGACCGTATTTACTTGGAGCAGTTTCTGGAGGCCCTCCCATACGCTACCCAAAGATGGTTGCGCCAGCATCATAGCTTAACGACCGCCCAAGCAGTCGAAATGGCCTCCTCTTTCGCTCGCGCACAACCTAAAAGTTTTCCATTCGAGCCAGACAGAGAGAGGAAAATAGGGATACGTCCGGAAAAACATTCTTATCGGGGCAGGGAAGTAACACGACCCCGCACCTGGAGGACAGAGAACAGCGTTTCGTCCGGCCCACAATGTTTTGATTGCGGACAATGGGGACACATTGCCAGAATGTGTCCGAAGAAAAGAAACGAAGAAGAACCGATGGAGGTCGGTTACCTTCCCAAGGCCGTACTATATTCCGCAGAAATGAGTGGATCATTTAGAGTAAGTGTAAAAGCAAATGGACACTCGCTATTAGCTTTGTTAGATTCCGGATGCCGCCAGTCCGTGATCCAAGCAGAATATGTGAATCCAAAACAGTACATTTCTCAAGGGAAGGTTAACATTAAATGTGTCCATGGGGACATCAGACCCTATCCAATTGCCGACATTACAATAGAATCAATGGCAGGTACTACACCAGCGGTAAGGGTGGGGGTGATGGAAAATCTACCGGAGAACCTGATCATCGGTACTGATAACCCGGGTTTCCTAAACATGTTCAAAGACAAACTAGCCACATACGAACACCCAGGTGAAAATAATAAGAAAGTAAATGACAGGCATCGACAAAATAGCCTTAGTTTTGTAAAACTTACAAATAATGCAAAGACTCCCACAAAAGGTTCAGCTAAGGCAGCCGGTTATGATTTGTACAGCGCATATGACTATGTGATACCCAGTAGAGGGAAGGCGATGATCAAAACAGACTTACAAATAGCAGTCCCCACAGGGTGCTATGGCAGGATCGCTCCGCGGTCAGGGTTAGCCGCCAAGTATTTCATCGATGTTGGGGCGGGTGTCATAGACGAGGATTACAGGGGTAATGTGGTGATTCTCCTGTTTAATTTTGGTCCAGATACATTTCAGGTCACCAAGGGGGATCGAGTGGCACAACTTATCTGCGAAAGCATAACGCCCACGATATTGGAAGAAGTAGGTCAGTTAGAGGAAACGGACAGGGGAGACGGTGGGTTTAGATCCACAGGGACAAACACTGAACCTGTACATACGGTCCTTTCACAAGACCCATGGGTTCTGGATAAAAAATTTAAATTTGCCCAAGTTAGTGACCCAACCCTCTTCAACGCCTGGGAACAGGCACACCAGAGACATATAAATTCCACAGACTTTCCCGGATTCGTCATACAAGATGAACTGCTATATAGGATTGGAAAAGAGGGTGACTCCTCGCAGCTTTTGGTACCTGTTTCCTTTAGAGAGCAGGTCCTTTTTTTTGCGCATACTCACATTGTTGCCGGCCACACCGGAGCTGAAAAAACTACTCAGAATATTCTCCGGCAATTTTTTTGGCCGTGTATATATAAGGATATTGAGGTGTATTGTCGGAAATGTGACATATGCCAAAGAATGAATATGGTCAGGCCGCCTGCCGTGCCGTTACAGCCATTGCCGGTTATTGGGAAGCCCTTCGAGCGGGTTGGCATGGACCTCATAGGTCCCTTACCCAAGACGAAAAAGGGGTTCCAACACATACTGGTCGTTGTCGACTATGCCACGAGATTTCCAGAGGCATTTCCTTTGTCTGCCGCAAATTCGAAACAGGTGGGAGAGAAAATGATCGAACTGTTTAGCAGGGTTGGTTTTCCAAAGGAAATCTTAACAGACCAAGGCACTCCATTCATTTCCAAGCTGATGAGTGAGATTTGTGCTACATTGGACGTCCACCAGATCCGTACTTCTGTTTACCATCCCCAGACAGACGGACTGGTGGAACGCTATAACCGTACACTGAAATCTACGCTTCGTAAGATGATGGAAGTCAGTGGGAGTGATTGGGATAGAATGTTACCACTGGCGTTATACGCCATCAGAGCGCAGAAACAGAGCAGTATGGGCGTTTCGGTGATTGAACTCCTTTATGGCCGTCAGCCCCGCTCTTTGTTGGAAATGACCAGGGATGCATGGGTCAACGAAAAAGGGGAAGAAATTGCTACGACCCTTGATTACGGCGCGGCCCTGAAAAATAAACTGAGAAAGTTACGGGGTTTAGCGATGGATCATCTTGTGGCTAGCCAGAATAACCAGAAACGTGCGTATGACAGGGGTAAAAAGTGGAGGAAGCTCGAGGTTGGTGACTGGGCACTGGTTCTGCTACCTTCCTCCTCACACAAATTCAAGGCCGAATGGATGGGCCCTTATAGGGTTGTCACCGTCATAGGTCGCACTAGCTATAAGCTTCAAATTGCTCCTAATAAACAACAGTCATATCATATTAACCTCTTAAAAAAATGGCTCGGACCACCTCCTGCCGACATTCACTTGACTGAGGGATCAGGAGCTGACAGTTCGACCATTGACCTGTTGGTTCACAATGAGGAATTACAGTCCCGACAACAGGTTGAACTTCGGAAGCACCTAGTTAGCTTTGGAGACGTCTTTTCGAACCGCCCTGGGAGGACGTCATTGGCGGAACATTGCATTGATACGCCTCCAGACAAGAAAGTCAGGATTAAACCTTACAGAGTACCCGAAGCCAGGAGAGTGGCAATTAAATCTGAGGTTGAGGAAATGCTTCGATTAGGTGTGATTCGTCCTTCAAAGAGTGATTGGTCTAGTCCAATTGTTATGGTCCCAAAACCGGACGGCACTCGGAGGTTTTGTATGGATTTCCGCGCTTTGAATGACATCTCTCTTTTCGATGCATACCCCATTCCCAGAGTGGACGAATTAATTGAGAAACTGGGAAACGCTAAATTCATATCTACCCTTGACTTAACTAAAGGGTATTGGCAGGTTCCACTTAGGCAAGAGGACATTAAAAAGACTGCATTCTCGACGGAGGAAGGTCATTTTGAATTTACGGTCCTGCCGTTTGGACTACATGGCGCGCCGGCTACTTTTCAACGGTTAATGAATACTGTGCTAGCTGGGTTGACGGACTTTACGTCTGCCTATCTGGACGATATTGTCATCTACAGTCCGGATTGGCAGACTCACATCAGGCATCTATCCACGGTATTACAGACGCTACGTAAAGCTGGTCTTACGGTGAATGCAAAAAAATGTAAATTGGCCTTTCAAAAAGTCAAATACCTGAGCTATGTTCTAGGTCATGGACTAATTGAAATACAAATTGAGAAAGTGAGGGCTATTGCCGACACCCCTTTCCCATCAACTAGGAAGGAGCTGCGATCCTTCTTAGGCCTTGTTGGCTACTATCGTCGGTTTATTCCGCAGTTTGCGGATATAGCCGTGCCCCTTACCGATGCCCTCAGAGACAAAGGGAAAGCGTCTACACCTGTACAGCCTACAGAACTAATGTACGAAGCTTTTCGCACGTTGAAGTCCATCATTACTTCAACCCCAGTTTTGTCGTCCCCTGATTTTTCTCGTCCTTTCTCGTTACACACGGATGCATCAGACTACGGCATTGGAGCGGTGCTTTCCCAGAGGGGGGATGATGGGCATGACCACCCGATCCTGTATGTTAGCAGGAAACTTTTTCCCCGGGAATTGAAGTATGCCACTATTGAGAAAGAATGCCTTGCAATCAAATGGGCCATTGAGAAACTGGCATACTACCTGGAAGGGCGACACTTTGATCTATTCACCGATCACGCTCCGCTGTTGTGGATGGCCCGCAATAAAGCCAAGAATGCCAGAGTCCTGCGCTGGTTTCTCTCACTACAGCCTTACAGTTTTACGGTTTATCATCGTAAAGGCATTGATAATGTAGGGGCGGACTTTTTATCACGACACCCACTCACCGATCGTGAGTGTCCGGAGGGGGAGGTATGTAACAACCTGGGACCGTCACGAATACAGGACAGTACTCAAAATACAAATGGACATCAGGACACTTCTACCTCTAACCCATTTCACCCCCTACAGAACATCGACACGGACGTGGACGTTCAGTCAGAACACTGGCCCTTTAACGCTGACTGGGAATACCAGTGGGAGGAGTCAAGACAGGACACGGAGACGTCTTATTCCAGGGAAGACGAATCAGGAGCGTGTTTATTCACCTGGAGGGAGGAGACTGGAGAGCGGAGTGGAGCGAGAGCGAGAGACGAAGCGAGACGGAGTTCGGAAGCAAGTGACGGAGGAAAGCCGAGAATCGTAGAAGAAGAAGCGGAGGCGAAGCCAGGAGGCCACCGACTCTACGAGCCGCCCAGCCATATGCCCAGGGGAGGTGTATGGCTCAACCAGGTACGAGACCGATTCAGGGGCTGGGTCAAACGTACAGCAGTTAGTACCGATTAAACCTGGGTTGGCCATACCTTGTCCGGGTGCATGCTTAAACCCCCCCTCCCAGCACTAAATACCCCTCACGTCGGTAACCATTTGTGTGTGCATCACCTATGGTTTGGTCCTCACTCCTTTTCCCCATCACCTGTTTGACCTAGTGGACAGACCACTGACATACTCTATCTTCTTTCCCGTATATCCCAACGAGCGGCAAGACGGAACCTGAAGAGCCTAGTACGAGGAGAAGACCCGACCGAGAGCAAAGAGCTGCGGCCGCGGAATCTCGGATAAGAAAGACCGCAAGAAGTCGTTCTCCCAGAACGAAGAGAACAGTCAAGAAGAAAAGCTCAAATTTGTTGTACACTAAAATAAAACCCACAAAAACTAAGATTAACGTTTTGCCTTTTCATCCCGCCCCCGTAACACACTTAAAATCTACATCAAAAGAAACATCCACTTCTGCGCTTTCCATTTGGATAGAGCCCAACTGGTACAAGGTAAGCACGCCTGGTGAACCATTTCAGGGTTTAAGCCAGGGATTGTGGCACTTCATATGTCATGCACCTACTCAGAGTTGAGGAAAAAAATGATGTTGGGCCCCCAGAATGGGTGAATGGCCATTCCTGTATCACTTGCCAAGTTGGCGCCCCACACGCACCAACATAACGTGCAGGGAGTGTGGGAGCAGCACGGAAACAGTTGAGCACGTAGTATGTCTTTGCCCTGCACACACATTAATGATCAAAAGATTTTGTTAAAGGGCGAATGGAACAAACTTGGCATCCGCACTTGTCGACATGCTACCCTTGCATCTATGAATCCGGACAATCCACTGCTTAATATCCGGTTCACCAAGTGTGTCACAAGAGCAGTAAAAAGACTTATAAACTGCCAGAGCCAGCAAGCCAACAACTGCTAATCCATAACGGGGAGAACTAAGCCGGGTGTTGTTTTGTAGATCTACTCATTTCACCGTACTACTTAACAGCAGTGAAATATGGCTCTTTGCACATTGTTTACTTACTGTTCTATGTCTTGTACGACCTTGGAACTTTTATGTTTTTGCATGTAGGGGTTTTACTTTACAAATAGAATTGTACTATTAGCGGTTTAGCTATCAGCTTTTTAATAATGACTAATGTCTTGCCCTGAGGCCTTTGTTGATGCTAACTTAGAACGGACCACTACGGCTCCCAACTGCTTCTTCACTGTTTCTTAAAAAGACCCAATTGTCTAGATGAAGTTCACATTTCAACATCATGAATAAATATAGATTGTTAGGTTTTTTAACTATTTATCATTGAACTTCACATCGTTCTATTTGCCTGCGACGATATTAATGCATTTAATGGACGCATATAGGTGGATTTTAAAAAAGCAAGAAGAAATATTGTAAGCATAAACACAGGATTTAGTTAATGCTTGTTTACTACTTTGCGTGTAAATATTTTAGCAATTGTTCGACATACGTCTGTTTTTATAATTGATGCACGCCCACTATTGTAATGATTTTTATTAATCAAACAATAAAGTATCACACCACTCAAATTCCACCACCATCTGCTTAAGCTTGAACTTTGTGGGACACACATATGACATTGAAATGCTATTAAAGTGTCTACAAGAGCTAGATAATATATGTTATTTGTCTCTAGCAGCAGCACAGATGGAAGGAGGGCAGTCATTAAACTACATGGATTTTTTGTATGGCTTGACAGCGCAACCTGACCTTTGATCCTCCACCAATATTATTCTACAGTTCTTTGCTTACACACAATCACATCTATATTCCCATGCTATGTACATGAAATGCTTCATGTTAGCAATCCAATCAACATTCCTTTAAAGCAAGACCTATTGGCATTGCCAATGCTTGTCTTATCATAGTGCTTCTATGTGGAATAAAATTATTTTGAACCCATGCATGACATCAAATGATAAACTTTAGAAACTTGCTCAAACCCATCTGTTTCATGATGATTAAATGCATTGTGCTGCAGTTTAGAGGAATCTCACGCCATGACACCTTCCTCTGTAACCACTGAATTCTACAAAACTCTTATAAAATAAAATAGGGGTCATCAGCACATTAAGATTGTTCACTACAGGGATTTAGTGCACCACTTGTGTTTACATGGACCATTAGGATGTGGCAAATTCAAATACCTTGCTAGAGGCACACTGATTTTTATTGGTGATTATGTTGGTGTTAAGCTTTAAATATACATGCTAGCACTTCATCCTAGGTATGATGAACTCTATTGGCTTTATTCACAAAGGTAAATTTAAACTTTTATGTTCACAATTGTTTGCTATTCACAAAGGGATTTATGAGTAGTATCTTTACGAGTAAGGAGTTACCATACATAAAAAGACCTATCTAAGGGACTGTTTCACAAAGCTAAAGTTAGACAAAACGATTACGGGCCCGATTCACAAAGGTAAACTGAAACGAAAGTCTAATTTTACGACTTTCGGTATTCACCAAGGGCATTTACACGTCGTAAATGCCTTTTGTGAAAAGGTAGACTTTCGGTATTCACAAAGGGCATTTAAGTAGTAAATGCCCTTTGTAAATACTGAAAGTCGTAAAGTTAGAATTTTGTCTCAGTTTAACTTTTTGAATCTGGTCCATACTTTATTACTTTGCAGTATTCTCAAAGGGACTTACGAGTAGTATCTTTACGCCTGCACTCAGACGAAGACTCTGTTATTGGGGTAGAGACTATGCGATTGTGGTGTAACCTCCCCACTCAGGTGGGGATAGTGTCACACACCTGCATGTAAGTTATGCCACCTGCAACCCATGCACTGCCAACCATATAAAAACAGCACACATTCTAGGCTCTGTTTTTTCCACACACAAACTTCACCCACCTGCTGTATGCCTTGCCATCAGCATTGAATCATATTAAAAATGAGGAGGAAGAAAAACTTCACAGAGAAGGAGACCCAGATGATTGTCAGATTTGTATTGGAGAACTGCAAAAAATGACAAGGTCTTCCTTCATACCTCAGTAGTACAACACAAAAGCCCTGTGGCAGCAGTTGGCTAATGCAGCCAGTGCATTGGGGGAGGATGTCCTGACTATCACCTACATCAGAAAGAAGTGGCAGGATGAGAGGAGGAGGGCAAAGGAGAAGTTCTATAAACATATAAAGTCCACGGGTCTATGTGGTTCCAGACAGGAACAGATCAAAAAGCACAACAGATACTAACCTAAATCCAGTGAAAAAATGTCCTATTTAAGAGGACGGAATGCCATCTCCCATCGAGGAGGCATGCTTCATCATCTGGGATCTCCTCTTAGTTGCAAATCCTAGTGCAACCAAGAGCTGCAACCCTCTCACTCTGAGGGGGGAGATAACAGATGTTTTAAACAAGAGGGCAAGTGAGTCTGATCTCCTAAAATCTCTGAAGCATGTATGAAATATATGGGGTTAAGCAATTGCAGTGCCAGAATATATTTTAACAAAGTGATTTAAAATTGGCTACCAAGCGAAAAAGTATTTAATGGTTATCGCTAAGTGTCAATCAATAAAAACAGTGCAAATGCCATCTGAATAAATTTGCGATCACGTAGGTCTAGAAAGATGGTCTACATGTTTTCGGCCTTCATGATTGTACTCTGATCTTGGCTTTCCCCAGGACCAGTATAGAAATGCTACTGCAAAATTAGTGTGTACAAAAGAAACAGTGATAATACGTAGGTAGATCGATACAGCCTACAGTCACCTGTGGTCTTCAAACAAATGATTGTTGGAAAGTGGGTTATTGGTGGGGCAAATGTAGGTCTGCCACTGGTAATAAGGCCACTAACACATGATAGGACTCAGCATAGGTTTTAGGAAATTATTCCTATGCTCAACCCTTGGTAACGTGGCTACGAGCAGACAGGCTTAACTTCAAAGACAGGTATGTAAATCATTTAAAAGCACCATTTCAGTAAATAATTAAGACACAACACAAAATAAAAATCCAACACCAATTTATAAAAATAGATAATATTTGTATCTTTTGAATGACACCAAAACGAAACAAATCCACTATAGGGAACCAGAGGTATGCATTTTTAAAGCTTAGTCACTTCCTAGTGCTTAGAAACCAACAGTGCCCCTTTTAGTCATTTTGTTTTCTCTGACAGGGACACACCTTTATAAATTGTTCTGAAGAATTCTCATCACTGTGGTGTGCCGCCTTCTTCAGCATGCGAGGTCCACTTAGAACTCTTTCCGGAAGTTCTGCTTGCGGGTCCCAAAGTATCCAACACACAATCCAAGGTTCTGGAATCTCCAAGAGGGTCCTTGAAAGTGTGAAACTTCAATTCTGCAATCCACTTGAACAACACCCTTACAAATCCACTGGTACTCCAGGCTGGGAATTCTTTGTGGGGCTGTCCAGGTGAGTTCTGTTAACCTGTAGCTTGCAGGGAGTTCAACTCTTGAGTCCTTTGGCAGCAAGGTAATCCACAGTCCTGCAGTTTCACTTGGTGCAGTTGTCAGAGGTCAGGCCTTAGAGTTTCTTGCACAGCAACATCTTTTCAGCAGGGCACTTCTTGCTTCATTCAGTTTCAAGCAGCAGATCTGGAGGGCTCTGCCCCTCTCAGATACTTATTCAAAATTCTCTGGGTCAAGGACCAGGTCACTTCTGACCAATAAGAGCAGGGCAACTCCTCATAGTTATGACCACATCCTGTAGAGTGTGGCAGAAATGCAGTGAAATCGCACCAAAGAGAAAGAAACAAAGTGCCATTATTTGAAACCTAGAGCCTAAAGACCATAACAATAGCTGGCAAAATCCATCAGAGATGGTAAAGTAGAAGAAAGATTAAAAAATGTAGATAAATATAGGAGTACGTACTGAACATGCTTTAGAGAATGTAATTGATCAGTCCCAGTAGCGTATTTACGCTTGAGATAAGAATATAATAAGGGAGAAAAAAGATTGAAATAAAGCTAATACTGATGCTTTTCTTCACTAACGCTATCGCCCTGATGCCACACTTCTCCACAGAAAAATGTCAGATTGTTGATCTGGTTATAACAGGCTGCAAGACCTGATTCAGTTGCGCACACTTCACTTGGTGTGCGGACACTAATTATTAAACCAAATAATTTTCACTATATGTCTGTATTTATTTGTGTATTTTTTCACAAAATGTATTCTATGTTAACTTCATTTACAACTCAAAAAACAATTCTACTATATATTGCATTCATACAATCATTGTTGAATGCACAATTCCATATACAAAAACAACATGAATATACAATACAATAAAATGTATATTCATGTTGTTTTTGTATATGGATTTGTGCATTCAACAATGATTGTATGATCAATTTTGTTATGCATTAGGAATGCAAAATGTAATATAGTAGAATTGTTTTTTGAGTTGTAAATGAAGTTAACATAGAATACATTTTGTGAAAAAATACACAAATAAATACAGAGATATACTGAAAATTATTTGGTTTAATAATTAGTGTCCGCACACCAAGTGAAGTGTGCGCAACTGAATCAGGCCTTGCTGCCTGTTATAACCAGGTCTATTAGTCACAAGAGTTGACAGCTCTTGCATGTTGCAGCACCCCATTTTTATTTAACAATTAAAATAGAGTACTACAGGTGTGCACCCCTACATATAAGTATACTAGATTGTTGATCTGGCCAGCAGAGCATCCTCAATAGGCGACAATTTTGCGGCCGGGTTTGCTAGTGCCCCCATAGACATTGTCCAAGCCATTCATTCACCATAGCATACTGTTATATTCCCAAGTTAAGCCCATGCAGGGAAGCAGTTTATTTCTTGCATTGTCCTCACAATACCATTTCAGCTGTGACTTTTCGCACATATTTTGCATGCACAACAATGCTGGATTAGTTTCCCTAAAACTAAACTTCTTTACACATCTAGCTTCAGAAAACATAATCACAATAATCTGAACATCATGTAGTAGGTCTCTTTTTGCACTATGTACTAGTGTCATCTATATCTTCATCCACTGGGTGACAGAGCTATCTACACATCCATACCATCCCTATTCTAAATACACATCACAAGGCTGCTTTCTATTATAAAAGATGAGCATCCCGATAGATTAGCAGAGGAGGCACTCCAGCTGACACCAGAGGGCCTTGCAGGCTGAGAATTCGCAACGCAGCGGTCTGGCAACTCGTGAGGGGTGTCCAGTTTGTGACCAAGACAAGGTCCTTCATTCTCTCCCACCAGGTAATGGGGTTGGATCGTCCCTTGGGGGGATTCTTGGATCTACACCTACATACACTTAGACTAGGGTTTGCATAGTAAGAGTATGTTTGAATCCTGCCTTGTTTTATATGCCTGCATGTATACATTGCTTTGATACCATGGTAGAACCATATCTACTATTCACGCTTTTGGTGCTTGTAATCGCTTGCATCTGCTTCTGCCTATTAATCGTTTCAGCACATGTATTCTATACAAGAATAACGTAAGTTCAATACAATAATTGAAAAACTGCCCACTGTGTATTCTATGTAATGCTTCTCTGAGAATAAGTGAGAATGAGTGACTGAGCCAAATGTATTGTACTGTTTCCTCAATCCCTGAATGGTCAGGGTTGTCATGTACAGTGGTTGCCAAAAAACATTCGCTCCTTGGTAGGTTAGGGGGAATTACGGTGGCACTGTGAACTAACTGGTCTATAGGCCAACATATTCTGCGTGGGTGTCCGGAATCAGTCTTGGCACCAAGCCCCTAGTTTATGTTGTCCAAACAATGCACAGATTCTATGGATTCGTTGGAACTACACGACAATACAACAGTTATAAGACCCTTCCTTTACTAGTCATGATTATGCATGTGCATTTTACCTCAAAAATGCAATTGTAATTGAAATCTACCCATGTGTGTTCTCAACACTACAAGCCCCGAAACGCCACAGCATTCCAATAGCTCCAATGATGCCTAGGCCATATAATTATTGCAGCCATTGTTCAGATAAAGTGAAAGGTGACAGACACGTGACAGTACATCTCTCTCACCACTCCCATCATACTTCAAGATACATAGGGGCAGATTTACAAGCCCCTTACGTCTCATTTATACTGCCGTTGCGTCACTTTTGTGATGCAGCAGCAGCGCAAATCCTGCTCCATGGTGCGGGGGTACTTAGAACGTGACGCATCTGGGAAATGCGTCACGTTGTAAAGCCCTGCGCTACATGTAGGCGTTCCTGTGCAGGGGGGGGCGTTCCAGCACAGGAACGCCTCCTAAAAGTGGCTGAGTGAAATATACAATATTTCACTCAGTCACTTTTAGTCCCATGCTGCGTCAAAACCCTGCGACTGCCTGAAGCAGGCGTAAGGATTGACGCAGCATTAACTAGATAGGGCCCCCAGAGCATTGCTGGAGCTGCGTCGCGCTTGCGATACAACTCCAGCAATGCGTCACTTTTACGGCACAGATGCGTCACGCATCTGGGCCGTTTTTGCCCCATGGTGCGCCGCATTGTAAGCATTTGACATTCTCTAACTGTAAGACAAAAAATGTCATATATGCTGTGGTCTGCCCGTGTCAAAAAATATACATTGGCAAAACCAATCAACAAGTTAATCACAGGATCACCCAACATCGTTCAAGAATTAAGAAGAAATCCACACGGCTCCCATGGTTGAGCATTTTGTGGTGGAAAATCATTCTGAACATGATTTTAAATGGACTGTATTGATGGTTGTGAACACATCCAGACTCAATACTGATATCGATTCGACACTACTGGCTAAAGAGGCGTACCTTATCATGAAGTTTGATAGCACTCTAACGGGCCTTAACAAAATGTCTGAGCTATCTAGAGTTGGTTAACACAAGTGGATTTTGCATAATCCGGCGACAGTTTATTGGATCAGATTGTATTACCCCGTGGGGGGTCTTATTAATAATCGGACGTTTATGCTGTCTTCAAGCCTCACGGTGTTGTAATAAACAATTGGGAATTTTTTTAAGTTGAGCCAGAGATTTTCAGGACAATAGGGTAAAAGCGAGTGAAGTATGACCAAGCGCAGGACTACATGTCCCAGCATGCTTAGCGGTGCAGAAACCTACATAGTTAGAGATTACTTCCGGGTTCTTCACAAACTGGTGGAGGACCGCGGCGAAGAAGGCTGGGAGCACTCGGGTATGGGTAGATTTTAAACGTACACACAAAAGCCTGCTTCACAGGCGTGAGCCGCTTATTAATTATGGCGCCAATATGTTTTCAGAACGGCAATTAAGGATCGCGGAGAAGCACTGCATTAGGTGCACACAGCGGACTAGAAGCACGGGGAGGGGCGCCAGGAGCGTCTTACATTATTCACAGGTGAGGGTACGCCAGGTATACGAATGGAAGGTCGGCGGCAAGTGGAGGGAGATTTAATACTAATATGGACACCCCACATCTCTATTTGTATTAGGACCGATCGCATGAGTATGGCAGTCGGGTCCACGAACTTTGAGTAAACAAGTGAAGGTAGGACATTTTCTTCATCTTTGGGTATATTAGTAATGAAGCCCATTGGGAGTAGATCCACAAAAATTCGATTTGGCTTGTGTTTTTACAGTGCCCCCCCATTGGTTATAGAAGTATTTTGGAATTCCACCGCTGGGTGTAACAAGTTACCGTCCGAGGTAGGTTCCACCACCTAGTCCACAGATAGCGGATTCATTCGCTGTTTAGTGGATATGAGAAGTCATTTTAGGATTTGTTATTTTCAAGATTGTCGCTGACATGGTCAACCGTCCAGAAAGTCCCATAGATTAAGACGCTCCAAGAAGGTATGAGCTCTTACACACCTGTTGGTGGCTGAGAAGGGTAATAAAGTGGGTGCAGAATAGTTATTTTAAATTTAATTTGCTTCATAGATCACCAAGTTTGCCGTTAGTAGGAAGCCCTGAAGAAAGCCCGTGAAGAGGTTATACGGTGCTGGAAATGCGTCGGCAGGTTCTGACATGTTAAAGTGCAGGAATCAATGAAATTATGTATATTGATTCAAAAAGCTGTATATTCACAACAAATTGGGTTGTTTTAGTACCTTACAAATAGGCAGGTTGTAGGTATGCTACTCATTGAGAGACAATATGTTGAGTAGCACTCATGTCTTGCACATTGAAATTTGGAGCATTTGAACAATTGATGTACATTGTATATGTTTGATGACTAATTTATTTTGGTTGTAATGTATGTATTTGTTTTGAATTTATGTTGAGTTTGGATAAATTGTATGTGATTCTGAGAATTGATGAGTTTTTTCCTATTCAAAAAACATTTAAAAATTAAAAAGTAAAAGGCTGATAAATATATCCTAACCAACAAAAGAATATAGTGTGGTTACCTTTATATTGAAAAGAGGGATGATTCCGGGTCTTCTTGTATATATTTTGCATTGTAAATGCGGCGCATCCATGATGGCGGAGCTGTGGCGCACAATAACTGGCACATCCCTGCTGATTTGCGGGGATGCGCCAGTTATTGTAAATATGCCCCATAGTGCAGTTCATGTGCTTACGAGTTGTCTGCTGCTCAAATGCATCCAACTGAGCATGGAGAGTCGGCCATGCTGTCTTCAGGACCCTCCTGTAAAGTGCATTAATGTAGGCAATTGTGAATGGGGCTGAAAGACAGCATCCATGATGTCCTGGGCCTTAATACCAGCCCAGCATCGCAGGTCCTCTCGGCGCTTATGACACATTTGCCCGCCACTGGTACACACCCACTGCACTGTAGCATGCAGCGACATCATGCCAGATCTGTATATGTCCTGCATTGCTCAACTGGCTATCAGGGCCCCCATAAAGCTGAGGGTACTTATCAAGCACCCCCTCAGTAAAGACGTTCAATTCTCTCTCACTGAAAGCAGATGCCTTGTCCTCAAGTTCCACGGCATAGTTGCAGACAGGTTAGATAATCAGAGCAGCAGGATGGCAGAGGATGTTGTGCTGATGTGAGGATGGCATAAAATGACTATAAAATAGCTGCCTTTAAATTCAATTATGAAGAGTCATATGAACAGGTTTATGATATTGTTTCTTACATGCTAGATCTACGCTGTTGCAGAGGTGTCATCACATTTAACCATCCAAAACACTCACTATATATACACATATGCAACAGCCCAGTGCCTTCATATAGTTGTTTTCTATTTTAAGTGAGAAATGTTGTACTCTGTTGGTTGAACCAATATATGTCATGAATATCATGATGTGTGGATCTAGGCATATATTTTTGCAGCATACACCAATGTTTTCCCTCTAGGTTGACTATGTCTGATCTTCCCCAAGTGTTGAAGTTCTGTCTTGAGTGTAGGGATCCCATGCGGAACCTCCGCCTCAAGTGCAAAATCTATGCAGAAATACAGATACTACTGGTAAGTTCCTTTGTAAATACCAAAAGTAGTAATGTTAGACTTTTGGTCTAAACATAGACTTTTGGTCTTACTTTACCTTAGTTGTTCTTTGGTGCTCATGAAATGCTGCATTATTCGGGGCAATAAGGTTTCTCAGGATTATCAAAGAATTACCAAACTCTAGATATGCAGGAAATCCAGTGGGCACCACACAAGACATTATGGGCCATTTTTAGAAATTCACACAACACAGCGCAGCAATTAAGATGCTGCGCTGCTTTGTTTGAATTTAAGAGAGCAGAACTGCACTGTATCTACTTACAAGGGGAGCAGTTCGGCTCTCTCCCTGCATTTGTGGCTGCTATGTACCAATGCAGGCTCGCATACACAATAGTGAAAGAGTGTCTATGTGGTGCTCAGCATAGTTTCTGTGCAGGAAGGTCTACCTTCTTACACAAAAACTATGCTTCAAGGCATTTTCCTTGTTGTATGTGTTTTACAGGATGCTACAAACATGCAAAGTGCGCCAGCCTCAGGGTAGCACATTATTTTGGCACAAATCCCTGCCTGAAATTCTTTGTAACGCACGTTGCATTACTTTGGTTTACAAATCAATGTATATCATTATATGAGCTGGTATGTAAATTGCAGCAGAAGACTTTGCATTGGGCTGCATTAAAAAATTAATGCAAACCTAATGCAAACTCTTTCTAAATCTGGGGCATATATCCTTACTCATAGCAAGGTAACAGGAAGAAACAGCTTTTAACCTTCTTGACTATCCAACAGATATGTCTGAGTCATGTAGTCTGCATTGATACAGATAACACTAGGCAATTTGTTTTATCATAGCAGGTGGCAAATTTAAGTCTGGTTGTCAGGGGTCAGTCTATCTGAAGGATAGATAGCTACATATCCTTCATCAATTTGGAAGATTCCCAAATTCCTTTACAGCTACCATAGGCAAATTGCCAAAATAGCTATATAGTTAAATACTGGGATGTGAATCATCTACTATCCCTCAGCACACACTGCCCATTTTACATCAGCGTCAGAATAGTAGGTCTAGAAATACCAGTCCAACACCGCTAAATGTAACATCTACGGCCACAGAGATTATTGTTTCTTTGTTTCAATGCAGGAAGCTCGTCAATGAAATCATTTGTACTTAGGTGGGCCAGGGAAGGCCAGGAATATAAAGGATCCATATGCTGAATTATGGAGCCACCCAGGCTGGATTTCACTCTTTAAGAAGAAAACTATTATTAACTGCCCACTAATAAAAGGCAGCGGACCTCACTTAACAACATCCAAATTGCAAAGTGCTGCTAGTTTTATTAGCACATGAAAACATTTCGCTAGCTCATTTAAATTATGTACATTAGATTTACCAACTTATTTGTATTTTTGCCACCATTTGGACGTTATAAATTTAGCAATTTTGGCAAAGTTCTTATTTGTAGGTACACTTGCCTATACACACATTTGATATCTTGCTGCAGAAAAATAGCGACTGAGCACAGAACGTCCGAGTGCACCTTCGAACCTAGCACATTGCTTCACAGGAGCAGAACAGGCGGCTCCCACTTACAGAGCGTTACTCATGTGCACTTCATAGAAAAGACAGAGTGATTACAGGTTTAAAGCTGGACTGCACAGTTGTATGACAGAATATCTATAGCAAATATTCTGTCATATAAATATTTTTACTAAATACCGTTCATAAAAATATTGTTACTTCAGGTATATATATTTTTTCTAAAATTAGCTCACTGTTCTGCACACAGGATTTACAGTTCACACTTTAAACTGAAGGAAAACGCCCTTAGACTTCAGTGTGTAACACAAATGCACGGTTCACTTTATGACAGACAGAATTGTTCATATACTGAAATCACTCACTAGTGGGATTGACCACTGATTGACGCAATTTACTGTACCACCTTCTAAGGAGCTCCTTCAGAGCAACGCCGCTGAGGTCCAGGGTGTCCTGACGAATGAGCATTTCAGCTGTTTGGGAAGATAGCCTGACTTCCTCCAATCACTTTCATCTAGAATGTTATTCATGAGATGGGGCTTGGTTATTTGCAAGCAGAATCTGAAACAGGTAGCTGGAGGGGATCGCTGAGTGGAAGTATTTGTTTATTTGGCACTACTTCCCAGGAGACTCAGCAGCACTTATTGCCTTTGATCTCCTGCTACGTGCAGGCCTGTGGCAAGTATTAAAGACTAATTTTCATTACACAGACCATTAGGTCTAGTGAAATAGTATACGCCTTTTCGAAAATGTTAAATGCCTCGAGATTTTTCCATGAGATCCCCTCATATGTACGTGTCAGAGACTCGATAATAAAGATGAGATGCACGTCTGCTAATTGGCATTTTTTTCTCCACGTAGATGCTACAAATAAATGTCAGCCACATTGCTCCGGCCAAATTGGGCAAACGGTTGCTTAGCTGCTATGTTAAAATGCCAAAAGTCTCTTGGCTGTGGAGTACAGAAAGCGTTCTGCATTTGTGTGTAAAATCATACCACGTGGGGACTTGTTGGATTGGGGGGTGGGGGGGTCGTATGTTCTTGAAACAAGCTTCATCCATTCTTTACGGGACTATGGCCGGCAGGGGTGTCATGTGAAGCTGAAGCCATCATAGCTATTGGTACTGCAACCCTAGGATTTGCCAGGAGGTTGCCTGTGTTGAGATACAAGATGGCGGAGTGAGGATTCGGTCGTACGGCAGCAGACCTGGAGGCTTCCTTTAAAGCCCTCCGTAACGAAATAGAGGAACGGCTATGGTCTCGATACTAACAAGCATGCAGTAACTTATTTGCAAATCGTTCATAAACGGCGAAAAGACCCCTTTTCAGAAACAGAAGCTTTGTGTGGTACTAACCCATGTTTGGGCTCCTACTCGCTACACGACGCTTTCAACATTTTCGGCAGACGATTCGCGGTCTGCTTGAGAGCTCTGGACTTGGCTGGCCTGGCTTTCATTTGCCGGCATATACTTGGTGGTCGGGTAGAATGTCTCCGAAGAACCCGCGTCTTTTGTACATGAAATGGTTTATGCTTAATAAAAAGACAAATTTGAAAAAATAAAAAAATCATACCACACGCCATCATAGAATACTACATTTACGATGATTACATTAATGTTCTTTGGATTAGATGTGCACTAATGTTCGTCTGCTTTCTGTTGACGGCAGGCCTCAAGCCACAGCCGCAGCCAGCAAACTTACTGATTACATGATGGCTGAAGCCTCAGGTTGAGGTGAGGCGCACAGGACCATTGAAGTATTTTTGGGAGGATTGTTTAGTTTGTATGTTATTTCTTCGTGAATTAGTTTGAACCCATGTACAGGGTTCAGTTGTAATTACATGACAGGGATGTGGGCAATGCATAAGGTGATGCAACATGCTTCCACCAAGATGCAAAGGTTTAGAGAAGCAATTCCACTGTTCATCATTCCTTTACCAGAACGCCTGTGACCTCGTTCTTCCCTGGTACCTGATTGGATGCAGGAAATGTCTAAAGACAGGGGGACTCATTTATGAGGCTTTGCGTCAGTTTTGCGCTTATGATGCGTCACTTTTTGTGACGCATCGGCAGCGTAAAACATGCCTCCTGTTGCGCACTATTTACAAAGTGACGCATCTAAGCAGATGCGTCACTTTGTAAACCCCTGCGCTACATTATACCTGCGTCAGGTATAATGTATGCAGAGGGGGCGTTCCCCTGCAAAAAGCCTCGTAATAGTGACGCAGTGAAATCTATGAGATTTCACTGCGTCACTTTTAGGACGCTGTTGCGTCAAAATCTTGCGCCTGCCTCACAGCAGGCGTAAGACTGACGCAAGCCCTTTCACATGGGACTTTCCCCATGTGAAAGGATGCATTGCTGGAGTTGCATCACTTTTGTGACATACTCCAGCAATGCGTCACTTTTGCGCTTACAGATACGTCAGAAATACTGACGTATCTGTAACTCCTTGCGCAATGATGCGTCATATTGTAAATATGACGCATCATTGGGGTCGCAAGGAGGCGCAATGAAAAGTGACGCATCGCTGTTTTCTCCCAGCGATGCGTCACTTTTCATAAATTAGGCCCAGGGACTGGTTTAAAACATTATGGGCCCATTTACAGTGTCCTTCCGCCACTTTAGCGTTACTTTTCCCATTGTTAAAAGTGACGCACAAATCTGCCCCTCTGAATGCCTGTTTATTCGGAGTAAGACTGCCCCCTTATATGTACTGAAGGAGATGTCACAAGATAATTCCAAAACCCCACTAGATAGGGGATCATTTCTGGGCTTATTGGAGAAGATGAGGTGGGTAACAAGCATGCTCATTGAAGCTTGTCATAAATCATGGGAATACGAAAAAGCAAAACGCTAGATTACCAAGGTTGTCTCCCACGAAGCCAGAAGCCCTTGGCAATCAGTTGACAGAAGCATAGAACGTCATTGAAAGTCCAGTGAAGTGTTGATTGTATGAGAACAAATGATAATCAGTTGCTCAATGTATATACTGTGTATAGTGGTTGAAGACAGATCATTACCTTCTGAAATGGTGATGTTTTTCAGTGGGCGAGTGTAAGTTCATTTTCTTTCTACAGACAGAGAGTAAATTAGACTGATCATTCTTTCAAGGGTGTTAAACATTATGGCCTACTGCTGATGGCAATAACAGTAGTTAAAGGGCAAAAGTCTCAGCAGTAGGGGCCTATAACAAGGGTGAATACATTTAATAACTGTTACAGCACGAGACAGAAGAGCTACAAGGCTATTAGAACATTCTACCCCCTAGGGACATGAGTGTTATAAATTAAAAAGGGAGAAATAGAAAGACAAAAATTGGAATTTTGGAGCCGAAGGACAGTACCAGCCATTATCTACCCTGAGCAACTTCATTGTCTTTTTTTTTTATTTCAAAGAGTTTTATTGAAGATTTTTATTACAGTACAGTGGTAATGCGGGGGCACATACAGATGAGATACAGGCATCTTGCAGGTACATTCGGCATTTGGCATGGCAGCTGATATTGGTAGAAGGCGTATCTGTAAGCCCCAAGAGACTGGAGAGAAAGTGAGAAGGGAGAAACGGGGGAGGGAAGACAATGATTTACCAGACCTTTGTATTTGAGAGAATTACCGTGCTCTGAACTTAGTCTTGAAAATTGATTCTCATCCAGTAACGCGAACCAAAAAACTTGTCGAAAGCGGAGTACTGACTGTTTTTAAAAACCTGAAGAAAGATGCCACTGTTCACAACCAGTTTGCTGGTACCATTACTGTGTGTTAGGTAAGCGAGCACTTGTTTGAATGCATGCCTTTACAACCGTTTTTCCTTTGAGATTTTAGTGACATTCAAAATTATAAACTTCACTTTATCTTAAAGCAGAGATTTGAGGGCAGATTTAACACAGGGTTGCATTGCCTGTGCTTCACGTAAGGAAAAGCAAGGGCAACGCAACAATAAAGTCAGATTTACCAAGCAACACAATGCCACCTTGCATGGCCCTGCAGTGCTGCAATATCAGGAGTAACGCAATACAGTGCAAGTCACTGCCTTGCATTACTCTGCGCCAGAGACGCGTTCCCTGAGTGAAGCATGAGTGCTCCCACCCCACATGCACCTGAGTGGTAGACTTGGTAATGCGTGGAAATTCTAAGCCTTTCAAAGGGAGGTGTAACAAAGAGAAATATGTTTATTTCTTCTGGTTTTTCCTCTATGTGTATTGCATTCTGCTGTACACATAGAAAGAGGAAAAAGGCTCAGAGAATAGTTTTTGTGCAGGAAGCTGCCCCTTCCAGTACAAAACCAATCCTGCCTACACGTAGACTTCCTTGCAACATGGCGCAAGTGTGCCTGTGTTGACGCAGGTCAGTACATTGTGCGCCAACAATGCACTATATAGTTTTAATATGGTGCATTCCTGCCCTCTCCCTTTCACCCGGTGCAGCACAGCACAGTATCTTGCTGCATTGCTTAATGTGAAAGTTTGATCAATCTGGGCTTGTTTCTTTTTATTGGGTACATCTGCAATGTCCATTCCTTCACTTCCATGTACCCTGACACACCCATCTCCAGACGCCCACCTGTCTGTTTAGGTTTTCTGGATTTCTTCTGATTTACCCTTTCATCACTTCAGTTCAGTTCATCATTATAGGCATATTCACGTCGGTTCTAAGCTTATATTTAATATCACAAATTCAAAAATGACGATTCTTTGTACCTCATATTAATCCTCAGTCCTTCCCGCCATCTATGATGGAAAAGTACATGCATGCCCCTGTCCGATTGGTACCACGGAGGATTTACTTTAGATGCAGCAGGAGTGCCATTGGTCCAAGGTTATTTTAAAGCTTAATGACAAGCATAGCATATTCTGCGAACTCTGTTTAGAAGCAGTGAAGCGCTTATGAAAAGCAGATGATTTACATAAGGCTTAATGACAGCCACTGTCGTCGAGCTTATAGGAGGCAGATAGTCATTCTAGACTTAATAGCAATCTCCAGTATGAATGTAATTGGTCGCACAAGGTGTGAACGAATCTAAGAATATATTAAATAACTAAATGGAATAAAATATATCCACGGTTCCAAAATATACATTCTAGGACTGGCTTGTTAAAATATATTTTTATTAACATCCTCTCTAGGCATCATTACATTATTGGTGGTAGTGCAGAAGTGCACGTCAGGCAAACATGCATTCAACAACACAGCATTCGAGGTAATGTAAATGTAAATGTAGTTGAGCTTATATAGCGCACAGCTACCCGCAGTGGGTGTCCCGGCCCTTGCTTAGGGAACCCTTCCTGGTATTCCCCTGTGAGATAGCAGGGTATCCACAAGGTGAAAGTCAGGCATCCCGCCGCGAGGGGCCGTTGTGGAGATTAAGCAAGCTATTGCCCAGAGTCGCAGAGTGTGAACCCGTGAGTCGAGGAGGCACCGGGGCGAGAATTATCGAGTCCGTGGAATTTTTAGCCCAAGACCCCGCCGAGGCAGGGAATTGAACCCTGGTCCAGGACCGATCTCAGCTTCCGGGTCTGCTGCCTCTAACCTCTGAGCCACACTTCTCCACTCTAACACGGACGTTCTTTCGAAGTTTCTTGGGGACCCATGTGTCTCAGATGGACAATGGGATGCCCTTCTGAAGGTACTGGGGTTGCGGCTTATTCAAGTGTGGGGCTGTTTTCCACCTTCCACTCAGGCTCCGTTCTGCTTGATGCTACTGTCATGCCTCCTCCTCTCGGCAGAGGCAGACAGGAACATCAAAGTAGGCAGTGGCATCACCGCATGAAGTACATTGCTTGAACTTCCAGCAGTGTCCTGAATACTGAAAGGCCACTGCATTGTCAACTCATTCTAAATACCTGATAGTGACAGACCTTCTACGTTTGGCATATGCACTGAGGACAAGCGACCTTGGATCATGGTCAAATATGTACATATAGGTACACACCTAATGAAGGCTTACTCTGCTATGGTAGCAGCACCTTTCAAGATGTCTCACCATCCTTGATACCAGTCTTCAAAGCTCCTGACCTAGAATGAGAAACTGAACTTGGCACTATGGGAGTTCAATCCATCTGTGGGTAGCAAAGAATGACACATATTACCCTCCTGAACAGTGATCTCAGGTTATGTGATCGTTGGTGATTTCCATGAAGAGTATTGGACCAGTTATTTTTTTTTTATGTTTGAAAAGGCTTTATTGGTATAATAAAGATATACAAATGGCATAATGATGTAAAATACAAATACATGAGAAGCAAACATTTGACACTCCTGATGTCAAAAAATTAGAGCAGTCGAAAGCCTGTTTATGAATTTTAAAGGGAAGAGAAAGGGGGGGGGGAATAAGGAGAGAGGGGGGAAAGTGAAAGGGGAAAGAAGAAGGAGAAATAAAACACCTAAGTATTAAGGGAAGCAAAAGCAGTAGAGGCAATCTGGGAGAAAAACAAAAGAGATTAAATACACAATTCAGTGAACATCACAATAAAACGGTGGAGGCAACCTAAAAAATTGATAAACATCATCTGAAGCTACACATAATAAAATATGAGTACAATAAAGAGCAAGTCCATTTAAGGGGGCATAAAATTCTCAGAAGTGACTGGGAGCGGTTTCTTTGTTTTTGCTGAACGGTCTAGATAAACAGTAAGGGGGAGCCAATAGAGCTCAACATCACGAGGCGGCATACAAGAGGAGGCAAAGGACACACCAAGTCTGTGAAAGTGACAAACGGAATTCCACCACTGCTGCATGGAAACTTTTGTAAGGGTTTTCCAATTGGAGGAAATGTGCTGAAAGACGAGTGCAAGCATGAGGTCAAAAAGACCAGAAGAGTGCGGTGGTAGAGTTAATGCATCAGAGAGACTACCTAGGAAAGGAATAGAAGGTGAGAAAGGATCAGAAAGTGAGAAAATCTGAGAAATGCACTGCCAAACCTGTTTCCAAAGAATAGAAACTGTGGGACAATGGAATAACAAATGTAAAAGTTCAGCATTAGGCGAATTGCAAGACCAACAGGCAGAGTTAGAAGAAGCGGAGAAGCGAGAGAGGGAGATAGGAGAAAAATAGAGTCTGTGATACAAAAAGAAGAGAGATTGCGTAAGAAAAGCAGAGCGAGAAACTTTCAAGGATTTGAGCCAGAGTTTATCCCAGAGGTAGATGGGCCAGACACAACCCAGGTCTGCCTCCCAAGGGAGTTCAACTTTGGATTTAGGACGGTCTGGATTAGAGGAGGAGAAAAATTTGTGAACAAGGGACGCTTTAGGAAGAGTAGAAAGCAAAACCAAGAGAGGAGAAGGAGGGTCAAGCGGTACTGCGGAAGACAAAGAGTAATAGCGTTCGAGAATCACCCCCAAGAGAATGGTATATTTATGCAAAAAAGAAGGCGGGCAAGAAAATTGGAGTCGGAAAAGCGAAACGAACAAGGAGTGGTACCGTCAAAGACTTGATGAATCCATATAATGCCTCTACGTCTCCAAGAAAACCAGCAAATGGGCCTGTTATTAACCAGAATAAGCGAGTTATACCAAATGGGTTGACATAAAAAGGAATCACGGGAAACAGATGGAGGAGAGAAGAGAGGACACAGAAGGGAAGAAGTATATTTAAATAACGGGAAAGAGTCATAAAGGGATTTTGAGGAGAAACGAAGAAGCTCATCAAAAGAGAAAGGGGACAAAAGACGCATTCAATTGAGAGCCAGAGAGGTAAAAAAGGAGAATCCACACTCGAAAGCCACCGTGAAGCCTGGCGAAGGGAGAAGGATTTGTGGTACAGACGAAAATCAGGGAAGTTAACCCCACCACTGGATTTGGGTCAACGAAGAGAGGAGAGAGAGATTCTGGACTTTTTGCCCTTCCAAAGAAATTTGGAAATGGAAGAATCAAGACGCTTGAAATGAACTGCCGGGATATGAACAGGAAGCATAGAAAGTGTATAGATAAGAATAGGACCAACCATCATTTTAACAGAATCAAGCCTACCAAACCATGAGAGGAAGAGTGGATTCCATGAGGAGAACAATTGATCAATACACGAAAGGACAGAAGACATATTTAATTTGACCGAAGAAGCAATAGAATTAGAGAACCAAATCCCGAGGTATTTAATCTTAGTACTATTCCAGGCTAAGCCTGTAGAAGAAAAAAGGTGAGGAAGACAGAACTTCGTCAAAGGGAGAATTTCAGTCTTATCCGAGTTAATTTTGTAACCAGAGACAAGGGAAAACTCGTGGAATTCAGCTAGTAAGGGAGGGACGGAGGACTCCGGGTCTGAAATGAACAAGAGAATATCGGCAGCGTAGGCGGAGAGTTTTAACTGCTGGTCACCAAATGGGAAACCAGAGATGGAAGAGTTCTGTCGAATAGAGGACAAGAAAGGTTCAAGGGCTAACACAAAAAGGAGTGGAGATAGAGGGCAACCCTGACGAACGCCTCTACGAAGATTAAAGGAAGGAGAAAGCTGACCATTGACAAGAACAGAAGCTTTGGGGGACGAATATAATAAATAAACAAGAGAAATAAATGTAGGACCAAAACCATGCCAGTCGAGGGAAGCAAATAGGAACGACAAGTCAACTCGATTGAAAGCTTTCTCAGCGTCAACCGAAATGGCAGCTAAGGGAGACGAGAAAGAAGGAGCTTTAATTAGGACATTGAGAAAAAGACGAGAGTTGTCAGAGGTGAGCCTACCTTTGATGAAGCCACATTGTTCTTTGCCAATGAGATGTGGCATAAAGGAATCCAAACGCAAGGCAAGTAATTTGGCAAATAGTTTATAGTCAACATTGACTAACGAAATAGGGCGGTAGTTCTTGAAAAACTTCGGGTCTCTACCCTCTTTTAAGATCAAACAAATGGTGGCATCTTGGAAAGTGCCTGCGGCAGAACCCGAAGAAGCGAAAGATAGAAAAAGAGTTAGAAGTTTAGGTAACAGGAGATCAGAAAAATGTAGATGAAATTCTACTGGAAACCCAACAGGGCCAGGGGTCTTACCTTTAGTAAGAGAAGAGAGTGCTACAGAATGCTCATGAAGAGTAAGATCCGTGTCAAGGGAAGCAAAATTGAGAGGAGAAGGAGAGGATCTAGGAAGTTTCTCAAAGTAGGCATGGAACATAGAAGACGAGGGAGGGGACTCTGGAGTATAAAGCTGCTGGTAAAAGAGTTGGAATTGCTCAAGAATCTTGTCAGTCTCATGCAAAGGAGTATTATCCGATGAAAGAATAGATTCAATCCTAGTGCGTTCCTTACGAGCCTTAAGATAGTTGGCCAAAGGTTTACCAGACTTATTGCGACCGCCGTAATACCGTGCGCTACTGCGAAGAAGTATAGAAGCTGCATTATCTGTAGAGAGTTTGTTAAAAGAAATTTTAGCGCGCAGTAGCTCTGGTGACATACATTTAGCAGAAGAGGTGTAGAATTGATGTTCCAGTTTTTTGATATGGGCGAGAAAAGAGTTCTGTTTCTGAAGAAATTGCTTCTTCTTCCGAGAAACAAAGTCGATAATGAAGCCTCGTGCCGTAGCTTTAAAAGAGTCCCAAAGAATATGAGGGGGAATATCAGTGGCAGAATTGGTAAGAAAGAAATCGTCTGTAAAAACTCGAAAGGAAGAAGAGACATTGGGATCGGTGAGAAGTGAGGAATTGAATCTCCATCGGGAGGATTTAGGGTGAGGGGGAAGCAGATCAATATCCGTAATGACGGGAGCGTGATCTGAAATTACAATAGGTTCAATAGAGGAAGAAACAAGAGTTTGAGTGAGAGGCTGAGAGAGGAAAATATAATCCAGTCTATAGGAAGAGGCGTGAGGGTGTGAAAAGAAGGAGTAGTCGAGAGTGTCTGGATGAACAATTCGCCAGGAGTCTGAAAGGTTAGTTTGGGATATAGTGTCCAGAAATTGCTTGTGAGGTTTGTGGGGAACAAAGCGAACTGTGGACTACCGATCCAAAAAAGGATCAACAACTTGATTGCAGTCACCACCTAAAAGGAAAAAATCATCTCTATATTGTATGCATTTGCTCGTGATGAGGGGCCAGAACAAACAGTCAGGATGGGTAGGTCTATAAACATTAAAGACAGTGAGAGAAATGGAGTTAAGCAATAATTTGACCAAAATCCAGCGACCCTCTGAGTCCTTCTACTCCGCCAAAACTTTACACTTAAGTTTTTTATGAATCAAAATAGCAACTCCATTTTTCTTATTCTCAGTTGGTGAGAACAAGACAGTACCCATCCAACTCCTCTGTAGTTTAAGAGATTCCACATCATTGAGGTGAGTTTCTTGCAAAAGAACAATTTGCGGGTTATAGGAGGACAAATGAGAGAGCACCCTTTGTCTCTTAATGGGATTAATAAAACCCTTTACATTTCATGAAATAACTCTAAATTATAAACCAAGGTAAATATGATAAAGCAAATAGGACAAATGAGAAACATTTTGCAAAGAGGAGAAAAAGAAAGAAGAGCGAGTAGAAATAGACAAAGAAAATTATAAATCCCTTAGAAAAAGAGAAAGACAACAGGCAGGAGAAGAATAAGGAAAGATAAATGCTCTGCAAGGAGAAGTGAGAAAAGAATAGACCGACAGAACACACACCAGAGAAAGAGAAACCTATGATAAAAAAAGAAATTAGCTTGAGAAAGAAGAAGCCAAGAGTCCGGAAGGAAGAGTCCAAATTGCGGACGACATTGGAAAAGACCAAAAAGAAAAAAGAAAGGAAAGGAAAGAAGAAAGGGAAAGAGAGAGTATAGAAGAGACAGTACAAATCCAAAAGGACGACTGAAGTGAACATACCTGAGGGGAACAAACAAGAAGAAGGAGGATGATGGGGGACTATGGTGACACTCGACAAGACGAACCGTTCGAAGGGAGAGAACTCCACCGGGTCAGGAAAGAACTTGGAAAAAAGGAACATCTACACAAATTGAGGGAGAAGGGAACACACCGGGAACCTGTATGACAAGGAACGAAAGAAAACAAGAGGTAAGTAAAATGCTGACAAAATGCTAACCTGAATAACGAAAAAACAAGGAACACCAATACTTCATAACCTGAAAATGGAACCAGAAAAACATCATAAGAGCAGAATAAAGAGAGATATAACATATAATGTCACAACATCGACATTAGCAACAGGATGCAAGCTCAACGAAGAGAAGACCCTCAGCCTGTAGCAGGAGAAGAAATATCCATGCCGCCAGTAGAATGAATCTGGATAAAGTTCTTGAGTTCATCAGGGTCCTGGAAGGTCCATGTCTTATTTTGGTGCGTAATCTTGAATATGCAGGGGTGGAATAAACCATAACGGGCACCAAGAGAGCGCAATGGAGTGCGAAGATTGCGGAACTCCTTACGCATAGTAGCAGCAGCATTGGAAACATCTTGTGTAAGGAATACACGCTGACCCAAACAGGTTACGTTGCGTTTGACTCGGGCCGCAGATAGAACAGTAAGAAGGTTCGTGAACTTCAAGAACAAAATGATGACTCCTCTAGGCTTAGATGTTATGGAAGACCTGGGACCAAGTCAGTGAGCCCTCTGGATTTAGAGGGAAGTTGAAGGCGGCATGTCCAAAAGCTTAGGCAGGAAAGATGTAAAGAACGTGACAGGGTCATCTCCTTCCAAAGTCTCCAGAAGACCATAAATTCGTAGGTTGTTCCGTCTATTCCTATTTTCCAAGTCCTCGGTGTGCTGCTGTAAGGCCAGGACTGACTTTCTAGAGAGGAAATGCGTTGAGCCTGCGATGGAATCTCCAAAACTTGTTGCTCTACAGAAGAAATTCTATTGTCCATAGAAGCCCACTTCTCCCTTAAAAGCTGCATCTCATTACCGGTGGTCTCCACAAATGGATGTAATGCTCTTATTTCGTCCAAAATTAGTTCCATTGAGATGGGAGACGATGGTTTGTCCGGAGACGGGGGATCCTGCTTAAGGCGCTTAGAGGAGACAAGTGGAGGTGGCGCTTTAGAGGCGGCATTCTGGGTTGAAGAAGAACGTTTTGGAGCTGCGCCAGCCATTGGTGGAGTGATAGCAGACGAATCAGGGGAGATGGGCGTTGAATCCTGTGGCGGCTTTGATGAGTTAAAAACAAATTTGGGTTGACGCAGTCTGCCCATAGAACAGTGTGTCGCGTAGAACCACAGGCGAGAAAAACAGACTCAACGAGATATCCTATGTATTGCAGTGGGAGGTAGTGAAGAAAAACCACCTAATGAGCATTCATTGGAAAGTATAAAACAAGTTGACAATGCGCCAGAACCAGCGAAAGGGGCGCCCCAACCCCAAATGAAGCGCAAGACGAAGGATAGGTTCCAGTCACATTAGCAAGTTCACATAAACAGTAGGTAAGGGCATTGGTGACAGTAGGAGCCAATATTCCGCAAGCACAATGGAGAGCGTTCGGCGAAATTGGAAAGTCAAAGAGGCAAAATCACCATGAACTGAACTGAAGAGCCTGTGGACTACAGGCTAGCACAAGTTGCATGGAGAGATGTTCCCAAAAGGTAGCACAGGCATATACTACAAAATGGCGGAGGGAGCATCTGAGGAGAGATAAGACGTCATAGTAGTGCATAGAAAAGAGCTCACCGTGAATAGAGCGCCAGAATAGAGGCAAAGGAGGCAGGTTTCACAGCAACACGGCAATAAACCGGCATTTCAGAGTCCAGGTGTAGCGAGGAGGCAGGTAGCAGATGCGCGCCACAAAGCCCAGAGAAAGTTGCGGCTTGTAGATCAGCCGCGGCATTTTACAAAATGGCGGGCGGAGGTAGCGCGACTTCTCCGTCGCAAAACTTAGCAGGGATAGTGTGAGGGAAGTCCATGAAACATTGTCCATGTCTCAGCAAGTTCCGGCCTCCAAGAGAATCGTCGGAAACGGAAACCAGGTCCGCTACATGGAGATATGGAAATGAAATGAAATGAAATGAAAAAGGAACTTACTAAAGCGCACTGTGGCCAAGCGGCTTCCTGGCGCTGAGAAGAAGAATCTTTCTGACGCGGCGGAGCTCCGCAACTAATCGGCCATCTTGAGTGGCGTCTAAGCCACGCCCCATTGGACCAGTTATTGATCTTAATGGCAAGTATCCTGAGCTGCTTGGGCTAGAACCTTCTAGGTCTTGGCCCTTCTGGGTCTTCAATTGGATGACACTTTAATACATATCTGGGGCATTTAGAGGTGTTGAGGTTTTTATGGTTTTATGGATGGGTGGAGTTTGGGACCAGGGAAATGTTTTTAACTTTCATTGATGAGTAGAGTGCTTGAGTGATAAAGGGTTTTTAGTGATTGCGAAAGATTGGAGTTTAGGGTGGTGTGTGGTTTTACAGATTCAGGGATAGGTGGAGTTTTTAGGTAGAAAGGATTTTTAGAGTTCAGGAATGTGGGGGCTTAGGTTAGGTTTGGTGAAGGGCCTTAAGGGACATTAATGGGTGGCTTTCAGGGGTGGTGAGGGTTTTTAAGGGTTTAGCGGTGAGTGGAGTTTTGTGGTGGTGTGAAGTTTTAAGGGATTTTAAGGTTCAGGATGAGTGGAGTTTAGTGAGGGGTTTAGGGTTAAGAGATGGGTATAGTTTAGGAGTAGGAATGGTTTTAGGGGTTCAGTGATGGTTGAAGGTCAGGGGTCAGAGATGGGTGTAGTTAATGCCTGGCGAGGCATTTTTAGGGGCATATATTGATGTAATTTAGGAGTGGTGAGGGTTCCACAAATTAAAAGCATCAAAAGTAATTGTTGACAATGAAAAATATAAAAAAACAAAATAATGTTCCCTGATGTTGAGTTGAAATAAATACCATAAACAAAATATTTTCTGAAAGTAAGACCGCCAACTATTTCATTTACATCTTAAAAATAAGTATGCAGAAACCAATAAAAAAAATACTTTCCATTAAATACAAATTTCCATTAAACCATTTACATGAAATGGTTTCTCAGTAATGGCAATCCATTAAAACATTTTCTTTGAAATTATATACAACCAGCACAAAGCCAACAGTTTACACGAAATGTTTTGAGTAATAAATAACCCTTCCTGTGATAAGACCAACGGCAGCAGAAGACTGAAACACATCTTTTCCTGGGATAGCCATTTACACACAAGGAGATTTACAGATGTAAATTCATTTACTTTTGCGCTTTATTACCCATAATTGCATAATATTATGTAGTAGTAGATCAAAAGCAATAAATGTGAAGTGGCTGGATTAAGGTGCGACTTGCTGTAATTTGTATATTCTCAAACAGACGTGTTTGCAGGAATTCACAAACACATGTTTGTGAGCATTTACAAACTTTTCTCCAACCCTTTGAGATTTACAAAGTCCAAGGCTGCCTTTACACCATTTTCAGTGTGGATAGAGCAAATAAACAACCATGAACTTTGTGGCAGAGTACGGGAAATGTTTTATCCTAGATATTAGTAATTGGGTTTCTAATTGCAAAGGTATGCACCCTATCTAAGTAGGGAGTGCAATCCTAATCAGAGTAAGTCAAGTGGACAATCTAAGTTAACCTGTGCTCACCCTCTGGTAGCTTGGCACAGAGCAGTCAGACTTAACTTAATAGGCAATGTGTAGAGTATTTGTACAACACTTCAAACAGTAACAAGTGAAAACACTACAAAAAACTCCAAACTTGTTTACAAAGGTATTTAGACAAAATATTGAGTTTGTAATGTCGACTGACACAATTATCGAGTTATAAATATCATGACACAGATATATCGACAGCAAGAATATCGTGCACAAGAATATCGATTTTAAGGTAAGTAATATCGCATTTTAAAATATAGAAGTAATTAATAAAGTATTAATATTGCAAAAATATAGTTGTTTAAAATATTAATTTTTTAATTAGTGTTATATATTTTAGTATATATTTTAAATGTATGTGATGTATTTTTTTGTATAAGTATTGTTTATGTTTTTTAAGATATGTGTTAAATTTTTAGTAGTTATTAATTTTATTGTAATCAAATGTTGCGTTATTTAGTTTCGTGGTGGGTTGTGGGTTTATAGAGGAATAGGATGGGAAGTGATTTAATTATATTAAATTAATGACTAGTTGTGAAATAATATTAATTAGTTAATTGATAATTAATTATGGTAAATTTATATTTTTTGTAGGTGCGGGTTGTGGGATTTATATGGATACAGGTGGAGGAATTTATTTGTAATTAATTAATAATGAGTTAATTATTAATAATTGATAATTAATGTTGTTAATTGTTTAATTACATATCTTTGTGTGGGTTTTGGGTTAATAGGGGTAAAAGGGAAGGTAAGTAATTTATTTTGATTAATTAATAAATAGTTTGAAATTAATATTAATTCATTGATAAATAATTTTTTTATTACTTTTTTGGGTAGGGTTTTGGGTTTATAGAAGTAAAGGGTGGGAAGTTAATTCATTTTTATACAATTTTATTTGTTTTTTAATCAATAATATTTGTTCAATTGATAAATAATTATGGTATTACATTTCTTTTTTTAGATATTAGATGTGGGTTGTGAGTTTTGTGGTGTTATACTGTAGGAAGTAAATAAACTAATTAAATGTAATAATTAATATTTTTGTTAATACATAATTTCTAAATAAAAATATTTATTTGTATGGAAATTATGTTTTTATTTTGTTTCATATAATATTTGTGATATTTATTTAACATTGTAATAAGTCTATTTTTAAAATGTTTAATATTAAAAATATTTTCATTTTCTTGATGATATTTTGTTTGTTTTTAATTTTGAATTGATTGGAGTGGGAATACTGATTTTTGCCCCTCAGCAATCCAACACTTTCTCTACTGTTGCACTCACTGGAGTGAGAATATTAATTTTTACCCCTCCACTATCCAAAACTTTCCCTACTGTTGCACTCACTGGCGTGGGAATAGTAATTTTTACCCCTCTGCTAACTAACACTTTCCCTATTGTTGCACTAATTCGAGTGGGAATTGTAATTTTTACTCCTCCGCAATCCAACACTTTTCCTAATGTTGCACTGACTGGTGTAGGAATAGTAAATGTTGTCCCTCCGCTATCCAGCACTTTCCCTCCTGTTGTACTCACTGGAGTGGGAATAGTAATTTTTACCCCTCCGCAGTTCAACACTTTCTCACTCAGTGGAATGGAAATAATACATTTTACCCCTCTGCACTTTAACAGTTTCCCAGGTGTTGTTTCAGATGGAATAGCTGCAGTAAATATCATCCTTGTGTAAACTATCACTTTTAGTGCTGTTGCATTTGTTGGAGGGAGATTTGTAAATTGTATTTTTATCAAGTTTTAATATTTATTTGTTGCTATATGCGGGAGTAGTACATTTCTTATATAATTACTTTAATAGTTTGCGTAGTTTTGTTTAAATTGTAGTGGAAATAGTATGTGTATTAAATGTTAGAATTTGTGTTTTATTGTTAGAATTTTCATTATTATCTTTTGTTTTTTTTAATTATAATATGTATAATTATTAATATTTTTATTTGAGCGATGATTTTTACTTTACTAAATGTAAATATTTTTAAATAGTTTAATGTTTTAATTTAATTAGAATGGTTTGTGTTTATAGATTTTATGTTATTGGTATATGTATATATATATATCGCCAGTAGGTAGTTATAGTTAGGACCTAGTTTCTATAGGAAATCCGCAACATTCTATTGGGAATAACTTTGGTGCCGGTGGACGGATCTTCTCAAAGAAGATGGCCCGCTCCGCTCTGCTCCTTCCCTGAAAGATTCGGGGGGATTCGTCAAGCGGGGGCTGAGATAAAAGGGGGGTCCCAAAACGTGTTTTCCCCATGTTAATTTCCATAAGGCGGTTGGACTCACTTTTAGCCCGAACGGCTGAATGGATTTCCACCAAACTTGGCAAAATTGTAGGGACTGGTAGCCCGATGTGCCTTTGCTATGTCTCAAGATATGTGCTCCAGTGGATTTAGAGTAATTTAGGTTAAAAAAAATATATATATCTATAGGCGCGCCCCGGTACGCGCACCGGGGAGCGCACCCGGCGCGCACCGCGAGTTCGCGCACGGAAAGCTGATTGGCTCTCGGGTGTCTGTCAACATTCCAAACAGTCCGTAGCGGCCTCCATCTTGTGTCTCGGTAGGATCGAGACACAAGAGGTGGCAAAAACAAAATGGGAAATGACCAAAAGGGGGCAGGGTAGACCCCCCCTGACCCCATAGGTTTGATGTGGGGGCCATAAAAGGGCTTCGCGGGGCAAAAAAAAAAAACGATTTTCGCGGGGGGAGCCCCCGGTACGCGCACCGGGGAGCGTACCCTGAGGAAAACCCAGTGAAACAGTAAAATAATAATTTAAAGTGCTTAGAGGTAGGGTAGCTCTGATTAGAGTTGTTGTGTTGTGTGGGTGATTTAAGTACCAACATGTAGTTACCAATGCAGAGTCTTAAATCCAATGTACACCTTCTTTTCTGTAGATATCTTGCATGTTGTTACAGAAGTTATTGTGGTATATGGAATCTATATCATAGTGTGTCAGGAAAGCAGAAACAGATCCTTTAAGCACTCCTTGAGAAAGCCTATGGGATCATGGGTAGTCTACCCTTCTCCCTTATGATATTTTCAAGTATTACATTTTACTCTCTTCTGAATCTACACAAAATTGGTGGTGATATGGTGCATTAGAGACAGACAGTGAGAGAAAGGAGGCAGGAGATGAAAAAGAGATATCAAATACACATTGGAGATAATATAGTGGGAGAAAGGAAGTAACTATGAGCAAACTTACTATGTAACACAAAAAAGTTGCACAGTATACTGTAAGTCTCAGTTTATATTATAATCATTTTGGTAGTATTTCATGAATTACATATAAAAATGAATAATGTCTCGAACAATTTGTAATTATTAAATATAAATTTATTGTTGAGATTGTTCATAATTTAATAACACTTCTAACATTACATCATCCGGAATGTCCTCCAAATTTTCATTACATGATTCAAATGATTCAAGACAGTCAATTAGTTGTTGATCTTCAGACTCATCCATGAAATCCAAGTCTTCGTTAAGAATATCTTTATCCATAATTTTAAAAGAAATTGTATTGCTCTCCTCTTTACCTTCCATTTTTTTGCTGTAAATTGCATAAAAAATAACTATATCAGTAGAGTTAGGGCACTGTTGGGTTTGAGTTCAGACAGGTACTTCTGAGTTTTTAACAGTGAAGTTATCTTTGGGCAGTGTATGATATCAGGCAGGAAGTAGAAATATAAAAAAGTGCATGTGTTGAAGCCTAAGTAAATTCATAATTATACCAGAGAAGCCTAACTCAATCCATAACTATAACAGAGAAGCCTATCTCAATCTATAACTATAACAGAGGGACAGTAAAAAACTATCAGAAAACGTTTTTCCAATTTAAGTTAAAGTGCAGAACATAGTTGCCCTTACAAATTAACAACTTACCTTTCAGAAAGGAGTTGATGTTTTCAAAGGAAATCTTTTATAAATGTACCTCAGGTAGTACTAGTCAAAATGGCCGTGTTTCCCTCTCATTTTTAATATATATTCATGTCTATAACCAATGAAATGTCAGCACATAAAAATACAAAATGAAAGTAACATTTTTATTGGTTGCAAATTCTAACACTTTCATATGTGTTTTAGTCATGTAATTTACCTCAGGATATTTAGACAGTGCTACAGTTCAAAGGGCTCAATGGAATTCCACCAAATTTGGGAAAATGGTGGGGACTGGTATGTAGTAGGGCCTATTCTATATTTGGTGAAAGTCTCTCTAGTGGTTTTTATGTAAATTAACTTTAAAAAAAATTTGGGAGCGCTTACCGGTGCGCGCCCCGGTACGCGCACCGGCAGCGCAACGGGAGTCCCTCATCTTGTGTTTTGGTAGATTTGAGACACAAGATGGAGGACAAACAACGTTGGGAATGGGTAAAAGGGGACACGGTAGACACCCCCTGACCCCCTAGGTTTTCTGAGGGGGGCTTAGGAGGACCATATAGGCCAAAAAAAACAATTTTTTTAAATTTTTCGTGGGGGGAGCGCACGGTGTGCGCACCGGGGAGCGTACCGGGGAGCGTACTTTGGTGAAAAATAGAGTAAAATAATCATTTTGAGTGATCAGATGTAGGGTAGCCCTGAAAAGAGCTTTTGGGTTCTGTGGCTGATTTAGGTACCTACAAGTAGGTTCCATAGCACAGTCTTAAATTCAGGAGGAATATTCTATTCCCCTCATCTGAGAAGTGCACACCATCTCCTCTGTAGATATCTTGCATGTTGTAACGCAAGTTGTTTTTGTATATTGAACCCATTCCATAGTCTCTCATATAAGCAGAAACAGATTTATTCACATGTTTCCGTGCTTTCTCAAATTGTGGACAAAATTGGTTGGACCACTTCCATTTCTGTCTTTGGCATATATTGGAATATACCAAGGTAGTTTGTGGAAAAAGTGTCATCAATTGCCCAAAGGTGTCCTTTAAAAGCATCTCCAGACCTACCCAAGTCAAAGTGCCTAGGTCATTTCCACCACAGTGCAAAATTATGAGGTCAGGGTGTGGCAGATGGTAAAAGGTTTTCACTAATGGTATCAATTGATGACATCTCAATCCTCTTTGGCCAATCCACTTGATGTGCACATTTGGTAAATCAAGGTCGTGAACATTTCTGATAGCTGCATACCTTTGAGCCCAGTGAATGTAGCTATGTCCAATAATCCAGACAGAGTACATGGTGAGAGGAGGTTCTGGTGCAGTCAGATGAAGTATAGGAATGAAATGGCAGTTGGAACAGTAGGAGTTTGCAAAAAAAAACTGTGGAGTTTCAGTGCTCTTGAATCACAAGCAATGATTGGTGGATTCAGATAGTTGAAAACTGAAAGTTAGGGTGCATGGTTCTGTTCTGTGAAATAAGTAATTTGAATGGTTAAGAAAAAGTCATTAAAAGAAAGATTGCAACTGATAAGCTGGTGTATTGAGAGGTCAAACATCCTTGCTGAGTTCATTTGCAACATTGTAAAATAATCTTTTAACCCTGAGAGGTCAGTGAGGAGGGAGTTGCTATGGTAACAGGCAGAAAGGGCTGAGGGGGGAAGGGTGTTGGTTTGAAAATAGAGAGGGAAGAGTTTTAATTGGTTAACATGAGGGATATGTGTGTAGAATTAGAGGTTTTCTGTGCCATTCATGGTTGCAGTGCCTGGAGTACATAGCTTTTGCTCTGCTAAAGAAATATTGGTGTGTGTATCTGACACTGTTCTCAATCTCCCAAAGCATTTGTAAAGGTGAGTTATGATTCATTCAATATAGATAGAGAGTTCAGATTAGGAAGCACATTGAGCTTCTTTCAGTTGGTTTGTGTCATTTTTTTGGTAATGCTTGGTAGGAATGTTTGCAATAGAGAGGAAATGTATTTTGTAAAATAGTGAGTTTTCAGTACTGAAATGGAATGCTTGTACATAGGACCTGCGCTTAGTTTCTAAAATGTTATTGAAAAACGATTTTGAGGCAAATCAATGGGTTTCAGTAGTGAAATTGAATGCTTGTACATAGGACCTGCGCTCTGTTTCTAAAATGTTATTTAAAAAACGATTTTAGGGCAAATCAATGGGTTTCAGTAGTGAAATTGAATGCTTGTACATAGGACCTGTGCTCTGTTTCTAAAATGTTATTCAAAAAACGATTTTGGTGCAAGTCAATGGCTTTTACATTTTTGAGAAGGAATAAATAGTGTGTGCATGATTACATAAAAATATTTGAACCTTTCACAATCATGTCACCTGTGTTACCTCAGATTAGGAAGCAGACTGAGCTTCTTTGCTGTTGGTTTGTGTCATTTTTTTGGTAATGCTTGGTAGGAATGTTTGCAAGAGAGAGGAAATGTATTTTGTAAAATAGTGAGTTTTCAGTACTGAAATGGAATGCTTGTACATAGGACCTGCGCTCTGTTTCTAAAATGTTATTCAAAAAACGATTTTGGGGCAAATCAATGGCTTTTACATTTTTGAGAAGGAATAAATAGTGTGTGCATGATTACATAAAAATATTTGAACCTTTTACAATCATGTCACCTGTGTTTCCTCAAATTAGGAAGTGGATTGTGCAGATGAGGTGAGGCGTGTCCAGGGGTGCAAAGGAGTTGAGCCCTGTGTCCATGAGTGCAATGGAGAGGACTTACCTCCTCTGACCCTTAGACAAGCATTATCTAATCTGCGCCCCTTCGACAGACCTTAATACATTGAGTATAATTGATGGTAACAGGGTGCATATGAGAAGAGGCGTGTCCAGGGGTGTAGATTAACTGAGGCATGTCCAATGGTGCAGATGGTTTGAGGTCTATTCAGGTTGCAGATGAGGTGAGGATTGTCCAGGAGTACATGGTAAGTGATGCCTGTGTTGAAGAGTGTAGTGGAAGAGAGGTCTGTCCAGGGGTGGAAAGAAGTTGAGAGCTGTGTCTAAGAGTGTAGTGGTGGATAGGCTTCATTTATTCCAGTCCAGTGCACTCTTAGACACCGGTCTCACCACCTATGCTCCCCAGGACAGGCCTTACCTCATGTGTACAATCTGCTTACTAATCTGAGGAAACACAGGTGATATGATTGTGAAATGTGCAAATATATTTTTTTAATCATGCAGATCTAATCCTTGTCAATAATGTAAAACCAATTCATGTGCCCGAAATATTTTTTTAGAATAACATTTAAAAAACAGAGATAAGGTCGTATGTATAAGCATTATAGTGTTTATATCGTTTGCTTATTGTCATTGCTTTGTTGTTTGTTAATAGTGGTCTATCATGAGTTTTTTTTTATTTGTTTACCACAGATTGAAATCAAGATTTCAATAGTAAGGAAATATGCCCTCAAGGCAGAGGACACGGAAAGATGCTAAGCGGAAAAAATCAAAAACAGCAACGGAATTAAAGCAGTCTCCTACAACAAATACTTCAAAAAACGTGGAAAAAAGCTCCTGGTAAGACAACTAAGTCTTTTTTTCGGAACATATGTAGATCCAAAAAAATGATAATATACATGTGAATGTACAGAAGGAGAGAGCAAATTTGAAGAGGAAGGAGAGATCCCCAAATGATGTTACTACTGCAGCAGGAGACAATAATATGTATAGGAATAGAAGGCAAAATCAATTTAGGGACATTCGTAAACGAATGTTTCGCAATAGGGTGGTTTTAAATTTGTTAAAAAAGATTAAGAAAGGTAAACAGAGAGCTGCTTTTTATAAGAAAAAGAAAAGTGTAGAGAAGATTGTTGATCAGGCTTTTGAAGTTAAGAACAAATTATTTATTTTAGTAATCAATAGAATTAGGACACTTAACAAGACAATTGATGTTTTCAAATCAAAGAGTAGATGCAAAAGAGTAATTAATCGGACTAATTTTTGTAAAGTTTTTTCTGGAGAATGGATGCATAGTTCAAGTTGTGAGCCATGTTTTAATGAGGAGAGTTACTTCCAGGAGAATGATTTGGTGCATGCAGTTGACACCAGTGGTCGAGCATATGAGGTGAAAGACGTTTGTCCGATTGAAAAAGAGAAACTTGTGCCTAGAGAAGCAGAAGAGGTGTTAGCTGATGAAGTTTTAGGGAGACGTACTAAGGGTCCAGTGTACACTTGGAAGTGTAGTAGTATTTGTAGTGTGCGACAGGAATCAATCGATTTGCTTCGTAATTTCTTACGTACATACAGTAAGAAAAGTCTAAAACAGAAAATGAAGATGTTGCAAGACTTAGATCCTTGCAGAGTGAGAGAAAACACAGGTTTGCAAGGGCATTCACTGGCTTGTCTTTCTAGAAAAGTATGCCAGAGTGTTTTTCATCATTTTAGGATGTTAGCAGTGCATCATAACAAAATGAGGAAATTAGTGAGAATGTTGTATTATGCAAAAAGTCCAGCACTTAAGCTTAAACAATTAAACAGGGCACTTTTCCATGGAACTGAATTAGATGTGAAGAAGATTTGTGAAGAAATTGAGATTTGTTATTTTTGTGAAAAAGAGGACAGTGTAGAAATTGACACAGTAATACAAGGTAATGTAGAAGACAATGTACAGATTTCAAGTGCAGAAAAGTTTGACCAGGAAATTACCAGGTTTAAGGTGAAATCAAGTGAAAGGCCTAATTTTACTTGTGTGTGTTGTTGACGAACTCATTATAAGCATCAAACTAGATTAGTTGATTTATATGTAAAAAGTGAAAAGATAAATAATTATGAGTGGAAGGATTTTGCAACTTATTTCTTATTTCTTTTGATTTGAGTTCTGATCAGCGTATTTGTAAATATTGTTATAATAAACTAAATCAAAACAGAATGCCTGCTAGAGCTGTTCATAATAATCTTAAGTTGGTAGACATTCCTCCTGAATTGATGGATTTAAATACATATGAGCCTATTTTGATTCAATGTGTCCATCCTTTTCAGGCAATTGTTCGCATGGAGCCTAAGATAGGGAAATTGCCTCCTTCAGATTTACAGAGAGGATTAAAGGGAAGAGTTGTTTATTTGCCTCTAGATTTCAAGAAAAATATTGATACAATTGGTGTAGAGAAAGTGGAAGAGGAACCTCTGGTTATTCTAGTTAATGGGGTTCCGACAAAGAGTAAGAAAATCTGGCAAGATTTAGTGGATGTTAGGAAAGTCAAAAGGCAACGTTGTATTTGGTCAAAAACAATGAGTACTACAAACATGTATGTGTTGGAGCAGAGGAAACAGCTGCAGATGAAGACAGTGATTGTTCAGCCTGCCAAATTGAAAAAGTTGATGTGTCTACAAGTGAAGAAATATATGAACATTATACTGTTCATCCTTTGCATTCCAAAGAAGTAATGGGGAATGCAATTGACTTGTTTCAAATGAAATCAGCAAAAGGAAGTCCCATTAGTGCATGGGAAGAAAGTTTGGAAGCTCGTGGTTTTCCACAGCTATTTCCAACAGGTCGAGGTGGACGATATGATGATCGACCACTTCAAATTCCTGCATCTGAATACCGGACTTTAAGATTATATGCTGCAGATCCAAGGTTTCGTCAATGCATCCCATACTTGTTTCATCTACTGTATGAAAGTGACTAAAAAGATAGTGCTTTGGTGAACATTAGAAGTTCTGTGTTTAAGGAGGGTATGGCATATGTGGCATTATCACGAGTCAGAACTTTATCAGGATTGTACTTAGGTTGAGCTGAGCTGCTTAGGGTTCCTGAGGCCAAGATTGCACTTGGCGCCTCGCTGTTGACCGCGCTGGTCGCGCGCTTGTTAGCTCTTCAATTTTAAAATAACCTTCGTTTTTTGTGGACTTTCCTTATTAATTATTTAGCCTGCCTCCCTGCTACTAATTTTGTTCTGGCCCTTACCTGCACAGTAATCTGTTAACACCACCGCTGTTGGGCGGATCCGGGTTACCGGGAGGGTTTGGACTGAGCGCCATCTTAGTGAGGGGAGTAGTGCGAGCGCCATCTTTGAGCGTCCAGGTCACCTGGGACGCCGAGACGACGCTATTTAAAGCTCGCCTGACCAGCTCAGCGGTGAAGCGCAGCGGTGCGCCTTCCCTGCGCCTGAGTCGTGCCAGAGTCCTGCCCGTCTGCGCTCGTCAGCGTCTCGGAGGCGGTCGAGGCGGGACTCTGGCTTCACGGGTAGGCTTTCAGGGATGATTGTCTACAGCGCGGCCGGTTTATGTGCGCTTCGCCCTGTGAGGCGTGATTGTAAATCTCTTTTTCCCGGTGGTCGCCAATTGGGCAAAGGATGTCCTGGTTGTGCTTGGCGTCCTGTACCCCTACCACCTCGTATCTTGTCCTTTCCTCCCGTAGAATGTCACTGCGCCTTGTTAAATACTAGATCTCTGGCGCGTCACTCGGTGGAGATCTGGGACCTCCTTGCCCTCTCTAAGATTTCCTGTCTTTTTTTGACAGAGACTTGGTTGGGGGCGGGCTCTGAACCGGACATCGCTAGTGCCCTTCCACCCAACTTTACCATCCTAAGGAGAGACAGAACGGGAGGCCGAGGTGGCGGAGTGGCCCTAGTTGTCGACAAGTCCCTGGAATGCTCCTCTTTCCCTGTGGATAACATCGCTGGATGTGAAGCTCTTGGCTTTATTCTCCATCTTTCAGCTTCACATACCTGCACAGGGATCCTTGTCTACAGACCTCCAGGGCCTATAGGCTCGTTTTTTGAGGACCTGCAGGCGGCGTTGTCAGTACCCTGTATGCGCTCGGCGCACTGTGTGCTGCTGGGCGATTTAAATCTGCATATGGATTCAACAACTGACGCTGAAGCGTCCAAACTTCGGGATATTACCGAGATGTTTGGGCTGGTTCCTTTTATTGACAGTCCCACGCATGTCAAAGGGCACACGCTTGATTTAATCTTTTCCACCGTGCCGATTAAGGTGTCCCTCCCTTTACCGGTTCTATGGTCTGATCACTTCTTAATAAATTTTGTTTTATTGGCTGAGTGTCAGATTAGCCATAGAACTCACAAGGATGGGTCTCGCCAATCTAGAGCCTTCCACCTGGTGACAGCTGATATGCTCACTGACGCACTCTGTTTACACCCTTGTACCATGACAGGGAACCTAGAAGCCGACCTGCTGCTAGTCCAAGACTGGCTTCAGGCAAGATTTGAAGAGCTTGCCCCTCGAAAGCCGGCTAGGACAGCCCCCTGTCAGGACTCTGCTCCTTGGTTTACCTCCATGTTACGGAAAGCGCGCCAGGACTGTAAAAGGGCGGAAAGGCTCTGGCGGCGCAAGTACGACCCTGAGGAGAAATTGAAGTACAGGGGTGTTTTGAAACTATATCACAAACAGATTGCCTTAGCTAAAAAGATCTACTTCGAGCATAGAATTGATCAGGCTGATAATACGAGCCGGGAACTATTCCGTATTGTGAAAGAATTCGTGGATCCTGTTGCAAGCGCCCGTGTACATTCCCATACGGAGGAGTGGATCAGGCAGCTCGCTGACTTCTTTGTGGCTAAGATCTTAAAGATTCAGGACTCTTTTGGTAGGGTGGGGCCTCTGAAAGCTGCTGTGGCCTTGGAGAGCGATCTAAAGCTCCCCCCTTCTGCTGAAATTGAGTCTGGGCCCACGCTATCGGCGTTTCCCCCGCTCTCTTGCGAAACCTCACTTGAGCTGCTTTCCCGTTTGAAATCTGGATCCCCTTGGATGCTTGTCCGGCTAAATGCCTGAGCAATGTGGCGTCAGCTGTAAACAACTTGCTGAACCCTTTGCTCAACATGTCTTTGAGCTCCGGAGTGGTCCCTAGAGAGTGGAAGCATGCTCTCATTCTCCCGCTGATTAAAAAACCTCTGCTTGACCCCTTGCAGTTGGCCAACTATAGACCAATCTCCCTCCTCCCTGCTCTGGCGAAGGTGGCGGAGAAACATGTTCAGCATACTCTTACCACCTTCATTGAGAATAACAAACTGCTGCATGACTCCCAATCTGGCTTCCGTGCTAATTATAGCACGGAGACAGCTCTTGTGGAGGTGACCGACGCCATCAGGGAGACGCTTGATCTTGGGGGAAAGGCTATGTTGGTCTTGCTGGACCTGTCGGCGGCATTCGACACCGTCCCACACGCAGGCCTCCTTTTAAGTCTCAAGGAGGTAGGACTGCGGGGGACGGTGTTGGATTGGTTCCAATCATTCTTAGCCGACCGTCGACAGGTGATCTGGGCTCCACCGTTCTCCGCGGAAATGCCTTCGCTAGAGGTGGGGGTGCCTCAAGGATCTATCCTGAGCCCCACCATTTTTAACATTTATATGGCCCCTTTGGCGAAGGTCGCGGAGGCATTTGGAGCCCGGGTCATTTCATACGCTGACGACACCCAGCTCCTGTTTACCTGCAGGAAGGGAGAGGTTTTTGACGGTGGCAGAATTAGAGACTGTTTGAGTGCAGTCTTTGCATGGTTTCAGCACCAGAGCTTGAAATGCAACTCGGACAAGTCCGAGCTGCTCTTTTTCGGCTGTGCCCCTGACCCTGGATGGAAGTCGTGGTGGCCCCCTGACATGTTTCCTCCCGAGAAACCTTCCTCCCAAGTAAAAAATCTGGGAGTTGTGTTCGACGATAGTCTTTCTTTTCGTCCACACATTACGGGTTTAGCGGGGAAATGCTTCGGCATTCTTAAAATGGTGAGAACATTTCTCCCATTGCTCTCCCTACAATACCGCAAGAATGTTGTTCAAGCGCTTGTGGGATCGCGTTTAGATTACGCTAACGCACTTTTTGCCGGACTGCCTAAATATCTGGTGTCCAGATTACAAACTGTCCAAAATTCAGCGGCCAGGGCAATTTTTGGCCTCCCACGGAGAGTCAGCGCCTCTCTGCTGCGTGGCAGGCTGCATTGGCTATCAATGCCTTGTAGAATCAGGTTTAAAATCCTCACGCTGGCGTTTAAAGCCCTCCACTTGACGGGCCCGGCTTACCTCAGGAAGCGTATTGCCTTCTACGTTCCCCGGAGGAAATTGAGATCTGCCGACCTGGCTAAAGTGGAGGTGCCAGTGATCAAACGAGTGCGGATGGGAGGCCGGTCTTTCCAGTTTACGGCAGCTCGTTTCTGGAATGAGCTCCCTCTCTCACTTCGTAAGGCTAACAATCTTCTGGCCTTTAGGAAGGAGCTGAAGACCGTCCTTTTCTCTGCGTAACCTGTGCGTTGATAGTGTATCCGCTTCTGGGTTTTCTTGGTTATGTTTCAGGTCTCTTTGCTAAAGCGCCGGGACACCCGTCCTGGGTAGCCGTGCGCTCAAAAAGAGCAGTATTAACATAACAACATAACTTGATTGAGTGTGATGAAACAAAGATTTGTGCTGATCTAGATTGTGTTAAAGAATACAATAGGTTAAGAAGAGAGTATGCTCCACATTTGCCTCAATATCCTCTGTTTGAAAAACGTGTGGTAGGCTGAAAACGAAGAAATGAGAATAATTGCAGTGAGGTAGTAGCAAAAAGACAAAAAGTAGATGAAACTGTAATTATAAGTAGAAAGAAAAAGGATTCTGTTGATGATGTTGTTGGATTTCAGTTTGAAAACAGTTCTGGTGTCAACTGCTATGCTAATGTAGTGCTTAATGTTGTTTTTTTTCTTCAAAATTTACAAGAACAGATTGTTGAAAATCGGGATGAAACATTCTGCTGTTTATTGAATTCTGTGTTTGAGAAATGTAGCAGTGATAGAGCAAAAATAGAAAGTGTTTCAGAAATTCCAAATCTTCTAGACATATGTTCTGGTCAAAATCAATTTTCACAGAATATTCAGCAGGATTGTCAGGAATTTTTAATGTATATGTTTGATGTATTGGAAGATGAAGGTGTAGATATAAAAAATCTTTTTAGCCTTTCTTATCAATGGCAGCATGACTGCGACAACTGTAGTTTATCAAGTAGTACTAGAATAGACACTGAAAGATTTATATATTTGACTTTACCAGACTGCAAATCAGTGCGTTTTAATAATCTAGTTAAAGCAGCTGATCACAATATGGTGTGTACCCAATGTAAGTCTGCAATGCTGTCCATATTATTTTTACAAACTTTTGGTAAATATATCATTTTAATGTTCCAACGATGTAGACCTGATGGAAGTAAATTGTCAACTTCTATTAAAAATGTTGTGGTTTCTCAGTTATCAATTTCAGGAAGAACTTTTGCAACTGTAGTTATTATTTATCATGACGGTCCTTCAACAACATCAGGGCATTACACATGCTATTTAAAATCTCGTAAAGGTTGGACCCACTGTAATGACACTCATTTGACTTTCAAACAACGTTTGCCTTTTGACTTAAAAAATTCATACCTAGTGTTTTTAGAACCAAAATTTAAGTAAAGGTAATTGCCCTATGAAGACGGAAGCAGTTAATAAAAGTTAGTCTGCTGTTTAAAATTATATTGTGAGTAAAAGTGATAAAGATAATATAAAAATTATAGTTCTCATAAAGGTACGGTAAGTGGATCGCATATTAAGTGGTATCAGTATTATAGGAAATGTTGAACATGAGACAGCCAGATTGTGAAAATGTTGTTTGAGCCTTTCTTTCAGAACGTCGGGAAAACGGTAATTTTAGAATTTGTTTTAAGTAATTTGAAAATATACTGATACATCTGACACTATTTGGCCTTAAGGAAAAGTGAAGGAATGAGCAAAGAGTCATGACTGAAAAAAAGGAGTATATGAAAACATTAAAACATATTTCAGATGTTCTTCGAGCTTTTCTTCTAGAAAGTCGATGAAATGGAATTTTTAGAGAACAGCAGAGTACTTTCCAACGAATAGGACCTTCATGATGTACTATTTGGCCTGAAGGAAAAGTAAGCGAATGAAAGATTAGTGTACATTTGTGATTTTTAAGTTTAGATGGGTTTTTTAAAACACAATCTTTTTGATTGTGTTTTTTTTCCCGCTGTCATATGATGAGTAGTTTGAACTCACTGTTTTAAGTGAAATTCAATATATTCTGAGAACAGCAAATATAAAGTATGTAACATGTTGTACAAGTTATTCTATAGTTTGTATTGTGTAATTTAAATTGTATTCCCATTGTCTCACACTCACTTTGCTTTTTGCATTCTCTTTCAGCTCTTTTTACTCACTTATAATGTCTTTCTCTCACTCTGTTTCACACCCATTCGTTTACTGCACTTCTTTCACAAACCCTCATTTTCATTTCAATTGTCTGCATCCCCTCTCTCCCTTGCACCAATTTTCAGCTTTCAGTCTCTCTGCTTTACTTCCCTTTTCCGTCTTTTCCTCTTTTGCTCTTTTAGTAATTCCTCTTTACTCACTCAGCAGTATTGTCGCACTCTATCACTATAACTCACCCACTCTCCCTCGCTTATCTTTTTTTGCTCCTTTCTTTTGACCTCTTCTCTCTATTTTCCGTTCACTACCTCTATGTCCTCAGTCCCTCACTCTCCTTGTGTTATGTTCACTTGTGTTTATCTACTTTCTATCATTTCTCTTACAACAACTTCACTGCTCCTCTCTCATCGTTCTTCATCCCATTCCTTTTACTCTGGTTCCATTACTACCCCTCATTTCCTATCTTTCAGTGTCCTTCTCTTTACTTTCATCACCGAATCACTTTCTCTCAGTACCACTGTTTTAGTCCTCTTCTCCTCTCTTTCCTTTTTTTGCTCCCTTACTCATTTCCTTTCCTCACTCATTGTACTCCACTTCACTCAGTCCTTCTCTTAGTCTCTCTGTCTACTAACTTCCTCACTCCTTTTCCCTCAATCCTTCTATATTACCCTCTCTCCCTTCATGCCTTCACTCTATGACTCTCCTTCACTTACTCTCAGTTATCTTCCATTCCTCATTCTTCTAAATGCTTCCTTAATTAGACTCCTTTCCCTCTTAGTCATTGTCTTTTTACTTACTCCTGTTTCCTGATTTAGTTTTGCTAACTCACATTCTTTTAGTATATTTCTTATCTTCAGTTCATTTCTCTCTTCTTATCTTCCTCTCCGCTATTGAATCTATATGCCTTACTCTTAGTAATTTGCTCTCCTTCTATTTCTTTTTCTCTCTTTTTGTCCTTCTACCTTACTTTATTTCCCTTTCTGTGTCCTTCACTCTTACTTTATTTCTAAATACACTGTTATGATTTTTAACCTCTTCATTTGTATCTTTTATTTTAAAATACATATTTTACTAATTATAACTTATTTTTTCTTCTCTCTTTTACAGATACAAAATGTAGTACAAAAATGTAATTAAAGTTACATTAATGATATGGTAAGTGTGACTAAAAAAATGTAGTTTGTCATCACCCTTTGCTTTAACCTCACTACTATTTTCTCACCCTACCTCACTCCTCTTTCTTTACTCTGCTTCCCTCACTTATTCTTATCCTCCATGTTTACTCCCCTTTCCCTAACTCCCCTCCCACATTCAACTTCTTTCAGTCCCCTTGCTTTACTTCCCTTACCCTCTGTTCCCTTCCTTTGCTCCCTCACTCATTCCCTTTCCCTTAATCATTTACTTTACTCTTGTCACTCCTTCTCTCAGTCTGTCTGTTCTCACAGTTCCTCATTTCCGTCCCCTCACTCTGTCTCTCTTATCGTCGCTGTCTCTGTCCCCTCATTCTGTCAATACTCTTTCGTCATGCTTACTCCCTACAACTCACCCACACTCCCTCACTTACCTTTATTTGCTGCTTCACTCACTACCTTTCAGTCACTCCTTCTTTACTCTCTCTCTGTCACTCCCCATGTCTTACCTTTATTCACTTTTATCCACCCTCTTTAACCCCTCTTTACTTACAGTCACTGCTCTTTTCTAACCCTCCATCACCGTTGGTTCTTTACTCCGGTTCCGTCACTACCCCTCATTCCCCATCCTTTACTGTCCTTCCCTTTACTTTCAACACCCAGTCACATTCTCCCAGTACCTCTGCTTTAGTTTTCTTCCTCTCTCTTCCCTTCTTTCGCTCCCTTAATCATTTTTTTTCTCACTTACACTCTATTAAACCTTCTCTCTGTCTTACTATGTAATACACAGTCCATCTGTGTTGCTCCCTCTAGCTCTCTTTCTCTTAACATCACTCTCTCTGTCCTCTTCCCTCATGCTCACTCCTTCATTATTTTGTTTTATTTTTTTTGGGTGCGCGCCCCGGTGCGCGTACCCTAAAGAAAAAAGAATGACAGAGTTTTTTAAAAATGTAGCATTTTTTTTATAAATTGGAGGTAGTTCTAAAAAGAACTGTTTTTTTTAATTCTTTTTGTTGTTTTATATTTTTTTATTGTTTTTTGAACATTTTTTACTTTTTTTGGCTTTTCTGAACAGTTTTATATTTTTTTTGTATTTTTTATGGGGAGAAACAAAAAACAGGGAATTGTAAACGGCTCAACTGGAGCAAAAAAAATCAGGAAAAAATTAGGGTTTTTAGGGAAATTGTGGTTGTCACCAGCAAGGACGATGAGCTTTACGCTCTGCTCACCATAGCTGATGGTCTTACCACAAAAAATACATGTCACCCTGAATTCACCAAACCGTGGTTGTATGATTGGCATCGTCTCCCTTGTGTCTGGTCCCGATGGAGTGGGTTGCTTTCTTTTGGAGGTGCGGGGTGAAGAGGGAGGGTTACTGGCCAGTTCTCTCACCTCTGCAGCAGCATAGTTGTTGGGATGCTTGCGCTGCAAATGCCGAATCATGGTGTAATTACCAAATGAATATTTTTTATTAGGGTTGCCCCTTGAAAGTTCCATGCCACAGATTCGGCAAGTTACCTTGGGCGCATTCACTTTCTTCTTGCCCTCTGGGATGGAAAAAAACTCCCATACAATGTGCTCCTTTGGCATATATGGGGTATTGTCTTCTGGGAGGAATGTCCTTCTCCCCTCCTCGTCCTCCTCCTCCTCCTCTTCTTGTTCTTGACCACCAATTGGATGTTGTGGTGGTCCTCTTGGTGGTGGTGGTGGTGGTGGTGGTGCAGTTGCTCCAGCTGCTGCTGCTACTGTAGCCATTTTAAAATACAAAAGATTAGAGACAGATCTCCAAACAGGTCTTCCTCAGTCGAAGGACAAAGTCAGAATTAGGAAAAAAGGTGGGGGCTTTCATCATTTGGAAAAACAAACTGTTCTGGACCAATGAAAAGTGTTATTTTCAGATCACATGACCCGACGCGCTTACGCTACGCGCCCCGGGGCGCGCCCGGAGGCGCGTTGCGTAAGCGTGTCAGGACGTTGCGCGATCGTATGCGCTCGCGTGCTTCCGGGTGTGCTTACGCTGTGCGTCATATGACGCATCACGCGGCTACGCGATACGTCACGATGTTGTTTTCGTTCGCGGGAATAGCGCTAACGGGACGCTCACTGGTACGCGCCCCGGGGCGCGCGGTAGCACTGCGCTTACCGGTGAGCGCATCGGTACGCACCCCGGGAGCGCTCCGGGACAAAAAAAAAAAAAAAACTATTACATAATTATACAATATCAAATTTGTTATCAAAAATTTTACATTTCATACCTATAGAGATTTGCTATTAAAAAACCTATGAAATTCACTGAAAAAAACATAGGTTTCACACCAGTTATAGTTAGCTGGAAATTTTACTCGCATAAAACCATTGAAATCCCCACGTTATAGTTAGTTGGACTCACTATAACTTGCGCGTGCAATGCCCTGCTGATGACGTCACATATTACATCACTCATGACATGGTCAGTGACATCACTCATGACATCACTGATGACACCATCCTTGTGACAGAGTGACACACCTCCTTTCACTGTAATGTAACCCTTGAAACACATATTCAAAAATAGAAACTAAAATTTTCAAAAAAATGGAGATACCCATACCAGTTACAACAACCAATTCAATAATTCCACCATCTATATGCACATCCACTCTTTCACCAACAGTTCTATATAGTCACTCATACATATACTCACTCATCACATGTAGTTATACACCTATACATCCTGTTACACACCAACAGACATCCAAAAGTTACTCACACACATACTCACTCATACAAATAAACTATTGAACATCCATTTATTTGCATATAGAGCTATACACACACTACCACCTTACTTGTAAGGAAATTTACACATATTTATTCTCTTAAACAATCACGTATAGAAACACATACTTATTTAAACAGGAACTCTTACAATCTCATACTCTCACATATACTCACTTACATACATCAATATTCACATATACTAGATTAAAACATATGTAGTTACTGATAAAGACACTAGTGAGACAGTCATTCACTCACTAACACACACATATACACACTCATCCACCCATACAGTCCTGCACATATGCTGTTTTCAAAACACATACAGAGAGTCAGTTATTCATGCATCTATGTGCTAAGTAATACCCCCACCAAACCATACAAACACTCATACTGATACTAAATCAAACATCTAATAACCCATATACATACACATGTAGCTACTCACCAACCCATGCAGCCACTTATACAGAAAGTGAAACACTAATCCTTATATTTAAATATTTAAACATTACTCACTAATATATGTATTGCCTAAGATACACTTATTAAGCCAGTAAACCAATCAATTTTTTAAAAAACAAACAAACATCTAAACACTAATTTATTCTTCCATCAACTTTTACATATACATATATAACACATATTTATTTCTCGGATAGACACACATTCACTGGATGGTGTCATCAGTGATGTCATGAGTGATGTCACTGACCATGTCATGAGTGATGTAATATGTGACGTCATCAGCAGTGCATTGCACGCGCAAGTTATAGTGAGTCCAACTAACTATAATGTGGGAATTTCAATGGTTTTATGCGAGTAAAATTTCCAGCTAACTATAACTGGTGTGAAACCTATGGTTTTTTCAGTGAATTTAATAGGTTTTTTAAATGCTAATTCCTAACTATAACTGGTGTGAAACCTATGGTTTTTTCAGTGAATATATATATATATATATATATATATATATATATATATATATATATTCATCACGGTCAGGAAGCACAGTTGAGAAAGGCCACAGGTAGCTTAAGTAACAGTCCTTTTATTATCCATTCGAAATCTTGCAAGCAGTCCCACACAGTACATCCGGCTTCTAAAATAAAGTGCTCTGCCAGACGCGTTTCAGGAAATACCTTCCTTTCATCAGTGGCACGAACTGGGAAGTGAGCCTCACGTTGCTATTTCAATTAGGAACACCTGCTCAGGCTGCAATTCAGGACTGGAGCCTGCAGAAGTCCACATTTGAAAACTGTAAAGCAGGGCAGTCCTGGCATTGAACACTGCGCTTCTACCCACTGGGGTTGAATAATTTTTTGTATTTGGTGGAGCGAGCCACACATCCACATGGAAAAAACTACGAACACCATGAGGCATTGCAAATGCCACTCCCACATGAGCAGGTGTTCCTAATTGAAATAGCAACGTGAGGCTCACTTCCCAGTTCGTGCCACTGATGAAAGGAAGGTATTTCCTGAAACGCGTCTGGCAGAGCACTTTATTTTAGAAGCCGGATGTACTGTGTGGGACTGCTTGCAAGATTTCGAATGGATAATAAAAGGACTGTTACTTAAGCTACCTGTGGCCTTTCTCAACTGTGCTTCCTGACCGTGATGAATTTTTTGGGGCTTGCACGCCTAACGAGGAAGGCTCACCGTGTCCAAGCGGGTCTGCTCAGGCTGGATGTTCGAGTCTGAGAATGCCAGAAGGAAGCAGTCTGCAGGCTGCAATTCAGGACTGGAGCCTGCAGAAGTCCACATTTGAAAACTGTAAAGCAGGGCAGTCCTGGCATTGAACACTGCGCTTCTACCCACTGGGGTTGAATAATTTTTTGTATTTGGGGGAGCGAGCCACACATCCACATGGAAAAAACTACGAACACCATGAGGCATTGCAAATGCCACTCCCACATGAGCAGGTGTTCCTAATTGAAATAGCAACGTGAGGCTCACTTCCCAGTTCGTGCCACTGATGAAAGGAAGGTATTTCCTGAAACGCGTCTGGCAGAGCACTTTATTTTAGAAGCCGGATGTACTGTGTGGGACTGCTTGCAAGATTTCGAATGGATAATAAAAGGACTGTTACTTAAGCTACCTGTGGCCTTTCTCAACTGTGCTTCCTGACCGTGATGAATATATATATATATATATATATATATATATATATATATATCAATTCAAGTTTGAAACGTGTAAGGCAAGTTAATTAACTAGGGAGTTGCAGTCTGCGCTGTTGCCTGATATTGCCGATGGAGAGTGCAGCCTAAAAGCTTTGGCAATTGTGGAACTCTGTGTTTTGCGCGGCAGCCATGCCGTGAGGATTGCACCGCTGCAGTAAGCGTATGCAGTCTTGAGGCTCCGGTTGCTGTGAGCCACCTTCAGTCCATCAGGCTGGCTTAATATTTGAACAGCGTTTTGCTGCTTTCCCTGTTGAGCCCACTAATGGCTTCATTTTGAAAATATATTTGGAGTGGACACTTGGTGTTTTATTATGAACTGCGAGGATGATGCAAAACTGCTGTTCCCATAATGCATTTCTGTGAGATATCTCTGCGAGATCACGAGGCCACACCTGAAGGCAATAAAGGGATATGTAAAGCAGCAGTTTCTGCCTTTTATCTTGATGTCGCTCTGCCTGTGATCAAGAACAACTTCTGTTTGAAACGCGTAAGGCAAGTTAATTAACCAGGGAGTTGCAGTCTGCGCTGTTGCCTGATATTGCCGATGGAGAGTGCAGCCTAAAAGCTTTGGCAATTGTGGAACTCTGTGTTTGGCGCGGCAGCCATGCCGTGAGGATTGCACCGCTGCAGTAAGCGTATGCAGTCTTGAGGCTCCGGATGCTGTGAGCCACCTTCAGTCCATCAGGCTGGCTTAATATTTGAACAGCGTTTTTTTGCTTTCCCTGTTGAGCCCACTAATGGCTTTATTTTGAAAATATATTTGGAGTGGACACTTGGTGTTTTATTATGAACTACGAGGATGATGCAAAACTGCTGTTCCCATAATGCATTTCTGTGAGATATCTCTGCGAGATCACGAGGCCACACCTGAAGGCAATAAAGGGATATGTAAAGCAGCAGTTTCTGCCTTTTATCTTGATGTCGCTCTGCCTGTGATCAAGAACAACTTCTGTTTGAAACGCGTAAGGCAAGTTAATTAACCAGGGAGTTGCAGTCTGCGCTGTTGCCTGATATTGCCGATGGAGAGTGCAGCCTAAAAGCTTTGGCAATTGTGGAACTCTGTGTTTGGCGCGGCAGCCATGCCGTGAGGATTGCACCGCTGCAGTAAGCGTATGAAGTCTTGAGGCTCTGGATGCTGTGAGCCACCTTCAGTCCATCAAGCTGGCTTAATATTTGAACAGCGTTTTTCTGCTTTCCCTGTTGAGCCCACTAATGGCTTAATTTTGAAAATATATTTGGAGTGGACACTTGGTGTTTAATTATGAACTACGAGGATGATGCAAAACTGCTGTTCCCATAATGCATTTCTGTGAGATATCTCTGCGAGATCACGAGGCCACACCTGAAGGCAACAAAGGGATATGTAAAGCAGCAGTTTCTGCCTTTTATCTTGATGTCGCTCTGCCTGTGATCAAGAACAACTTCTGTTTGAAACGTGTAAGGCAAATTAATTATCCAGGGAGTTGCAGTCTGCGCTGTTGCCTGATATTGCCGATGGAGAGTGCAGCCCAAAAGCTTTGGCAATTGTGGAACTATATATATATATATATATATATATATATATATATATATATATATATATATATATATATATATATATATATATATATATCAATTCAAACACTTCTCACCCTCCGGCAGAAGAACGAAGGACACAGCAGGGTTTCACTGGGGTTTAAGGCTGCTTTATTAAATGGTTTTAGGCAAACCGGTTTCAGCGTCTTGCTTTCTTCAGTGCCAGCAGTCTTTGCAACGCTTCCTCACTCACGATCTTTATGGTATAGCCCCGCCTCTCTTGTGGAATGAGGCTCACCTGCACATGACTCTTCTTCATGCAGCTCCAATACCGGGGACTACCAGTCCCACAATGCTGCATGACGACGTCCAGTACTTGTGGGAAACCGTGGCAAAATCACAGTTCACTCGCCATGTGTCCCCTTGTCTCACCCATCGAAAATTATGCAGGCACCAGTTGGAGACGCCACTTTAACAATAGCGTCTTGTCGAGGAGTCCCAACCCGCCGTTCTCACAGCAGCCTCGGTGCGTTGCAATTTCCAATGGTGGGTCACAAATTTCTCCGATACCTCGGTTACCTCAGACAAAATTTTCCCATGTTCTGTGACCTGCTTTTATGAGAGGGTCCTCGTTGCGCACCACGGGCAGCGCGTTAACATCAATTCAAACACTTCTCACCCTCCGGCAGAAGAACGAAGGACACAGCAGGGTTTCACTGGGGTTTAAGGCTGCTTTATTAAATGGTTTTAGGCAAACCGGTTTCAGCGTCTTGCTTTCTTCAGTGCCAGCAGTCTTTGCAACGCTTCCTCACTCACGATCTTTATGGTATAGCCCCGCCTCCCTTGTGGAATGAGGCTCACCTGCATATGACTCTTCTTCATGCAGCTCCAATACCGGGGACTACCAGTCCCACAATGCTGCATGACGATGTCCAGTACTTGTGGGAAACCGTGGCAAAATCAAAGTTCACTCGCCATGTGTCCCCGTCTCTCACCCATCGAAAATTATGAAGGCACCAGTTGGAGACGCCACTTTAGCAATAGCGTCTCGTCGACATAGATTTACTTGTTATATATTATATGTAATGTATTTTAAACTTTTAAAATACATTAAATTATATGTTTAATAACTGTTTTAAATTAAATATATGTATATATATATATATATGCATATATATATATGTATATATAAATATATTTATTTATTGTATATGTATTTAACTGTTTTTAATTAAGTTTGTTATTTTTGTTAGGATGTACATTAAATTTAATTTATTTTTTTTAATTAACGTACTATTTAATATATGTAATATTTATAATTTTAGCTTATATCTATCGAAAAAAGATATTTCAAACAACTCTATTAATCACAGCGATATTTTTATTGAATATTGTTGTACTTACCATTATAAATATAGAATGTCGATATTTTTGACAGATATTTATGACACAGTATTTTGGTAAGGAGATATTTTAGGTGTCGGTATTCTGTCAGTTAGCCATTTAGAAAAATAGATTATGATTTTATAAACAAATGTAATTATTTTATTTACTTTACTTATTTTAAATTTGTATCAGCACAAACAGCTACCCAAAAAGGGTTTCCCGGCGCTATAAGGGAGCAGCAGAGGAAAAAGCGGTCTACTGGCTAAAGAGCCAGGTTTTAAGTGACTTTCGAAACAGTAAAAGATTGGGTTGAGCGCAAAGAGAGAGAGGGAGAGCATTCCAAAGTACAGGACCTAAATACGAAAAGGACCGACCACTCATACGGGATAGTCTGACCTTAGGGACCTGGAATTTGGCTTGTGTGGAAGACCGAAGTGTGCGAGAAGGTACATAGGGACAGGCTAATTGTTGCAAGTAGCAGGGAGCTCTGTTGTACTTAATACGAAACATGTAGGTTAGGGCCTTGAACATAGTCCATTTTTAGACAGAGAGCCAATGTAACTTCCCCAGCAGACTGGAGGTCGAGGAGGTTCTGGAGACCCGGCACAGTAATCTAGCAGCAGAGTTATGCACACACTGCAGCTTGCACCTAACATCTTTATTAGCTCCCAGGTAGAGGATGTTACCATAGTCCAGCCTATATGTAACAAGGGCCTGGACTACGGTTCTCTGGGTAGGGTCAGGTAACATCCACACTATCTTCCTCAACCATCGCAAGATGGTGAAGCATGTAGCTGCAACCTTGGTAGCTTGTTGACGCATAGATAGAGATTCGTCGATAATAAAACCAAGGTTGCGGACCTGCGAGGAGGGTTGCGGGAAAGGACTCATTTCTGTCGGCCAGTGTTGAGAGCCCCAGAGGCCTCTGTCTTTACCAAGAACCAGAACCTCTGTTTTGTTCGCAGTTCAGTTTTAGAAAATTGGCATGCATCCAAGACGCCACTTTATTGAGCCCTGTCTTAAGGGCCGAAGGCTCTGTGGTCTTACCAGCTGAGAGAAAATAATCTGGGTGTCGCCTGCATAAGAGAATATCAACAACTCAGATTCCTCTACAATAGCTACCAGGGGTCTAACATACTTGTTAAATAACAGGGGGCTAAGAATAGATCCCTGTGGGACCCCGTAAGGTGAAGAATAGATCTTAGAATTGGCAGTGGATGAGAAGACCTGAAAGGTGCGAATAGTAAGAAAAGAAATCAACCAATTTAGAGCGAATCCTTGGGATTGGAGGGCCTTTATGAGTACGGCATGAGAAACCGTTTCAAAGGCCGCGCTTAAGTCTAATAGCACCACAGCCATTGTGTCACCTGCATCCAAATCCTTACGAAGCATTTCTGTGACACCTAAGAGTGTAGTCTGAGTCAAATAACCGGACCCAAAGCCTGATTGGGAGGGATGGAGAAGCTCGTTAGTTTCGACAAATTGGGATAGTTGGATGTTAATATGCCTCTCCAGGACCTTAGAGAGAGCAGGAAACAGGGAAATAGGTTGATAATTAGAGAGAAGTGCGGGATCAGTGTTAGCTTTTTTTAGTAGCAGAACAACCATTGCATGCTTCTAGTCTGAAGGGACGGAAGACCCCGTTAAGGATGCATTAAGAAGTTCCAAGATGTATTGAAGTGCTGGTTGTTCAAGCTGTTGTAATACAGTGATAGGTAGAATGTCACGCGGGGATCCTGATTTGGTCTTATTACGGAGTAATTTGAGTGTAGTCATATCTAAAAGTGGCCAAGTGTCTAGTATGTTCCCAGGGTCAATAGCGGGAACAGCTTGGCAATCGGGCGGGGGGCTGGGTTGAGCAGAGTATGGGGCGGACAGAGAATTAAAGGGAGGGGTGTTGCCTGCCAATGCAGAATATATTGTTTCCACTTTGTTAAGAAAAAACTAGGCAAGATCCTTGCATTGCATTGTATTTAAACTGAAGGGAACCTGAGCGGTTGCAGCACCAGAAAGTTCTTTGACCATTTTGAAAAGGGTTTTGGGGCAGTTGTTAGCCTCTGTAATGGTAGAGGAGACAAAGTTAGCATGCGCGGACCTGCAATGGGAGTTATACACCCTTTTAACAAGAAGATACGCGGTTTTGGCTTCAGGCACATAGGTCCTACACCACCGTCTTTTTTTTTGCATTTCGTTTTTTCCCTTTTTAACTCTTCCGAAAATCACCTTGCGGGAAGACGGTGGTCGTTTAATTTCCTGGACAAGACAGATAGACAGATGTCCAATGCTGATTGAATCCAGCCTTGAAAGGCCACAAGATGTAGGGCAAATATGTTTTTGGAGATGGGGGCAGTGACAGAAAGAAAATGATTACAATTGGCCATGTTCAAATCTTTCCAATGTCTAATTGTTTTTTTTAGCACTGTCGCTCAACGCATGTGAGAGATGCGGGACCGTAATCCAGAAGCTCACTAAGAAGTGTTCGGTCCAACACAGGGGGGTGGTGCCGGGCAATGAAGGTAGGGTATATTGGAAAAGATAGGGTCAAGCAAATGACCAGCTCTATGGGTAGGGCCCGAATTTCAGAGTAAGATGTTCATTGCAGCCAAGACAGAGAAAAGGGTGCTGCTTATAGCGCAAACATGATCTTCCAGATGGAGATTAAGATCTCCTGAAATTATGAAATTGGCCGAACTGAAAAGAAAAGGGATGATGAGATCTGGGAAGTTTGTGGCCCACAAGCCAGAGGGCCCCAGGGGGCGGTACAACAGTATCCCAGAAAAGGAAAAGTGAGGGGTCAAAAGCAATTTGAACACCGCTGCTTCGCAGCCAGGAATAAGCAACTCATCAAACTTACAGCTAAAGATCTTTTTAAAAATGATAGCGATCCCTCAACCTATTCTATCTTCTATGCCTTTCCGGACTATGGTATAATTAGTTGGCAATGTTCTAGCTATATCAGGACCAGAGCTAGCATTCAGCCATGTCTCGGTCAGGAAGATAGCATCTGTTTGGAAATCCACTAGCAGATCAAATACGTCAGCCTGATGTTTAGGGAGGGCGCAACAGTTGATATTATACAATGAGAAGTTATTAATGGGGGGTTGCTTAAGTTTCATATTATGTTCAGTTTGCTGAATAGGCGTAATGCTAGCTATTATACTACTATCTGATCCATGTATGTCAGTATTTACAGAAAAATTACAGCCAGAGCAGGGAACTATGGTTCCACCAGTATTTAAACAAATACAATTAGGCCGCAGAATCATACGCAGGTTTTGCAGCAGAATAGGGGAATACTTTAAAATGTCACTATTAAAAGTAGCAGGGGTTTGGGCCCCGGGTCCCGGACTGCGCGGCCTGGTGCAGACAGGCGCAGATGGGCGTGCCTTTGGCGTGCCGCCAGTGCGCCCGCTGCACGTGTCTGCTGCGCGTAAGTGCCAAGGGCTGCTTTTGTAGTGCCCACCTTGGGAAGGGAGCGCAACAACTAGAGCATCCCATTCCCCAAGATGGCGACGGCGTGTGGCACAACCTGGAAGTGGGTTAAAAATGAAAAATTGCCCTGTGACCTCCCTCCACATAAACAGTCCGCTCTTGACTGCGGTGAACCGGAGGGGGCCAAAGGTAACAAAATCGCACTTTTAACAGAAAATACAATCTATGTGCAAAGTACTAAATGGTTTTGAAAAGTTAGTGGATTGCGTTTCATAGAATTCAAAGTTCAGCCTCCCACAATATTACGATGTGCATTTGTTCATTCACACATTTTAAAATAAATTCAGACATATTAAAATAGATTCAAAAATAGCAGCAATACAAGATTACTCGCTAGGCTCTTGCTGTAGGTGTTTATCTGCCAAGACCAAAATGACATACATTTAATTAGTAGAAGTCGAGATGTGAATTTTTAAAGATTAAATGTCAAAATCGTGCTTAGAAGCAACTACCGCTAATGGAGGTTATCTAGTTGTGCCGGACCGAGGCAAAGACAAGTCTTTAGGCTGTCTGCGATGGAGTGCAGGACAGATAGAGGAGCCACGCAAGGCCCGCTAAGCAAAGTACCTTCATCCTGGTTTCAACAGTGAGATGCAGAGTGCAGCTGAGTGATACACTCGTGTTGATCCCGCAGTCGAAATGATGCTTTGATTTTCGTCACACAGTGATGAAGATGTGACGGTTCTGAAGACATTGCACTGAAAGGCATTGGTTCCGTAGACAATGCGACAGGTTTCTCCAAGCAGTTGATGGGATGTGTTGATTTTCCCACACCCCAGCGCCGGTGACGCTTTGATTTCTATGCCTCGGTTCTTTAAGGCAATGCACTGGTTCCGAGAGCATTGTGCGCATTTGCTTGCGCAACAGTGCTGATGCGTCGATTTTGCTACACACAGACATGAGATGCATTAATTCGCTTTGAACCAGCACCTGGGTCTACTTCCAATGGACCAGGCACAGGAGGAGGGGATGGAACTTTGATAATCCTGAGTCTCAAAAACAGGAGGCAGGCCAACAAGCCCTTGGAGATTACTCTGGGTACAAATAGAGTATAGTTGTTCCTCCGCAGGGTTAGAGGGAAGCAGGAAGCAGGACAGCGTAGCCGAAAAGCAGTTTTTCCAGAGCAGCAGTTCAGCAGAGTTACAATTTTTGTAGGAGCACAGCAGTCCTTCTCCCTGCCAGAGTTTCTTCACAGGTCCAGAAATGTCTAATTTGGTGGGGTCGGAGACCCAGTATTTATACTGAGCTTTGCCTTTGAACTGGAGTGACTTCAAAGAAGGGTCTTTGAAGGGCAAAGATGTCCCTTCTCCTGAGCCCTGGCTCCAGACTCACTACAGGGGGATACTCAACCCTTTGTGTGGGGACAGGACACTGGCTATCCAGGTGTGTCAGCTACTCCCTTCCATCCTGCGCAGGATGAGCCACCAGGATGCAGATTGGTACTCAGACACACCTAACTTCCTTTGTGTGTGGTTGTCCAGAGGGAATGTACAGAGTCAAGCTGTCACCCACCACAGACGGGTATTGCAGACAGGCTCCAGGACCACAGAGCTTTAACCACATCAATGCTACATCAATTCCCCCTCTGTGCTGACCATCTTGGACTCCCATTGTTCATGACGAGCTCAGCTCGTCATGAGCACACAAGCAGTGTACTGCATGACGAGCTGAGCTCGTCATGAGCATGGAAGGGGTTAAGAGCAAAGAAATACCAACCTTCTAAATGTGGTGATTCAAAAATAGTAATATTAAATTCAAATTTACCAGTAAAGAGGATTTATCATTACCATTTCAAAGATATGAAACATGACAGAGCTACTCCTTCCCAATTAGGAATTATGGCTTAAAGGTATAATAGGGAATTGCTAGTGTGAAGCTCTGAGAGGACTAGGCCTCATAGAACTGAAAATTAATGTATTTGTTTTTCACTACCAGGACATGAAAAAAGTAAAAGTGCATGGCCTACCTTTTACGTACACAGCACACTGTCCTATGGGCTACCTAGGGCCTACCTTCAGTGAGACTTGTCTATAATCAAAGGGGAGTTTAAGGCTTGGAAAGGGGTTTTAAATGCCAAGTCGACATGGCAGTAAAACTGCACACACAGGCTCTGCAGTGGCCGGCCTAGGACATGTTTAAAGGGCTACTGGTGTGGGTGGTGCAGTCAGTGCTGCAGGCCCACTAGTAGTATTTCTTTTATAGGCCCTGGGATGAGTAGTAGAGTGTTTGAGCTCCGGAGGGTCCTGGTTTGACCGGCTTTTTTGAGTTTGGAGGCTAGGTATTCAGGTTTGCCTGTGTGAAGGGCTTTGTGGGTGAGGCAGGCTGTTCTGAAACTGGTACGTAGTTCAACTGGGAGCCATTTTAGTTCTCTGAGTGCGGGTGAGATATGGTCAAATTTCTTCATTCCTGTGACCATTCTAGCAGCTGAGTTTAGCATTGTTTTAAAGGGGGCAAGGTGCGCCTCTGATGTGCCTGAGAGGGCTGCGATCCCATAGTCTAATCTAGATAACACCAGTGATTGGGTAGCTCATTTAAGGTCCTTGGATGTGATGAAAGGCTTTATTTTGTTCAGTAGCTTCAGGTTTAGGAAGGTGCTCTTGGCGGAGTTCTTAATGTGATTAGTCATATTGAGTTTTGGGTCTAAGGTTATGCCTAATGATTTTACAGAATCTGCCATGGTGGTGTTTCCGTCGAGTGTATCGATCGCAGATAGCCATTTGTGGATTCTCTTCTTTGTTTGAGATGAGGAGTATTTCAGTCTTGTCTTGATTACGTTTTAGGTGCTTACTTGGCAGCCAATGTTGGACTTCTATGAGCATGTCGTTGAGTCTCTGGATGTCATCAATGGAGGTGGTTTCCAGATAGATCTGCGTGTCGTCGGCAAAAAGGTGGAAAGGGATGTTGGCTTTTCTGAGTAGGGTTGTGAGTGGTTCCACGTAAATGCTGAAAAGTTGTGGGGAGAGCACTGACCCTTGGGGGACTCCCATGCTAAAATGATGTAGGTCAGACTTAAAGTTTTTGTTTTTTATTCTTTGGGTGCGGTTGTGAAGGAAGGAGGAGAACCATTTAAGACCACCTAATCTAGACCTGCCCTTTCTTGAAGCGCCCTAATGAGGAGGTTGTGATCAACCATGTTGAAAGCTGCCTATAGATCTAGGAGAATGAGAAGGCAGCATTTGTCCGCATCCAATGATTTGTGGATGTCGTCAATGACGTTGAGGATCACGGTTTCCATGCTGTAGCACTTTCTAAAGCCCGATTGCTGGGCATCGAGGAGGTTGATGCTATCCAGGTGTTCAGTTAGTTTCAGGAGCACACATCTTTCTTGGGTTTTGGATAGAAGAGATAATTGTGAGACTGGTCTGTTGTTATTAAGATCTTTTTTTTCTAGGCCTGTTTTTTTTAGCAATGGCTTGTCAGGGACGACTTCAGGGAACTGTTTATGATCTTGCACCAGAGTGGGACAAGGCAGAATTTAAGCTTTTTGGTCATTTGTGGCAGAAGAGGATCTAGAGCGTGCGAGGCGGGCTTGGATGTGGAGATCAGGTTGACTATCTCATCTTCCTGTATAGGGATGAAAGCTTTCCAGGATTTTGAAGGGGGCTTGGATATGGAGTCCTTGGTCCCAGGTGAGAAGAGCTTGCTGAGGGGATTGATGTGCAGTGAGAGCTCGATCTTGTTAATCTTTTCCTCAAAGAAGTTTGCGAAGTTGTCACAGAGCTCTTAGGAGAGTTGCACTGAGGAGTTAGCAGACTTAGAGGTTTGCTGTCTAACGATGTTAAAGAGCTCCCTGGATCTGTTTTTTTTTGCGTTGTCCAGCGCAGTGCAGAACAATGAGATTTTTTCGTTCTGGATATGTTTTTTATAATTCCAGCGAGCTGCTTTGAGTTGCTCGCGGCGAATGTTGGAAGGGTTGCTTCTCCATAATCTCTCTGTGGCTATTAGTTGTCTCCGTTCGGAGTTGATGTCAGTATTAAACCATGATCTTGATGGAGTACTCCTCTTTTTTTTTTATTTCAGGGGGGCTATTTGATCAAGAATGGACGTCATATTTGAGATGTAATGCGAGGTGAGTTCCGTTGTGGATAGGTGATAAGAGGAGCTGGGGAGGAGCGAGCGTATCCTTTCCTCTAGGTCCTGTTAGGGGAATCTGAGTTAGATTTATGGACTTTTTGGGGGGATCTTGCGGTGGGCGCTGGAGAAGAGCCTTTTGGTTAATATGGAATAGGATGTTGTGGTGGTTGGACCATTCCACGGGGAGGATGTGGTTGATCGTCACTGTGTCATTTTGAGCGATAACGGCATCTAAGGTTGTTCCTTTATTGTGCGTTTCTTTAGAGCAGAATTGGGTCAGATTGTTGTCCTGAAGAAGATTGTTAGGGGCCAGAATTAGTGGATTGGTTCCCTCATTCCATCGTAGGTTGAGGTCACAGAGAATTAGGTTAATTGAGTCACCGAGTGAGCAGTGGGCAAACAGATCCGACAGGTGTTCCCCGAATGCGGAAGTGTTGCCTGGGGGATGGTATAGGAGATGGCAGAGTATTGCTGTGTTGTTGTTTGTCTTGATGTTGATGGTGGGACATTCAATTGTGCTGTAATTGAAGGTGTCCATTTCTATAATTTACCTTTGCAGACGTCATTTTTCAAGTTTTTTGAATTCACAAAAATTGTAACGCTACACCCATGTGTAGGTATACTTGTATGGGTGCAGCTGTATGACTTTTTCTTGTGATTTGAAAATGTTGCTTAATATCTGGGCATAGCACCCATTAGATAGATAATGTACATTGACACATAGGACAAATTTGAAGAAATGTTCACTTTCTATAATTCCATTGAAGGATATTGTCATACATTTCAGAATGATTTTTTTTTCAAACTCTGTTTAATCCTCTGCAAACTTCTAGAATTTGATTTTTCTGGATACGATCCTTAAAATAAACTCTCATTAGATAATATATGTTAATGCTTTGCAATGCAAAATTACATTTTTCATATTGAAATATATTTTGTAAAGTGTATACTAACTTTGTTGTGTAGTTCCCCACTGTCCAATAGAACTGCATGTTTGCTGGGCAACATAAGCGTAGGGATGGTGCCTGACAGATTCCATGCACGCCCGCAGTATATGTTGTCCTAGAGAAAAGCTAGCTCACAGTGACACCATGTGCCCCTAGACATAGGCGGGTAGCAAATTGTTTTGGCAACCACAGATCATGACAACCCTGATCCTACCCAGGAATCGTGGTTACAAATTAAAAATCCTTTTGCTAAGTCACTCATGCTCTCTTTCTCTCCAAGAAATATACAAGTAATAAAAAGGGGTATTTTTCAATATTTATTGAACCATCGTGATTCTTGCATTGAATATATTTGTGCTGTAACGATCAATAGACAGAAACAGATGAAAGTGAATCGCAATATAAGGACAGTGAATAGAAATGAACAGTTCCACCATCTTGCTAAAACAGTGTTTATATGCAGGTATATAAAAACAAAATATATAGCTGTATATAACTTATTCCTACTATGCGTTCCCTAACCTAAATGCCTAGGTTCTACGTGTTCTATCAAGATATCCCCATTGGATGATCCAGCCCCATCACCTTGAGGGAAATAATGTAGGTCCCCGTCTTTGTCACAGGTAGGACATCCCTCCTCGCAGATGGATCAGCAATGACAATAAGGGCTTCTCTGCCTAAACCCGGAAATGCTTGCTTATTTATTGTATTGTCATTGTATTCATATAGCGCTTACGAGCCCTGAGAAGTGCTTTTCGGCGAGGAGTATGCTACTCAAGAACCCAAAAAGGATTAGTGGTGGATTAACATAGTGAAAATTGAGTTAATTTGACAGATGGAGATGCAAGTCTGTTAGTTGGATTGAAAAGGATAAAGGGGGTATAGAAGAAGGAAGAGCCTAGAAAGTGTTTATTGGGAGATAATAGTAGTAAGATGAGGTATGGGATTAGTATAAGGAAAGGTGGAGGAGGGAAGAATCTCTAGAAGTGGATTAGGGAGATCATATTAGTAAAAAGAGTTTTCGGATGAGTCAATGAAGGGATAGGTGAGAAAAGAATTTAGAAGGATTGTTTGGGACACCATAGTATTATAATAAGGTTTAGAGGAGGGAAATGTCTAGAAAGGATATTTATGGAGATCATAGTAGTAGAATGATGTTGGGGACGAGTCATAAAGAGGAGGTATAGGGAGAAGTATAGGGAAGTTCATTGGAGAGAGTCAAATTGTTTTTACAGTATGAGTAAAGTAATAAATATATAGATAAATAAGTACATATTATTATTTATATCAAGATATACACATACCTGGATAAATACACATAATCAAAATAAATGTTTATATACACAGAGATATGTGTACATTTGTGTTTGAGTATGGTGGTTATGTAGGAATGAGCCAACTCATGGGTAGTCTTCTGAAGAAAATATAGTTATCTGTCGATCTTATGTTTGGAGGTAATGAAGTTCATAGTTTAGCTACTTGAACAGAGAAAGATGTGCCACCTATGGTTTTTTTTCTTGTATGGTGGGATTTTGAGGCGAGGTGCCAATCTGGAGCAGAGGTTCCCTTGTTGAATGCATTTGGGCGTTTTATTCCTGATGAAAAGTGGTCCTGTTCCATTTATTGCTTTGTGGATGATACAAAGCAGCTTGAATATGGATCTTCTAGTAAAAGGTAACCAATGTAGGACTCTCACAGCAGAAGAGATGTGGGCTTGTGGCTTTACATGGAGGAGTATTCTGGCAGTTCTGAATCCGTTGTAGTCTTTTTATAGTTGATATCGATGATCTGTGGTAGAGGCTGTTGTAGTAATCAAGTTTAGACAGTACAAGAGAGTTGTGTCTTGGACCATGTGTGGAACTCCCAGGTGGGTGAAGATGTGTAGCAGAGATGTCAAAGCAATGAAGCTTGATCTTGCTCATTTTCCCACTTTGACATTCATTGATAACTTGAAGTCCATGGTAAGTTCAAGGTTTCTTACTTCCTTTGATATTTTTGGAGGTGGTCCCAGATCATAATATTTCCAATCACCAAATATGAGTAATTTCGTTTTAGAAGCATTCAATTTGAGAATGCTGCATGTCATTCACTGATCAATGGCTCTGAGGTAACTGAAGATTTGTGCATTTCCACTGTATTTGCTGCTTTTCAGTTTTAGGAGTATTTGTGTGTCATCTGCACAGTTATAGCATGTGAGCTGAAATTAATTGATGATTGCTGGTAATGACTTCCTCTTTTGGATGTTGAAAAGCATGGGTGAGATGACAGACCCTTGAGGGATTGCTGCTTTTGTGAAGTATGGTTTGGATGAGAAAGGTGGATAATGGGTGAAATTTGTTATGTTTTGACGGTAGGATTTGATCCAGTCGAGGGCAGTCCCCTCTATACCGGCTTTGTAGAGACTTTGTATTGGAGTATTATAGACAACTGTGTCGCAGGCAGCTGTGGGGTCCAAAAGAAGTAGTGCTGCAACCCATTGTGGTCTACTGTATTTTTAAGGTCAACCCAGATGGTGATGAGGGCAGATTCATTGCCTCTTCCTGGACGGAATCCTGTTTGGAAGTCAGAAAGTTATCTTCAATGAATTGTGACATCTGCGCGAATGCTGCTCTTTCTATCAGTTTGCCCAAGAAAAGTCCATTTGTAATCAGTCTGTGGTTGTCAGGGTCAAGCAGAGCCAGGTTAATTTTCTTTAATAATGTGCATATATATGCAGTTTTTATGTCTTCTGGAGAGATTTCCTGAGTTAAGGACTTACTGATGATTCTTCTTACCGGTGTGGCAGTAGAAGTAGTTAGAAGAATGTTTTTGTGGTGGACAAGGGTCAGAAGGGGTGCTGGTGATATTTGTTTGAAGGAACAGAGAGGCTGGGTTAGCCTACTCTTGGGGGGATATTTTAAAAAAATGGGTTGATGCTGGTGGTATTGCTTTGCTCTAAATAGGAGTTCAATGTGTGTGCTTCGGTTGTGTAGTGAATTGTGTGTTTGTCTGTGGATTCTTGAATAATGGGATGAGTTCCATCTGTGCATTTAGGTATACACAATTTTATAAGAATTTTGTATAATTCTTAAGTTGTACATTTAGAATTTTGAATTGTGTGAAAGCACCTTTCTAAGCTTTTTTGATAGTTGCATGTGCATTTCAGCTTTCTAATGTGGGTTTTTATCTCTTTTAGTTCTGTAATTCTCCATGGTGCCTGTTTTCTTTTGTACTATTTTGTTGATCTCAGTTGTATCTGGATTTCAAAAACTTCCTGTAGCCCCTCATATAGTTTTTGAATGAAATGTATTGTGTTCAGATGTGTGTTGGATGTTAGTTGCATTTATAATTATTCAGAATTGAGTTTGTTCAACGGTCGATAGGTGGATGCATCTAAGGTGTTTTTAGGTGTGTTGCTTTATGGTGTTTTGACCATGTGACTTGAGTGATCATTTAAAATAGGCTTGTTCTGGATTTGCAAAAATGACATCTAGGATGTGTCCAGTGATGTGTGCGGGTTTGTGGACGATCTGATGTAGGTTCAGTGTGTCAAGGCCAGTGATGATGGTTTTTGGATGGGGCATATTGGGTTTGTCAAACCAAATATAGAGGTCACCCAGAATGCATAGGTTGGAGTGTAGGGTTATAAGGTTTGAAACTGCATCTAGAAATGTGTCTGGGGATTTTGCATTGCTAGGTGGAGGTCTGTAAAGGAGAAGGAATTTACATGAGGAAGTTGGTGTGGGGTGCCACTGGTGAAGAGGGCCTCACAATCTCAAATGGAAAAGTCATCAGCTTTAGTGTGATGTATTGTTTGCTTGAATAGCCCAGCTAGTTTCTCGCCTCTTTTGCCTATATGAATGTGTGTGATAAGTTGATAGCCTAGAGGAACGGCTTCTTGCAACACTGGAGCCATGTGATCTCCCAACCATGATTCGGTTTCGAAGAGTAAGTCAGGTTGTGAGTCATTGAGTAGGTCGTAGATGTGATGGTTGTTTTTAGAGAGTGATTGAGCATTTATTATTAGACAGTTTAAAGATTGTGTTTTGGTGATGGTGTGAGTTTATTTGTAGAAGAGTGAGCTTTTATTTTTTAACTTGCAGGTGTGTTATTAGTGCTGGTATTAGCTGTATGAGGGTAATAGTTGTGTTACTTTTCTATATCTTATTACTCATCCAGCAGGCTTAAAAGGCATGTTGATGGGTCTACATGTGTAGGTGTTGGAGATGGTTTTTTAGAGTGAGTTAGCGACCACTGTTGTTTCTGTAGAGTAGCTTTTTTGTGTAATGGACATGGAGATGCGAAGTTGTGAAGAGGGGTGTGTTGTTTATTTTGCTTGTGTCTGTTTAGGGTAGAAGTGCATAGGTGGTTGGGCAGCATGTGGGTCATGTTGTAAGGCTCTGAATTTTGCAATAGAGGAAAGGTATTAGACTGAGACTTGTTGTGTTTATGTATTTGTGTTAGATGTGGGGAAAGAGAGATAGGTTGGCAGTGTAAGTGGTTCAGGATGTGAATTGTTGGTGTAATCAGGAGGGTGGGAGTGGATGTATGTTTCTAGTTTTTGATGGAAAGTATTATATAATAGTGTGTGTGTTATTTTGTTGTGTTTGCTATGTATTACTTTTGTCTGTTAGTGAGAGGAGATGCTGATGTAGTAGTTTTCTGAGATGGATGTGTACATGATGTATAGGTTGGTGAGTGGAAGTTGAATGGTAAAGGGGGTGATGATGTGATTTGGAAAATAGAGTATGTTATGAGTGTTTGTGTTAGATTTGATAGCTGGAAGAGGTAATATGTGTGGTGGAGTGGAATGTGATGATTGTTTCATTTTGTGTTTTTGGTAAAAAGAGGAGTATGGTGTTTGTGAATGAAATGATGTATGGCTCACTATAGCTTTGGTAGTGGCAGAAAGGGGTATGTTAGGAACAAGTAGAGCGTAGAGCTGGTGCTTTGTATAAACAGAGAGTATGTGTCTGGCTGGATTAAAGCTATGTATAATGCGGGAGAGTAAAGGTGCCATTGTGTGGCAGATGAGATAGACTAGTGTGTATGTATTGGTTGTGGGGTTTTCAAATCAAATCAAAGATGCTTTATTCGAGTTTTTCTCATAAAAGCGCATGCAATCACAAATATAAAAACATCATTAAGAAAGAACTTCAATTGTAAATGACAATCAGATTTAAAACGTATCAAACGTTTACAAAACATTAATTCACAGGTAAAAGTTACGAATAAAATATTCAAATAAGATAAAATACAGACGAACCTTGGATACAATAAAAGACAATCAGCTGCCTAAAACCCTCTGTCGGATAGTCCATGCCCATCCAAGATATTTGGCTGTAGCTATAACTAGAGGCAATAAAGTGCTAGTACATATAATTCTTAGAGCTACAGCGCTACTGGTGGTACTACGTTTTTGCACACTGGTGTTAACCAAAAGCGCCTGGGTTCTGCATAGATCTTACAAGCAAATAAGAAGTGACCAATTGTTTCCTTGTGGGCTCCACAGGCTGGACAATTGCTATCAGATGAACCCCCCCACCTGCCTGTTAAAGACCTGAGGGGGAGGGCACCTGCTCTAATTTGAAAAAAGAGCTTCCTGTCCCTAGGCGTGGTTATAGTATCCCAATAGAGTTCTAAGCTGGGATACAATTTAGCTTCTAAGAAACCTCCAGCCATAGAACCAGCATTAGTATCTCTCCAATTCCGAGTAGCCACATTTTCCCAATAGATTTCCTTTAGGGCTTTTTTACTTTGGAATGAGGCTCCTGTCGGGTTATCCCAGAGCATTTGGAGACCAAGATCACCCAGGACTGTTCTAAGAACATTCAGCCAGCCTATTTTATGGAACACATTCGCTTTGATTATGGCTAGAAACCCCTCAGCGTAATGGTAAAGCTCGGGTGTAGTCCAGAGCCTCCTCCAATATAAAATAGGACGGAGCCTCGCCAGATCTACTACCGCCTTCCTGCACAGATCGTACCTGAGTGGGAGCAATGGAGTACTTTTAGGAAGACCAGTGATTGCCCTGAAAAACTTATTTTCCGATGTTTGTAGTGACTGGAGCTTCTCAAAGCCCCACAACTCGGCACCATATAGTGCAGAGCCGAGGGCCTTGGCCTCGTAGACCTGCAATGCCGGTTTAATTGGTTTAGTCCTAGATTTTCTATGCTCTGAACCAAGAACACCAGCCAATTGTCTATGCCTTAGAGCTGCAATATCTATATGCTGGGACCATCTAAGATCGTTTGTTACATGGATACCCAAATACATGAAAGCTTTAACTGTCTCTAGAGGGCGATCATTCCTGATCAGCTTGGATCTAAAACTTCGATTGGGGTTAAAAGCCATAAGCTTAGTTTTATCCGTATTGACTTCTAAGCCATGCTCCCCACAGAAATGGTCAAAAATAAGTAATGCTCGCTGTAGGCCGCTCGGAGTCTTTGATAAAATCAAGGTATCGTATGCGAACATTAAAATCGGTATCTTAGTACCAGCCAGAGAAGGAGCATCCACATTAACAGATAGCATGCGAGCCACGACTCCGTTAATAAACAGGGAAAAGAGCGTGGGGGCCATCGAACATCCTTGCCGAACTCCCCGCTCCACCGGGAAATCTACGGTGACCGCTCCCTGTCCCCCCTCACTGAATCTTGGCAAAATTCGCTTCGTGCAGCCGCATTATCATCGACAGTAGTTCTTCTGGTAGACCCAGGTTCCTCAGTACCAACCACAGCTTAGACCTAGGAACCAGGTCGAAGGCAGCCCGCAAATCGACAACAGCCGCGTACAGGCTGCCCTCGCCCAGTATCATAGTTCGCCACTGCAATAAGGTAAATTGGAAAACCTGGTCCACCGTACTGGTGGATTTCCGAAACCCAGCTTGGAATGGAGACAGGGCATTATTCTCCTCAACCCAGTCCAGGAGCTTGTTGACAACCATCCTCCCCACCACCTTTTGGGTGGTGTCAATTAAGCTTAAAGGTCTATAGTTCCCGGGTTTAGATCAATCTCCCTTCTTGAATACAGGTATTATGATAGCACCTTGCCAGGATGTCGGTACAGGTGCTCCCTGGGCCACTGCATTAACAACGAGAAAGATGTATTCACACCAGCACTCTTTATCATTAATAAAGAGATCCGCCGGGACCCCATCTAAGCCCGGGGCTCTACCACTAGTCACTGAGCTGAGGGCCATTATTACTTCATTGTTACTAAAAGAGTTATCTTTATAGTAAACAGGCATAAAGCCAACCATCTCGCTACCAATTTGCATTTCAGCATACTGGGGCTTAAAATAGTTGACCCAATCCTCCTCCGATACGTTGTTATCAGGAGGGTCGGGTACTCCACCCCTGCCCCATTTTACAATGTTCCAAAAGAGCCAGGAATCTTTTTTCCTACTTGCATCCTTTAACTCATTCCAGTGGAGCTCATCCCACATTTTCTTAGCTGTGGATATACTATCCTTATAGTCCTTTCTAGCGATACGAATAGCCATCGGTTCTCTCCTCTTGATTGCGGTACCTAAAGCTAAGCGGGCATTCCTACACTGAATATTGTACCACTTTGCTGGCTTGATGGTTTCCCTACTGGTCTTCTTTACTGATTTGAGGAACTGATTCCTGATAACAGAAAAGAGATTATCGTGGATTTCTGTTGCTTTGTTTGGGCCTGATATGGTTATATTGACCTGCTCCATGGCCATTATCGCTCTATCAGCCTCAGCGTTGGGCAAAACATATGTCCGTTTTAACCTACGCATATCGTTTGTAGGAACAATCAGAGGGACACTATCCCTCCCTGGAGTCAGTGTCTCATTGTCGGGTGACCACCATTTGTGCTCCACGCACAATGGATTGTGATCGCTTTCGATCCTACATTTAACTTCCATGTCGCAGACTAGTTTCCAGAGTTTCAAGCTACACAAAACATAGTCTATTCTAGTCCTATGTCGCCCATTGTCGAAGGTGGATGCCCCCGCCTTGTCGCTCTTGGTCCTCCCGTTTAATGCCCTTAAACCCCTTTTGAGGCAAATAGCATTTAAACAGATAATATCTTCGGACCAACGAGTAACTGGCTTCAGTTCTAATTTGGGGACCACCCATTGCCTATCCTCTTCATCCCCAGCGAAAATCATCAGAGATGGCCAAAGCTTCAAAGGTGCGGTTCAGGTCACCGGCTACAATAATATTATTGTCCAGCGAATCGGTTTCAAGGAGTCAGCCCAAAGCCGCTAAAACTTCTGACCTCCCACCCTTGTTACCCCTGGCATAGACATTGTAGATGTCAAGCCGTCCTAGAGGGCCCATATCCACTTTGATGTATTGGATGTCTTTACTTCCAACGTCTACCACCTTAACAGTTAGCGACATAATTTGCCGGACCCATATAGTCAGGCCACCCATAGGTCGGCCCTTGGGACCTTTAGTTGCTGGGACCGAGTAATTCAAATATCCCTGAGCAAAAGATGTATTGCGTATGTATGTATTGCGACTTATATAGCGCACGTATCACCCGAAGGTATCAAGGCGCTTGCTTAGGGAACCCGTCCTGGTATTCCCCTGTGAGATACCCCGGCAGGGTATCCACAAGGTGAAAGCCAGGCATCCCGCCGCGAAGGGCCGTAGTGGAGATTAAGCAAGCTATTGCCCAGAGTCGCAGAGTGTGACCCCGTGAGTCGAGTAGGCACCGGAGCGAGAATTGTCGAGTCCGTGGAATTTTTGAGCCCGAGACCCGCCGAGGCGGGGAATCGAACCCTGGTCCACGGCCGATCTCAGCTTCCGGGTCTGCCGTCTCTAACCACTGAGCCACGCTTCTCCACTAGAGGGTTCACATTGAGGCCCGAAAGAGCGTTAAATCTATTTGTGACCTCAACATCTGTGATATCTCCTGGGTCTCCTCTGGGCCAAGCTCTATTTGATTTCATAGGTATTGTGTTCCACCCTCCTGTTCTCATGGGAAAGCAAGTGTTATTGATGGGCATCCTTTTCATAGGATTCCAGTGACTAAGTGTGCCCTGATTACCTGGTCTATAAAAAAATCCAAGAGGCAATATTTCGATGCCCTGTCCCTTCAACATTGTGCTTCGCTCTAACTCCCTAAGGATCCTAGCTACTGGTACCGGCTATTAACGTTTATAACTATACAATCGCCCTCTATTAACTTCTTAGAGCGTCCCAACCATGCAACTCGGCGGGCCATAATTATATTGTGACCTACCATATGGCCGCCTTCAACATATTGTGAAAACCAGTGAGTAACCTTGTTCTTTAATTGAAAATAATCCTCTCTTTCTCCTTGACGGAGAGGGGGGACATTGGCCAAAACCACAACTAGGGGAGTGCTTTGGGGGGGTAAATCTAGGGTAGATCGGTTGCCTATACCTTGGACCGGCTTATTAAGATGGATAGGGCCAGTGGCCGGTTTAGATGACTGTGCACCGACCTCCTGATACAACTACTGACCCCCTGTGAGGCACTGGCTTGCCTCGGTGCCCAGAACTCTACCCCTTGGGTCAGTTGGTCTATTGTCACTGTTAATCCCGGCCCTTTTACTGTTTGGGGTGCAGGTTTGCATGGGGCTATTATTTGGGAATCATTATTATCAACCCGTTCGCTTACTTGTATGGAGTCAGCTCCCACCTTCTTGTTGGCGGTTAGAGAGTGTAACATTTTAGAATTGTTGATAGTAACTGTTAGAAGCGGGACCCCCGGCCGGCCAAGGCTCACGCCAAAGTCAGTCAGGGATCACCATTTCTAAGTCAGGGCAAGGGAGTCACACACCAAGGCAACCCCTGCTCACCCTCTAGGTAACGTGACGCGAGCAGCAAGGCTAATCTCGGAGGCGATGTGTAAAGCGTTTGCGCGTGCACCCCAGCGACAACACCCTAGGCCCACCACAAAGGAAACTCCACACAAGGTTATATCAAAAATAGCCTTTGTATTATAATAATAAAAACACATTAGACAACACACACACTTTACAATGTGCCAACAGGCACGGGCAAAATTTACAAGGGATTATGTACAGGACAGGGCCATAAATACGTTAGCCCAGCACACTCAACAAACAATAATCAATAGGTGTACAGTCAGTAATGTAGAAATTTTTCGAAGGCGAGTCGATGTTGTATATTCAATTTCTTTCTGTATTTTTCATTCTTTAAAACACTTTTGAAACCGCCAACGCGTTTCGTCCCTTCCAGGGACTTCTTCAGGGCTACAAAAGTACATATAAAAAACACTATTTACAATTTGTACATTGTCACTCATCACAAGAAACATCGACTTAAAATATCACAATTTATTCATCAAAAGAATTTTTATTTTATCATCAAAATGCTTTGTCCCAAACTTTTTTCACCTAAGTGTAATACGCAAACTCATATCAAATGAACAGACCTACAACTATGAAGTGGAGAAGGGAGGAACAGCTCCAACTATCATAACCGGGTATGTATGGTGAAACATTTAAAACAATAACATACCTTGAAATATACAGTGCGCGTATTTCAATAATTAATTTTTCATGAGTCAGGACAGAGGGTTCTTTAAAGTGATTTGAAAAAAGATGTATTCAATTAATTTATGGAATCACTATATATGTTGAAACGACAGTGATGTCTTAAAAGCTACTTACTGTCAGTTTAAATACACTTCCTTAACTATCATGTTCCATGTGGATTCGGGCAGGAAGTTTTTCTTTGTTTTTATCTGCACAATGTCCTAAAAAAATATATATATAAACGAAAAAATGTATGTATATATGACTTGGTAACACTCTTTTAAAAATCTTATTATAATTCAATCAGTTCTTTATTCCTAAAATATTATCCTTATGGTCACATCTCTACATAGGGTTTTTCAACAAAGTCCCCATTTGTTCTCTATTACCAAGACCATTGGATTATTTGTCAGGATTGTATCTATGACAATTAATAATTATATCATGCATCAATGCTTCATTAAATGTGGATCATTTCGACCATACTACACCCTAGCACATGTCAATCTATGTAGTCACATTACACCAAATATCCTGAAACTGATGTTAAAATACGGCTTTCCATAATGCATTCATGGATCTGCATATTAAATGAGGGCACAGCCGACACCTCTAGTTTTTCAATTCGTGCAGTCGTATTTATAACTGCTGCGTGGGAAGAATCGTGTATTAACTAACACACGTTTCTTAAAGTATTTTTTATGCGCATGGTTGAGTAAGGTGCCAAACATTATACATTCAAGCAGTCGGGTTTCATTGAGTAGCCTATTTCATATTTTAAAGCCAGTAACTAGGGCGGCCATATTGGAACATCGATTTAAACAAACTTAATTTCCGAAATAGACTATTTCCAACCCAAAGCGTGGCAAAGCAACTGATGAGATTCCCGAAATATGTTATTTGCTATCCACTACGTGGCAAAATAACCACAAACTCGCAATGTTTACAAGGGGTTCGCATTCTAGGCTTACCAGGGCAATGTAGTCCCAGTCCCGCACACGTCCTCGAAGCCGTCCGTCCTATTGCCGATCGGGAAGCATATTGGATCTTCCCTGCTCACGATCCTTAAATACTCTAAGTTAATTAATTAAGTATCCAATTAGTCTAAATTGTGCATATTTTCGCGCTTCTTTTTCGAAGCGTATGTTTGAGTAAACCATATAACCCATGGCGGCGCCATTTTGAAATGGCAATATTTGACCTAATTGTCCCATCGAGACATCTCCCTACGTTTTTTGTGCCATAATTGTATCAGCACCCAGTGTTTATTCAACTGGTCAATATTAAAGAATTTAGTTCGATCGATTTTTCTCCCCAAATTTTTTTTTCGGATTTGCGTTACGTAAGCAATACATCGAAAAAGACCCTAAATTAACTACACACCTCACTTAAGTAAACCCAATAAAAATTATATCGGAATAGTTACAAAAAAGGACTTTATCTCCATATTTTCGTACCTATTTACATGTCTCTCGAAAACACTCAAATGTCCCAGTTCAAAGTATCTCCACGCCATCTTGGAATGGTGTTTTTACCGACTTGCAGTCAAGGTGTGAGCATATTTAAACATTCCCTTCTTCAAGGACTATATGGATATGCGTCAAATAAGATACGTGAAATAAGAAACCAAAAAATGGCTATACATTTGGTTTGAGTGAAACTAAATACCAAGTTGAATCGTAATAGTCATATGTGGACTTTGTCTCCATATGCTCGTATCCATTTAAATATATCACAAGAGCGCTCGAATACCCCAGTCCATAAAAACTTAACGCCATCTTTAAATGGGGTTTTTCGGCATAATATATGTGCATGGTTGATCGTTCCCATCTTCATGGTCTCTGAACATTTTTTTGTAATTTGGGCAATTGAGCTACGACCCGTATATTACATACAGTTAATATTTTACGTCGGTCACCCAAATTATTTTTAACGAACGTGAGACCCAGTAAACATTTAGTATTATCCTCTTTTATCATCGCTTAATTCATATTTATTCAAAACTGCGCAAATCCTAATGTCTGTATGGATATCAGCCCTTGAATTTACGCTGTATTGTCTTATACATATATCTATCCGGTCCCCGTGATTCATCATGTCAACAATCAACTACACCAGGTCATACATCATAATGTGGTGAACTAAACAATTCAAAAGCAGGCAACTAGTCACAGGGTTTCCATAGCACTCAATTGCCCACTCTACCCATTCACTGTTTAAAAAAATATTTTTGGTTTCGATTATTTTAATCCATAATATTGGGGTCTCAAATCCTACTCCTATTCATAATCAGTATCATTTCTCCATGAAACAACCAGCCAAAGGGCTGGAAATCTACACATTAGACAACACACACACTTTACAATGTGCCAACAGGCATGGGCAAAATTTACAAGGGATTATGGACAGGACAGGGCCACCTGGACCACTGTCAGGGGTATGCACTTTTTAGAAATAGCACTTGTAGGTATAACACTTAGCACATAAACATATAATGACTGTAACACAGAAATAGTAAATGTAGCATACAACCAGTAACTACTGGTAAAGGGTAAATACCTCCTACGCCACCTTAAACACTGTAGGGAAATCACGCAGGGAACTAGGACCTTATCATCAGGACCTATGGAAGGAAAACCATCACCTAAGCAAGTCACTTTTAGCAAAGGTAAAACAAACATTCCTCTAAGCAGGTCACTTTTAGCAAAGGGGAATAAAACATAAACAATCACCTAAGCAGCAAATCATAAATTGCGCAGGGTGCATGTAGCACAACACTAGGATTGTCCCTCAGGCCAACTGGCCTCGCAAGGGCTGGGACGCCCTGTGTCCAGTGTCCAGGGGCCTAAACGTAGCAGTTGCCCACAAAGTGCTGGGCAACTGGCGCAACAATGTTTGAGCCTTCCATGGCTCAAAAGCAACAATGGGGCCAATGTGGGAGCCTCGCTGGGCTCTCAAGAAATTAGGCACTAAAGAGCTTCAGCGCTCTAAACAATAATGTGGGCTGTGGGCCCCTCTCAGGGCTCAAGAACAAATGGCGCCGTGAGCCTACTTGGCTCGAAGAACAATGAGGCCGGGTCTGAGCCTCGCAGGCTCTCAAAGCAAATATGTGGCGCGCTGAGCCTTCTCTAGCTCAAACCAAAACAATGCCCCTGAAGCCTCTCTGGGATCCCTCGTAATTATGGGCGGGACGTTGGAGTCCTTCGTGGACTCGGAAGGAAGTGGTGCCCCCGGAGCCTCTTGGCTCCAACAACGAAATGCTGCACACGTGGGAGCGGCCCTCTGCCACTGGGGCCGCTCGAAGAACCCGGAGACCCTGCCCCTGCACTCACCGGGTCTCTGTCAGGCGGGGCTCCTCTTCCTCTGGGCCTCGCTGGCGGGACGGCTCTCCTCGGCGGGGCTTCCCTTCTCCCTCGGGAGCCTCGGCACGCTGCTTCCTGCTTCTCAGGCAGGCAGCCAATCACGTCGCGAGTCACCCGGCGAGCCTCCGGCAGCTGTAACCAATCACAGCGCGGCTCTCCGGGTGACGTCAGCGGTGGTTCCCTCGGCTTCTCCTTGGCTCCGGGCTGCGGCGGTGATTACAACACGGGGTGGGCTCCCGTGTTAATTAAGTAAAGAAGCGAGGTAGGCACTCGCTCAAGGCCAAAAGAACAGCGCCAGGTCCCTGGTAGGGTGGGCACCTGCCAGGGGACTCGAAAAACGGCAGAAACGGGCCAAATGCTGGGTGGGCACCAGCGAGGAACAAGTAAAGCGCCCTCGAGCGCTAAGGGTAAAATAAAGCGCTCCCAGCGCTATAACCAGCAAATAAAGCGCTTCCAGGTGCTAGGAGGCAAATCAAGCGCTCCCAGCGCTAGAAATCTAAGCAAAAGCGCTCCCAGCGCTGAGGGGAGAAATAAAGCGCTTCTAGGCGCTCTGGCCAAAAGCAAAGCTCCAGCAGGGTCTGGAGGCAGGCAGGGGGGCGAGGCTGGGCCAGAGCCAGCACACTGGGTCTCCAGGCAGGGAGACAAGCCAAGTGGCGGTCCTCCTGGCCCCAGCAGCAGCAACAGCCCCCTCTGGCAAGGATCAAAAAGTAGAACAGAGAACAAATTGTAAGGGGACACAGCCCCTTCTTATACTGTGAAATCCTTTGTTTCAGGGTGCAGGGTGGGGGGAAACCAGTTGCAGCTGGCTTGGGAGTACCCTTGATGGCCCAACCACCCCTTTCATTCACTGGGGAGGCTAGGGTCATTAGACACACCACAGGGGGCGGAGCCAGCATTGTGTGGGGAAAAACCCAGCCCATCCAGGACCCAGGTGCACTCCTCCCACACATCACTCATGCTGATCTCACACTCACCACCGGGCAGACCCATCCAGACTTCCTGGAGCCTGGCATGCCAGCCAGCTCCAGCCAATCATGCTCCAGCACCCTCACTGCACACATACATCAATGTCCAGAAGTAGTACTTCCCAACTAGACACATACAAGCCGCACATACCATCGTGCAGCATTCATTCTCACGAGTTCATACATACCAAACTCGAGCCTGCACTCCCCACACATCAGGAACTAACATGGACACACACATTCTCCATGCATTCCTATGGGAGGGCAGGCCAGCCATACTACACGCACGCACTTTACTCTGGGACACAGGGAAAAAGTGCGCCAAGACCCAAAAATCACTAACACTGGGTCACAAATAAAAGCAAAAAGATTAGGGGTGAACCTGCCCTAAGGCCCAAGTCCAACACAACCCCCTTCCAGCCAAAACGCAGGGCAGACCAATCACCACCGTGATGGGCTTCCCTGCTTGGGGCGATAAAACAAGGACGCGGGCCCACAACTGCAGGGACACCCTCCTGTTTTACGCCACGGTGAACCCCTAGGGTTCCTTCTAAAACTACTGTAGGGACTCACTGGGGTACCCCACTGGTACTCTCCAGCTGCCCTCGGCCAGGACCAGGCCCTAGGCCACCCAGGTACCACTGGACCCTGCCTACTCACAAAGTGGGGGGTAGTAACCTCTGGCACATAATAGCCATTCTCCACCCTTCCTGTCTGCAAGACAGGGCTAGACTGCCACTGGTTCTCCAACCTAGGGTCTACAACCTCAGGCGGACCAGGAGTCTCAGGGAAGGCTCTCCTCCCCCTACCTCTTCTTCTAGGGTTCCTCCTCCTCCTGCGAGGGGTTCCCTCTAAACAACATTCTCCCAACCTAGGGTTTAACCCCTCAGGTTGCACCGGAGTCAGAGGTGGGCTCTCCCACCCTCTGCACCCCCTTCCAGAGTCCTGCTCCCTCCCAACCGGGGCGGTACCTCTGGAAAAAGAACTGGTCAGGACACTGATTACAGTAGTCCCACCCTTCAGGTCAGGCGGATCCTGAACCTGGCCTTCCAACCTCCGGTCTAGAACCTTTGGTGGAACCAATGCCTGGCCCTCCAGGACTTCTGGGGACTCACATACTATTCCCCAATCACTCTTTTCGCTGGACTCCTGTACCCTCCCTACTGGAGCGGTACTGCCAGACTCTAGAACCATAGAAGCTCCGCTTACAGATGCTCCAGGTCCTCTACACACTAGGAGATCTCCCTCAAGTGAACTAACAGGCAAGTCTAGGTTCCCATCCTGGTGTTCCCTAAAGAAACCATCCAGGCTCTGTGACAGGGCTTCGGGCGTCTGGGGACTCTCGGTCACACACTCACTCCTGCTCCACTGAGACAGGCAGTCAGCCCCTACACCCTCCTCACTAACCTGGGACCTAGCTGGGCTACTCTCACCCTCCTCCACCACACTGGGCTGGAGGACACCTGACCCACTACGTTTGGAATCACTCACTAGTGACTCTAAAGAACCTCTCGCACTTTCCCACTGGTCGGCTTCCTCTGCCAGCTCATATGGTTCAGACAATCCACACCCTAACAGGTGTTGGCGCAATTCTGGATAAACAACACTGAGCAACTGCTCTTTGGCAATCACATCAAACAAGATGTCCCAATCACATTTTGTGGGACCCCATAACCAATCACACTGTGCTACACAACAGTCATCCTGAAAATCTTCCCAAGACTGGTGAGGTGGTTTCCTAAGGTTCCGGAACTTCAACCTACACTCCTCTTCTCGGGAAACAGGTACCATACTCGGGGAACTGGGAGTGGGACTTGCTACACTAACACCTAAATAGCTGCCACCACTGGACTCAACCCTCCCTGGGGAATCCAGAAAATCAAAATTGCACTCAGGGGATAACCTACCCTCTAGGGTTACCTTCTCCCTGAACAAGGCCCTTTCAGCCTCTAGCTTGGCGTGCTCCAACCTGAGCTGTTCCATCGCTAGCTGATGCTCCCGCTCTTCCCTCCTATCCAACCACTCCTCAGGGGACAGGACAAGGGATGGGGCGCTGGTACAGACACTGGACCCAGCAAGGGACTCCCTATCTATGGGGTCCTCACTATCTGCTGGTGCCCAATCACTGTCATCCTCATTCACTTCACATTTTTCAGGGCTCCTCACAGACTCACCACCCTCATGGCGTGTGGCCCGGGCCCTCTCCTCACTGCGCTCAAGATCCCTTTGTACCTTACACCATTGGACCAGGTAGTTCCTAAGTTCGTACTTAGTATCTGACCCATCCACCCCTATGTCTCTCTCTCTACAGAACCCTTCCAACTCCTGCGTATTGTACCAAACTAGGTCACTGAGATCAAAGACAAGCTCCATCTTGGCAGGACGTTCTCTAGAAGAGTTTGACACAGGGAACCTGGGGGTCTGAGCTTACACAGGAGTACACAATTACAAAAATCAGCAAGATTCCTATCTCAGAGAACTTGCACTCCTCTGTCCAGTGTAACACACCACTCATTCACACACACCCTCCCCTCGGACCGGTAAGGCAGTTTCTACCACCCCTGACTTCTCAACCTGACCATAAAGACACAGGTGCCAAACTCTGGAAGCAGGGCAGGGAACAAATGTACTGGACAGAAATTACAAAATGACACCTTTCAGGAGAAACAATACTGATCTTCCCTAAAAAACAATAATCCCCAAAATGTGGTTATCTAAAATTGCAGAGTTTTGTAATGTGGTCTGTCGCCACTGTGGTACAGCGCAAACGCAAGTCCAATCCCCCCGCTGCCACCAATGTTAGAAGCGGGACCCCCGGCCGGCCAAGGCTCACGCCAAAGTCAGTCAGGGATCACCATTTCTAAGTCAGGGCAAGGGAGTCACACACCAAGGCAACCCCTGCTCACCCTCTAGGTAACGTGACGCGAGCAGCAAGGCTAATCTCGGAGGCGATGTGTAAAGCGTTTGCGCGCGCACCCCAGCGACAACACCCTAGGCCCACCACAAAGGAAACTCCACACAAGGTTATATCAAAAATAGCCTTTGTATTATAATAATAAAAACACATTAGACAACACACACACTTTACAATGTGCCAACAGGCATGGGCAAAATTTACAAGGGATTATGTACAGGACAGGGCCACCTGGACCACTGTCAGGGGTATGCACTTTTTAGAAATAGCACTTGTAGGTATAACACTTAGCACATAAACATATAATGACTGTAACAAAGAAATAGTAAATGTAGCATACAACCAGTAACTACTGGTAAAGGGTAAATACCTCCTACGCCACCCTAAACACTGTAGGGAAATCACGCTGGGAACTAGGACCTTATCATCAGGACCTATGGAAGGAAAACCATCACCTAAGCAAGTCACTTTTAGCAAAGGGAAGGAAATCTAAAATAATCACCTAAGCAAGTCACATTTAGCAAAGGCGATAACACATCAACATTCCTCTAAGCAGGTCACTTTTAGCAAAGGGAAATAAACCATAAACAATTACCTAAGCAGGTCACTTTTAGCAAAGGGGAATAAAACATAAACAATTACCTAAGCAGGTCACTTTTAGCAAAGGTAAAACAAACATTCCTCTAAGCAGGTCACTTTTAGCAAAGGGGAATAAAACATAAACAATCACCTAAGCAGCAAATCATAAATTGCGCAGGGTGCATGTAGCACAACACTAGGATTGTCCCTCAGGCCAACTGGCCTCGCAAGGGCTGGGACGTCCTGTGTCCAGTGTCCAGGGGCCTAAACGTAGCAGTTGCCCACAAAGTGCTGGGCAACTGGCCCAACAATGTTTGAGCCTTCCAGGGCTCAAAAGCAACAATGGGGCCAATGTGGGAGCCTCGCTGGGCTCTCAAGAAATTAGGCACTAAAGAGCTTCAGCGCTCTAAACAATAATGTGGGCTGTGGGCCCCTCTCAGGGCTCAAGAACAAATGGCGCCGTGAGCCTACTTGGCTCGAAGAACAATGAGGCCGGGTCTGAGCCTCGCAGGCTCTCAAAGCAAATATGTGGCGCGCTGAGCCTTCTCTGGGCTCAAACCAAAACAATGCCCCTGAAGCCTCTCTGGGCTCCCTCGTAATTATGGGCGGGACGTTGGAGTCCTTCGTGGACTCGGAAGGAAGTGGTGCCCCCGGAGCCTCTTGGCTCCAACAACGAAATGCTGCACACGTGGGAGCGGCCCTCTGCCACTGGGGCCGCTCGAAGAACCCGGAGACCCTGCCCCTGCACTCACCGGGTCTCTGTCAGGCGGGGCTCCACTTCCTCGGGCCCTCGCTGGCGGGACGGCTCTCCTCGGCGGGGCTTCCCTTCTCCCTCGGGAGCCTCGGCAGGCTGCTTCCTGCTTCTCAGGCAGGCAGCCAATCACGTCGCGAGTCACCCGGCGAGCCTCCGGCAGCTGTAACCAATCACAGCGCGGCTCTCCGGGTGACGTCAGCGGTGGTTCCCTCGGCTTCTCCTTGGCTCCGGGCTGCGGCGGTGATTACAACACGGGGTGGGCTCCCGTGTTAATTAAGTAAAGAAGCGAGGTAGGCACTCGCTCAAGGCCAAAAGAACAGCGCCAGGTCCCTGGTAGGGTGGGCACCTGCCAGGGGACTCGAAAAACGGCAGAAACGGGCCAAATGCCGGGTGGGCACTGGCGAGGAACAAGTAAAGCGCCCTCGAGCGCTAAGGGTAAAATAAAGCGCTCCAGCGCTATAACCAGCAAATAAAGCGCTTCCAGGTGCTAGGAGGCAAATCAAGCGCTCCCAGCGCTAGAAATCTAAGCAAAAGCGCTCCCAGCGCTGAGGGGAGAAATAAAGCGCTTCTAGGCGCTCTGGCCAAAAGCAAAGCTCCAGCAGGGTCTGGAGGCAGGCAGGGGGGCGAGGCTGGGCCAGAGCCAGCACACTGGGTCTCCAGGCAGGGAGACAAGCCAAGTGGCGGTCCTCCTGGCCCCAGCAGCAGCAACAGCCCCCTCTGGCAAGGATCCAAAAGTGGAACAGAGAACAAATTGTAAGTGGACACAGCCCCTTCTTATACTGTGAAATCCTTTGTTTCAGGGTGCAGGGTGGGGGGAAACCAGTTGCAGCTGGCTTGGGAGTACCCTTGATGGCCCAACCACCCCTTTCATTCACTGGGGAGGCTAGGGTCATTAGACACACCACAGGGGGGAGGAGCCAGCATTGTGTGGGGAAAAACCCAGCCCATCCAGGACCCAGGTGCACTCCTCCCACACATCACTCATGCTGATCTCACACTCACCACCGGGCAGACCCATCCAGACTTCCTGGAGCCTGGCATGCCAGCCAGCTCCAGCCAATCACGCTCCAGCACCCTCACTGCACACATACATCAATGTCCAGAAGTAGTACTTCCCAACTAGACACATACAAGCCGCACATACCATCGTGCAGCATTCATTCTCACAAGTTCATACATACCAAACTCGAGCCTGCACTCCCCACACATCAGGAACTAACATGGACACACACATTCTCCATGCATTCCTATGGGAGGGCAGGCCAGCCATACTACACGCACGCACTTTACTCTGGGACACAGGGAAAAAGTGCGCCAAGACCCAAAAATCACTAACACTGGGTCACAAATAAAAGCAAAAAGATTAGGGGTGAACCTGCCCTAAGGCCCAAGTCCAACAGTAACTTGTTGATTATTTTCAATCTCTCTATTAGGGGGGATATTAGGGATCTAACTATGTGTTCCACCTGCCCTAACAGAACCCCATCTCCTTGTGCAGCAGGTTTAAACATTGGGTGAGGTTGTGCCGAAGTATCAGGCTGTGTATGGTTCAGCACGCCCAGAGATTTGACCCCTTTATTCACTAACTTTGAGATTTTTGCTCTTTTACCTTTCTGCCACCTCCCCCACGCTTTCTTTTGCCTGTCAGTAAATTACAAGAAGATGACAAATCCGCTGTATGGCAAGCAGGAGTAATAGGGTGAGGTGTCGTGCACGGGACAGTTTCCACCTGAATAGCACTACCTGCCTGTGAGTTCTGTGAGCTGTTCCCCAAGGAGATATTACTGAGTGAATCTAGCTCTATGCTAATCTCTGGCAATCCCAAGTCACTTAGACGTTGACTCATTCGATTCTCTGGAGTGTTGCAGTGCTGAATTGATCCCAGGGAGGATCCTTTGGAGAATATTTCGGTCGACAATCTTTTTTCAACGTCAACTATCTCTTGGTCCAGGGCGGCTGTAACCCGAGTAATATAATTGTCTAATGTTCCCAAGAGGCTTCCACTGATGGATTTAAGTCCAGGCTTATCCCCTTTGACCGGCGGCTCGGCCATGTTATAGGAACAGTAATCCGGTGGATAAATTGACAAAATGCAAAATAATATACGCCAAACAAATTAGCCCTTAATGGTTATCAGAACGACCAGATCACCTGAGGGTAGAGACAGTATGTTGTACAGGATCTTGGGGGGGTGGCCCAGCCCGGCCTCGTCAGGCCCCGGACGGCCCCAGAGGGCCCGCCCTTTGCCCGGCACCCGCGTGCGCGTGCAGAGTGGTGATTAAGTAAGAGGAGGTTGGGGGCGGGATGAGGACCAGCTGCAGCAGATCAGCGCCGCACTGCACGCTGGTCCTCGCAGTCCCGCGGGCAGGCTGGGGGTCAGTCCTCCTCACAGTTTTCAAAGCGAGCGGCTCCCGTGCAGCGGGGGCCGCGAGAAGTTGATGTTCTTAGCAAGGAGGGTCCACAATTACCAGCAGTCCCGACAGCCACACCAGCTCTCCCTCCCAAGAAAAGAAAAGAACGGCAGCACGTTTATGTACAGCTCCAGCTCCAGTCCCAATGTAAATATAAGTCTTTATCTCTCCTTTTTTTCCCTTTTTTTGTTTTTTAATAGTTCCCTTCGCACCAGCTTTGTTTCCAAAAAAAAAAAAAAAAAAAGATAAAACCGTTGCAACAGACAAGCGTAGTGCTGGAAACGATTTCAGTTCAAATGATCAATAACACTCTTCAAGTTATACTCCAATTGTGCTGCCGTTATACCATCAATCAAAGCCAAAAAGTATCTCACTTGGTTTCCTTCAGTTTTACCGCCTGCTCCCCCAGTGCCTGTACCTTGGAGCCGTCCACCGTCGCGGTGAAGGAGCCAGCAACCAGCAGCCGCGGACTCAATACTCCTCCTTCGGGTGCGGCACGCCACGAGCTAACGCACCGCAGGTGTGCACAGGGCTGAATCTGCCGCGCACGCCTTTAGCGCTGCTCCCAGGCTCCCGAGCAGAGAGCCGCCGCGGTCAGCAATTCCTAGAATGTCGGAGCCCCCACTGCAGCAAAGCGGTAACAGAACAGCAGAGAAAACGCAGATTGTCCACCTTTCTCGCCACAGCGTTTCTTCCTCTCCACCGCACCGGGCCAAAAACGCGGTTGTCAATCAGCCAGCAAAACAGCAACATCCAGGTGAGCCGGGTCTGAGACGTCAAGGGGTTTTGTGTGCATTTGCTGTGAGTGTGTTAATATATTTGTGGATGGTTTAAGGTTGGTACTGGTGAATGGAAAAAGGCAGCATTTCTGGCCTTAGGCGCGACCTATTCAAACAGACCGGAACAGGCAACAGCCATTGTCCTTTCCGCCCTGAGCCTTGATACAAGGGCCAAGATGCTCTGAGCCCTAAGCTTAGATAGCCAATAGGAAGCCTAGCCCCAACCTTAACCAATTAGAACAATAGCTCTAAGCCCTAAGACCAACAGGAGACCAGGTCTTTACAACCAATCACAGCCTTACTCCTAGCAACCAATCAAAAACCTAGCCATAATCCCTAAGTTGGATAGAAAACCTAGCCTTAGGAACCAATCAGAATCTCAGACATATCAGACATTCAGAACTCTAAACCTATGTCGAAAAGGAGCCCCAGATATAGGAACCAATCAGTGCACAGATGTAAACACCAATAAGAATCTTTTATAAGTGGCTGGTGACGTTGATCACAGTCTGCTCCTGTAGACCGGGATCTCCTTGGAGACAGACAGGCTAAATCCACACTTTAAAGGTCCAGGCTTTAACCTTGTAGGTAAGGCCCAAATCCAAGCCACTTAATATGCTGTTTTTGTGCTTTTTCTCTAGCCAAAACCGAGTACTACATATACTTTCAAAACCATGTAAACCATAATGCAGATGAAGCGGTCTTTTAAACAAACTCTGCTTAGCCTCTGAGGGTCTACTTTACCTTTCTAACTTTAAAAATCAAAACAGGGGGGTCATGCAGGCCTGAGCACAGTACAGTGGAAGCTAAGACACACATTCAAACAGTCACAGATGGAAAAAACAGGATTAATCCACACTTTGTAGGTCACAGTTTTAATCATGCAGGTAAGGTCCAAATCTAGGCCACTTAACATACTGCTTTTCGTGCACTTAAATAAATCACTTTTTTCTAGACAAAAACCAGTGCTACACACAATTTTCAAACATAGTTTAAACCATAAAGCAGATGAAGCAGTTTTTGAAACACAATCTCCTTAGCCTCATAGAGTGTATTTTGCTTTTTTAACTTAAAAAAAAACACAACATTGGGAGGTGGTAGGGGTGCAGCTATGGGCTAAGCACAGTACATGGAAAACCAGGACACTATTAAAATATTCATGGGCGGGAAAAAACGGCAGTTTTCACAACACAGTTTAAACCATAAAGCAGATGAAGTAGTCTTTTAAACACACTCTGCCTAACCTCTGAGGGTGTATGTTTGCCTATTTTGTTTTTTATAATTACATTTTTCAATAAAGAAAACATTGAAAAACATACATTGTTTAGGTGTAGTTATTATATGTAAAAAACAAAATGCAACAAATAAGTACTCACTAGAGTGGGTTGGGGTAAAAGAGGTGCGGGGAGGATGTGTGGGGGGCATGGGAGCCCTGGACTGGAGCGCATGCCACATTGCTATATCTGCCATGCTGGGGGAATGTAGTATGTGTCATCTATAGTTAGGCAGTGAGAGGCTATAGGATGCATGATGATTGTACATCACAGTCAACAGTATGTTTGCTTTTTTAATTTTAAAAAAATCCTCAAAAACTCGGGGGGGGAGGGGTGGTCTAGGGGGCCTGGCCCTGCATGAGGTGCCTCTGAAAGTGGAATTTATATGCCACATAGCTTCAGAGAAACTAATCCTACATTGTCGCGAATGTTAAATGTGTGTCAAAAATCATTGTGCTAAAGAGAAGGCAACTTATGAAACGTGTACATGGGAAAACTGCAGTGTTTCTCCCAGGGCCTAATACACATGACAACTTTTGTGTGTGAGATTGTTTTCTCTAAGCGTGCTTCCTCTTAATTTCTGTGACCGATATTGGCTCCCAGTCGGCCAGCGTGTGAAATTCAAGGCACTTTGTATCACACATCAGGCACTTTATGGAGATGGCCCACAATTTCTTCTTCTGGTTTTTAGCTGGTACTCCCCTAGCAGATCATTACGTTCAGCCAATGCTTTTCTAATGCTCGTCCCCAGAGTTAATACAATGAACTGGGGGGGGGGAAGAAGTTTTAAACATAGTACCATTAAGATATGGCACGCTCTTCTGCTTTCTCTTAGGAAGATCACATCCCTGCTTGAATTCAGGAAACACCTTAAGACGTGTGTTTTTAAAAACTAGTATCCCTCTCCCAGTATGCGAACCGCAAGTGCCTAGACACTTATGGGTAGTAGTGCGCTATATAAATTGTTATAACATAACATAATATAACATCTCTGCAGGATAATGCCTTTAGTATCACTGGTAACACCTGTTCTTGTTAGAGTTCTTCAAAAATGTGATAACAAGTGCTAAACTGTCATCATATTGTTCCCAGAGCATCTGTATGCATCCAGCATGTGATACATGCAAATGTGCGAGCATATACATGTAGATATCAAAAACTAACCAGAACATTTTTTATAAAATATGGAGACAGCCATGACCATGTATTCTCCTAGGTACAATTATTGGGAATGTACGTCACTCGTGGGGTTCTATTAGATCACATATTTTGTCAAACCGAAGAACTCAAGCATGAAATACATCCATGCATTTCGCTAGGCAACCCGTACAGTACTATTTATCATACATTTTAGGCATATATTTTTCTTGCAATAAAAATGCAGTTCCTTAGGGTAATTCCGCTGCATTTCATTCCACTATGTCAACCACTGTCTTTCTTATATATATAAATATATATATATATATGTATATATCTTGTTTGACTTACTCATCTCAGCTTTCTTTATTTTCTAGCCTTTCTCCTATAGGGTCATCATTTTTAACTTTGTACTGGATTTAGGGCGGATTTCTGAATAAGGTAGTCTGCACATGAAGTAACAGCATAGAGGGAAGATTCTGAGTAGACTCCTTGGCGTGACAGAAACAAATATTTAAGTAAAATGTGCTTTTCATATATTTTGGAAATGTTTCTAGTTTATGGACGGTCTGAGTTCAAAGAATTCTATAATGTCATGGGGGGCCATGATGGGCCATCTGAGTGCATGAATAGAATGCATTTGCAATCCTTTCTGTTAATATTAAATAAATATATGAAGCTCGATAGGCATCATGGTTCCATAGAATCAATGTTTTTGTTTTTAGGTCGAACCTGGGCAGCACATTGGCTTATATCATTGTCCACTGTAAACTGTGGCTGTTCATTGGTCAATAGGCTTAGTAGTCCCTCCTTAGAACTGCCTTGTCTCATTGTGTAGCCTCCTATAGCGACACCTCCTGTTACGTGTATTGTTCCTCAGTAGGCTTTAATTGCAGCCTCTGAGCACTATTTTCTCAAATAGTATTGTCCTGTCTGCTATTGCAGGCAGGACACACTCTCTCCTAAAGCTTTAAAAAAATGTTATAGCACAAACGCATTTGCAATGCAATAGGTTTCGCATTTGCTACAGTTTAAGCTATTGGCATTGTGAATGAAAATGCCCTTTACTTATCTGTTTTAAAAACAACACATAAATAAAAGGCATTGTCATTTACAATGCCAATAGCTCAAACTAGTAAATGCGAGACCTATTGCATAGAAAATGCTTTGTTTTGATGCAAAGCCTGTATGTATTGCTCAAATCAGAAGGCTTCACAAGGGATGTATGACATTACAACGCATGCTTTTACATCGCATGCTTTTACAACGCTGTTTTTACAACGCATACCATTACAACGCATAGTGCTTTTAGGCGCTGGATAGTGAATTGTTTAATTTACTATTCCAACTCCAGTCCCCGTGGATAGTAGGGAAGGTGTTGGATAGTACATTAAACACATTCCCTATCCTAGAGCGCCCCCCAGCGTAATTCGTTGTAATGGTTTGCGTTGTAAAAGTTGCGTCGTAAAGGCACTGCGTGGTAAAAGTTGCGTTGTAAAGGATGTTTCCCCTTCACAAGTGACGGCAATGAAAAAGTAAAGTCCGAAAGTGCACTGCAAGCCTCACGTACCACTGTGGCTTGCATTGCACACACTGGCTGTCCTTGCAAACCTGAGACAAAAGTGGACGGAAAAGGCATGCACCCACGCACGGATGTGTTTCGATGGCTTGCATTGGCTCTAGTTATTGCAAAGTATCAGACAACTGCCTTTGGTTATTGTCAGAGTTGTGTGAAATTAAGCTTTCTCTGAAGGACAGCTTTCACGATGAAAGTGACATCTGTAGCCATCGAAGGGAGATGACAGCGATCTCTACGACAACCTCATGCACCCACAAACTCTTCTTTCATGATGTGGCACTATTGTTTACAAGGTAAATTCCACCAATCTAAGGGACTGTAGTCTCATTGCCACGAAACTGCAGGAAAACATTCTGAGAGAAGTCTGCTGCTCCTTGCAGACATCCGACTTTGTTTTTACATGTGTGAATGCGAATTTACACATGGAAACTTGCCTATGTATATGTTTGGCTTAGAAATATAGTGAATCCTTGAAAATGGCTTCTTTATGCTGTGCTGGATTAAAACATCCGCCACAGCACAAAGGCATGGTAGTGTTTCATCACAAGAAATGGGCAAAACACCACTTCAATTCGACCAATAGTACATCAACCCCTCATATTTGCTGACAAGTGCTGTCCTTGGAAGGTATTGGGCGGGGTTATAATAGTGCTTAGCAGAGTTATATGCATAAATATGGACGTTAATGTAGTGTCTGTCGTGATATAAGCAGACACGGACACAGAGTTGAGGATCACGACCGTCTTTATTGAGCTCCTTCTCCTTCGTGGGCCAACGGCTAACTGCCGTCCCTAGCCCCAGCTCCTCCCTTTCCGCCCGCCCTTGTCCCCACCTCGGGCATGTCCTAGTGCCTTACTGCTGTGGTCACTGTGGACATCATTACATCTCCCCCCTCTGTAAACAAACACAAGAAAAAAACAAAACCAAACAACACAAAATACAGCAAACGGTTTGCACTCCTTCTTTCTAGTTGTCAACTGTCTCTGCTTATAGTTCTTCAATCAGGCGAGACGGTTTTGTGATGACCCATCTGGGGCGCGACTGGAGGTCAGTACTGTCATGCTCGCGCTCGTCAGTGGTTTCTATCAGTGCCTGACTGCGACTGGGTAGTGTCTCTGGTTCTCTTTCCTCTACTCTTGGTTCAGTCAGTAGTTCCTTGACATTGGGGCTACACTTCTTAAAGTGTGTCACATTACGGTTAAGTCGTCTTCCGTCAGCCTCCGCAGTGATCATAGTTCCGTTTTGTTGTATCACTTTCAGAGGCACCTCATGATATTGGGAGTCAGTTTTCGTCTTTGTTCTTGCCGCGCCAGCACCCAGTCTCCTTCGTGGATTTGAGTGGGAGCGGCATGTCGTCGTTCATCCGCATAGTCTTCCTTCTTTTCTTTCTTTATCTTATCCATGGCCACCATCTCCTCATGGTCAGAGTCGGGATATTGTTCACTCGCTGCGGGACTCATCATTGGCAGCCTTGTCCGCACTGGTCATCCTAACATGATGGTGGCAGGACACTTGCCTGTGGTGGAGTGTGGCGTGTTTCGGTAAGCTCGTAGCACCTCGTTTAGTGCTTTCTGAATGTTCTTCCGGGTAAGTTCTGCTTGCTGAATGGCTCACTTTATCGTGGTCATGAAGCGTTCGACCATTCCGTTTGCCTGAGGCCATAGAGGTGTGATCTTCCGGTGCTTGAAGTTGAGATGTTGAGCAAAATCAGCGAAGTCATGGTTGTTGAATGGAGGCCCGTTGTCTGACTTCACCACTTGAGGAATGCCCCATGCAGCAAAAACCTCTTCTAAAATCGGTATGGTGCTAGACGCTTTCGTGGATGTGCATAGTTGCGCGAAGGGGAATCAGGAGTATTCGTCCATGATGACCAGGACATATTAGCCCAACTTGATTGGCCCAAAGAAGTCAATGGCAATGTGTTGCCAGACACCCTCCGGTAGTGGAGACATTTGTAGTGGTGCAGGGGGATCTGGATGGCTCACCAGTTGACATTGTGGGCAGTCTTTCAGTGTTGTTTCCACCATCAGGTCCAGTGTTGGAAACCAGACTCTCTCACGGAGTGCTCTTTTTGAGGCTACAATGCCCCTGTGTCCTTCGTGTGCTAGGTTTATGACCCCTTGTCTAAGCTGTCGTGGGACCACAATTCGGGTGTCTCTTAGGATGAGACCATTTGTCGCTATTGACAGTTCATCGTGGACATGTTTGAATGCGGCCATCTCTTGGTCGTTGTGTTCACTGCTTTGGGAGTGTCGCCAGCTGTTGGTTTGGATCCGACATTTCACTTCTTGTAGGGTGACATCAGCATGTGTCGCTTCACATATGGCTTCCAGCGGAACAGCCGGAGGTCTAGCTTGGTCAACTACGAAGTGAATGTACTCGTCTGCGATTGATTGTTCTGATTTGCTGGATCTGGTGGGGTGTCGGGACATGTAATCTGTGGGGTTTGCAGCTTTTCCAGGCTTGTGTATGATGGTGTATGTGTATTCTTGTAGCCTGACGCCCCACCGCTCTATCCGTGGTGGCATTTTTGCTCGAGGGTTTCCAAAAATTGTGGTCAGGGCCTGATGGTCCGTGACTAGGGTGAAGTGTTTTCCAAAGATAAATATGTGGAAGTGTTCGCATGCCCATACCACAGCCAGGCTTTCCTTTTCTGGCTGGGAGTATGCTTTCTCCGTGTCTGTTAGACTCCTGCTGGCTTATGCTACAATGTGTCGCTGGTCTTCTTCTCTGTCGTATTGTGCTAGGATGGCTCCTAGTCCTACGGGGCTGGCATCTACTGTTATTTCAGTTTTCTTTTTTGGATTGAAGTAGGCCAAGTTTTTGGCCAACACCACAGCTTTCTTGATCTCTCTGAACGCCTCTTCACATTGGGTGGACCACTGAAATGGCTGTCCTTGTTTAGTGAGCATTCTCAAGGGGTGACTTATTGTGGCATAGTCTGGTATATATCTGGACCAGTACCTGGCCATGCCTAGGAACGATCGTACGTCGCCAACGTCATCTGGGCTCGGTGTGTCATTTAGCGCTGCTACCTTTTCCGTGTCTAGTTTCATACTATGTCCAGAGAATATGTGTCCAAAGAACTTCAGCGTTGGCTTGTGGAATTCGCACTTGTCCTTGTTGAGTGTGAGGTTTGCTTCCATTAGTGCATGACAGACACGATCTAGCGCCCTGAATTGTTCTTGGGTGGTCGCTCCATATACTAAGGTGTCATCACTGTAGTTTAGTGCATGAGGGATATAATGAATTGTTCTCCAGATTGTTTCTTGGAATATTTCTGCTGCCGAGGACACCCCAAAACGTAATCTTTTATATCTGAACAGCCCTGGATGCGTCGAGAATGTCTTGATATATCTTGACCGCTCATGCAGTTCTAGTTGGTGATATCCTTTGTTGAGGTCTAGTTTCAAAAATGTCTTGGCTCCGTTGAGTGACGTGATCATGTCACTGATGTGGGGGCCTGGGTGTCTCTCTCTCTCTATTGCCGTGTTGGGCGCTCTCATGTCCAAACATAGACGTACTCGGCTGGCTTCTCCCTTCTTTGGGACTACCACAACCGGGGAGACCCATGGTGTAGGTCCATCCGTTCTCTCTATAATATTGGCCTCTAGTAGTTCTTGCAGCTCCTTCTCCACGGCTTCTTGCAGGTGAAATGGTATTTTCCGATGGTGGTGTGCCACTGGGGATATTTATTCATTGATATGAAGTTGTATTTGACAGTCTTTCATTTTTCCAAGGCCTTGGAAAAGCTTGGGGAACTTTTGGATGATGTCTGGTTCGTCGTCCACCTTGTATAATAGGTTGATCAATTTTAGTCGTTCTGCCGTGGGCAAGCTTAGGAGGCAGTCTGCCTCAGGTCCCTCGATTACATGAATGTACGCTTGTATCGTGTGATCTTGGTATGACAGATCAGTTGCAAACTTCCCAAAACACAGTAGTGGTTTCTTAGACATCCACGTATATACTTGCACGTGGGCATTGACTAGTTTGGGAGGCGGCCTCATTCTTCGATATTCTGCCACAGGTAGGTAGTTTAGTGACGCCCCGCTGTCTAGCACGAACTTGGTAGGATGCGACCCAATTCGGATGTCTAGCCGGGGGTATTCCTTCATCCGATCCGGATCCACCACAAAGTAGATATACTCGTTTCGGTCTTGTGTGATAGGTATGAGTTGATCTGGATTCTCTAGATGATGACCGTCGAGATTGATATGTCTGGCAAGAGTGACAGCTGGATTGCGACGACCCCGTGGATGAGCCTCGTCTATCTTGGACTGCTATGACATGGTGACGCCTGCCCGAGGGATGATGTTGTCGGGCTGCCCCCGTTGATCACTCTTGTGCAATCTCCCGTACATGCCTTCAAAGTAATTCTCTCTACCACACTTCCGGGATTGTTGTCCTAGTGCTGGGCATGCGTCTGCATGCGGGAGGTCGTAGCCGCATTGGTTGCATTTGATTTGTCTGTCTGATCGTCTCTTGGTGTGGCTTGTGCTTTTGTGTCCATTACTTGACTGGTGGTATTGTTTCTTTGATCTGGTGGAGCGCACTTGAGGCGGGGACCTTCCATGCGCTTGTCGAGATTGCACCCTGAATGCTTGTTCCCGTCTCTCACTTCTCCCAGCTTCCATTTTCTTCGCATGTTCATCGGCTTGCTCATCTACTCTCGTCATTTCTTCTATCTCATCCAGCGAGTAACTTTTCTTGAGCAGTTTGCGTCTCAGCGGTTCTGAGAGACAACCTTCTATAATCCGTAGTCTAAGGGCGTCGTCAGTGGAGAACTTGTCAAAGTCACAATATTTTGCTAAACGTCTCAGGGGTGTGACGAATACACTCATTTGTTCACCTTTCTCTTGGGCGGCCAGTTTGAAGGTGTACCGCTCATAGTCAACGTTCCTTTTGTGTAGGAACTTGCGATTTAGTGCTTCACAGACTTTTTCGTTGGACCCGGTAGATTCAGTAGGTAGTTCTTTTATGACTTGTCCAACTTCTTTGCCGATCAGGTTCTTGAGTGCAAGCAGTTGATCTTCGGCATCTGATACTTTCGACCCTTTCATGAAGTCCTCGAAATCTTCTATCCGTTCTTGCCATCGCATGCCCATACCCCGCCATATTCAAGAGCGAGGGGCTCGGGGCGGCGCAGGAATGAAGCCCCCAGCATACTTATGGGAGCTGGGTCACCCATTGTGCTCTTCTTCAGTTCTTGAATGCTCTTACCGACACTTTCTTATTATTCGTTGCATTCACCAGTGCTTGTTTTCTGTGTTTGTTGCACTCACCAGTGCTTGTTTGTTGTCTTCATTGCACTAGCCAGTGCTTGTTTACTATGTTTGTTGCACTCGCCAGTGCTTGTTTACTATCTTTGTTGCACTCTTTATTCCTAAAGCCGTTGGGTGTAGTGTGTGTGAGGGCCCTGATGTGTAATATGAGTGTAGGTGGTGATATAGTGTATACGTGAATTAAAAAAGGGAATAGTGGTCCACTCAGAACAATTTTAATGAGATGTGGTCAGTATCCTAGATAAAACTAAAAAATGCACCCTCCCACTCTAAGGTATGTGGGAATGTGTGCTAGTATAATAGGTCAACGTGTTTCTTGCCTGTTATCTAATGATGGCAATTCTTCAGGACCAAATAAAGGGATCTACCTACACTTTTTGGTGGTGGTCAGGACCTCATTGAAGTATAAGTATGACCACCCGTACAGCACCCTAAAAAGTGGCACTGGTAGATCTAACCCCAACAGTAGTCGAGTCAAGAGTGTATGGCATCCTGTGCTGATAGAAGCAGACACTAAATTGCAGTGTCAGTTAGCGGTGAAAAGGACCATCCGTATCCTACCCCTGTGCTGCTACCAGACTGGGTCTTTTTCCAATAAGGAGGAATCCCTTCTCCTGACCTTGCGTTTACCTGCACACTAGGGTACACTGACAATATAACTGACCTCTACCAGCATTTCTCATTAGGAACTACATACCTCGTTGGTTACACTAGTCTTTGGGCATGTATGTTGGACCTATAAAATAAAATTCCTTCATTTTCCCTCTTTGGAAATAAATGTTGGTGAAGAGCGCCTGGAGCATAGTGTGCACCGGGAGAAAAGAAGAGACTCGAACGCTCAGGGTGCATGTTGAGGTGTGAGCGGAGCGTTGGTGAAGAGTTCTGGATCATTGTGAGCACCAGAGAAGAGGCGAGTCTCAGAAGGGCGATGTGCATGTCGAAGTGCAACCAACAGATGTGAGTCCCTTGCTCATTGCAACATCAGGTTTCAAGCAAGCCGGGCCGACGACGGCTGAAATGCCAGAAACCGGTCCCCGGAAGCTTGTTTCCTTCCCAGTATAAGAATTGGCTTGGTAGTTTGGTTTGCCCTGTTCCCATCATGCACTGGGACAGGAACAGACTAATTTGCATGTAGCCAGGTTCTGAGCTGGGATGGTGCAGTGAGCTAAAAAACGGTGATGGATCAAGCCCTGATCTTTGGACTGGGTAAGAGTGGTCTGCTTAATTCAGACACTCTGTTCATCACCACCCTCTTTTCTGAATCATTTTGTCCACCATAAGCGTGGAAGGGTATACTCAGATGTGAGTCCCTTGCTCATTGCACCATCAGGATTCAAGCAAGCCGGGCCGACGACGGCTGAAATGCCAGAAACCGGTCCCCGGAAGCTTGTTTCCTTCCCAGTATAAGAATTGGCTTGGTAGTTTGGTTTGCCCTGTTCCCATCATGCACTGGGACAGGAACAGACTAATTTCCATGTAGCCAGGTTCTGAGCTGGGATGGTGCAGTGAGCTAAAAAACGGTGATGGATCAAGCCCTGATCTTTGGACTGGGTAAGAGTGGTCTGCTTAATTCAGACACTCTGTTCATCACCACCCCCTTTTCTGAATCATTTTGTCCACCATAAGCGTGGAAGGGTATACTCAGATGTGAGTCCCTTGCTCATTGCACCATCAGGATTCAAGCAAGCCGGGCCGACGACGGCTGAAATGCCAGAAACCGGTCCCCGGAAGCTTGTTTCCTTCCCAGTATAAGAATTGGCTTGGTAGTTTGGTTTGCCCTGTTCCCATCATGCACTGGGACAGGAACAGACTAATTTGCATGTAGCCAGGTTCTGAGCTGGGATGGTGCAGTGAGCTAAAAAACGGTGATGGATCAATCCCTGATCTTTGGACTGGGTAAGAGTGGTCTGCTTAATTCAGACACTCTGTTCATCACCACCCCCTTTTCTGAATCATTTTGTCCACCATAAGCGTGGAAGGGTATACTCAGATGTGAGTCCCTTGCTCATTGCATCATCAGGATTCAAGCAAGCCGGGCCGACGACGGCTAAAATGCCAGAAACCGGTCCCCGGAAGCTTGTTTCCTTCCCAGTATAAGAATTGGCTTGGTAGTTTGGTTTGCCCTGTTCCCATCATGCACTGGGACAGGAACAGACTAATTTGCATGTAGCCAGGTTCTGAGCTGGGATGGTGCAGTGAGCTAAAAAACGGTGATGGATCAAGCCCTGATCTTTGGACTGGGTAAGAGTGGTCTGCTTAATTCAGACACTCTGTTCATCACCACCCCCTTTTCTGAATCATTTTGTCCACCATAAGCGTGGAAGGGTATACTCAGATGTGAGTCCCTTGCTCATTGCACCATCAGGATTCAAGCAAGCCGGGCCGACGACGGCTGAAATGCCAGAAACCGGTCCCCGGAAGCTTGTTTCCTTCCCAGTATAAGAATTGGCTTGGTAGTTTGGTTTGCCCTGTTCCCATCATGCACTGGGACAGGAACAGACTAATTTGCATGTAGCCAGGTTCTGAGCTGGGATGGTGCAGTGAGCTAAAAAACGGTGATGGATCAAGCCCTGATCTTTGGACTGGGTAAGAGTGGTCTGCTTAATTCAGACACTCTGTTCATCACCACCCCCTTTTCTGAATCATTTTGTCCACCATAAGCGTGGAAGGGTATACTCAGATGTGAGTCCCTTGCTCATTGCACCATCAGGATTCAAGCAAGCCGGGCCGACGACGGCTGAAATGCCAGAAACCGGTCCCCGGAAGCTTGTTTCCTTCCCAGTATAAAAATTGGCTTGGTAGTTTGGTTTGCCCTGTTCCCATCATGCACTGGGACAGGAACAGACTAATTTCCATGTAGCCAGGTTCTGAGCTGGGATGGTGCAGTGAGCTAAAAAACGGTGATGGATCAAGCCCTGATCTTTGGACTGGGTAAGAGTGGTCTGCTTAATTCAGACACTCTGTTCATCACCACCCCCTTTTCTGAATCATTTTGTCCACCATAAGCGTGGAAGGGTATACTCAGATGTGAGTCCCTTGCTCATTGCACCATCAGGATTCAAGCAAGCCGGGCCGACGACGGCTGAAATGCCAGAAACCGGTCCCCGGAAGCTTGTTTCCTTCCCAGTATAAGAATTGGCTTGGTAGTTTGGTTTGCCCTGTTCCCATCATGCACTGGGACAGGAACAGACTAATTTGCATGTAGCCAGGTTCTGAGCTGGGATGGTGCAGTGAGCTAAAAAACGGTGATGGATCAAGCCCTGATCTTTGGACTGGGTAAGAGTGGTCTGCTTAATTCAGACACTCTGTTCATCACCACCCCCTTTTCTGAATCATTTTGTCCACCATAAGCGTGGAAGGGTATACTCAGATGTGAGTCCCTTGCTCATTGCATCATCAGGATTCAAGCAAGCCGGGCCGACGACGGCTGAAATGCCAGAAACCGGTCCCCGGAAGCTTGTTTCCTTCCCAGTATAAGAATTGGCTTGGTAGTTTGGTTTGCCCTGTTCCCATCATGCACTGGGACAGTAACAGACTAATTTCCATGTAGCCAGGTTCTGAGCTGGGATGGTGCAGTGAGCTAAAAAACGGTGATGGATCAAGCCCTGATCTTTGGACTGGGTAAGAGTGGTCTGCTTAATTCAGACACTCTGTTCATCACCACCCCCTTTTCTGAATCATTTTGTCCACCATAAGCGTGGAAGGGTATACTCAGATGTGAGTCCCTTGCTCATTGCACCATCAGGATTCAAGCAAGCCGGGCCGACGACGGCTGAAATGCCAGAAACCGGTCCCCGGAAGCTTGTTTCCTTCCCAGTATAAGAATTGGCTTGGTAGTTTGGTTTGCCCTGTTCCCATCATGCACTGGGACAGGAACAGACTAATTTGCATGTAGCCAGGTTCTGAGCTGGGATGGTGCAGTGAGCTAAAAAACGGTGATGGATCAAGCCCTGATCTTTGGACTGGGTAAGAGTGGTCTGCTTAATTCAGACACTCTGTTCATCACCACCCCCTTTTCTGAATCATTTTGTCCACCATAAGCGTGGAAGGGTATACTCAGATGTGAGTCCCTTGCTCATTGCACCATCAGGATTCAAGCAAGCCGGGCCGACGACGGCTGAAATGCCAGAAACCGGTCCCCGGAAGCTTGTTTCCTTCCCAGTATAAGAATTGGCTTGGTAGTTTGGTTTGCCCTGTTCCCATCATGCACTGGGACAGGAACAGACTAATTTGCATGTAGCCAGGTTCTGAGCTGGGATGGTGCAGTGAGCTAAAAAACGGTGATGGATCAAGCCCTGATCTTTGGACTGGGTAAGAGTGGTCTGCTTAATTCAGACACTCTGTTCATCACCACCCCCTTTTCTGAATCATTTTGTCCACCATAAGCGTGGAAGGGTATACTCAGATGTGAGTCCCTTGCTCATTGCACCATCAGGATTCAAGCAAGCCGGGCCGACGACGGCTGAAATGCCAGAAACCGGTCCCCGGAAGCTTGTTTCCTTCCCAGTATAAAAATTGGCTTGGTAGTTTGGTTTGCCCTGTTCCCATCATGCACTGGGACAGGAACAGACTAATTTCCATGTAGCCAGGTTCTGAGCTGGGATGGTGCAGTGAGCTAAAAAACGGTGATGGATCAAGCCCTGATCTTTGGACTGGGTAAGAGTGGTCTGCTTAATTCAGACACTCTGTTCATCACCACCCCCTTTTCTGAATCATTTTGTCCACCATAAGCGTGGAAGGGTATACTCAGATGTGAGTCCCTTGCTCATTGCACCATCAGGATTCAAGCAAGCCGGGCCGACGACGGCTGAAATGCCAGAAACCGGTCCCCGGAAGCTTGTTTCCTTCCCAGTATAAGAATTGGCTTGGTGGTTTGGTTTGCCCTGTTCCCATCATGCACTGGGACAGGAACAGACTAATTTGCATGTAGCCAGGTTCTGAGCTGGGATGGTGCAGTGAGCTAAAAAACGGTGATGGATCAAGCCCTGATCTTTGGACTGGGTAAGAGTGGTCTGCTTAATTCAGACACTCTGTTCATCACCACCCCCTTTTCTGAATCATTTTGTCCACCATAAGCGTGGAAGGGTATACTCAGATGTGAGTCCCTTGCTCATTGCATCATCAGGATTCAAGCAAGCCGGGCCGACGACGGCTGAAATGCCAGAAACCGGTCCCCGGAAGCTTGTTTCCTTCCCAGTATAAGAATTGGCTTGGTAGTTTGGTTTGCCCTGTTCCCATCATGCACTGGGACAGTAACAGACTAATTTCCATGTAGCCAGGTTCTGAGCTGGGATGGTGCAGTGAGCTAAAAAACGGTGATGGATCAAGCCCTGATCTTTGGACTGGGTAAGAGTGGTCTGCTTAATTCAGACACTCTGTTCATCACCACCCCCTTTTCTGAATCATTTTGTCCACCATAAGCGTGGAAGGGTATACTCAGATGTGAGTCCCTTGCTCATTGCACCATCAGGATTCAAGCAAGCCGGGCCGACGACGGCTGAAATGCCAGAAACCGGTCCCCGGAAGCTTGTTTCCTTCCCAGTATAAGAATTGGCTTGGTAGTTTGGTTTGCCCTGTTCCCATCATGCACTGGGACAGGAACAGACTAATTTGCATGTAGCCAGGTTCTGAGCTGGGATGGTGCAGTGAGCTAAAAAACGGTGATGGATTAAGCCCTGATCTTTGGACTGGGTAAGAGTGGTCTGCTTAATTCAGACACTCTGTTCATCACCACCCCCTTTTCTGAATCATTTTGTCCACCATAAGCGTGGAAGGGTATACTCAGATGTGAGTCCCTTGCTCATTGCACCATCAGGATTCAAGCAAGCCGGGCCGACGACGGCTGAAATGCCAGAAACCGGTCCCCGGAAGCTTGTTTCCTTCCCAGTATAAGAATTGGCTTGGTAGTTTGGTTTGCCCTGTTCCCATCATGCACTGGGACAGGAACAGACTAATTTGCATGTAGCCAGGTTCTGAGCTGGGATGGTGCAGTGAGCTAAAAAACGGTGATGGATCAAGCCCTGATCTTTGGACTGGGTAAGAGTGGTCTGCTTAATTCAGACACTCTGTTCATCACCACCCCCTTTTCTGAATCATTTTGTCCACCATAAGCGTGGAAGGGTATACTCAGATGTGAGTCCCTTGCTCATTGCACCATCAGGATTCAAGCAAGCCGGGCCGATGACGGCTGAAATGCCAGAAACCGGTCCCCGGAAGCTTGTTTCCTTCCCAGTATAAGAATTGGCTTGGTAGTTTGGTTTGCCCTGTTCCCATCATGCACTGGGACAGGAACAGACTAATTTGCATGTAGCCAGGTTCTGAGCTGGGATGGTGCAGTGAGCTAAAAAACGGTGATGGATCAAGCCCTGATCTTTGGACTGGGTAAGAGTGGTCTGCTTAATTCAGACACTCTGTTCATCACCACCCCCTTTTCTGAATCGAAGTGCAACCTGAGGCGCTGGTGAGAAGTGCCTGAGTAGGGGTGCACCGAATTGGAAGTAAAGTCTCTACAGTGCTGATGGCGGGTCTCGTGTGGACTGAGACCACCAGCAGGAAGGCCAAGTCATTGGGCCCTTGGGGTCACCTGCAGCAGCCCAGACTGGCAGCCACGGAAGAGCTGAGCCACGAGCCCAAGTCCGCCACACCCCGTGATGGAGTTCTGGATCAAGGCCCAAGTCGCTGATGTCAAGGAGTAGAGTGGGGTTGCGCCACCCAGGTAAGTGGATCAATACCTGGGGTGGGGTGGGGGTCCGGAGGGACACTCTCCCGGCCTCCTATTTCAGTCAGCTGCACGATCCATTGCTTTGGCTCGGATCCCAGCCCATGCTGACCCAAGGTGGGGCAGTGCAGGGGCCGGAGTGGGAAGCAGCACTTTTATGTCATCATTTGATCCATAATGGGGGCACTGGTAATGGAGCACATAAAACTGTCGTATTACACTTTGCCTTATTGCTGCTAATGAACTATCGAATTGTCGTATGACACCTGACCTCATTTATGCCTAACGAACTACATGCTTGGTGCTCTACGCACTGCGTTTTTAGGTCTCGCCTCTCAATGCGCATGCGCATTGAGCGGAGGGAGACTATAGGGGCTTAAACAGACTTTACCTAGACTGGCGATTTGATGCAGTGCCCGTGCGCTTTTAGGTCAATGCGCAAGCACATTGACCTAAAATGCGCGTGCACAGCATCAAATCGCCAGACATCTGTTCCCCAACAGCTCTTCCTGCTCCGCCCCACAAGCTTCCCCCAGCGTGCGCTCTGCCTCCGCCGTACTCCTCCCACACCTTTGAAGTGAAGCTTTGCTTCACTTCAAAGGCCCCAGATGCTTCACCCTCATCGCCACTCTCCCTGCTCCGCCCCCTGCTGCGGCCGTGTCGCATTTCTCCTCCCCACAGCAATGCCCTCCGTCTTGTTTTATTGTAGCTTGTTTGTTGTTGTATTTGGTGCATGTAAAGCGTACGTATGTTAAAGCGGTGGTACCAACCTTTTTGTGAGTATTTCTTTCATGTTCTGACTGTGCTTAAAACGAAATTACCATGTTATGTAGCAGTCTCTCACTAGCCGCATATCACACATTCCTAATATTCTGTACATGCAGCAGCATTTTTTCCATGTGGTTACAGTGCCAAAGACCTCGATTTGAACTACATTTTCCTGGATTGCTATGACAAACATATTTTTATGTAAAGCGAGATGGTTTAAGCCACGAATACCGATTCTCATGACCTACAGCGCCAGAAATGTGTGTACTCACTAGCCAAGCAGATGTAGATCTTTTACGTGCCATTACTGTACACTTATAGATGTTATTTTTGAGAAATGGCCGTACTGGTCCATTAAAGACATAATTGCCATGCCTATGTATCTGTTCTTTAAAGGACGATTGTTAAAAGGTCGTCAAATTGGTGTATTAAAGACTGACGTTATTGGTAATAAGTGCCAGCGCTGCACCATTGAGATGAATGACCTTACATTGTGCCAATGCAGGTTCATTGAAGAGTGACTCTGCTAATGTGATACGACTGCTGGTATGCTAAATTATTGCGCAGAATAGTCTGACTTGTTGACATTTGCCAGTATACCCTTTGGAAAAGCGGGCATGCACATAATCACATCCAGTCATTTGCTGTCCATTGGATACTACTCTGCAGTACAGTTACCCTCTTCTGGGACAGGGTCATGCAAAATGCTTTTAACTGGTATGCTGTCACTACGGCACGTGCGTTCATTATTGGGAGTAGATGCATGTACTTGATATCTAGTGATTCACGTTTGTCATTTGCTGAAGTGTTTACACATTACCTTTCTTTATCCTGCTACCTTTGCGGTGTCGTCATTGACGCACGTGTCCTGTCTGTCCATTTGTATGTGTGAATTTGAAGAATTATATGGACAGTTTGACAGCTGTCTTAGACCATTATCCGTTGTTTCTAAAATTGCTATGTTGGCTCTCAGTTGCAGAGCCGAATATGCATCCAAGTTGAAAGAAAAGCTATATGGTTTTTTGTCTGTCTTATGCTGCAAGTGGGTGTTTATTACCTTTGTGTCAATTTAGCTTACAAGCTGTAAGCATCGCATCAATGTGTCTCCAGTAAAATATGCTTGAGCACGAATGTTCTGAGGAGTAGAAACAGCACAACTCTCTTCGCTGTGCGCTCCGTGCTGCAAAGCCCACGGCCCCCCTCCCCTCCGACAAACTTTAAGAAATCCGGGAATGCTGCTGATTTCATCTCGGTCGTTAAGAGCCCGTAGCATCTCAGAACCAGCTTGCTTTTTTTTAGTCATGCCATAAGTATGCGCTATATCCACATCCACATCCACCACCACATCCACATCCACCACCACTTCCATCACCACTTCCACCACCACATCCACCACCACCACATCCACCGCATCCACCACCACCAACACCACCACATCCACCACCACCACATCCACCATCACCTCCACATCCACCACCACATCCACCACCACATCCACCACCACATCCACCACCACATCCACCATCACATCCACCACCACATCCACCGCCACATCCACATCCACTGCCACATCCACCGCCACATCCACTGCCACATCCACCACCACATCCACCACCACCACATCCACCACACCCACCACCACTACATCCACCACCCCATCCACCACCACCACCACCCCATCCACCACCACCACCACATCCACCACCACCACCGCATCCACCATCACGACATCCACCGCATCCACCACCACCACATCCACCGCATCCACCACCACATCCACTACCACATCCACCATCACCACCACATCCACCACCACATCCACCATCACCACCACATCCACCATGACATCCACCGCCACATCCACCACCACATCCACCACCACCACCACCACATGCACCACCACCGCATCCACCACCACTGCATCCACCACCACCACCACATCCACCACCACATCCACCACCACATCCACCACCACATCCACCACCACATCCACTGCATCCACCACCACCACATCCACCACATCCACCACATCCACCACCACATCCAACACATCCACCACCACCGCATCCACCACCACCACATCCACCACCACCACCGCATCCACCACCACCACATCCTCCACCACCACCGCATCCACCACCAACACATCCACCACCACCACCACATCCACCACCTCATCCACCACCGCATCCACCACCACCACATCCACCACACCCACCACCAACACTTCCACCACCACATCCACCACCACATCCACCACCACATCCACCACCACTTTCACCACATCCACCACCACCACATCCACCACCACCACATCCACCAACTCCACCACATCCACCACCACATCCGCCACCACCACCACATCCACCGCCACATCCACCCCCACATCCACCACCATCACCACCACATCCACCATCACCACCCCACCACATCCACCACCACATCCACCACCACCATATCCCCCAGATCCACCACCACCACATCTATATGTGTGTGTGGCTCTGTGTGTGTGTAGGTGCAAATGCAATGTTCTTGGATTTTCGTCACAATAAAATACACTGAACATAATCTTCACAAAAGTTATTTACAAACGTTTAAGCTATTGCCATTATAAATTACAATAACTTTTATTTAAGTATTAATTATTTACAAAATTAAAAGCCATTGTTATTTGTAATATCAATACATCTAAGTCACGTAAATACAACACACATTGCATTACAAATGCTATAGGTGTCACATTTGCGAAAGTTAAAACTATCGACATTGTAACTGACAAAGCTATTAATTTTGCTATTTTCAAAACCAACACATAAATAAAAAAAGTGTCATTTACAATACCAATCGCTCAAACTTTCCTAATGCGAGACCTATTGCATTTCCAATGCTTGTTTTCCTTACAAATTACCTGATTGTAATGTGGCGCATTACAATATTTCTTCAGTGCACAGTATTTGATTAGAACGTGGTGCAGTGTATTATTTCTTCACTACATCGTACAGGATTGTAGCGTGACGCATTGCTTTGTTACTTCCTGATACAGGGCATGCTGATGGGGAAACGCATTGCATTATTCCTTCAACTGCAAAGTACATGACTGTGGCGCTACGTATGGCATTGTTTCTCTGTTGCACTATATAAGAGAATATTGTTATGCATTGCAATATTTGTTTCCTTTTGCAACATGTGTGATTCTAGCAATACAACTGGCCTAACCATTTGGAAATGGGTAGCAGTGAGTTTAACTGTTGGATAGAAGCGGTGGTTGGGCTTAGAATCTACCAACCCACCGGAAAGAATACTACCCATTCTTTTATGTTGATTTTTTATTGTGTGGTCGTATCGTATAATTGCTTATATAAAGATTATACACATTTTATCAAAACTCGTGCAGAGTCCATTCATGGTGAGATCATGGGGTTACTGTGAGCGTGGTTGCACATACTGAACACTCGTAAACACAAGGAGATGATGGACGGAGCGTTGAAACTTTTCAGACACTCACCCCCATTCACAGATCTGGGTTAAATCCATCATCGTTCTTTAGCTCAATTTGCCACCTCAGTTCACACCCAGCTATATGGAAATCAGTCTTGACCCTGTGCCTCATGGGAACAGTCCAGCCCAAACTGCCAAGCTAGGTCTTCCCTGAACCGGAAACAAGCATCCTATGACATGTTTTGGGCTAACAGCCCTCATCAGCCAGGGTAGCTTGATTTCAGTGGCAAAGGGAGCAAGGGACCTACATCTGGGCATAACCTGCCAACTTAGGGCAAACAAAGTATACACAAGGAGATGACGGAGCATTGAAACTTTTTAGACACTCACCCCAGTCACAGATCTGGGTTGAACCCATCATCATTCGTTAGCTCACTTTGCCACCTCAGTTCAGACCCAGCTATATGCAAATCAGTCTTGACACTGTGCCTCATGGGAACAGTCCAGCCCAAACTGTCAAGCCAGGTCTTCCCTGAACCAGAAACAAGCACCCTGGGACTGGTTTCAGGCTCACAGCCCTCATCAGCCAGGCTAGCTTGAGTCCAGTGGCAAAGTGAGCAAGGGCCCTTGTCTTTCCTACCCAGCCAACTTAGGGCGAACAAAGCAAACACAAGGAGATGATGGACGGAACGTTGAAACTTTCTAGACACTCACCCCCAGTCACAGATCTTGGTTGAACCCATCATCGTTCTTTAGCTCACTTTGCCACCTCAGTTCAGACCCAGCTATATGGAAATCAGTCTTGACCCTGTGCATCATGGGAACAGTCCAGCCCAAACTGCCAAGCCAGGTCTTCCCTGAACCAGAAACAAGCACCCTGGGACTGGTTTCAGGCTCACAGCCCTCATCAGCCAGGCTAGCTTGAGTCCAGTGGCAAAGTGAGCAAGGGCCCTTGTCTTTCCTACCCTGCCAACTTAGGGCGAAGAAAGCAAACACAAGGAGATGATGGGCGGAACGTTGAAACTTTCCAGACACTCACCCCCAGTCACAGATCTTGGTTGAATCCATCATCGTTATTTAGCTCACTTTGCCACCTCAGTTCAGACCCAGCTAAATGGAAATCCGTCTTGACCCTGTGCCTCATGGGAACAGTCCAGCCCAAACTGCCAAGCCAGGTCCCCTGAACCAGAAACAAGCACCCTGGGACTGGTTTCAGGCTCACAGCCCTCATCAGCCAGGATAGTTTGAATCCACTGGCAAAGTGAACAAGGGACCCATGTCTTTCCTACCCTGCCAACTTAGGGCGAACAAAGCAAACACAAGTAGATGATGGGCTGAGCATTGAAACTTTTCAGACACACAACCCCAGTCACAGATCTGGGTTGAATCAATCATCGTACTTTAGCTCACTTTGCCACCTCAGTTCAGACCCAGCAACATGCAAATGAGTCTTGACTCTGTGCCTCATGGGAACAGTCCAGCACAAACTACCGAGCCAGGTCTTCCCTGAACCAGAAACAAGCATCCTGGGACCGGTTTCGGGCTAACAGCCCTCATCAGCCAGGCTAGCTTAAATCCAGTGGCAAAGTGAGCAAGGGAACCACGTCTGGGCATACCCTGCCAACTTAGGGCAAACAAAGCAAACACAAGGAGATGATGGACGGAGCATTGAAACTTTTCAGACACTCACCCCGAGTCACAGATCTGGGTTGAATCAATCATCGTCCTTTAGCTCACTTTGCCACCTCAGTTCAGACCCAGCTATATGCAAATCAGTCCTGACCCTGTGCCTCATGGGAACAGTCCAGTCCAAACTGCCAAGCCAGATCTTCCCTGAACCAGAAACAAGCACCCTGGGACTGGCTACAGGCTCACAGCCCTCATCAGCCAGGCTAGCTTGAATCCAGTGGCAACCCATGTAGGGACCCTGCCAACTTAGGGCGAACAAAGCAAACACAAGGAGATGATGGACGGAACGTTGAAACTTTCCAGACACTCACCCCCATTCAAAGATCTTGGTTGAATCCATCATCGTTCTTTAGCTCACTTTGCCACCTCAGTTCAGACCCAGCTATATGGAAATCAGTCTTGACCCTGTGCCTCATGGGAACAGTCCAGCCCAAACTGCCAAGCCAGGTCTTCCCTGAACCAGAAACAAGCACCCTGGGACTGGTTTCAGGCTCACAGCCCTCATCAGCCAAGCTAGCTTGAATCCAGTGGCAAAGTGAGCAAGGGACCCATGTCTTTCCTACCCTGCCAACTTAGGGCGAACAAAGCAAACACAAGGAGATGATGGACGGAACGTTGAAACTTTCCAGACACTCACCCCCAGTCACAGATCTTGGTTGAATCCATCATCGTTCTTTAGCTCACTTTGCCACCTCAGTTCAGACCCAGCTATATGGAAATCAGTCTTGACCCTGGCCTCATGGGAACAGTCCAGCCCAAACTGCAAAGCCAGGTCTTCCCTGAACCAGAAACAAGCACCCTGGGACTGGTTTCAGGCTCACAGCCCTCATCAGCCAGGCTAGCTTGAATCCAGTGGCAAAGTGAGCAAGGGACCCATGTCTTTCCTACCCTGCCAACTTAGGGCAAACAAAGCAAACACAAGGAGATGATGGATGGAGCGTTGACACTTTTCAGACACTCACCCCAGTCACAGATCTGGGTTGAATCCATCATCGTTCTTTAGCTCACTTTGCCACCTCAGTTCAGACCCAGCTATATGCAAATCAGTTTTGACCCTGTGCCTCATGGGAACAGTCCAAACCAAACTGCCAAGCCAAGTCGTCCCTGAACCGGAAACAAGCATCCTGCAACCGGTTTCGGGCTAACAGCCCTCATCAGCCAGGCTAGCTTGAATCCAGTGGCAAAGTGAGCAAGGGACCCACGTCTGGGCATATCCTGAACACTTGTGCCTTGGAGATGCCTGGCTGCTTGTGCCAACCTACTATGGGGGTGAGCAGGGCTATCTCAGATGGTGTCCTTACTTAGCCTAAGGTTGAAACGAGGGGTCAGGGACTCCAACCTCCAGCATTTGGAGGCGGGGGTAAGCGATAAGGACCTCTACTTCCAACACATCCAAAAAGGCTCTTTTAAGTTGTTGCTCTATTTTCTTGGCTAACGCAAGTATGTAGTATTTCGCCTTACCATGCAAGTAATGACTGTCTCTTTTGTTTTCCTTGCAAGTGATCGCCTTGAGCAGAAAACCTTGATTCCCAATGTAAAGACAGAAGGTGGATGCTCCAATAGAATTTAGGCCGTGGAGTTAGGTAAGTGGTGATAAATCTTGAAAACACTAACAGGACCTCAGGGCAAACAGACAGGTCTTCTTGGGAAGCTTTAAAGCCAAGCAGTTGACCTATGCAGTGGTGCAACTTTATACAAGACGCCACCTTTAATAGTAGCCACTCCATAAGGCCATATGAGTAGGCAGGATTCCAGGGGCTGTAGAAAGGAGGCCAATATTAAAAGGGCAATGGCTGTAGCAAGGAGGCCAATATTTAATGGGCAATGGCAGTGTCGGGCCATGTAGTAAGGGGAAGTGGGAGGTGGGAGGTGGGAGGAACAGGACCATAGGAGGAAGAGGGTGGACTGCATCAGAGGTTACAGGGGGCCCTAGGCAGCATAAACAGCGCAGGTGCAGCAAGACAAAACACTTATTAAATGTAATAAGGCAACCTAGTTTTTTGTAAATGGGAGTGATAAGCTTTACAACAATGATAACACCTTTAGGAATTTTTCACTGCTGGAGATTTAAAACTTAAGTATGTATCTCCTACTGTTTAAATACATTGCTCCCTGCCCTATCAACCTTTAGGACCTAGCTTAAATGGGGCATGTTGTTGTTGTACATGTTCTGAGTGCTTGAATTCAGTTTGGAAGCAGAAAGAAAATGGTACCAACAACAACAGTACCTTGGAAACAAAGTCTATGGATGATGCATGGCATTGTGGAGGTGAGGCATCAGCACCAAGGTTGAGGTCTTTTCACTGGTTGCCACTGGGGAGGCAAGGCGTCCTGTCCGTGAGGAGGCGATGCGTCGAGTTCATGACAGGGGAAGTCAGCGGCATCGACGGTGAGGTGTTGGTTCCAATGAGACGATGCAAAGTCGAAGAGTTTGGGAAGTCAACTTCATCTGTCAATGGTGCCACGATAACTGAATACTGGGGATGTCAGTGTGAGCGCTGGCTTCAAGAAGGCAGATAACTGCAGGTGTTGGCAGGTGTCAAAGGGCGTTGGATCTGTCAGCGGTACAGGTAGGGTGATGCGTCATGCACTTCACAAGTGGTGCCCACACCCTCTGTGCAGGACGCAGCATCACTGGCGACATGGCTGATGACGTCAACGTTGTTTTTCTTGCTTTGCAGCAACAACCACACAATTCTCAGGGCAAAGAATTGGAATTGGAGCCCTTTTGAATGCGTTGCAGTTGAGTGGGTTGAGTGGGTTGCCGGTGACGTCTTTGTGTCGCTGAGACTTCAGAACAGGACGGCAGCACACACAAGCCCTTGGAGATTCTTCTTCAAGCAGGTTCGTAGCAAAGTTCTAGTCTTTATCATTTCCTTGGCAGAAGCAGCAACTGCAGGCCAACCCAGCAAAGCACACAGCAGTACTCCTCCTCATAGCTCTCCAGCTCTTCTGCTTGGCAAATGTTCCTCTTGAGTCCAGAAGTGATACAATTCTCTGGGGTCCACTACTGACTCCCCATCTTGTCTTTGCTGTCTTTGTGGAAAGGGTCTCTGAGCCCAGTCCAAACCAGTTCTGTCCTCGCTAATGCAGCATGACTAGAGAAGGTGGAGGCAGCATTGCTCAGAGGAGACACTGTCTATTCAGGTGTAAGTAAAACTCCTTCCACCACACTAAATGCAGCCAAGGTCTATCCAGCTTATCTCTGAGTCACCCAGGAAAGGCAGGACACACCACAACCCCCCTTGTAGCTTCCTATATTGAATGTGCATCCCCAGCCCCTGTCACTCCAAATGCAGAGAGTCAATACAGAGGCACACAGAATGGTTAAATATGAAAATACCTTATTTCTAAAAAGAGGCATTTTCAAACACACAATTTAAAAAGCATCTTCCTAAAGAGATGTGTTATTAAATTCTGAGTCCAGAAAGCTTAATCTTTCTGTCTCTATTTTGACCCAATGGAATGTTTTACTTGTAATGTTACAAAATAACTCCCATGTTAGCCTATGGGACAGATGGTCTTTCAGTTGTGAAAATGAAATGCACAGTATTTCACTATTAGGGCCTGTCACACACAGCAGTCCAGGTCCTACCTTCCACATACACAGCACGCTGTCCTTGGGGGTACCTTGGGCCTACCTGAGGAGTGCCTTACTTATAAGATAAGGGAAGGTTAGGGCTTGGCAAGTGGGTGCACTTGCCAGGTCGACATGGCAGTAAAAACTGAGTGTGGAGAAGTGATTTTCTCCCTTGAGCAGGATGGCCTGTGGGGCTGTAACCTGCTCCTTCCTGGGGTTCAAAGGATACAAACTTAGTCACTAGCATATGTAGCTCACACTTAGGCTTGCTTCGCTTTTGTCTTGTACTGAGCTAGGCTCCAAATCAAATTGAAGGAGCAAGCAGCCCCAGAACAGGTTGGTGTAACCACAATGGAGGATTTGCCCATTACCATAGCCACACCTATGAGTTGGCACAAGGAGCTTTGACCAGCATAAGAAAGGTTCTGTCATGTTGGTAGAGGGGAATACTATGAGATAGGGTATGGAAAAACAAACACAAACTGACGATAAAATTAGTAGGGCTATCCCTGGGAAATTTGGCCCCAATGGCTAGAGATTGGCCAGATGTTTCTCTCACCCACGGAGCTTCACTGGTGCCTAGGGGGGTCTTGGTCTTTGATTAACACTCAAGCGGGATGCAATAACGCTGTATCCACAGTTGGAATGAAACAGAAAATAGGTCAGGGAATCAAAATAGAACTGGCCTGTATTAGTGAATCAGAATACTAAAAATGTGGTTCACGATTGCAAATCCCCTGTACTTTCCTCTGAACATGGGCTGGACCTTCGAAGAATATGAAGAATTATTGCCCTGCTGCCTGAAGAACATGAGGGAATACTGAACCTGCTTGCCCGGGACCCCAGATGTGACTCCAAGAATCAGTTGGCTGACCTCTTTGAACTACAGGGAAACAACAAGATCCCACAAGCCTTTTCCTGCAACTACCCAGCTGTCTAGTACTAACTTGACCTGCCCTGGAACCTGCTGCTGACCTCTGTTGGAGTGAGTCCTAAGGCTAAAGGTACACTTTTCCTTGGGACGAACCGTGTTCCTATATACAACCCACTCTCTATCATGTTTGGCCTTAGCTTTTGACTTTCACCCGTTCTGGTGCGACCAAATAATTGTGATTGGCACTTTGTGTTGTTTGGTACTCTTTTTAATTCAAACTTTAAAATTCCTACCCACCTATTGGATTTTTGTCATTTTGGATTACATTTAGATTAGAATATTCTCTCTTTTTTACCCAATGGAATGTTTTACTTGTAATGTTACAAAATAACTCCCATTTTAGCCTAATGGGACAGATGGTCTTTCAATTGTGAAAATAAAATGCACAGTATTTCACTATTAGGGCCTGTCACACACAGCAGTCCAGGTCCTACCTTCCTCATACACTGCACGCTGTCCATGGGGGTACCTTGGGCCTACCTGAGGAGTGCCTTACTTATAAGATAAGGGAAGGTTAGGGCTTGGCAAGTGGGTGCACTTGCCAGGTCGACATGGCGGTAAAAACTGAGTGTGGAGAAGTTATTTTCTCCCTTGAGCAGGATGGCCTGTGGGGCTGTAACCTGCTCCTTCCTGGGGTTCAAAGGATACAAACTTAGTCACTAGCATATGTAGCTCACACTTAGGCTTGCTTCACTTTTGTCTTGTTCTGAGCTAGGCTCCAAATCAAATTGAAGGAGCAAGCAGCCCCAGAACAGGTTGGTGTAACCTCAATGGAGGATTTGCCCATTACCATAGCCACACCTATGAGTTGGCACAAGGAGCTTTGACCAGCATAAGAAAGGTTCTGTCATGTTGGAGTTAGGTAGAGGGGAATACTATGAGATAGGGTATGGAAAAACAAACACAAACTGACGATAAAATGTGTAGGGCTATTGCTGGGAAATTTTGCCCCAATGGCTGGAGATTGGCCAGATGTTTCTCTCACCCACTGAGCTTCACTGGTGCCTAGGGGGTCTTGGTCTTTGATTAACACTCAAGCGGGATGCAATAACCCTGTATCCACGGTTGGAATTAAACAGAAAATAGGTCAGGGAATCAAAATAGAACTGGCCTGTATTAGTGAATCAGAATACTAAAAATGTGGTTCACGATTGCAAATCCCCTGTACTTTCCTCTGAACATGGGCTGGACCTTCGAAGAATATGAAGAATTATTGCCCTGCTGCCTGAAGAACATGAGGGAATGCTGAACCTGCTTGCCCGGAACCCCAGATGTGACTCCAAGAATCAGTTGGCTGACCTCTTTGAACTACAGGGAAACAACAAGATCCCACAAGCCTTTTCCTGCAACTACCCAGCTGTCTAGTACTAGCTTGACCTGCCCTGGAACCTGCTGCTGACCTCTGTTGGAGTGAGTCCTAAGGCTAAAGGTACACTTTTCCTTGGGACAAACCGTGTTCCAATATACAACCCACTCTCTATCATGTTTGGCCTTAGCTTTTGACTTTCACCCGTTCTGGTGCGACCAAATAATTGTGATTGGCACTTTGTGTTGTTTGGTACTATTTTTAATTCAAACTTTAAAATTCCTACCCACCTATTGGATTTTTGTCATTTTGGATTACATTTAGATTAGAATATTCTCTCTTTTTCTAAATTGTTTTGGGGTTTTTCTTGTGTTGTGTTTTCACTTTATTACTGTTTGAGTACTATATAAATAATTACACAGTGCCTCTAAGTTAAACATGACGGCTTTGTGCCAAGCTACCAGAGGGTTAAGCACTAGTTTGTTTAGGGACTTTTGTGGCTCACTATGACAAGGATTGTGATTTTGGTTGTTATTTGAGGTGAGTTCTCACCATATTCAACTAATATCCCAATTTCTTACAATTGGAAGAGTTTTTTGCATAATGGTAAGCCTTGCTTCTTTTTTGGTCCCTTACCCATGACACAATCGCTCAGCCACAGCATGGTCTGTGTTTTTTATCTCCATCTAAAAATGATATCAAGATGCAGGTAACACTTTTGATTTCATTCATATGCTCCTTTCACAGTTTTGGATTTCCTTCATTTGTTTCACTGTGATGTGGCAGGCAGAGCTTTGCTCAGCAAGGTACCCATAATTTCTGCACTCATGTGCCCCAGATGGGGAGGTGCATATGGTGCTGTGGGACCATGCACCAGGGCTGAAATGCATTAGCAGGCTTCAGTGGAGAAGTGTGGCTCAATGGTTAGAGCAGGCAGACCTTGATGCAGAGCTCTGGCCAGGGACCAGGGTTCGATTCCCACCTCGGCGGGTCTCCGACTCATTAATTCCCCTGACTGGATATTTCCGCCTCAGTACCTGTTCTGATCATGGGTCCCACGCTGCAACTCTGGGCAATAGCTTGCTTAGTCTCCACAATGGCCCCAAAAGCGCTGGGATACCTGGCTGCACCTGGGGGGTGCCCAGGAGTAGACATTTCCCAGGAAAGCCAGGAAGGGTTCCTAAGCGGTATACAGACAGTGCCGGGACACCTCCGTTGGAGGTAGGTGTGCGCTTTACAAATTCCAACGTTTACATTTTTCATCCACAATTCCTTACCTTCTCGCAGTCTGTAAAAATGGTGGCAGAAAGCTTAGTAGATTAGCATTGCCAGTCTTTTACGTAGTGACATCTCTAAAGAATTAACATCACGTTGGGTTGCCAGGCACTGTTCTTTTCAGTGTCTGCAGCAGTAGGACTCTCGTTTGGTCCACATTATGCAAGCACGAAAGCAGGGGTAGCCTGTTGTATCACCCTCCTTTGTTCCAGCAGTAATTCTGACAACCTACCTCAGCAGAATCTTGCTTCTTGTGCACTATGATTTCACTGTTGACTTCACAGCTGCTGTGTGGATGCCCTCTCCTCAGAGAAGAAACAAGTCTCAGCCATTGTTTGATTTCTGGTGCTTTACTGCCTGTATCTGCAATGCATCACTCCTGCTTCTTAGGCTGCCTTAGCCTTTATCTATTTATTTTGGATCTAAATGTTGCATCTCTTGTCATAACAGAACTTTACTTGGGCTCTAGTATGTTTTTTCACTGCTTGATAGCTGGCTGACTCAGCCTGTTATCTTTGTGGTATGTAGAATACTATTACATTGTTCTTTGAAGCGCAGTATAGTAAGTTACAATACTTAATGCACACTGCCCTCCACCTTCACACCTTCTAACCCAACCTTCTATAGGTCTGAGTATGATCATTTTTTTATTAAGGAGGTAGTCTCTACTGCTTATTGACCAAATCCAGGAGGGACTCTTGGTGAGGGTTTGCATCTCTCTCCATCTATCACCATTTCTTCTAGGTTATAATGAATTATTTCTCCTTTTTGAGTCTAATCCACTGAGCTTCAACCCGCCTGAGTACCAACGCCAGCTTTAGTATTAATGGACACTACCTGAATTCCATGGAATGTAAATGTATATCCTTCCAGATGTGCCTCTTCGATGTCCTCCATTAAACGATAAGCCAGCTTTTGTTCTTAGATTCTCCTTTAAAGGGCTTTTATAGTGCCATCCACCCATTTTAAGTTACACTGACAAATACTAATCTATGCCACATGTCTGTGGGGAAAACGTCTGGAATCTATGGGGAGCCACACATTTCCTACCACCCTGAATTCCCACTTGTCCTTTGATAAGATCCGTAACTTTCCATTGACTTTGGTTTGATCTGTTCCTGTCATGAGCACTTGGCCCACGCACACAAATGGTGCAGCATTTTTATCAGCACAAGTGGGATAATGCTGGGTGGGGTTTCTGGAAGTTTCCATCACAGATACCCAAGGAAAATGTGTGATTTCATGCAAAGTTTGAGGTTTGCAGGGCGTTGTGGGTAAGAAAACCCAATGGGAAACACACAATGCACACCACCTTCAAATCCATTGGTTGTCTACTTGTCAAAAATATTTGTGGTTTGTAGCTTTGCATGGCTGATGCCACAGCATAGCCCCAAATACTGCAGCCACCGCTATTGCTTCTCCATCAAAGTAGCGCTTTAGGGCCTTTTGTGTTTTTGACTCTTGGCCAACCCCCACAAATGGAGTACCGTTCTTATTAGGGGACATGTGGAAACTCAAAGATGTAGCAAATTTGTGGCTTCTCCATATTCCATAGCTTTCCATCACAGACGTCTGAGGAAAGTGTGTGGTGTTTTTTTCCAAAGTTTGAAGTTTGGAAGGATTTCTGGGTAAAATTACCTAGTGAAAGTCTTGCAAGTCATACACCCCTTTTCTTCTTTGGTTTTTTGTTTTAAAAATGTGCAGGTTTGCTAGTTCACCCTAGGTGTAGCTGAGTTAGGGTCCAAAATGTGAGGTTTTCAGGGGATTTTGGGTAACAAAACATGGTGAGAGCCATGCAAGTTACCCACCCTGGATTCCCACAGGTGTCTAGTGTCAGGTGTCTAGTTTAAAAAAATGTGCTAGGTTTCTCTAATCCACAGATATCCAATTTGCAAAAAAAGAGTTGGCTTTGGTTGGAAAAATATGATGTATCCTTGTTGTGTTTTGGGTTGTTTCATGTTGCAGACACTAGGCCTACCCACACAATTGAGGTGCCATTTTTATTGGGAGATATAGGGAAATCCTAGGTGGAAGGATGTTTGTGGATCCCCTCAGAACTTTCCTTCACCAAAAGTTGAGGAAAATGTGTTTTTGTCAATGTATGAGGTTTGCAAGGGATTCTAGGTACAAAAACGTGGTGAGAGCCTTGCAAGCCGCCCCACCCTCAATTTCCCCGGGTTATCAAGTTTTCAAAAATGAGCACGTTCGCTAGTTTGTTTAGGTGCCGGCTTAGCTAGGGCCCAAAATCCACAGATACCTACTTTGCAAAAAAAGGGTCTGTATTGAGTGGAAAGATTTGACGTATCCATGTTTTGTTTTAGGCCATTTCCTGTTGCAGGATCTAGGCCTAGGCAAACAAGTGAGGTACCATTTTTATCAGGAGATTTGGGGGAATGCCGGGTCAAAGGAAGTTTGTGGCTCCATGCAGGTTCTAGAAATTTCCAACACAGAACTATGAGAAAAATGTTTTTTTTAGTCCACGTTTGAGGTTTGCAAGGGATTCGAGGTAAGAAAAACTGATGAGAACCATGCAATTCCCCCCACCCAGTCTAGGTTTTAAAAATGTGCAGGTTTAGTGGTTTTGCCTAGGTGCCAGCTGAGATAGAGCCCAAAATCCACAGCTACCCACTTTGCAAACAAATGGTCCGTTTTGAATGGAAAAATGTGATGTACCCATTTTGCGTTTTGGGCCATATCCTGTCGTAGGAACAAGGTCTACCCACACAAGTGACTTGGGGTAACACTCAAAATTGTCGCTATATTTAGCCTGTTTTATTGGATCTTTCCAGGGGAATCCACAATCAAGGATACCTTTAGAATGCCCAGGATGTTTAAAAAAAAGGACGTAAATTTGGCATGGTTACCCTCTGTGTTAAGAAAGTGATGGAGCCCAAAGTACAAAATACCACAAATAGCTAAAAAGGGCTCAGCAGTGGGAGGGAAAAGGCCCAGCAGTTAAGAGGTTTATTATACAATCATCTATAGTGACTTTAATCACAGGATCTCTGATATCACATTGGATGAAGAGCAATGTTAGGTTGATGATGCTTGAAAAAAGCTGCATTTTAAGGTCCTAGGATATACACACGAGATCAACAAATGCTATATTTACTTTCTCCTGGAGGGTCTTGCCAAGAAAAACAAATCCAGCAATACCGAAGGGGAGAAGGCAAACAGTCTGGGGGTGACAGTGCAGGAAAGGCCAAGTCCAACATTTGGAATTAGAGGTTTCACCAGAAATTAGATGATAATTGCTTGCCACACCTAAACCTGCCATCATTTAACCTGAAAATATTAGTTTTCAATTCTTGAATAAAACGGTTTCTCGCTTAACTTCGACACTTTATAGAATGGCAGATTGGATTTCATCAACTTCTCTGAAATCTCAGTGACAAATATTCTTCCTCTGTTAACTCTATATATATTCTTCGAAAAATATGACATCATTATTATGCTTGCTTGTACCTCAATATGTACGAACATTTCTGCTGTAATGTTGGATATTGCCTACTTGTAATTAACATAGACCATAAACAATACACCTATGGGTATCACTTTTATTATACACCAGTAAAAATGCCATTCATGTCCTAGTTATTTTTATATCGTTTATTATTTTATTTGTATGTAATAGCCGCGAAATATGCCTGAAGATTCATTCCCAGTAGGCAGCATTGGGATTGCAAATGGCGAACACATTTATACAGACACAGAAGGGTTATGTTTCTGTTGGTGTTCACCTTGTTTATGGGTAGCCATATGGACGACAGGCAGCTTTTTCCCTGATAAAGAGCTCTGACGTCCTTAAACTCAATTAGTTTGGGGGCAAAATGAGCATTTGTCTTCCTCTTACGGCGTGAAGTCGTTTTGCTAAGGTTCCTAGTTTAGCGTGATATAAATGGCCATCTAGGTCTGTAATGCTATGCTATCCCAATGATGCGTGCCCAGGACAATTTGCATCTTTCAGCAGAGGTCTGCGGAGTGCACCATGTATCATGTGTGAATTAAGATTGCAATGCTGGATACACACACTTAAACCATTAATGTAATGGAGACAAACTGGATTGATTGGTTGTTATGTTCCTCGGGGGACGCAGAAGCACCAAACAATTTGCTCAAGTTCATAAAATACATTTCTTTGAGAGGAAAAGGTGTGTTTATTTCCAGCACCAGAAATGCCACCAGGGAATGACTGTCTCACAACAGACAGAAATGTCTCTGCTGTTTATATACTTTAAAGATGCACTTTTATTTCTTCCCCCGTGCTCATTTAATGAATAAACAATCAGCGTAATCTGGAATGCCTCTATCTTCCCCACCATTTTTCCACAGGACTGCTGCATACATTACTGTCGGATGCTTGCGATAGGAGGCGAAAAAGAGGGCCGTAAAGCTGCAGTGTTGAAAGGGGTTTCTATCACCTGTAACGCAGTTCGATCCCTGGAAAATATATGCCAGCATTGTGCAAGAAAGCCAATCGCCAATAGGTCACCCAAAGTAATTACAAAATGGAGATTGACAGCCACTTGGATTTCCAAAAGGCGTTGTGAATGTGCATCTTCTTCCAAACCTTTGACTAACCTCCCTCTCCTAGACTACATGCCCTGACTTATGATTAGTACACCTACTTTTTTGATATGTTTTTATACCTAGGATTTGCTAGTATAGATATTTGTTATGTAAACAGTTGCTGTCGGATTTATGATGTATCTCTTTTAGGGCCTAACATATTGTGTCTTAAAAGTTAATTAGGAGAGGCAGTGTAAGTTGCAAAGCTTTTATTTCGATGCAAATGCGTGGCTTACCCCTGGCAATGCATGAGGGAGTGCTGTTCGTGGCACATAGGATTTGCCATGCAACAACCCATGGAGTTTGACGCAATTCAATATCAACTAGTAAGTGTAGACAGGTATTTGTGCAAAAAATATTACCCCTCCTCGAGGAAGCAGAACAGTGGGGCAAGTTTTAAAAGTCTCCACATTTTTCCAACTTTGCATGTGTGCAGCACTGTACAGTAAATATACAAAATGTATTAAAGCATGGTAACGTACAAAACCTATGCTTGACAGAACACGTACACTGCACAATGGCACATATATGTGCCTGTTGGCATATGGCTGGCTAAAGTACGCCTGCGCTGGGAGACAGAAACACAACACCGTTTCTTAGTAGGTAGGAGGTGTTCTCTCACCCTTTGATGAAATGCAACACAGCAATTTTGGTTGTTGGGCTACATTGCACCAAATGTTTGTAAATCTCCCCTTTTACCCTTCATAAGTAATGTGTAATACGAATCTGCAGGGCTTGTCCATGTTGGAAAGTGGTGCTTTCAGAGGCCACAGAGTAAAAACCTATATCAAACATTAAACTGAAAAGTTTTAGGACCTACCTGGGATGTACAGGATAAAAGCGGGCATTGAGGATGGCATGATTTGGAGACCCAGTACAAGGACTACCTCGGGTAAGAGATCCGAATTTACTTTAAATCTTTTCCTACCTTTTGGCAATAAAACCATGCTGGAAATGATGAAATAGAGACCCAGATGGTGCTGTTTTCATAAAGGAATGAAATATTTCACAACACTTAGAACGTGAGGCATTCAAGATGTGTGGAGGCATGACCGCCATTTTACAAACATGTTTATTTTTAATGTACACTGATAATTTTGTTTGCATTATTTAGATTTTTGGAAGCAGCAAGTTCACAGAAAATATTTTTCAGTTGTTTGACCAAGTCTGTATTATTTGGGGACATACCTCTCCAGCTATAAAGAGCTTTAAATCAGATTACACATTTTGAGCCACTATGATACCTGTTCTTTAATTCTGAAGCATAAGACTGCATTAATAAACGTTCATGAATTGGGCACAGGGATAAACATATATTCATCGTTTTTGACATAGTTTATTGTAATCAGCCGATTTGGTAATTAATTAACTTATTGCCAACCTGCGATTTGCATTAACTTTTTCATGTATTCATCCAGGGTTCATACAGATTGTGAAGTATTCACACAAACAATATTTCCTACTGGAATGTGACATCTCTTTTTTGCTGTTGTCATTCCGTTGATTTTTTTTCTCATATATCCACCACATCCTATTTGGGGGCTCCTCTGAATGCTTACATAGGAAAGACAAGAAACTTAAAATTAACTTTGTCTACAAATTTAGTGACAGACCTTCAAGCATTTAAAAGGAAAGTCCTTGGGATTGAAAAAAGAGTAAGTAAAGTCTTACCTGATGCAATAAATACAATTAGTACTCTACAAAATGTAGTTATCAAACTCAGGCTGCAAATAGAAAACCTAGAAAATAGAAATAGAAAGAACACTCACAGAATTCACGGACATCTGGAAGACATTGAAGGAATTCTTTTGATTTACTTTTCAAGTCTTTAAACCCTAACTTATTGATAAACTGCACATACGAGTAATTTTACATTTTTGAGTAAATTAACTAGTTTTCAGTTTTCACAAACTGCAGTTTTGTAATAACTTACACTTATATAGTAATTTACACTTGTGTAGTAAGTCCAGCACTACACATGGCTAACCACTGGTACTACAACACCATCCCATAGAAGAAAATAGAGGTAGGGACAAATGCAGTGAGGGGAGTAGGGAGTTGAGATCGTAATATAAGCACTCATTATTACAAATGTATATTATTAATTTGTAATATTATATGTTTCTTGCTTTTGCTCCTTATAATCAGATATTGTTTCCTTTTTGGCTTTCTTTTCAGGTCTAGGAGATGACCTTAAAATTGATCCGCTCTTTTCAGCGCTCATGCTTGTGCTGGCATCCACCTTGCGGGAGCGAGCAGTGGCTCGCGCGCTAATTGAAAGGATGGCCCGCGTGCCGCTGCTTGCTCCTTCAAGGGGCATGCTAGCACATGCTTTGACACTCTGAACTGCTTGTTTTGCTTTTTGCTTTCGCTATGTAACGTGTTGCAATTATACTTTTTTGGGCAAGAGTGCTTGAAAACAGCTGTTTCCATTTTTCTCCCACTCTGAACTGCTTGTTTTGGTGTAGCTTTCTTTTCGTAACATGTTTAAATTAAACTTTTCTGGAACTTTTTGCATTTGTCAGCTTTTATTTTTTCCGTCATGTTTTTTGTGTGCTCTTGTTTTTGGTTTCCCTTCCTGCAGGTCCTGCATATGCATACATTTGTGCGGGAAGCTCCATGTGCAAGTCTTATTTATTTATTGCCCTGTCTTAGCTTTTCCATTCAACCCTGCTTGAATGTAAACCTGTAGGTCCTGCATATACATACATATGTGCAGAAGGAAATACTCTTGGGCATTATTGGAACGCAGGAACTAACTTGCCAGATTATTCTTTCAACATTAGACACAAAAGTGCCACTGCATGAACGCCACCTTTGCATTTCATACCAAAGATAACGATCTTTACAAGGAGGCATGCTTTTGCTTTATTGTGCCAGGGCGGACTCCCATTCAACCACATTTACTGACTATTGGTACATTTCACACCACTACAGACTTGATCACGGTTCCACTTGGTAGTCTTTTTGAAGCAAGGTGTTAAGGCTTCTCAAAAGCTTTCAACTAGAAGGGTAGCAACAGGCAACATTGTCCTTTCAGCCAACTACAATTATTAATACTATCTCTCCCCTGCCTATGACACCTTCGCCCTGACTTCTTAACCCTCGCATCAAAACAAACTTTGTCCATTTTGCACTATTCCTAAAATCTATACCCTTACTCCCAAATGTCACAATGCAACATTGACGTCTTAGCTATGTAGCAAGCATAACTTTTACAGTCATTAGTGCGGAAAGGTCCATGTGCAAATCCCATTTATCGCCCTGTCTCGGCTCCTGTCACGGCGTCAGCTCACATTGTCCTTCCTCACAACCACAATAAGCGAGGACGTGTGTGCTTCATTACATTTCGGCACTGTCTCTCCCCTGCCTACCTCACTCTCGCTCTGCCTTCTCAACCATCTCCGCTTACACAACTTTCTCCATTTTGCACTCCCGTTTCTTCCTATCCAACTTTGTCAATTTTTTCATTATGTCTTTCTTCAATGGCCGTACTCCAAAATGCTACAATGCTACGTTGAAGTGTTATCTTTCTAGCAAATATAACATTTGCAGTCAGCCCTCCTTCAATTTAAAACTGTAGCTGCTGTATATGCTCAAATTTCTACGTAAAGCTCCATGCGCAAACTCAATTTATCAACCTGTCTTGCCTCCTGTCACGGTGTAGGCTCTTATTTTAATTCCAGCACTGTACAATACGCATGGCCGTGCACACTTGATTATACATATAAAAGTTGCACGCATTAAAAGGCCAAAAAAAATAATAATTATTTATTGTGAATACTTTTTTAATATGGACGTTCAGTTGTTCATAATGCTTTCTTGGTCATATATAGGGTAACAAAAATGCTTCAAACACTTCTTTATTATAACTTTTCAGCATGCTGCACACTTCTATACTGCACAGAATAAACACATAGGCAAAGTCAATATATCTAGCTAAACACTTATAAGGTCCCAAAGGCGAGACCTATTAGCTATGCCAATGCTTGTTTCCTTTAGCCCTGAAGAAGGGGAGACAGAATTCTGTGAAACATATGTTGGCAAATTCAGAGCTTCTACTTTGCTCTCCTAATATTCTACTTTATATATTAATCATATAATTGCTGTATTAGATATGATGTGCTTCTGTAAATTGATGGACAGAATGTAACCCAACTATATTAAATCAAACCAATGGATATAGAGAGTCTTACGAGTGTGACGTTTCAAGATGGCTGCCCCTCGCTGATCTGAGGCGAAATCAACCCGTTTTTGACGATTGTATGCCCATTTAAATCTGGCATTTTTATTTTCCATATAAAGATGATATTTGGCATAAGGAAGGCGCTTGAAACAGTACCTTTTGGAGCCTGGTGCAGCAAGTAGAGCTGAGTTTCATTGAGGTGAGCTGCTCTCCGGTGGCTGGGGTGCTTTTGTCCAAGGAATTCCTGTGCTGCTTTTAGCTGCTGCACACTGCTTATTCAGGCTGTTTTCATCATTTATTAGTGTTGCTCTTTCAATATTGTTTTTGACTGCTCCTTTATTGCTGCCTGCATTTATTTCTCTATCATTTATGGAGGGCAAGCAGTCACACAATATGTCTTCTAAACAGAAGCAAAATGTTTCTCCACCACCAGTAAAAGTCCAAATCAGTGTATATTAATGAACCTTCATTATCTACTTTATTGGAGGAATTCAAACTGTGTATTCTAATACTAATAATATTGCGACTGATATTGAGAATTTCCGTAAAGATATGGCAGGTTTTTCTATGGAGTTCTCTGACAGCGCTATTAAAAGTCACAACAATAAAGTTAAAATTGACCATCTTGCACTCATTGCAGCCAAAATTAATCCAATTAATAAATTACTATTAGATTTGGAAAATCGCAATAGACAATACAATCTGTGAATCTTTAATTTACCAGATGATGTGGAAGGTAAAGACTGCAGGGTCTGTCTGGAAAACCTAATTCCTGGTCTTTTGTGTGTTAAGTTTCCTGAACAATTTGAAATTGATAAGGCGCAAAAAAAACTCTCTCTTCGCAATCCAAGGATAAGATAGGCCTCATCAAATGGTTTTCAAAGTGTTGCGTCATCACCATATAATTTTAATGAGAAAGGCTGCCAGAGATATCCCTTCATTAATGGTCAATGGGAATAACATTTTCATTCATCAAGACTTTGCAAAAGAGACAGCCAATATTCGTAAGGAATTTGCAAACCTTCGTCCTCGGCTAAGAAATACTGGATATAAATATGGTTATTTTGATTCGTCTGCTATGCGAATCTGGAAGGACGTTTTTTCTAAATCTTTTCATCATCCTGAAGATCTTTACTGTTTTCTGGATTTGCAGTCTCAGTCTTTGATGGAAACAAATGAAGCTACCACATGAATTCATTGTTGCTTAATTTTTATTGGCAGTATGTGTAATTGATTGGAGTATTCTTTTAGGTCATGTTTAGTGGCTTACTCTTGATATGTGAGTGCACGATTCAAAAGTTCTATATGTGTTTCTATGTTGTTTGGTTATTATTTTTGGTGTCTGTTGGTGTCTTTTATATATCAATTCTTGAGCTACTATTCTTTTTCTAACTTATCTTGTTTATCCATTTTCATCTCTACCTTTTTTCTTTTTTCAAAATGTCAAGCGGTAATGGTATTAATATTGTTTCATTCAATGTCAAAGGCGAAGGCAGCCTGTTAAAAGTACTAAAGGTTTAGATTATTTAGCGAGGTATAAAGCGGATATTTGTTTAATTCAGGAAAGTCATGTAGATGATAAAGTTCTGTCTTATATGAATAAGAAATGGGTTGGAACTGTTAGTTCATCTCTGGCTCTCGATAGGAAAAATGGGGTAGCAATTATTTTTGCAAACAAATTACATGTTCAAATGTTACATAAGCATTCTGATTCGGAAGGTCATTTTATTATAGCTAAGATAAAAATTGACAATAAGGTTTTCTTCCTCATTAATGTATATGGGCTTACGAATGATGATCCGGAGTTTTGGTTAAGATTTACATCAGAGGTTTTAAATATGGGGGAATGTTCCTCTGATTATTGGAGGTGATTTTAATCTTATTTTTGACCCTTTACTAGATAGAATATCTCAAGTCAAATGTCGTCCTATAAAGGCGTTTTTCACACTTTAACCATTTTTCAAGAAAACGGAAATGGTTGATATTTGGTGTCTACATAATCCTACCGACAAACAATTTACTTTTTTCTATAATCCTCGTGACTCTTATTCTAGGTTGGATTATGTTATAATTTCTCAAAATTTAATTTCCTCAATTTCTAACCCAGACATTCAGAATATAGGTATTTCTGACCATGCTTTAGTCTTGTGTATTTCATACAATGAATCCAAACAGGATATCATAATCGTTGGCATATGAATACCAATATTGTTATAATGAAAAAATAAACCTAGACTTTTAATAGCTAATAAAGAGCTTTTTTCATTTCATGATGATGGTTCCACATCTACTATTAATCGTTGGGATGCATTTAAACCATATATTAGAGGTGAGTCTATTTCCATTATGGCACATGAAAATAAATTATTTAACATGAAAATTAAAGAATTAGGAAAGCAGATAGCTGAATACAAACGTCTACATATTACTTCTAATAAACTCTTATATAAAGAAAAATTACAGAAACTTCAATATGAATTGAATTCTATTGTAAGCAATAGAGCTGAAGTACAAATCTCTAATAATAAAGCTACATTTTGTTTTAGCACAAATAGGTCTGGCAGGATGTTAGTTAATTACCTCCGTATCCGGCTGTGCCCCAGAACTTAATTCAATTCATTTACTTTCCTGTCACAGGCAGATGTCAGATGACACCTGGACAGGCCCGTCATTTCATTCCCCCAATCTAGCATGCATCAGTGGGAGAGACGCCACCTCCAGAACTGGCTTTCAGTGGCCTCAGAGGAGGGGCTACTCAATACCCTGGCAACACATCTGGGTGAGCAATCAGATTCTGCACACAGGGAGAAGGGTTTCACCATTTTGTATTTAGCAAGAGAGGGGCACAGTTTGTTTTGCAGTTGTGCACACAGGAACTGATGCAAAAGTGGTCAGGGTTGATGCTGGGAACTTTTACCTAATTGGTCAGGGAGGGGGGAAGAGTCTCCCCCACCGACAAGGCATAAATGGAGCACTCCATGGCAACTCTTCACAACACTTCCCGGACCTGACATAAAAAAGAAAAAGATTAAAGGGCACATGCATCAAGGTATTTTACAATCACAAAAACTGACCGTTTGCGATTGCAAAATGGCCTTTTGCAATGCATGAAAGTCTTTGGAATTTGCAATTTTGGTAATCGCAATTCCTTTTGATTACCAGAATTGCAAATGCACATAGGGAATCACAATTTGCGATTCCCTAATGAAATGCAAGAAGCCTTTCCTAAATGCGAACTGTGAGTTTAGGAAACGATAATTATCATCAACTTCAAATTGATGGTTATATGCGCATACTTTGAAAAATGCACAAAATTGCTTTTTTCAAAGTGCCATGTGGAACACACATGCCCACAGGGCATGTGTGTGCCTTACATGTGCACCTCTGTTTGTTACGGGTACCTCGGGGAGGGCCTTAGGCCCCAGGGCACCCTTGCCTTTGCATTACATAATTTATGATTACCAATTAGGTAATCGCAATTTAGGCAATGCAAGACCATTCCCACCTATGGGTCTTGAGGCCCATAGGAAAGAATGGAGTCGCAATAGCAAATAGCAATTCCCTAATTGTGTTTGTGATTCTTAAGGAATCGAAATGAGAGAATTGCTACTTGTTGTCTGTTTTGTTGCATTGCATTTTGCGCTTACCAAATAACGCTTTCTTAAACATCGCTATTTGGTAATCGCAAAATGCAACTATGATGTATATGCCCCTAAAACTGCTGTTTTTACCAAAGAGGAACCCTGAAGGATTAGACCTATTCCATCTTGTACCCAGGGCAAAGAAATGTAATTTGTGACACGTTTATCCAAATTTAGCATGTTAGTCAACAAAACCTTTCAGACTGGTATTTTTATGCCTAAAAAAAACCCTACATATCTCATAATGCAATTAGCTTTTAGGTTAAAGAAAGCCATAAATAACTGAAAATTATGCACATGAAATGTGGCCGGTTGGCAATGGGGTCTCTAGTTGACAGAGGTACGTACCCTGTCCAAATAGGGACCACCCTAGTCAGGATAAGCTAGATACGCACGCAAATATAACCTGTGCCCACCCTCTGGTAGCTTGGCACAGAGCAGACAGGCTTATCTAACAGAGGCAATGTGTAATGTATTTGTGCAACACACACACACACATAGTAAAACATGAAAACACCGCAAAAAGTCTCCCCATTTGTTTAGAATAATAGACAATAATTTTGCACAAAAATAAAGACCAAACTTACAAAGAGAATAAAAAGAGTTATTGCGCTTAGATGAAATAAGCACCAATGGGGGTTATCTGGTCGTGCTGGACAGGGGCAAAGTCAAAAGTTGAAGATGACCACGATGGAGCGCACGTCAGGGGCAAGAGCCATGCAGGCCCAGTGAACAGAATCCCTTGATCCTGGTCACAACAGTGAGATGCGGGAAGAAGATAAGCGACGTGTTGATGTCGAGCAAGCAGTCGAGCTGATATGTCAATTTTCTTCACACAGTGGCGACGATGTGACGGGTCAATTGAGTGGAGCACCAGTTCCGAGTGTGCCGGTTTCGAAGGTGATTTGCCAGCGTAATTCACACTGGAGGGTCAATGTGTCGCTCTTTTCCATGTAGTGGTGGCAGCGTTTGCAATTTAAGGAGGTCCGCACTAACCCGTTTCACAAGAGGGGTGACGTTGAGAGACCAGGCGAGATCGGGAAGGAGGGCCACCCAGATCTCCAAGTACTTGAATGACTGCCGACAAAGAGGAATCGAGGATTGCCAATTAAAGCATTCTCTTGACAAATGGAGGGGGATCAAGATCGACTTGGCCACGTTCAAACGGAGGCCAGAGACTTGCCCAAAAAGGCGCAGGGCTCAGAGACATCAAGGCCCTGATCGAGCTGGGTCTGACAAAAAGATCAGAATGTCATCAGCCTAAACTGCAATTTTGTCCTCTGCCAGACCGGGCCATTACCATCCCGTGAGAAGCGGATCGATACGGATAAGAGAAGCGAAGATTTCCATCACTAGTGCAAAAAGAAGGGGCAAAAGAGGGCAACCCTGCCTCATGCCCCTCCCAATGGGGAAGGGGTGTGAGAGGGCGCCATTGACCAGCACCTGGATTCGTGGCTTGCAGTACAGTTTCTTGACCAAATTACAAAAGGGGATCCTATCTCCGACAACACTGCCTCCAGATATTGCCAATCAACTGAATCAAATGCTTTCTCAAAGTCCACGAGGAGCAAAGACAGATAAGGGGTCAGTGATTGTTGATTCGCCAAAGCGAGGTGGAGCCTTCTGAGGCAGTGCCTGGTTCCCCATGAGGGCATGAACCCACATTGGTCAATCTGGACCAGTTTATCCAAGTAGGGATGTATGTGGTTTGCCAGGATCCAGGCAAATATTTTGAGTTCCGAATTAATGAGAGAGATGGGGCAATAATCAATAATCGGAGCAGTGGGCCGAGGAAGGTTGAGACTTGGGAATCACTACGATAGTGGCCAGATCTGTTTCAGGATGGAAGGAAACGCGGTCAACCGCCTCATGATACATTGCTAGAAGGACACATAGAACTCCTGTGGGAACCCGTCCAGTCCCGGCATCTTACCCTGCGGGAGATAGCATTGTTAATTTCTTCCGGATGTAATTGGGAGATCCAGGTCCTCCGCCTCAGTATCGCTGAGCCGTGGGAGGGGAAACCCTCCCACCGGAGGAGCTCTGTGAGTGTGAGGTCTGGAGGCTGGACAGCATATAGAGAGGCATAATAAGAGGCAAAGCACTGAACCACTGCCATGGGGTTCTGATGGGTCTCCCCGTGGGAATCAGTCACTTCAGGGATAATACGGTGCTCCATAGGATAAGTGGCCAAGCGGTGGAGAAGCTTCCCATTTTTATCTCCCCATTCATACACTAGGGCCACGGAGGATTTCCATAGCAGCTTGGCGCACTCCATGGCAGCCTGCTTAATCTCATCCCTCAAAAACACTAGTTTCCAATCCTGAGCCTCCGTATTCTCCCCAGGTGGGTGAGCTTCGAGCTGGGCAGCCTGGGCCTCCAGAAGTGTGATCCGGGCCTCCTGTTTCGTATAATGGAGTTTGAGTTGGCCCTGGGCAAAGCCACAAATGGTGGCCTTACTGGCCTCCCACAAAGTGCCAGGAGATGAGACCGAGCCCTGATTAGTTGTGAGGAAGTGACGCAGTTCATCCCCTATGTGTTTCCGGAAGTCTTTGTCCTTGAGAAACCAGGCATTGAGCCCCCAATTCGGGCACAATGAGGCCGGGAGGCCTCCCATTTGCATAGAGACTGGGGAGTGATCTGAGAGGCCCCTGGGAAGAATGGTGATGGCCTGGATTGACCGACAGTCCAGGGCCGGAAGGAAGAAATAGTCCAGTCTGGCATGCATGTGGAGGGAGGCTGGTGTGTGAGTGAACATACGAGTGGTTGAGTGCCAGAGCCTCCAGGTGTCCCCGAGGCCCAGAGTCGCAGCCCAGTTCAAAAGAAGCACAGATTGGGAAACTTGAGAGGCAGAAGGCGCTGCAAAAGAATCAAGGCCCGGGTCCATAACTGTGTTTAATCCCCGGAGGCAGGGCAGCCACAAGCAGAGCAAGACGCCGAAGTGTGGAAGACAGCAGAGAGGGGGGAGTACACCGTGATCAGATTCAGGAATTGGAACCCAATGTTCCCTTCCAGGATAACAAAGCAGCCTCCTGGATCATGTACCACTTGACGTGCCACAAATGGAAGAGCGCGGCGCATCAGGACCACCACCCCCTGAGATCCACTGGTAAAGCCAGAGTGATGCAATTACATCTTACAACCACTGATTGTCAGTTACCTTGCTGCCCTTTATACAACCATCCAGTGCCCTGCAAATAAGATTCACACATTCAACCTGTGTGAGACACCATTTTCTTAAAAGCTCTCAATTTTTCCCAATACTGCTCAAGGGTGTTCACATTCCTGAGACATAAGGCGTCATTTATGTGGGGTTAAGTAAGGTTACCCACTTCCTCCAGGGGTGTCAGGGTGTTCCTCCCATTGGCCGCAAAAGGGTTTCCATAAGCCTGCTCCCAAAGCTTCTCTGGGACCTCATTCATGCAAAGTGCTGCCTCATAACTTGCAAACCATGCATACATTTCCTTCCCCTTCTGAAAATTATGTATGTGATCCTTAGGAATGTGTACATTCTCCACAGGCTACAATGGCTGCACACTGCCACCATTTGAAATTAAATCTGCATGCTTGCCCTTGATGTGTAGCTCCTTCAAACTTAACTCATGAGCCAACAAGACATTTTTCTACTCTAGAGCAAGGACTGCCTCCTTCTCTTTCTCCTACTGTTTGTGCTCCATTTCAAACCTTTAGATTTCCATGTCATATTCGATCTTCTCAAGCCGTGTTTCGCACTCTCTCTCTCCTGTCGCCTGTGCTCCAGCTCCTATGGGGACACATTCCTGAATGACACACTGCTGCTATTCCTGGAAGATGCTCCAACAGGAAATTCCTGAGCATTAAAACCCCATTGATGGTTCTGCAATTCCAGATCCAAATTCTAATCCTCAGCCACTTTTGCTGCCACATGGCCCTCTGCACCTTTTGCAGCTCCACCTTCCTGACAGAGCTTTACATTAGGCATCCAAAATCTTTGCAAAACTGTTAAGGTTGATCCACTTTGTAAGACTGCAACTTCTCAATTTCAAACATACATTTTGCAACATCACTTGCTGGCTCAGCGGGGAAAGACATGGTATGTAGATACTTCAAGGGTTATCAAAATAAGTCAAAAGCAGTATGTGGGCGCGCAATGGTCTGCACTCAGCAGTAGTGTACACTTATCAATGTATGTCAAGTGCAAATACAAGATCAAATCCCACCACTGCCACCAATGTTAGAAATGGGGGTTTCTAGTTGGCAGGTATGTACAATGTCTAAGTAGGGAGCCTTACATCTAGTCAGGATAAGGGTGTTACACACTTTAGATAACCCCGGCTCACCCCCTTGGTAGCTTGGCGAGAGCAGACAGGCTTATTTATCCCAAAAGCAATGTGTAAAATATTTGCACCCGAACACACAGCAACAAAGTGAGTGAAAACACTACAGAATGTTGTTGTGGTGGTGAAGTCTTTGTGTTCCTGAGACTTCAGAACAGGAGGCTGGCGCATACAAGTCCTTCGAGATTCTTCACAAGCAGGTTCACAGCAAAGTTCAAGTCTTTGTCCTCTCCTTGGCAGAAGTAGCAACTGTAGGCTAACCCGGCAAAGGAACACACAGCAAAGGGGCAGTACTCCTCCCTATAGCTCTTCAGCTCTTCTTCTTGGCAGAGGTTCCTCTTATTTCCAAAAGTGATCTAAAGTTCTGGAGTTTCATGTCTAATATTTATACCCCATTTTGACTTTATAGACTTTGTTGCAAGAGTCTCTGAGCTCAGTAAAAAACAGTTCTGTCCTCCCTGATCCAGCTTCACTACAGGAGCTGGCTACACCATTGTGCAGAGCAGACACAGCCCATTCAGGTGCTAGTAAAACTGCCTCCCATTACTCTAAATGCAGAAAGGTCTATTCTGCCTGGCTATGAGTCACCCAGGAAAGGTAGAGCACACCTCAACCTCCCTTGTGACTTCATACAGTGAATGTACATCCCCAGCTCCTGTCACTCCAAAACCAGATGGTTAATACAAGAACAGGAAGAGGCACATAGGATAGTTAAACAAGAAAATACCCACTTTATAAAAGTGGTATTTTCAAACACTCAATTTAAAAACCACCTTTACTAAAATATGTTCTTACATTTTGTGTCAGAGAGCCTAAACTCCAAATCTCAAGTTGTTCCCAATTGAAAGTTACACATACAAAATGCTACAGTCAGTTCAAATGATGGCCTGTGGGACAGCCAGCCTTTCAACGGTGAAAAACAAAATATACAGTATTTCACTATTAGGACAAGTAAAACACACCAGTACATCTCCTACTTTTCACATTGCCAATCAAAGCATTCTCTTGACAAATGGAGGGGGATCAAGATCGACTTGGCCACGTTCAAACGGAGGCCAGAGACTTGCCCAAAAAGGCGCAGGGCTCAGAGACATCAAGGCCCTGATCGAGCTGGGTCTGACAAAAAGATCAGAATGTCATCAGCCTAAACTGCAATCTTGTCCTCTGCCAGACCGGGCCATTACCATCCCGTGAGAAGCGGATTGATACGGATAAGAGAAGCGAAGATTTCCATCACTAGTGCAAAAAGAAGGGGCAAAAGAGGGCAACCCTGCCTCATGCCCCTCCCAATGGGGAAGGGAAGTGAGAGGGCGCCATTGACCAGCACCTGGATTCGTGGCTTGCAGTACAGTTTCTTGACCAAATTACAAAAGGGAATCCTATCTCCGACAACACTGCCTCCAGATATTGCCAATCAACTGAATCAAATGCTTTCTCAAAGTCCACGAGGAGCAAAGACAGATAAGGGGTCAGTTGTTGTTGATTCGCCAAAGCGAGGTGGAGCCTTCTGAGGCAGTGCCTGGTTCCCCATGAGGGCATGAACCCACATTGGTCAATCTGGACCAGTTTATCCAAGTAGGGATGTATGTGGTTTGCCAGGGTCCAGGCAAATATTTTGAGTTCCGAATTAATGAGAGAGATGGGGCAATAATCAATAATCGGAGCAGTGGGCCGAGGAAGGTTGAGACTTGGGAATCACTACGATAGTGGCCAGATCTGTTTCAGGATGGAAGGAAACGCGGTCAACCGCCTCATGATACATTGCTAGAAGGACACATAGAACTCCTGTGGCAACCCGTCCAGTCCCGGCATCTTACCCTGCGGGAGATAGCATTGTTAATTTCTTCCGGGTGTAATTGGGAGATCCAGGTCCTCCGCCTCAGTATCGCTGAGCCGTGGGAGGGGAAACCCTCCCTCCGGAGGAGCTCTGTGAGTGTGAGGTCTGGAGGCTGGACAGCATATAGAGAGGCATAATAAGAGGCAAAGCACTGAACCACTGCCATGGGGGTCTGATGGGTCTCCCCGTGGGAATCAGTCACTTCAGGGATAATACGGTGCTCCATAGGATAAGTGGCCAAGCGGTGGAGAAGCTTCCCATTTTTATCTCCCCATTCATACACTCGGGCCACGGAGGATTTCCATAGCAGCTTAGCGCACTCCATGGCAGCCTGCTTAATCTCATCCCTCAAAAACACTAGTTTCCAATCCTGAGCCTCCGTATTCTCCCCAGGTGGGTGAGCTTCGAGCTGGGCAGCCTGGGCCTCCAGAAGTGTGATCCGGGCCTCCTGTTTCGTATAATGGAGTTTGAGTTGGCCCTGGGCAAAGCCACAAATGGTGGCCTTACTGGCCTCCCACAAAGTGCCAGGAGATGAGACTGAGCCCTGATTAGTTGTGAGGAATTGACGCAGTTCATCCCCTATGTGTTTCCGGAAGTCTTTGTCCTTGAGAAACCAGGTGTTGAGCCCCCAATTCGGGTACAATGAGGCCGGGAGGCCTCCCATTTGCATAGAGACTGGGGAGTGATCTGAGAGGCCCCTGGGAAGAATGGTGATGGCCTGGATTGACCGACAGTCCAGGGCCGGAAGGAAGAAATAGTCCAGTCTGGCATGCATGTGGAGGGAGGCTGGTGTGTGAGTGAACATACGAGTGGTTGAGTGCCAGAGCCTCCAGGTGTCCCCGAGGCCCAGAGTCGCAGCCCAGTTCAAAAGAAGCACAGATTGGGAAACTTGAGAGGCAGAAGGCGCTGCAAAAGAATCAAGGCCCGGGTCCATAACTGTGTTTAATCCCCGGAGGCAGGGCAGCCACAAGCAGAGCAAGACGCCGAAGTGTGGAAGACAGCAGAGAGGGGGGAGTACACCGTGATCAGATTCAGGGATTGGAACCCAATGTTCCCTTCCAGGATAACAAAGCAGCCTCCTGGATCATGTACCACTTGACGTGCCACAAATGGAAGAGCGCGGCGCATCAGGACCACCACCCCCTGAGATCCACAGGTAAAGCCAGAGTGATGCAATTACATCTTACAACCACTGATTGTCAGTTACCTTGCTGCCCTTTATACAACCATCCAGTGCCCTGCAAATAAGATTCACACATTCAACCTGTGTGAGACACCATTTTCTTAAAAGCTCTCAATTTTTCCCAATACTGCTCAAGGGTGTTCACATTCCTGAGACATAAGGCGTCATTTATGTGGGGTTAAGTAAGGTTACCCACTTCCTCCAGGGGTGTCGGGGTGTTCCTCCCATTGGCCGCAAAAGGGTTTCCATAAGCCTGCTCCCAAAGCTTCTCTGGGACCTCATTCATGCAAAGTGCTGCCTCATAACTTGCAAACCATGCATAAATTTCCTTCCCCTTCTGGAAATTATGTATGTGATCCTTAGGAATGTGTATATTCTCCACAGGCTACAATGGCTGCACACTGCCACCATTTGAAATTAAATCTGCATGCTTGCCCTTGATGTGTAGCTCCTTCAAACTTAACTCATGAGCCAACAAGAGATTTTTCTACTCTAGAGCAAGGACTGCCTCCTTCTCTTTCTCCTACTGTTTGTGCTCCATTTCAAACCTTTAGATTTCCATGTCATATTTGATCTTCTCAAGCCCTGTTTTGCACTCTCTCTCTCCTGTCGCCTGTGCTCCAGCTCCTATGGGGACACATTCCTGAATGACACACTGCTGCTATTCCTGGAAGATGCTCCAACAGGAAATTCCTGAGCATTAAAACCCCATTGATGGTTCTGCAATTCCATATCCAAATTCTAATCCTCAACCTCCCCAGCCTCTTTTGCTGCCACATGGCCCTCTGCACCTTTTGCAGCTCCACCTTCCTGACAGAGCTTTACATTAGGCATCCAAAATCTTTGCAATACTGTTAAGGTTGATCCACTTTGTAAGACTGCAACTTCTCAATTTCAAACATACATTTTGCAACATCACTTGCTGGCTCAGCGGGGAAAGACATGGTATGTAGATACTTCAAGGGTTATCAAAATAAGTCAAAAGCAGTATGTGGTCGCGTAATGGTCTGCACTCAGCAGTAGTGTACACTTATCAATGTATGTCAAGTGCAAATACAAGATCAAATCCCACCACTGCCACCAATGTTAGAAATGGGGGTTTCTAGTTGGCAGGTATGTACAATGTCTAAGTAGGGAGCCTTACATCTAGTCAGGATAAGGGTGTTACACACTTTAGATAACCCCGGCTCACCCCCTTGGTAGCTTGGCGAGAGCAGACAGGCTTATTTATCCCAAAAGCAATGTGTAAAATATTTGCACCCGAACACACAGCAACAAAGTGAAAACACTACAGAATGTTGTTGTGGTGGTGAAGTCTTTGTGTTCCTGAGACTTCAGAACAGGAGGCAGGCGCATACAAGTCCTTCGAGATTCTTCACAAGCAGATTCACAGCAAAGTTCAAGTCTTTGTCCTCTCCTTGGCAGAAGTAGCAACTGTAGGCTAACCCAGCAAAGGAACACACAGCAAAGGGGCAGTACTCCTCCCTATAGCTCTTCAGCTCTTCTTCTTGGCAGAGGTTCCTCTTATTTCCAAAAGTGATCTAAAGTTCTGGAGTTTCATGTCTAATATTTATACCCCATTTTGTCTTATAGACATTGTTGCAAGAGTCTCTGAGCTCAGTAAAAAACAGTTCTGTCCTCCCTGATCCAGCTTCACTACAGGAGCTGGCTACACCATTTTGCAGAGCAGACACATCCCATTCAGGTGCTAGTAAAACTGCCTCCCATTACTCTAAATGCAGAAAGGTCTATTCTGCCTGGCTATGAGTCACCCAGGAAAGGTAGAGCACACCTCAACCTCCCTTGTGACTTCATACAGTGAATGAACATCCCCAGCTCCTGTCACTCCAAAACCAGATGGTTAATACAAGAACAGGAAGAGGCACATAGGATAGTTAAACAAGAAAATACCCACTTTATTAAAGTGGTATTTTCAAACACTCAATTTAAAAACCACCTTTACTAAAATATGTTCTTACATTTTGTGTTCAGAGAGCCTAAACTCCAAATCTCAAGCTGTTCCCAATTGAAAGTTACACATACAAAATGCTACAGTCAGATCAAATGATGGCCTGTGGGACAGCCAGCCTTTCAACAGTGAAAAACAAAATATACAGTATTTCACTATTAGGACAAGTAAAACACACCAGTACATCTCCTACTTTTCACATACACTGCACCCAGCCCATGGATTAAGGCAAAGATCTCTGTACTCGGGTGAATGTATGACATTGTTCTGCATTCTGTCCATCAACTGTTGTTTTTGCATTTGTCACCCTGAGTGGGACAGGTATGCTCAGACGTGAGTCCCGTGCTCTCCATACCACTGGAGTCAAGCTATCCTGACTGATGACGGCTGATAGCCAGAAACCGGTCCTAAGATGCGTGATTCCAGACCAGGGAAGACATGGCTTGGAGGTTCGGGCTGGACTGTTCCCATGAGGCACTTGGTCAAGGCTGATTTGCATATGGCCATGTCTGAACTAGGGTAGTGTGGAGTGCAAATAAAACGATGGATTTAGGCCCAGATCTCTGTACTGGGGTGAATGTATGACATTGTTCTGCATTCTGTCCATCAAGTGTTGTTTTTGCATTTGTCACCCTGAGTAGGACGGGTATGCTCAGACGTGAGTCCCGTGCTCTCCAAACCACTGGAGTCAAGCTATTCTGGCTGTTGGCGGCTGATAGCCAGAAACCGGTCCTAGGATGCTTGATTCCGGTCCAGGGAAGACATGGCTTGGCAGTTCGGGCTGGACTGTTCTTATGAGGCACAGGGTCAAGGCTGATTTGCATATGGCCATGTCTGAATTGGGGTGGTGTGGAGTGCAAAAAAACGATGGATTTAGGCCCAGATCTCTGTACTGGGGTGAATGTATGACATTGTTCTGCATTCTGTCCATCAACTGTTGTTTTTGCATTTGTCACCCTGAGTGGGACGTGTATGCTCAGACGTGAGTCCCGTGCTCTCCACACCACTGGAGTCAAGCTATCCTGGCTGATGACGGCTGATAGCCAGAAACCGGTCCTAGGATGCTTGATCCGGGTCCAGGGAAGACATGGCTTGGCAGTTCGGGCTGGACTGTTCCCAAGAGGCAGAGGGTCAAGGCTGATTTACATATGGCCTTGTCTGAACTGGGGTGGTGTGGAGTGCAAAAAAACGATCGATTTAGGGCCAGATCTCTGTACTGTGGTGAATGTATGACATTGTTCTGCATTCTGTCCACCAACTGTTGTTTTTGCAATGGTGGTACCTTGGGCATACCTTAGAGTTACCTTAAATGGTAAGAAATGGGAAGATTAGGGTCTGGCAAATAAGTGCACATCAGGTCGATATGGCAATTTGAACCTGCATGCGCAGACACTGCAGTGCCAGGTCTGAGACACATTTACAGAGCAACTCAAGTGGGTTGCACAACCAGTGCTGCAAACCCACTAGTAGTATTTTATTTATAGGGCCAGGCACACTCAGTGCACTTTATGTTATTTATCCGTAACCAGTCCTAATCACAATTAATACATGGAGCACTTGCAGCAGTGGAAAGTGCCCAGTCATCTAAGCCAGCAAACACGAAATCCAGTACACAGTCAACAAAATGCAGGAGGTAGAGGCAAACCGTCAGGGGAAATCCTATTGACAACCTCGGTGTATGATGCCTTACATTCTTTTCCATTCTTTCCGTACCACCCGTTTCACCCGACATGTCAATATGAAAGAGGAGGAGTGCTCAGCCTGGCCAAACGGCATTAATCCAAAATGTACTACAAAAATATAGCTTACCCTGCTATTGTTTCTATGCTAACGAACAGTGACAGTGATATGACATTTTTCTTAAATTGCTATTTCTTGGCAAGGTAACTGAGCCCCGGACCTGTATGCGCCAATCAATATATCTCGCAAATAGCACAACAGACCTACAACCAGGCATAGAAATATGAAGCAGTACAATCTATGAGTAAGTGGCTAACAACAGGGTGCGTTTTGATTGCCCGTGTTCGCAATCAACTCTGAAACAAATCAAAGCTCTGCCAAGCAATCAATTGTATCACATCCACAATGAAAGCACGACGAAAATAATTTCCCTCATTTATTATTTTTTTTGTTTACCGCTTACTGAGATAAAAACAAAAATATCAGATTTGACAGGAAAACTTCATACTGAAAATACATATTTTCTTACAAGTTTTCACTTCTTAGTTAGTTATTGACAGCCCAGGAATGCAATGGAAAATACCAAAATAATTGCATCACCGTGCAAGATGTAAAAGAAATTACTAGAGAAATAATGTTGAATATATTCACTGTGCAATGAGTTGTTAGCTTATGTGTCTAAGGAATGAGAAGACCATGTTCCATTATGTGGTGGATGTGAAACGAAATAAGCCGTACACCTTTATGGGTGGAATAGGCCTTGAGAGCTACTATACACAGTGTAGTGGCTGCTTGGAGATATTTAGGGGGTCATGCAAGATAGCAGGACATGGATACACTGTTCAAGACTACTGTTTTTGGAAATACCTGCGAGAGGAAATCCAATAGCAAAAGGTAGACCAGAGAAGACAAGAATTGTGGATAGGAATTTGATAAGGTGTGCTTCAAGGTGGGGTACGGCAGAACACAAAGTCAGTTTTGTCTTAGACCTATGTTTTCTGAACTCATAAACTTTTGATGTCTAGGGTAGTTTTTCTACCTTCAATCAACATGTGGTGACTTTGATCAGGAATCTTCTGGGTAGAAATTTTGAAATAAAATATTAAGGTAGAGTTGTTGTGGCTCCTTGAGTCATCTAATTTAGAATATACCCTGTTTAGCTTCTTTTCAATGGCTTTCAAAACACAGATAAACAACTAGTCTTGATAACCTAACTTTAAACCCAATTGGTCTGACACATTTACTATGCTGGCTTCTTATCACCCATGCAAACTCTTGTTTGTGCTCAAATCGTGGACTCAAGCTGGATGCAGTTTGGGTCTCTCTTTTCCAGCACGTTTTCTACAAGATACTGCCTTGTGAAAATCGTAGGGATAAATTCTGCAAATCTAAGGTCTGCACTTCTTGAATGGATTCAACACACACAATTAGCATTATATCTCCCTTTTAAAGTCCAAAGGTTGGAGTGGTGCAGCAATTGTGCACTTGTTAATTTCCACATCTTGCTTTATTTCAAATTGTAGGGCAGAATAACTGCATCAAATCTGAGGTATAGTGAGGGTGTTAGAACACTTGGGAGCATATTCTCAAGGAGGTATTGCCGAGTTAACAGCAGTTTATCTCAGCCAAAGTCATGATAAATGTATCACCCCATTCACAAGCTGGTGCTCACAGCCCATAGCACCAGTTTACCTGTGATAGCAGCCACAAAAAACATTGCCACAGATGACACCCACAACTATCGCTAATGAGATGCAGAGTAGGCGTTCCAGTGCAAAAAGCCGCGATGAAAACGCTACTCCGTAGCATTCTCAACCACCAGCCAGATCGGCGATACGACCACAAAACATGCGAAAAGGCACGTTAGCAGCAGGAAAGTAACACCTGCTCTGATCTGGTGTAAAGTCAGACAGCATCCAGCACCAGAAAAGGGAGCCCAGCTCACAGCCACACCTGAAGAACAACAGATGCCATGGAGCTACTGATCGTGCAGCTCGGAGCCCCAACAGGCCCACAACACCCACCCCCACCATCCCCAGGCCCACAATCACCCCTCAGAAGCCCCCGCACCACCCCCCGGACCATCACAGAGGCAGCGCAGACACAGACCTTCAAAAACCACACCAGCCTCACAAACTTAACACCAGAGAATGTCATTGTCCACTGCAGGCTCAAAAGGACAACCATTTCCGCATCCTGAACATCATTGTCCACAGGCTAATGGTACCAACACAGCGGACAACCAACATCCCTCCGCAGACAAAGCTGCTGGCTGTGCTGCACCTATTGGCCTCTGGTACCTTCGAACCAACAACCGCCAGAGTCAGAGGAGTCTCACAGCCAGCCCAATCAAAGTTCCTCAAACCTGTCCTGGATGCCATCATCAGCTTGGTACCCCAGTACCTATACTTCTCCCACACTGCGCAGAAACAGCTGGAGACCAGGCAAGGCTTCTACGGCATAGCTGGGTTCCCCAGTGTGTTAGGGGCAATTGACTGCACACATGTCCTACTTTTGCCCCCTGCCGACACTGCACACAATTACGGAACAGAAAGCACACGCCTTACATCAGTGTGCAGGCAATAGTGGACCAATAGGGACTCTTCACCAATGTCGTCGCTAACTACCCAGGCAGTGTGCATGATTCCTTCATCTTCTGACAGTACATCATCAACCAGCTCTTCCAGGATGGCACCTATGGAAATGCACTGCTCGTTAGTAAGTACCAAAAGAACACACCACACACCTCAACTCCACAATCATGCAACTCACAACACTGGGAATGCACAGGTCACAAGATCACATACAACATGCCAAACAACATGCCCACCTACCAGACACAACAGCACAATTTACTGTGGGAACCTGGGCTAGCCATGTACATAAGCCATCAATGGCATGGCACCTCAGCCACACAATAGCAGATTATGGGAAGAGGTGGGAACCAGGCATGTGCAAAGGAGGCTAGTGACCCATGAATAAGCATGTACACAATGCCAAGTGTGATGTTGATGTGTTGATCAGACTGTATGCAGAACACACATATATCCATGTCGACACACACCGCCGGTCTATGGAGTGTTGTGGACAGTGGCCGCAAACATGATACTCCAGCCACTGGGGTAGACCGCGGAAATGTTGTTACGTCCCACTCGTCCGCACTCAACGCCGGCCGAAACCACACCTGCTACCGAGCCACCCCGAAACGCACCAACGGACCCTTCACCTGCCAAGCCTGCAATTTCACCTGCCGCCGGACCTGCACCGCACCTGAAAGGACAGGCACTAGCATCAACCACCTCAAATGCATCCTGCTCAACACCCGCTCCGTCCACAGACACGCCATCGAACTCTGGAACCTGCTCGACACAACATCACCAGACGTCGCCTTCCTCACGGAAACCTGGATGAACGCCTCCTCAGCCCCTGACATCGCCATACCCATCCCGGACGGATACAAGATCACCCGGAGGGACCGCGTCAATCAGACCGGAGGAGGCATCGCCATCGTCCACAGGAACACCATCCGCATCACGACCAACTCCGACGACACCTTTACTGCCGCCGAGCACCTTCACTTTCAGATACACACCGACCCCAAGACCACCCTCAGAGGCACCCTCATCTACAGACCCCCGGGACCACGCATACAATTCAGCGAAGCCATCGCAGACTTCATTAGCCCGCACGCCCTCACCTCCTCTGACTACATCCTCCTGGGGGACCTCAACTTCCACCTGGAGAACAACAAGGACAACAACTCCACCACCCTGCTGGACAACCTCGCCAACCTCGGACTCAGGCAACTGGTGAACACCCCCACCCACTACGCCGGCCACACGCTTGACCCCGTCTTCTCCTCCAGCAAGCACATCTCCTTCAGCCACTCCACCGGACTCCATTGGACTGACCTCAGCTGCGTCCACTTCAGCTTCAGGAGAACCACGACCCACCACCACCCGCAACAGGTTCCCCGCAGGAGCTGGAGCAAGATCACCGCCGACCAGCTCTCCACCTCCCTCAGCCAGAACCCTCCAGCCAGCGCAACGGACCCCAACGATGCAGCCTGCATCTTCACACAGTGGCTCACCAACTGCGCCGACAACCTCGCACCACTAAAGAACCCTCCCAGCAGACCCGGCAGCAAGAAAGCCTCGTGGTTCACTGACGAACTCAAAACATCCAAGAAAAACTGCCGCACCCTCGAAAAAGCCTGGCACCACGACCAGACTACAGAAAACATGACTGCCTTCAAGAACGCCACCCGCACACACCACCAGCTGATCCGTACCACCAAAAGGACAACATTCAAAGAACGACTGGACAACAACACCCACAACAGCAAGGAACTCTTCAGCATCGTCAAAGAGCTCTCCAACCCCAGCGCCGGAAACAACAACATCACTCCCTCGCAAGACGTCTGCGACTCACTCGCCTCCTTCTTCCACCGCAAGATCGCCGACATACACAACAGCTTCGGCGCACCGCCCACGCACCCAAACACCGAACCATCGCCCCCCACCACCACCCTACGCAACTGGACCCCGGTCAGCACTGAAGATACCACCCGCACGATGAACACCATCCACTCCGGATCCCAAACCGAACCCTGTCCCCACCACGTCTTCAACAAGGCCGACTCCATCATCTCACCCCAACTCCGAGACATCATCAACATCTCCTTCGCCACCGCCACCTTCCCGGAGAGCTGGAAGCATGCCGAGCTCAGCGCCCTCCTGAAGAAACCGACAGCGGACCCCACCGACCTCAAGAACTTTCGCCCTATCTCGCTCCTCCCTTTTCCGGCCAAAGTCATCGAGAAGACCATCAACAAACAGCTCGCCGCCTTCCTCGAGACGAACGGATCCCTCGACCCCTCACAGTCTGGTTTCCGAGCCAAGCACAGCACAGAGACCGCCCTCATCGCAGCCACCGAAGACATCAGATCCCTGCTCGACAACGGGGAAACAGCTGCCCTCATCCTCCTGGACCTCTCTGCGGCGTTCGACACTGTCTGCCACCGCACCCTAATACAGCACCTCAGCAACATCGGAATCCAAGAGAAGGCACTGGAGTGGATCATCTCGTTCCTCGCCGGAAGAACCCAGAGAGTCCGCCTCCACCCGTTCCGATTCACGGCCACCAAAGTCATCTGCGGCGTACCTCAAGGATCCTCTCTCAGCCCCACCCTCTTCAACGTCTACATGATCCCCCTTGCAACCATCGCACGCCAACACAACCTGAACATCATCTCCTATGCCAACGACACCCAGCTAATCCTCTCCCTCACCAAAGACCCCGCCACGGCCAGAGCCAACATCCAGGAAGGAATGAAAGACGTCGCAGAGTGGATGAAGACCAGCCGCCTGAAACTGAACTCAGACAAGACGGAAGTCCTCATCCTGGGATCATCCCCCTCCGCCTGGGACGACTCCTGGTGGACCCCCCGTCCTGGACTCCACTCCCAAGCCAACAGACCACGCACGAAACCTGGGCTTCATCCTGGGCTCCTCCCTCTCGATGACCAGACAAGTCAACACCGTCTCATCATCCTGCTTCAACACCCTGCGCATGCTCTGTAAGATTTTTCGATGGATCCCCACCGAAACCAGGAAGACGGTCACCCAGGCACTCGTCACCAGCCGACTGGACTACGGGAATACCCTCTACGCGGGAACCACTGCCAAAGTGCAGAAAAGACCCCAGCGCATACAGAACGCCTCTGCACGACTCATCCTGGCCATCCCCCGCCACAACCACCTCTCCGACCACCTGAGAGACCTGCACTGGCTCCCCGTCAGCAAGAGGATCACATTCAAACTCCTCACCCACACACACAAGGCTCTCCACGACCTGGGCCCCAAGTACCTCAAAAACCGCCTCACCTTCTACACGCCCACCCGCCAGCTGCGATCGTCCAGCCTCGCCCTCGCCACCGTACCACGTATTCGCAGAGCCACCGCCGGAGGAAGATCATTTTCCTACCTGGCAGCCAAGAGATGGAACTCCCTCCCCATCCACCTACGGCTGACCCAGGACCACCTCTCCTTCAGGAAGCAACTCAAGACCTGGCTTTTCGAGCAGTAGCGGACCCCTCCCCCCCAGCACCTTGAGACCTTCCGGGTGAGTAGCACGCTATATAAATTTAATTGATTGATTGATTGATTGAGTGTGAGCGGAGTGGGCCTGCCCGGCTTATGCCAGGCCAGCGTAGGGGTGTGAATGAAAAGCACATACCTCTGGGCGTGGTTTTCTCCCGGAATGCCCAATGTCTCTGCCGTGGCGGCGTCACTCACCCTGCCACGAGGCCGAGGCCATCGCCATGAGCGGAGTTGCCTGTGATCTTGTGGGCCTGCTACACCCGGGCCACTGGTGCCCGAACCAGACTTACCTGCCCCTGCGCATCCAGGCCTCAATGCCCAACTGTTGACACCGGTGTGTGTCGAAGAGGGCCCACCATGTGCCGGTGCAAGCTCCAAGCCCAAGGCACGCAAACCTGGCAACCTGCTATGGCCATCAGAGCCTCCGCGACACGGGCCCGCTGATATCCATTCATGCTGACGTACTCCCCCGGCATACACAGCGGACAAGTAGGACACACCTTTGGAACTGAGTCTTGATTACACAATCGCAAGGCTGAGATTAAGTCACTATACTCCCTTCAATGTGGTGCCACCAAGGCTGTGCATTGGACTCGCACCAAACGTGCCTGTGGGCACTTGCTGATTGCGGACTCCGGCCTACACTGCGGTCCTGCAGGCCTCACACCAACCCAATACAGTCCGTCACTGGCAGGACACTGCATCGTCGCTGGATAAACACCCGCTCAGCTCTGGTGCAACTACCTATGTCACCCACAAATCTAATACAAATGCCATTGCAACGTTGTGTGTTAGAGATCCAGGAGGAGATGGCTGGAGAGTGGTTAACCCGCGCTGACCGTAGCCTCCGTCCAACACTTTGGCCAACTAGGTTGCACTTTTGGAACTGAGTCTTGATTTCTTCATGGCAGTGCACATGCCACAGTTCGCAAGGAGATGAGTAAGAGAAAGACGCGCTTCGGTCCGGAGGAGAAAAGGCTCACCTTTTATGGAGGTGATGGGACACTTTCAACAACTGCACTGGTGTCACTAACTCTGTGCAGCGCATGCCTACCACAAGTGGCTGTGGGCCCCTGATGACCACTGGCTCCAGCACACACTGCGGTGGAGTAGGTCACACATTTTGAATGGAGTTGCCCTTTACATAGCAGAGTTATGTCATTGTACAGGCCTCATCGCAAACTGCATCCCCTTACAGCTCTGTTGCCCCTGAGTGGGTGCCCTGAAATTCAAGGTCGATATTTGTTTGTACGTTGGTGGCATCTGGGCCCTTGGGCTGGAGATTGTCCTACTCTACATGTAGCTGATACTGGCAAGATGTAAAAGTGAAGTCTGTCGTAGTCAACTCTACAATTTGCCTGTTCCGGATTGCTTCTGCCCTCCGCATCATGCCTTGGAGGGAAACCTTCCACTGCAACCCTCTGCGACATTCCCCTTGGACATTGACGAGTGCACGCTCAGCTCACGTGGCAGTACCTCAGTGCACCACAAGTCACCGTCCCAGGGTGGTGTGCCAGTTGCAGCCGCTGTGCATCCGGGACCACTAACCCTGTGCCGCTCAAGTCTAGGACCCTTGCTGTTAATACCTTGTATTGCTGATTGTTAGATCACTGTTGTGGTTGCTGCCAGCACCAACCAACCCCTGAGAGGTGGCTTACACTACCCAACATCTATCCAGCACAGGCAATAAAAGGGGCCGGGGGCACGTGCCCACAGCCAGTTCCACAAACTCACTCAGTGTATCCCTCTGGTCATTATGTATGCATGTGGGACCGTGGCCATTCCACATTAAATTGTGCTGTGTCCAGCGTGCACAACCGGATCAGTGACTAAATATTGAGGGACAGAATACTGACTGTCCCGAATATCAATGCCAAAATATCGAGGGACAGAATATCGAGTCCCTATCTACAAACAGGTAAGTACTAAAATATTGAGTACAATATATCGATATTTAAAATATAGTTAACTAAAATATCGAATTTTTAAAATGTATTAAAAATAATATAGAAGTAATTAAATAATAAACCCAATCAAATAAAACATAGTTAAAATAATGTAAAAAAGCTTAAAATGTAAAAATAATGAATGCATTATGAAACAAAAATATTAATTATTTTTTAACATATATATTTACCTAATAATATTATAAAATAATTATTAATCTTAATTATAACATATTTAAAACATTACTAAAAAATATATGTACATGTATATATATGTATATATATAAATAAACCTATTATATAAATATGCAAATAAATAATATATAATAATGTAAATAATGAAAGTAATTTTTTATGTTAATTAATAATTTACACTACATTAAATGTAACAAAATTAAAAACGTTGCATAGCTAAGGGAATAAAATGAGTATTCACACTCCAACAACAGCAAAAGTAGGGAAAGTGTTGAATAGCGGGTGGGTAAAAATTACTATTCCTACTCCAGCAAGTGGAACAGTAGGGTAAGTGTTGGATAGCGGGTGGGTACAAATTAATATTCTGACTCCAGCAAGTGGAACAGTAGGGAAAGTGTTGGATAGTGGGTGGATAAAAATTACTATTCCTACTCCAGCGAGTGGAACAGTAGGGAAAGTGTTGGATAGCAGGAGAATAAAAATTACTGGGCCATATTATCAAGAAAGGGCAATACATTATTGCCGCTTTTATCGGCAGGAAACTGCCACTAAAGCGGCGATAATGAGCTTGATAATATGCACTTGTGAATTCCCATAGAAGCCCAGGTTAACACGAGAACCTGGGCTTCTATGGGCATTCACAAGGGCATATTATCAAGCTCATTATCGCTGCTTTAGCAGCAGTTTCCTGCCGATAAAAGCATCGATAATGTATCGCCCTTTCTTGATAATATGGCCCACTATTCCCGCTCTAGTGAGTGGAACAGTAGGGAAAGTGTTGGATAGCGGGTGGGTAAAAATTACTATTCCAACTCCAATGAGTGGAACAGTAGGAAAAGTGTTGGATAGCGGGTGGGTGAAAATTACTATTCTGACTCCAGCGAGTAGCACAGTAGGTAAAGTGTTGGATAGCAGGAGAATAAAAATTACTATTCCCACTCCAGTGAGTGGAACAGTAGGGAAAGTGTTGGATAGCGGGTGGGAAAAAATTACTATTCCCACTCCAGTGAGTGAAACAGTAGGGAAAGTGTTGGATAGCGGGAGTGTAAAAATTACTATTCCCACTCCAGTGAGTGGAACAGTAGGAAAGTGTTGGATAGCGGGTGGGTAAAAATTACTATTCTGACTCCAGTGAGTGGAACACTAGGAAAAGTGTTGAATAGCAGGGAAATAAACATTACTATTCCCACTCCAGTGAGTGAAACAGTAGGGAAAGTGTTGGATAGCGAGTGGGTAAAATTACAATTCCCACTCCAGTGAGTTAAAAACAGTAGGGAAAGTGTTCGATAGCGGGAATGTAAAAATTACTATTCCGACTCCAGCGAGTTGAACAGTAGGGAAAGTGTCGGATAGCAGGAGAATAAAAATTACTATTCCCACTCCAGTGAGTGGAACAGTAGGGAAAGTGTTGGATAGCGGGTGGGAAAAAATTACTATTCCCACTCCAGTGAGTGGAACAGTAGGGAAAGTGTTGGATAGCGAGGGGGTAAAAATTACTATTCCGACTCCAGTGAGTGGAAAAGTAGGGAAAGTTTTGGATAGCAGCAGAATAAAAATGACTATTCCCACTCCAGTGAGTGAAACAGTTGGTAAAGTGTTGGATAGCGGGTGGGTAAAAATTACTATTCCCACTCCAGTGAGTGGAACAGTAGGGAAAGTGTTGGATAGCATAAGGGAATAACTTAGTATACCCACTCCTGCAATATAATTAAAATTAATTAACAATTAATAAATGAATAAAAATGTATTTACTGCCCACCATTTTCCTCCAATTTTGTGAAATATTAATCAATCAGCATAGTTAATTAACAATTAATTAATTAGCTAATGACAATTAACAAGAAAAATAATAACCAACATATCCAAATTAATTCACACAATTAACACTATAAAATAATTTTTATTAGATATTATATAAAAAAAATGTAAAATTAAATTACTTCACACCCTACTCCCCCTATCAACGCTCAACCTTCTCCTAAAAAAATGTACGCAATTAACAAATTAATTACTATTAATTAATATCGAATTAATTACAAATTAATCTTTTTTTAACATAATTACAATTGATTATTACCTGTTTTTAATCAATTAATAATGAATTAAGAATGAATTGATTAACTTAATTAACAATATACCTATTAAATATTAAACCATTAAATAATAAAAAAAATTGTTAATGAATTTCAATTAAATTACTTTCCACCCCATTCCCCAATAAACCCACAACCCGCTATGGAATTAAATTCACAAAAATGAATTTACATATAAATAATTAATTCAAAATAAATATTTAAAAATATATTATATTTAAATTACTTCCCACCCTATTCCCCTATAAACCCACAACCCGCTACGGAAGTAAAATACGCAAAAATATATGTAACATAAAATTACTAACTTAAAAAAATTCAAACATACATACACTACAAAAATAATATATCATTTTAACACATGTGCTAGCATACATACCACTAAAAAAAAATCTAATTTGATATTCTACACAACTATATTTTGGGAATTCGAAATTCTGTCCACTCGATCTTTTTAATTCGATATTGTGTCCTCTCGATATTTAGAATTCGATATTTTGGGTGTTTACCTGCGCAACCATGTCACCGCAGGCGGTGGTGTAGGCCTGGAGTGTGGCTCCTCCACACATGGATCTGGGTGTGGTTCAGTGTGGGCCTTGCCAAGGATGTGGCTGATGCATGTGTCTCTGTTGTAGTGTCTGCACCACCCGTCATGCAATCGACAATGTTGCTATGTGGCATGCCCCCGGTCTGCGTGGTCGGTCGAAGGGGTACATGGGGAAGGCCATGCCTGCTTGGGGTCAGGGATGACACATGCCAACTGTTGTGTGTGCCACTATTAGCACTGCATGATCCAAAGATGTACCCTCAACTGTATGTCAAGTTCAGGTTGGCAGGTGCCTTACATCTTTGTCAGTTCTGTCCTTGCAATGGGCATATACACACATGGGCGGCCACATTCTGCGCAGCATCATCACTGTGTCATAGTCAGGCTTGTAGACATGCAGAGACAGGCATGTCAATGGTGTGCCGTAGGGGTGCATGTGATGTAATTGCTCTGCACACACTTGTGAATGTGCTCGGGGGGTGCAGCAGTGAGGCTACGTAGTACACAGTGATGCAGCTGATTTGCAACACGCAGTACGTCATACAGGAATCACTACGTCACACATATCACACACCAGTGAACCAGTGGGCCTGCCAACACATCATTCAATATGTGGTCTTGACTCATGTCTCTCTACACTGTCACAGGTGACCAAGGATATGCACTCTGCGCTTGGATGATGACACCCCTCCGAGCGCTGAACACACAGGACCAGAGGCAGTACAATGTGCCCTACAAACGCACCAGGGGCATTGTGGAGCGCACCTTTGCCGTGTTGAAGTCATGTTTTAGGTGCCTGGATGCCACAGGTGGTAAGCTCCTGTACTGCCCAGACCTTGTGTGCAAGATGGTCATTGCATGTTGTGTATTGCACAACATATGTGTCCGCAGCAAAGCCCCATGGATGCAAGTGCCAGATGCACTGGGCGATGATGATGAAGATGAAGCAGGTGGACCACACCCCACTGCAGCCAAAACAGGAATAGCTTGTAGGGACTACATCATTGACAATTTCTTCTTTGGTTGACGTCACATTGTGTGGGTCCTTATCAGTAATGGCACAGTTCGTTGACTGCCACAGGCACTGCATGTTCTAATAAAGCATTCCGATACACATTCGCTGCGTGCATGTCACTCATGGGTACAGGTGCTTCACTCAGACCAGTGTGGGTGCGACATGTTGTGCTGCCAATTGAGGGATTTGTTGATGAATAATGGGTGTGTCACCTCTGTGCAGTGAGGCTGTTGATGGTGTCACATATTTGAACTCCCAGTTCTGTGTGTCACAGTTGTTACAGTATCCCACTCTTTGGCGTTTCACATGTGTCGCGATTCTTTCCATTTTGGCTTTCATGTGTGCCTACTAGTGGCAACAGGGTTCTTTTGTGCTCTGATATTTGCAACATGTATGTAAGGGGAAGTCACTGTCCCTACATTGGTCCGTGCTTTCATTCTTGTTTGATCATGGACATGGAATTTCGGTTTGCAGGGGGTGTTGTTTGTTCCTCTGCAATGTGAGGGGGAGATGCAGTTTCACAGTGTACACCATGTTTGATTTCACATTGGCGCAGGTTAAATGCAGAATGCATGTCAATGTGCGTTGCAACTGTTTGTGGGGAAATGCCTATCTGGTTTGGACATTGGACATTTGTTCTGCCTGACAGCTGTAGGGTTGTGTTCGCACATTGTCATCTCACCGTTTATTTACTCTGCTTTTACGGTGCATTTTCCCGCCAGACGCGTGGGATTTGCAGGCCGGTCGCTGGTTTTCGGTGCTTTTAGTGCCGCAATTGGGCTCATCGCAAGATTTATTGCATTAGAATTTCACATTTTTGCAGTGTGGCATTGATTTTAACGCGGTCATTTGATGCACTATCTGGTGACTATCGCATGGTACCGCAGTGTTGAGAATACTTCGTTAACACAGCGTAATTTTCCAGCGATAGAATGCAGAGTCGGAGGTTGCGTTAAGTTGCTTTTGCGATGGTTATCACACGTCCTTGAGAATATGACCCTATGGCTCTCATTTTGAGTAATCCAGCACTTGGGCATTAAAACCACACCCAATAAATACCAATGTCACAGAGTGTAATTTTCCCTATATACAGTATTGATTATCAACTACCATTTGCTTAGCTTGGAAAAAGGAATAGCTTAGTAATACCCTACATTTTCTCTGCTTTGAGCCAGAAACCTTAAACTCTTTCATTGTGGCAAGTATTAATTGGCAACCTTGTGTGCAGGGAAAAAGTGTGAACTGTGTTCACAATTTATAGTCTGGTTTCAGCAGCACATATCTGTTTGCAGCTGAATCAGGGTTATTGAGTTCTACTTTATGCTTTATGTATGTAGAGCTTGATGGCAGATGCTGTCTTTCAGAATATGTTGTTGAATGTGCAGCCGTTTGGTTCCACTCATCCTCCATGCAGCCTACATTCTAAGAAGAAAGTCTACAGCCATGGAGGAAGGACAGAACAGAAGAAAAATGTTTATCTTACAGGAAAAAATGTGAAAAGAGCATGGTGCGCAGTCTATCAGTGCTCATCAATAAATCAGGGTTTTATAAAGTGTGCTACTCACCCGTGAGGGTCTCAAGGTGCTTGGGGGGGAGCGGGTGGTGCCACTCCAGTTCAGCCGAAGAGCCAGGAATTGAGGTTCTTCCTGAAGGTGTGTAGGGTAGGGGAGTATCTGATGTTGACTGTTAGCTCGTTCCAGGCCCTGGGAGTGATGTAGGAGAAGGCTCTTCCACCTGCTCTGTTTTTGCAGATGTGTGGGGTTTCTGACAGGGTGAGTTCGGCGGAACGGAGGTTCCTTTTGGGTACGTGGAAGGAGACTCTCTCATTTAGGTATTTGGGTCCAATGTTGTGGAGGGATTTATTTATTTTCTTATTTATTTATTTATTCGATTTATATAGCGCGTTATAACCCAGGGGTCTCTAAGCGCTTTGTCAGGTACGCACAGCAGAAATTCCTAAAAAGCCCTTCCAGGAGTTATAGCCCAACCCAGGCCTTCTGAAAAAGAACAGTTTTCAACTTCTTCCGGAAGGACATCAAATTGGATTCCTTCCGCAAATCCGCCGACAGATTATTCCAGACTGCTGGGAGGGTATTGGAAATGGCGCGGCCACCCACTGTGGCCAGTCTGAAGCGTGGTTGGGTAAGAAGGGTTGCTTCAGCAGATCTTAACAATCTACCCGGTTTGTACAGAGTCAAACGGGTTTTGATATATCTTGGCCCCTTTCCATAGAGCGATTTGTGTGCGATGCAGAGCCCTTTAAAGAGCACCCTCTGCCTTACTGGCAGCCAGTGTAGCTCGCGCATAAGTGGGGACGCATGCGAGCTCCTTGGTTTCTTAAAGATGAGCCTGGCGGCATCATTCATCACCACTTGAAGTTTATCCAGCAGTTTTTGGGGCAGTCCTAAATAAAGCGAATTGCCATAGTCCAACCTTGATAGTATCATTGCAGATACCGCCCGTCTCAAGGTGGAGAAGGACAATAATGGCGCAATTTTCCTAAGTTGTCGGAGAAGACCAACACAGGTTCCTACCACCGTGGTGACTTGCTTCCGCATGGATAGTTTATCATCCACATGGATGCCTAGGCTTTTTACCACCGCTGCAGGTTCTGGGGGTGGCCCAAGTTCTCTTGGCCACAACCCGTCGTGCCATGGGTTACCGGCAATGGTGATTGGTAAAACCTCCGTCTTGTCAGGGTTGATTTTTAAGGAGTTCAAAGACATCCAGTTGGCTGTATGCTTGAGGATATTTTGCAGCCTTGCTAACGCCCCAGGAGCATCATCCATTTGGATGATCATTTGGGTGTCGTCAGCGTAATTATACACCTGACAATCCATTTGATTGAGGAGTGAAATCAACGGTTGTAGATATATATTAAATAAAAGGGGCGACAGAGCAGACCCCTGCGGCACTCCACATGAAATTGGTGTTGCAGTGGAAAGCAATTCTCCCAGCTGTACTCTTTGCGTCCTCCCTTGTAGGAAAGAGGCAAACCAGACATGAACTGTGCCCTGAATGCCGAAGTCCCTCAGCCGCGACAGAAGTTGTTTATGACACACAGTGTCAAACGCCGTGGAGAGGTCTAACAACACCAGGGCACCAGGTGTCTTCCTATCTGCCCTATTCCTGAGCTCATCTAAGATAGACAGCATGACCAGCTCCGTGCTGTGATTCGCACGGAACCCCGATTGATTTGGTTCCAACAAACCATTCCTTTCCAGATGGTCAGAGAGGTCGAACAAAACATGCTGTTCTTGCACTTTGGCCAGGAAAGGAATCTGGGAGATAGGCCTGAAATTTTTCAGGCATTTCACGTCTGCCCCTGTTTTTTTTAGCAAAGGAATCAGTCGTGCTTCCTTGAAGACTGACGGAACCTTGCCTAATACTAAGGATGAATTCAGGAGAGCCAAGACCTCTTCCTCTATTCCTGCCATAGCCAGTTTGAATACTTCAGGAGGGCAAGGATCAGCCTGAGAACCAGACTTAACTCGCCCCACAAGCAATGTCAGTCCATCCTTCGCAATCAAGGGTAGAGTGTCCAAAGGACTGTCCACCAGCTTCTTAACCGGGGTGGTCTGTAAGGGGCAGGCATGCATGGGAGTACGAGCAATTTCAGAGATGAGGTCTGTAATTTTGCTGGTGAAAAAGTCCTGAAATCTCTGACAGTCCTCTAGAGTGAACTCCGGCCTCTGATCTTTTGTTTTCCTGAGTTCATTTAGGACTCTAAAGATTTCTTTTTGTGGATCTTTAGCTGTAGTGATCCTTTCCTCATAGAACTCGGCCTTCCTGGCTGTTATTGCCCGTTTATAGGTCGATAGTTCTAGCATATAGAGACTTTGCGCATTGGTGTCATAGGCTCTGCGCCAAGCTCTCTCCGCCTTGCGTAAAGCCCTCTTCTTCTCCCTTAGAGAGTCATTATACCAAGGGGATCCCGAGCCTCTATTTACTAAGTTGACCCTTCGTGCTGGCACCACGTAGTCGGCCGCCCTTCGAAGTCTATCATCCAAATTACTGCAAAGAGTATCCGGATTCTCATCCAGAAAATTCTGGGGTGGATTTGCTAGGAGATGTGCTACCATTTTGTCTCCATTAATATTTTTCCATTTCCTCACCACCCTCTGCCCTTCTACAGGTTTCATTTTTTGTAAGTTCATCAGGAGATCTCCCTTCACCAGATGGTTATCCGACCAGACACAAGGCAACGTAATCGTCAATCCCTGTACCGGAAGTGACGTCCACACCAGATCAAGCGTGTGACCTTTCACATGTGTCTGCCCCTTTACTTGTTGGACTAGCCCTAGTGATGATAGAGCCTCATCAATCTGGCTAGCCTGCCCTTCTTTCAGGGTAGTTTCCCAGTGGTAGTTAAAGTCTCCCAATATCACCATATTATCATACCTCGAGCGCAGATCCTGCACTAGCTTCAAAAACAGGTCTGGAAACTCCGGCATAGCCCATGGAGGACGATACACCACCAGGACTGTCAGGCAGTCTGTCCCCAACCCCAGTTTAACACCAAGCACCTCCGACCCTCCCAAATTTTCTGCCAAGATTGTTTCTCCTCGCATACAATCTGCAAAGAAAAGTGCCACCCCTCCGCCTCTCTTCTCACCCGCTCTATTACAATATAGAGCCGAAAAATTTGCCGGTAGAGCAGCCACAAGATCCGGCAGCGAGGAGTCCTCCAGCCACGTCTCCGTGACTCCTAACAAGTCGAGCTCCCCGTCCTCCAATATTGAAAACACCCCTCCATGGTGTTTTTGGAGGGAACGGGTGTTTAACAGCCCGTAGTGCTAGACCCCGGCTTTATGAGCATGAGGCCATCCAGACCCTTTCTCTGGAAGTAGGGCTGCACTCCCCTCCTCGAGAGATGTATTACTCAGGTTAACTTCCAATAGCTCACCTCTATCATAGAAGATGCGCGAGCCAGGGGTCCTGGCCCCTGGTCCCGTATGGGCACAGATGGGCTCGCCTCTGGCGAGCCTCCGGCATGCCCACGGCGCGCCCGCTGCGCGCTTGCAAGTGGCAGGTTTAAATGGCCTCCTGTGAGCCTATCGCGTCAGGCAGCAGCTAGCAGCTAGTCTGCTAACAAAAATGTCTGCCGCAGCCGGCACTACCTCACCCAAGATATCCCCTCACAAACAGAGGCAGCTAAAGGGCCGCTGTAACAGCGGTGAGATTCACCAATTATTGTGCTAGCAATGTCCTAACATGCCCCGTTTACCCCCACATAGACGCGGCGGAATTAAAGCGGCTAAAAAGCCGAGAGATTAAAATGGTCAAATGTAAAATAAAAGCGCGACCAGGTTGCGCAGATCAAGCATTAAGCAGCGTTTTCTTAAAATATGCAAATTATCCTTAGGAACCGCAGCGCTTACCTTTCAGGGAGAGCGCCCTGGCCAATCTGTCTTAAATGGCCTCCTGTGAGCCTATCCCGTCAGGCAGCAGCTAGCAGCTAGTCTGTTAACAAAAATGTCTGCTGCAGCCGGCACTACCTCACCCAAGATGTCCCCTCACAAACAGAAGCAGCTAAAGGGCCGCTGTAACTGCGGTGAGATTCACCTATTATTGTGCTAGCAATGTCCTAACATGCCCCGTTTACCCCCACATAGACGCGGCGGAATTAAAGCGGCTAAAAAGCCGAGAGATTAAAATGGTCAAATGTGAAATAAAAGCGCGACCAGGTTGCGCAGATCAAGCATTAAGCAGCGTTTTCTTAAAATATGCAAATTATCCTTAGGAACCGCAGCGCTTACCTTTCAGGGAGAGCGCCCTGGCCAATCTGTCTTAAATGGCCTCCTGTGAGCCTATCGCATCAGGCAGCAGCTAGGAGCTAGTCTGCTAACAAAAATGTCTGCCGCAGCCGGCACTACCTCACCCAAGATGTCCCCTCACAAACAGAAGCAGCTAAAGGGCCGCTGTAACAGCGGTGAGATTCACCAATTATTGTGCTAGCAATGTCCTAACATGCCCCGTTTACCCCCACATAGACGCGGCGGAATTAAAGCGGCTAAAAAGCCGAGAGATTAAAATGGTCAAATGTAAAATAAAAGCGCGACCAGGTTGCGCAGATCAAGCATTAAGCAGCGTTTTCTTAAAATATGCAAATTATCCTTAGGAACCGCAGCGCTTACCTTTCAGGGAGAGCGCCCTGGCCAATCTGTCTTAAATGGCCTCCTGTGAGCCTATCGCGTCAGGCAGCAGCTAGCAGCTAGTCTGCTAACAAAAATGTCTGCCGCAGCCGGCACTACCTCCCCCAAGATGTCCCCTCACAAACAGAAGCAGCTAAAGGGCCGCTGTAACAGCGGTGAGATTCACCAATTATTGTGCTAGCAATGTCCTAACATGCCCCGTTTACCCCCACATAGACGCGGCGGAATTAAAGCGGCTAAAAAGCCGAGAGATTAAAATAGTCAAATGTAAAATAAAAGCGCGACCAGGTTGCGCAGATCAAGCATTAAGCAGCGTTTTTTTTAAATATGCAAATTATCCTTAGGAACCGCAGCGCTTACCTTTCAGGATTTGTAGTTGTGGGTGAGTAGCTTGAAGGTTACTCTCTTCTTGAGGGGAGCCAATGGAGGTCTTGCAGGTGTTGGGTCAGGTGTTTGTGCCGTGGGGTTCCCAGGACGAGTCTGACTGCGGTGTTCTGGATGGTTTGGAGCTTGTGCAGGCGAGTCCAGTCTGCTGGTTATGAGTGTGTGGTTGACAGTCTTTCTGCATTCGGGGGATCCATTTGAAGGACTTGCGGAGGATGCAGAAGAAGTTAAAGCTGGTGGAGGTGACGGAGTTGATCTGGCGGGTCATGCGAGGGAGGAGTCAAGGATGATGCTGAGATTGTGTGCATGGTCTGATGGGGTGGGTGGGCTCCTGAGGGTGGAGGGCCGCCAGGTGTTGTCCCAAGTGGTGGTCGAGGGTCAGAGGATGAGGACCTCTGTCTTCAACGAGTTGAGCTTCAGGCAGCTGTTGTTTATCCAGTCTGTGACGTCCTTCAGTCCTTCCTGGAAGCAGAGTCTGGTGTCTTATAGGTTCTTCGTGAGGGAGAGGATGAGCTGGGTTTTGTCAGCATATGATACTATGCTGAGCCTGTGCTCTCTGACGACGGCGGCGAGGGGGCCCATGAAGATGTGGAAGAGCATGGGGTTGAGTGAGGATCCTTGGGGTACTATGCCGTTGATCTCTCTGAGTTCGGAGTGGAAGGATGGGAGTCTGATCCTCTGGGTTTCCCCGGAGAGAAAGGATTTGATCCAGATGAGGGCGGTTCCTTGTATTCTGGTGTTGTGGAGTCTGGCTGTGAGAGTGCGATGTGAGACGGTGTCAAAAGCTGCAGACAGGTCAAGTAGGATGAGGGCTGTAGTGTGGTCCTGGTAGAGTAGCATGCGGATGTCATCGGTGGCGGCGAAGAGGGCAGTCTTAGTGCTGTGAAAGCTGCGGAATCCAGACTGGGAGGGGTGTAGGATGGCGTTCTCTTTGATGAAAGCTGTCAGCTGGGCGTTTACGAATCTCTCAGTGACTATGGCACGGAAGGGGAGGAGAGAGATGTGCCAGTAGTTTTTCAGGTCTGTCGGATCAGCGGAGAGCTTCTTGAGGAGGGGTTTGAATTCCACCGGCTTCCAGTCATCTGGGAAGATTTCCGGAAGGAGGCCTAAATGGTCCGGCCTAGTTCGGGTACTATGGCGGCGGCTCTGTGGTAGATGTGCAGTGGGCAGGGGTCTGTGGGGGCTTCTGAGTGGGTGTTCTTCATGGTCATGGCGGTGTCTACCGTGGTGGCAGGATTCCAGGTTGTGATGATCAGCAGGTTCTCCGTGGTGAGGAGGGGCATGGTGTCCGGAGCATGTTTGCTGAAGTTGTCGTAGAGGGCCTTGATTTCATGAACTTGCAGTGCAAAGACGGAAGTATCAAGAGAAAATGAGAGTGAGAGTCAATTCTAAAACTGACTCTTGCACCCCAAGAAAAAACATACCTGGAAGGCAGACTACAAACATCAAGACAATTTCCTAAAAACAAAGGCTATGTCACAGAGAGATACAATAAGGAAAGAATCAAAAAGAATGATATACCAAAACAAACAGGAAATCTTTGTTGAAGAACAGGAAACATCTTCACATCATCCAAAACATCCATGGGGAGAAGCCCCCTCTTCTGAAATCCTGGGTTTGGCAACATGGAATTGTTGCTGGTGAGGGCACACTATAATTATTGCCATGCAGCTATATTGACGCCAGACACAACACCAGCCATACACCCTCTCTTGGATAGACAGGCAGAACACAGTGATTACTGCACCATCAAAGCACCATCATCTGATTAGATGCTCAGTATCAAAAGTCCTTCCTCAATGAGTCTACAAATTGTGACACCAAAGGCATCACCTTGTTAATTATCTCCAGTCCTGAAACATACACAAATGTCTTCATTCCACAACATAATCAATCAGAGAGCGATCAGATCATTCTTCAGACCTGTCTCCATCATGTTAAGTCAACCATGCCCTCACACCCTAGGTGGACATCTAGCCCTCACCTAAAAGTCAGTCATGCTGTAGAAAAGTACCCCTTTTGACACGGGTACCCCTCACTTTTTGCCTGGTATCTGGTGCACCTTTGACTGGAATTGTGCTGGGTCCCTGCTAACCAGGTCCCCAGCACTAGAATTCTTCCCATAAACTGTAAGCTTGTTTCCCAATTGGACCAACATTTAGGCCCCTTGTAAGTCCCTAGGAAATGGTACACCTGGTACTTAGGGCATT